>NC_052048.2:105060760-105687843 GCF_903992535.2 Arvicola amphibius | reverse complement strand
TTAAATCTAGTTCTTAGCATCACACACACACACACACACACACACATACACACACACACACACACAAATCAGTCAATCAATCAATTGATCAATCAATCAATCAAAATAAAGCACTGTGGAGCCCAGTCCCAGTGGATACATCTACAATACAATTCCCGCATCGAAGGCTAAGGGATTATTTTGGAAGAAGGACCAGAAAGATTGCAAAAGTCAGAGGAACAAAAAGTTTGCTGTGAGATTCTGTCTCCTAGAAATTCCAGAAGCTACACTCATAAAGTCTGACCAACATGGCTGCCTAAACATAAGCTGAACAAGGATGGCCAATAAACATGCTAACATGGAAGGGGGAATGTTCACGAGAACTCAACCCTATATAAAGGACTATAGGCAACCCAGTGATGGTGAGACCAGGAGAAATTAGTACTCCCTTGGAAAGATCTCACCAATTGTTTATCCAGTGCCAAATGGTCAGCCCTGAAAGCATATACACAAATAACATATGTAGATTAAGTGTAATACGTATTTAGGAAAAAATTATTTCAAAAATTTTAAAGTGAGCAAGGAGGGTATTTGGGAAATTTTGAAAAGAGGAAAAGGAAGGGAGAAATGATGTAATTATATTATGATTTAAAAGATAATTTTGAAAGACTATACAGATTTAAGCTGTGCTTTTGTATCTCACTCTCATCTGGATAGTCGATTTTAATACGTGCTTTGGACCACATACTGAACTATTACAATTTTGGCTTGCTGAACTGGGTAAAGAGCTAAAAGTTATGTAGCTACCCAGATATGTTAGAAATGCTTTGCCTGTTAAAATGTTCCCGTGGCCTCCATACTTGAACTTCCAAAGAGTTAACATATTGGGAATCTAACAGGCATACATGGAAAATTTCAGCTAATGATCAGAAGAAATTGATAATAGTTTTCTACTTCTGGCTGCATTACTTGTATTGGCAACTGAGATGCAGCTGATTTGGTCTAGGAGAGTGGTGTGGTCATTTAAACACCACCAGGATGCTGAGAAAAGACTCCCACAAATGAGTTTCCTGTCAATAATTCTGTGCCTTTTGCAGGAGGGGACCAGACATAGCAGCAACACATTTCGTCTAGGACATTCCCTTCAGTCATAGAGTCTGGCTGATGCAAATTTTGAGTCATGTACACTTGACCTTCAAGAGCCACTCAATGCCTAAGAGATATCCCTCAATTTTGGCAAGTTGTTCTTAGAACAAAGAATCCGCAAGAGTGAACGAATCTAAACCCCAGAAGTCAGAGGTCAGATCAAATGCTTGTGGAGGCTGTGTGTTAAACTTGGCTAAACTTGTTCTCCCACCCTTCCACACCGCCATTCATGCTCTCTGAGGACACAGATTTAATAGCCTCATTATTTTGTCAGGTGTGATTTACCAAAGTCATAAAAATCCCACATTGCCCATGTGTCTTTTAAGACAATTAAATTCTTTTATAAAGATATATTTTTTTAAAGTGAGTATCCAGTCTCCAGCATGCATCTCTAACTAGGAAATATTAAGCTGAGTCCAGCTGAGGGAGACAAGTTGACTGACTAATCAATAATATAATACATATTTTGATGATGAATACACCCTATATAAATTCTGCTGGAAAACAGAGTGTGGACTGAGGGAAGGGGATGGAAGGGAGGTCTGGTGCTGGCTCGGCTAGCCAGTACTCATCCTTGGACCATTCTAGTTATTAAATATATTAAAGGGTAGACAAGAGAGGTTATAGCCAGTACTCATCTCTAGACCATTACAGTTATTAAATATATTAAAATGTAGTAGACAAGAGTGGTTATAGATGGGTAGCTTAATGTTAGTTGTTAATTCAGAATACCATGTCAGGACTAAGCTCATGCTAGAGTGATATGTGGTTCATCCACAACGCCCTGGTAACTGCAGTGCAATGCTAGATTCTTATTGGCTTAAAACAAACTATACACATCATAGCAATGTTAAATACACTACCTTAGAAGTACTAGTCAAAGAATCACACATGCCCAAAGCCACACAAGCCCATTTTTACTGTTTCCACATTATAGGAAGATTTTTCACAAAATTATTTTGTATTTGGCTGGAATTTTTAACATTAACTTCTTAATTAAGATATAAGATTGCCTTTATGTAATATTTTGACCCATGTTTGTATCCTGGAATGTTAAACAAAGCTTGTCCACAAACATATCGCTAAACATACTCACCATAAACATGAGATGAAACACAGAATCTCTTCAACTTTGGCAAGTTTTACATATGTGCACGCATTATTAGCATAAGTAATGTATGTATCATATGATAGATATGAGCTTGTTCATCGTCTCTAACTGGAATTTTGTTCTTCTGAAAACATCTCTCCCTTGAACTTGGCTCCTGGTAATGGTAACCACTGTACTGTTCTCTACTTCTGGGGTTTCATGGTAAGATTGCATATACGAGGAGTACAGTGCTTACCTTTCATCTAACATGGTTTCCAGGCTCATCTATGTTGATGAAAATGATAGGTGTCCCTTGCTTCTTTAAGACTCAGTACATTCTATCATGAATAGCATCATCAGCCAATGGACGTTTGCATTGGGTCCACACCCTGGCTACTGTCTGCAGTGAGCACAACATAAGTCCTTGGTATATTAATTTTTCTTAGATGAATACCATCTAGAGATGGCTAGTAAGATGGCATAACAAGATTCAGTTTTTCACAATGGTTGTATTAAATGGCCTCTATACCGGTGAAGCTCCTGGTTCCTTTTCTCCACATTTTTACCAGCACTGGTTTTCTCTTAACTTTTTTATAGAATGATTTTCTATGGGTCTGAGTTTATATCTCAGCATAGCTTTAATTTGTATTTTCCAGGTTGGAGATAGAGATTCTATTTCTGGACGCAGTCTAGAAACCTGTGTACCTCAGTTTGAGAAATTCTTACTCAGATCCTTCACCTAGTTTTGTACTCAGTTAATTGATTAGGAGTGTTGAGTTCCTCATATACTTTACATATCAAGCCTTATCAGATGAATGGACTTCAAATATTTTCCTCTGTTTAGTAGGTTTTCTCTTTTTCCCTTTTCTGTGTAGCAGATTTTGGGTTGATTCAGTTTCCCTTTCCAACTTGGATTTTATTACTTATTCGTTTAGGGATAGACTCCCAAATTATTGTCCAGATCATGGTCATTGAATACTTATAAATCATGTATCTGATAAACAATTATAAATATACAAGGAATTCATGTATTTCAACAATTAAAAAGCAAACAATCTAATTAACAGTCTGCAAAGACCTTGAGTAGTCATTTCTCCCCAGGACATTAGATGGACATGAAAAGATGCTTATTATCACTGACTATGCAGAAATTTCAATCAAAGTCGCACGAGAGATACCACATGCTATCTATAGGATGTTATTATTTAACAAAGGAAAAAAATAACAAGTATTAAATCGAAGTGAAGAAATTGAAACCTGTCTCCAAATGGTTGCAAATGTAATATTATTCTACATCTTCAATGCAAAACAAATGCAAAGTCCCTCAGCAAATTAAACAGTTACTATATAATGCAATGATTATATTTCTAAACATGCAATGGAAGGGATAAAGGCAGACTTGAACATGTCTACCTATATCCACATTCATAGCTTCATTGTTTACAGCAATACAAACATAGAAAAACCATAATATCTTTCAGAGATGAGCGAATAAGTACAATACACTGTCCATACACAATTTAATGCTTTCTGTTCCCAGGTGTCCAAGAAGATGTCCCCAGCTTGTTCCTTGAGCAGCCGAGGAGAGGGCGCCTGAACTGGCCCTGTACTATAGCCACTCTGATGAATATCTTGCATACCACCATAGAACCTTTATCTGGCGATGGATGGAGATAGAGACAGAGACCCACATTGGAGCACTGGACTGAGCTCCCAAGGTCCAAATGAGGAGCAGAAGGAGAGAGAATATGAGCAAGGAAGTCAGGGCCACGAGGGGTGCGCCCACCCACTGTGACGGTGGGGCCGATCTAATGGGAGATCACCAAGGCCAGCTGGACTGGGTCTGATGGAGCATGTGATCAAACCGGACTCTCTGAACGTGGCTGACAGGGAGGGCTGACTGAGAAGCCAAGGACCAATGGCACTGGGTTTTGATTCTACTCCATGTACTGGCTTAGTGGGAGCCTAGTCTGTTTGGATGCTCACTTTCCTAGACCTGGATGGAGTGGGTAGGACCTTGGACTTCCCACAGGGCAGGGAACCCTGACTGCTCTTTGGACTGAAGAGGGAGAAGAAAGGGGAATGGGGAGAGGGGAAGGGAAATGGTGGGAGGGGAGGAGGTGAAAATTTGTAATAATAATAATAAAAATAATAAAAATGATAATAATAATAAAAAAGAGATGAAATGACACAGGATTTACCATGCAGCAACCTCAAAGACATAGCGGAGTAAATCAGATAGAACCTGGCAAGAGTCTGCATGAGCTACTTATAGTATTCAGATTAATGGAGACAGTATAGACTAGAAGGGAGGGATGAGGTTGGTGTTTAAGGAAAACTGTCCTTTGGTTTGGAAAGTTCTAGTAGTGATGGTGCACAGCATGGTTAATGAACTTACTGACAGTGCGATTCGCAACTAAAAGTCATGAACATTGTAGATTTATGCAATGATTATTTATCACAGAGGAATGAAGGCTGACAAATACCAGCGGTTTTCCCCAAATAAAATGATTTTTAAAAGTTGCAATATAATGTAACATCAGGAATTAGTAGCTTTCCTCTGCATTTGCTGCCTATTATTTTAAAATGTGTGTGTGATCTGTAAGGGCACATGCATACATGTGTACATGGGCAACAGAAGAGAGCTTAGAAGCCCTGGAGCTAGAGCTATAGGTGGCTGTGAGCTGCCCAGCATAGGTACTTGGAACTGAACTGATCCTCTTACACAAATCCAGCACTCTTAACTGCTGAGGATCTCTCCAGTCCTTTGCTTGTTTGTTTCCCTGCTGATTTTGAAAATCTGTCATCTGGCATCCATACAAGAGCCATACTGCTTTAATACAAGATTTTTGACTACTAAAGGAAACATTGAAAAGTTACAGGAGTAGGATGTAGAGACAATTCAAGTATCTCTTCTCTATTGGATGTGGAGTTTAGGTTGAAATAGAATCTTTGTGATAATGTAGACCTTGTTTAGCCTGCACTGATGAACACAGACAAGGACAGATACATCCATTTGCTGAGTGGAGTGGAAATACAGAAGGTTTTCTTGTTTTGTTTTAAACTTTGAAGTATTTTGTAATGGTCTCCATCTTGATAAATTAGCCTGTACGTCTATAACTCACATTTCTGTTTTTGCTCTTAGCAGATGTAGTTGTTTAATGAAATTTACTGAGCTCCTGGGAGATTTGGGGCCTGCAATCTGAAGCTGAAATGTGTGCTGAAATATAATTCTTCACATCAAGTTCTGAGATCTTCCAGGACATACCACCCTTGCCTACTAGATGATAATTTGCCTTTGATGTGTAGGGAATGATACCTGTAATATGAGAGTGACAGCAGATATTAAAAGTGCATGGTATTAACCTTAGAGGCTGGCGTTCTAGAATCTTGAGATTAGTCATGAAGGCAGGCTGGCAAATCAATTCCCTATCTGCCTAACCTAATAATACACTTTGTTTCATTTTTCTTTCTCGAAGCAGATGAAAAATCAGCTTCTACAATGGCTGAGTGCTAGCATTTCTTCCTGCCATCATGTACCACCACCTTACCTGCCACCTACACTGAGGGCTGATAGTTTGTTTTTCAAAAATAGATAGGCCAGAGTACTCAGGCTTACAAAAAGAGGTCATATGCCTTTGCTTAAAGTTAGGAGCTCCCTAAATTATTGATGAAATTGGAAACATAGGTATGTTAGCCATAATCTCACAGCCTAAATCAGAAGCATACTTGCTTTCAAGGTGATATAGAAGCATATAAAGACCTTGGGCCACCGACTGTTGGGGATACATATCTGACTAGAGATGGAAATCAGGGCAGGAGTACTGTGGAGATTTCTTGGGCTGCAATAGTATCCTGAGGATGGACCAACATCACAGTACAAAGTCACGCAAGGATCTGAAATGGTGTGCTTGAGGTGAAAACCTAGGTTTTAGACCTTAAGCACTTTTAATTTCAAATATATATTTTTTGCATTGTGGATTTTAAGGACCGGGGAGCTCAAAGCCCAGATTCTGGATAGTGACTCTGCCCTAAAGAGGGTCATATTCTCTCAGGTCACAGGTAGATGTTGGCTTACTGCCAAAGCATCCCTAATCGGTAGACGAGCACAAGTTCTCAGAACATGACTGTGATATAAATGGCTATTTGACATTTGTTAGCTCCATCAATACATTAGACATTACAGAAAACATCATTTGAGCCCTGATCAATGAGATTACAATCTTAGTTAGTTAATCATACAGACAAGCCACAAATAGAAAAGTACAGAGAGCGGGGGATGGTTACAACTCTGGTGAGCAAGCTCTCTGTTGATGTCTCATCCTCTGCCCAGCTTTGTAAAGATCTCATAGGCCTCGAGAAGATTTATAGGCCTTGTGCTGGACACAGGGATGACTCTGAAATAAGGTTAGCAATGATCTAACCCTCTCTCATCTTCATACTGAAGAGGGCAGGGGGTACACCAGGACAGCACTCTCGTGGTTCCCTGAAACTTACTTGTGCTTTTGTGTCCATGGCTGGGCCATTTTCATGCAGGTGGTTAGGATGTTAATACTTTCCTCATATCCTGAGCCAGAAATGTCAAAACACAGGTCTCTGGTGTTAAAGATAAAGCTGTGCATGTCTGAGAATCAATCTACCTCAGGATCCAGGAATACCATTCTTGGGAATATACCCAAGAGACGCCCAATCATACTACAAAAGCATTTGTTCAACTATGTTCATAGCAGCATTATTTGTAATAGCCAGAACCTGGAAACAACCTAGATGCCCCTCAATGGAAGAATGGATAAAGAAAGTGTGGAATATATACACATTAGAGTACTACTCAGCGGTAAAAAACAATGACATCTTGAATTTTGCATGCAAATGGATGGAAATAGAAAACACTATCCTGAGTGAGATAACCCAAACCCAAAAAGATGAATATGGTATGTACTCACTCATTAGTGGACACTAGCCATAAGCAAAGGACATTGAGCCTATAATTCACAAGCCTAGAAAAGCCAAATAACAAGGTGAACAACAAAAACAACAACAAAAATATATAGATCCTCCTGGAAATTGGAAGCAGACAAGAATGCCAGGCAAAAGTTGGGAGCATGGGGGTAAGAGTAAGGGTGGGAGTGGGATTAGGGGAGAGGGGGAGAGAGAAGGGAGAAGGGAAGGATTGGGGAGAGCTTGAGGGAGTGGGAGGGCTGAGATGAAGGAAGGACAGATATAGGAGCAGGGAAGAAGATATCTACATTAAGGGAGCCATTTTAGGGTTGGCAAGAGACTTGGCTCTAGAGGGGATCCCAGGTGTCTGTGGGGATGTCCCCAGCTAGGTCATTGGACAGCAGAGGAGAGGGTCCATGAACTGGCCTTGCCCCATAATCACACTGATGATTATCTCAAATATCAGCATAGAATCTTCGTCTGGCGATGGATGGAGATAGAGACAGAGACCCATGTCACACCACTGGACTGAGCTCCCAAGATCCAGTTGAAGAGCAGAAGGAGGGAGAAGATGAACAAGGAAGTCAGGACCACAAGGGGTGGGTCCACTCACTGAGACAGTGTGCCTGATCTAATGGGAGCTCACCAAATCCAGCTGGACTGGGACTGAACAAGCATGTGATCAAACCGAACTCTATGAATAAGGCTGACAATGGGGGCTGACTGAGAAGCCATAGATAAAGACATTGGGACTTGTTTCTACTACATGCACTGACTTTTTGGGACCTTAGTGTATTTGGATGCATACCTTCCTAGACATGGATGGAGGGGGGAAGGCCTTGGACTTCCCACAGGGCAGGGTACCCTGCCCTCTCTTAAGGCTGAAGGGGGAGGGAGGAGGGTGAGTGGGGGAATAGGAGGGAAATGGGAGGAGGGGAAGAAGTGGAAATTTTTTGAATGGAAAAAAATAATAAAATAAAATAAAAACTATACTGGGCTGGGGATGTATCTCAGCAGGCAGAGTACTGTCAGGTACAAAGCCTCGGAATCGATTCACTACAGTGCATAAACCAACATGGCATTGCCTGTATGCTTAAACTCAGGAGATGGAGGCAGAAAAATCATGCCTCAAGCACAGGAAAAAACTCATTTATTTGAGGACACTCCACAAGCACTGGCGATTTGAGGGTGATTTTTTTTTGAAATGTACATATTATACCCAAATGTGTTTGAATTTGATTTGTTCCAGAATTGTTTCACTTCATTAAACTGCAATAGTAATAAGCTACTGTAATGTCTCTGAAGGAAAGGGGTTTTTAGGAGGATGGAAGAGTAGATCATCTGGGTCACCTTCAGCCCACAAGGCACTGAAGGAGGACTATGGGGGCACATGGCTCATCTGGGCTCTTTTCTTCTTGAGCAGCTGCCCACTGGTCTTGGATCCAGATCAAGGTCCTTAGGGATCTGGCACGTGTTATATGAACCATGGAAAGAGGACTACAGAGGTGAAAGGACAGAGCTCCTACCGTCTTTGCCTTGATTTCAAATCCTACCTGCTCTTGTGACCTTACTGAAGTTTCCAGTGATCTAATTTACAGGATTTCTTTTTCCTTCATACCCTTAGTTCTTAGAGAAAAGATAGGATTCAGGCCACTGATCTCCTATAGACTTCAACTAGAAAAGTAAGGGGTGTGCAGGATTCCCAAGCTGTTTGGCCGTGTCTCATGTTAATCAATAAAACCATGCTCATTGATGAAAGACTGTGTATTGTGATATTTCCTAAGTCTATACTACAGCTGAAAGATTCCCATTGATGACTGTTGAAGGGAAGGACTTTGTCATGTGTGTGGGAGATGCAAACATTTCTGTTTGGCTACCGGTTATTTGTGTTTTCTTTTCTTTTCCTTCTTTCTCTCTTTGGGAGGTACAGTGTGTGAGAAAGTCCAGTTACATTGTTTTGCATGTGAATACCCAGTTTCCCCAACATGGTTTATTGAAAAGATTTACTCACTATGTGGCTTTGGTGGTCTTGTAAAAATTATTTGATTGTCAATGGTTTATTTTATATTTATTTTGAGCTTTCTATTCTGTGCTGTTAGTCTATATATGATTTTATGCCATTACAACAATGTTTTGATTATTATAACATTTTAATAGAATTTGAGATCATGCAATGTATTGTCTATAGCTCTATATTTTGTTTGATAACATTTTTATGGCTATTTGTGCCATTTATATCTCTCTATAAATCTTAGGAATTCTTCTTGGAACATTTGTAAACAATACACTAGAATTTTGATAGAAATCTTCTTAATCTGTAGAATACTTAGACTATTCTGGGAATTTTAACAGTGTTAATTCTTCCAGTTCATGAGGACTTCGACTCTTTTGCGTGAGCCCTAGTTTCTTTCCTCAGTGCTTTATAGTTCTGAGTATATGCATCTTTTATTTCTTTCAATAAATCAATGACTAAATAGTCATTTTATTGATGATATCATGCACTGGATTATTGTCTGTGCTTGTTTTTGTGTGTACGGAAGTGTGCATGCCACAGCATGCATGTAACAACTTGTGAGAGTCAGTTCTCTCCATTCATCACAGGGATCCTGAGACTGGAACTCAAGCTGTCAGGTTTGACAACTAAGTGACATCATCTGCTAAGCCATCTACCAACCTCATTAGCCTATTTTTCAGACGGTATTTTGCCGTGTAGGTCAGGCTTCCCCTCAACTCCTGATCCTCTTGCCTCAACTATTCAAGTGGTAAAATTACAGGGCATGTCACCACACCTAGCTCTTTTCTTGATTTCTCTAAAGCTAATATATGTAACTGTAAGGATATAGCTTGTTTTGGGATGCTAATTTTTGCAAATTAAAACTTTAATAAACTCATTTAATAGTTTAACATTTGTGTGTTTGAAATCATTAGAGTTTTCTGAGCACTGTTAATCACATCCAATGTAGGCAGAGTAGTTTTCTTTTTCTTCTAATTTAGATAACTTATTTCTTTCTGTTATCTGACAGCTCTTACTAGTGCTGTGAACATAATACAATAAGAAGTAGTGAGCATAAGCACTCTTGTTTTGAATGAGATTTTAGGTGTAACACTTCTGCATTTCCCCTTTGATTATGATGTTAGCTAGTTGAGTTTCAAAACAGCTCATTATGTTGATAAAATTTCCTTCCAAGACTGATTTTTAAGGTTTTTTTTTGTCATAAAATATATTAAACTTTGTCAAATGCTTTTTCTGCATCCATTGAGCTCAAAATAAGTTCTTTTTTGTGTGTTTATAACCTAAATATTTCTTTCTTTTTTAAATTGATTTTTATTGAGCTCTTCATTTTTCTCTGCTCCCATCCCTGCCTCTCCCCTCCCCTTCAACCCTTTCCCAAGATCTCCATATTCCCAATGTACTCAGGAGAGCTTGTCTTTTTCTACTTCCCATGTAGATTAGGTCTATATATGTCTCTTCTAGAGTCTTCATTCTATCTTGCATTCTATGAATGTAGGTGGTCTATATAGCTTTGTCAACTTGACATTGCCTAGAGCATTCTGTAAGCAATATCTCAACTGAGGAATTACCTAGATCAAATTGGTCTGTGGGCATGTCTATGGAGGATTGTCTTGATTCTGTCCAGCTAGTATCATCACTAGGCAGGTAGTTCTACATTGTATAAAAAAGCCAACCAATCATGAACCTGGGAGCAAGATAACAAGTATCATTCCTTCACAGTGTCCTTTTTGAGTTCCTTCTTGATTCCCCTTAATGATGAAGTGTGACCTGGAAATGTAAGATGAAATAAAACTTTCCTCTCCCAAATTGCTTTTGGTCATGGTGTTTGTCAAAGCAAGAAAAATTAAAGCAAAACAGTAGGCTACCATATTAATGTTCATATGTTAAATCAGTTTTGTACCTCAAAGATAAATTCAAGAAGACCATGATGTGTAAGGTTTTAATGTGTCATTTGATTTTGTCTGTGAGCATTATTCTAAATCTCCTCAGAGATACTGAACTATAACTTCCTTTCACTTTCACTTAGGTGAATTTGATATAAAAAATAATGCTGTCTTCATTACATGAGATTGGAAGTGTTCTCTTGAACTTCACTTTTTAAGGGTATCAATTCCTCCTTTTTTATTTAATTAAAACTTTATTGTAAAGAAATTGCAAATAATATAGCATGAAATGAGATTATTCACACCCAAGTCTACATATAGCTCTATGAACTTCTCTACAGCTAGATTAGTTGTTCTGAAGCTACAGAGCTTCACAACAGATTTTCCACTTTTCCTATCAATTATAATTTTATGCCCTTATTGTATGACGTACTTTTCCCTGGCAGTCATGAGCCAAATAATACCACAAGTCAAACCATACTGTTGGGGGACAATTTTCTTTACATTTTGAAGATATGTTACTCACATTAGTTTAATAAAGAGTTAACTGGCTAGTAGCTAGGCAGAAAGAGGTTAGGTGGAGAGCCAGACTGAGTGAATGTTGGAAATAAGAAGGATGGAGTTGCTAGGAGACTCACAGAGGAGCAAGATGAATATGCCATGTTGAAGAAAGTACCACCATATTTTAGAAGGTAGATAAGAAATATGGGTTAACTTTTTACATAAGAGCTAGTTAGTAGTAAGCCTAAGCTATTGGCCAACCATTCATAATTGTTAATAAGCCTCTGTGTGGTTATTTGGGAGCTGGCTGGTGGGACAGAAAAGTCTGCCTATACTGTACAGCAAACCTCACAAAAGTTTTTTATTCAGAAAAACAGAGGAGGGTGACTGCGTCTACTTGGAAGAGAAGCAGCAGAGAACTGAGAGGGAAACAAGCTCTATATAGGACTTCATAGGGGCAGAGCTTTCCAGGGCAGCCTAGGACTGGTGGGACTTTCTGTGGCCTGATATTAGGCTTTTTATTCTGTAGAGCAGTGTTTAACTGACTGCAACGTGAAGGTCTGGGATGGGCCATTACGGCCATTAGAGTGTTCTGTTGGCAAAGTCTGGTGGTTGGGGGTCCTCAGGGGAGGGCCTTAGCCACTCTTGTGCCTTGAGGGGCTAAAGATGCAGACCCATACAACAAGGGCATTTGCACAACTATATTCTTAGCAGCATTATCCATGATAGGTAGAACCTGGAAACAACCTAGAAGCCCCTCAACTGAGGAATGGATAAAGAAAATGGGTTACATTTACACAATGGAGTATTACTCAGTGGTAAAAAAAATGACATCTTGAAATTTGCATGCAAATGGATGGCACTAGACAAAACCATCCTGAGTGAGGTAACCCAGATCCAGAAAGACAAACATGGTATGTACTCACTCATAAGTGGATATTAGATGAAAAGCAATGGATAACTAGCCTGTAGTTCTCCACTCCAGAGAAACTGGGAAACAAGAAGAATCCTAAGAGAGACATAGAGTGATCCTCCATGGAAGGGAAAATAGACAAGATCTCCTGAGAAAATTAGGAGCATAGAGAAGGGGGGGGAGAAGAGGAAGAGGAGAAAATGGGAAGGAGGAGGAGTATATGAGGGGATGGGATGTTCCAGATGAGGGAAGGACACAGAGGGAGAACAAGGAAAGAGATATTTTGATTGAGGGAGCCATGATAGGGCTACTGTGAAACCTGGCACGAGGGAAATTTCCAGGAATCCACAAGGATGACCCCAGCTAAAAACCTAAGCAATAGTGGAGAAGGTGCTGGAACTGACCTTGACCTGTAATCAGACTGATGACTAAGTTAATTGTCAGAATAGAACCTGAATCCAACAACTGATGGAAACAGATGCAGAGATCCACCAGCTAAGCACTTGGCCAAGATTTCAGAGGCCAGTCCAAGAGAGGGAGGAGTGATAATATGAGAAAAGGGGTCAAGATCATTGTGGGGATACCAATAGAAACGACTGACCTGAATTAGTGGAAGCTCACTGACTCTGGATTGACAGTGGGTAAACCTACATAGGACCTAACTAGGCTCTGTGAATATGGGTGACAGATGTGTGGTTGGGGCAGTCTTTGCAACCACTGGCAGTGAGACCAGGATTTATTCCTAGTAATTGAACTGTTTTTTTTTTTTTTGGAGTCTATTCTATTTGGAGGGATATTTTGCTTAGCCTAAATATAGAGGGGAGGGCCTTGGTCATGCCTCAAAGTGATATGTCAGACTTTATTGACTCCCCATGGGAAGCCTTACCCTCTCTGAGGAGAAGATAGGTAGTGGGGTGGGGGAAGGTGGGAGAGAGGGAGGAGGGGAGGGAGTGGAACTGGGATAGCTATGTAAAATGAGAAAAGATCATTTAAAAAAGTAAATTAATTATTTAAAAAAGAGTCCATCATGACAGGCAATCATGGTAGCAAATGACTTTCATGGCAGTAGGAACAGCAGAGAGTTCACACTTCATACCAGAAACAAGAAACAAAGAAGGTGAATTATTAATGGCACAGTTCCCTAAACTCTCGAAGCCTATCTTAGGGGGCATATTTCCCCCAACAAGGCCACACCTCCCAAACCTTCCAAACAGTGCCATTTCTTGGGGGCCAAGTATTTAAATGCCTGGGATTAAGGGAGGATATTTTATTCAATCCATCACTCTTAGCCTCACCTCCCCCTGCAAAAAAAAAAAAATCAATGAGAGAATTAAAACAGGAAAAAATGAGTTTTCTATTCTCCTTCATAACTCATGTGTCAGTTATGTGGATTTCATCTTCCTTCACTACTTAATATTTCCCTTTTTATTTCTCATGCTGCTGAGCGGTATAAGTCCTCTACAACCAGGCTACGACTATCCCGCCCCTCTTGAGGTTGGTTGGAATCCAGCAATGCAAACACCTAATTCTAAGCTTCTTTAGTGGGAGAACTTTCAGCATTTATTCAATCCAACAATAATTCATCTGTTCATGTTTTATAATCTTTTTGATTCCATCTTGATAGATTGTACATTTCTAGGGCTTTATGCACTTCTAGGTCTCCATTTGGCTGACATATAGCTGTTCACTGCAGACTCACGAGATCCTTTCTGTAGCAGCCATGCGACATCTCTCCTTTCTTTCTATTATTTTTTATCTGAGTTGTCCTCATTTTTAACTGGTCAGCCCAAAAAATGTGTCCATATTCTTAAAGAGCAACTTTTAACTTTACTATTTTCTACTGTTTTCCTAGTCTTAATTTATTTCTACTCTGATATTTATTCCTTACCTCCTCTCTGGGCTTTTTTTTTTTTTTTTACTGTTTGTTTGCTTGTATGTATGTTTTTCTCTCTGAGGTGTAATATTAGGCAAACTGAGGTAATTATTTTTAGAACTTCTTTTCCTTCATCCCATAGGTCTGAGGGAAATAAAAACATTTTATCTCCATGATGGCTTTAACCTTTTCTATTTTGTTGACACACTGGTTGTCCAGTAATATGTTGTAAGGCCTCTGGTCTATGGTATTGGTCCGCCAGGCCTCTGGTCTACAGTGCAGTTAAAGTCCAGCTTCTTCTCACTGAGTTTGTCTCTGGGTTGTCTGTACATTCTTGAGCACAGGGAACTGAAAATCACATCATTACCATCTTGCTTTCTATCTCTCTGATCATCTCTTTTAACGTCTGCTTTTTATGTCTTGGTCCTCTCCTGTTGGGTCACTACAGTTGTTAGAATCTTTTTGTGGATTGATGCGTTCCTTATAATAAAATGCCTCTTTGCTTCTAGTAACACATTTGATTAAATAAATATATTTTTCTAACAAAAATACAGCAGCTATCTCTTGCTCTGCTTTTGTTTCTATTTGTATGGAATGCTTTCCACTTTCGCTTTCAGCCTATGAGTGTTCTTGAAGTTGAAATTAATTTATTGTAATTGAGTTTTGTATTCTATTTATTAATGCACCCTATATTATTTGATTTGGAAATTAAAACCACATGTATACAAAATAATTTAAAGGAAAGGGTTTATTTCATCTTAACACTTCTACAACACAGTTCCTTGATGAGGAATCCATAGTAAAATGGATTCTGGAGGAATTTAGGCAGGAACCTGGAGGCAGGAACTAGAGCAGAGACCACACAGAAGATTGTTACCTATTGCCTTGCTCTTCATGGCTTGCTTAGCTCGCTTCAGTATACAATTCAGGACTACCTGCCCATGGATAGCACAATTTAATAATTGGCTAGGCCCTCTCACATCAACATTAATAAGAAAATACTCTCACAGACATAAATGCAGATGACTCTGATCTATACACTTCTTCAGTTGAGGTTCCCTCTTCCATGTGACTCTAGATTTGTGTCAAATTGACAGCTAATGTTAACTATGACACTATATGTTGTTTCCTTCAGTGGTTGCAAGACTAACTAGTACTTTGGCTGCAATGACCTCTGGATATGCTTAGGGGACACGGCATAGTAAAATGGATTCTGGAGAAACATTATTGTATATAGTGTTGTACTGGGTGGTTTTGTGCATCAACTTGACACTAGCTAGAGTCATCAAAAGTAGCCTCAGCTGAGGAGATCCAGCTGTCAGGCATTTTCTCATTTAGTGATCAGTTGCAGGGTGGGGGCAGCCCATGGTAGTTGGTGCCATCCCTGGCAACTGGTCCTGGGTTCTATAAGAAGGTGAGGTGAGCAAGCTAAGGGAACCAAACCAGTAAGCAGCACCCCTCCAAAGCCCCTGCATCAATTCCTACCTCCCGGATCCTGTCATGTTTGAGTTCCTGTCCTGACTTCTTCGGTGTTGAACAGCAAAGCTGAAGTATAAACCAAATAAACCCTTTCCTCCTCAACCTGAATTTTGGTCATGGTGGTTCATCACAGCAATAGAAACCCTAACTAAGTATATTAGCAATAAATATTTCCCAGAGGGAAACTCTTGTTAAGTGATTTTTTTTTTTACCAAAAGAATTTACTATTTTATGTGTTTGAGCTGAGTGGAGTCTGGGTAATTCCTAACATTCGCTCAAATAATCTTTCCTAGTACCAAAATGGAAAATGCTTCTTTTTGACAATGTTAATCTGGTGTAGGAGGTTCTTTTGTCCATGTGTTGCTTTCATTGGTTAATGAATAAAGAAACTGCTTTGGGCTTGATAGGGTAGAACTTAGGTAGGTGGAGAAGACAGAACTGAATGTTGGGAATAAGGGCAGTGTGAAAGAAGTCATGGATCTTTCTGCCTGAGATCGACACCTGTAAGAATCTCCAGTAAGCCACTGGCACGTGGTGATACACTGGTTAATGGAGATGGATTAAACTAGTATGTAAGAGTCATAAGAAGTTAGCCAATAAGAAGTTAAAGCTAATGGCCAAGCAGTGTTTTAAGTAATACAGTTTCTGTGTGGTTATTTTGGGTGTAAGCCAGCCAGGCGGCCAGGACAAACAAAGGGCCCGCTCCCTCCAACATTAATCTCTTAAAAACAATGCTTTCCTTAGCCCCAACCTTACAACAGATTTTAAAGCAAAACTTCAAGTTTTTCCAAGTCTTGCTGCTTTGCCTTTACTGTTTGGCTTTCCCTGTAAGCCTGAGTGAAGGCCATAACCATGACAGAGTCTGACCACTAGGCCATTTAAAACTTCCTTCTTCCAAATTAATTTGTATTTATGTCTTAAACAGCTTTCGACAAATGCTCAGGATGTAGACAAAATTAGATAGAGGTTTTTTTTTTCCAAGATATAACATAAAATGGCCTGTAGACCATCCAATTCCCAAGATAGTCTGTGTTCTCCTATGAATCCTCATGAGTCCGGCCTTCACTGTCCACATTTTGTTGACATTCTGGTCTTCTAAACTCCCACCGGAGCTGTTCACTAAGTTTGACTCACAGCATTTTAGATTTCTCTAGTGGAGTTAGCTCCAAATTCTTCCTGCCATCCGGTTCCAAATACTTAACATGGTTAGATTTAGTCACAGTAATGATCCCACTTATTTGATGCCAGAAGGATTCAAGTTGCTATGACCACATTCAGAAGAGAAACAGAGTAGGAAGGGTTTATTAAATGATTTCAGTGATTTCAGTTGATCATGACAGGCTATAAAGGATTGAGAAAGCTGACGGCATCATGGTGTAAAGGGATAGGAAGAGAAGGGTTTAGAGACCAAATATAAACTTTGAAGGCTACGTGCTTAGGGAAGTACCATCCTATCTAGGTTCCATTTTCGAAAATTTCCACCACTTCTCAAAATAACCATATGACCTACCAACCAACATTCATCAATGAGACTTTGGAGACCACTTCATAGCCACACTCTGACAGTAGTATTTATTATTGTTGTTGGTTTCTGGCTGCTTTGTGGATCCTTCATTACTATGATCTTCTCTTAGAAATCTTTCTTTGTGGTTTTATGCTTTTCAGTATAAATGTGTCTTGATTACTTTATTTTTACATTTGTTTCTACTATAGGTTTTATAGTTTTAAAACTATAAAACTATAGTTTAAAACTGCAGCTTTCTTAAAACATCTAATAGTTATAAAAAGTGTGTTTTGAGCTGAAAATAATTTTGATTTCTTACACGACTGTGTTCTCCCCATTTCATGCTTTAATGTCACAGTATGCATCTTTTCACATTGTTTGCCACTGGTTGTTCCAGCTCTGTGTTCGCTTTAACACTTTTGCATTTCAACTTCTGTTGTAAAGTTCAATATTCTAGATTATACATATCATCGTCATCAGTAACGTGTGTGTGTGTGTGTGTGTGTGTGTGTGTGTGTGTGTGTGTGTCCCTCTGGTATCTTACAATTCTTTGTTTTACCCCAAAGAGCTCCCTTTAGCATTTAGTACAAGGCAAGTTTAATGGGGATAAAGTTTTTCAACTGTTATTTGGAAACATCTTTATTTTTGCCCTCTATTCAAAGGCTGGATTAAATATCCTTTTTCTCTGTTAACACTTCACTTCAAGCATAATATTCTACCGTTTTGCAAGCAATATTTCAGCTAAGAAACATGCTGACAATTATGTAGAGGTTTATTTTATGTTATGATAGATCCGATTTTGTATACTTTTAAAATTTTTAGATAGAGATTGCAAATTCATCACAGATTTCATAAGTTCAAGGTCATGTGGGATAGTTATAGTTTACTTAGTAGTCTTGCTCCACCTTCTTTAGTATAGCTCTAGGCAAACAAGTAGTATTTTCTATAGCTATTTAATAGACTCTAAAGTAGTTGTTTGATCTGTGTTTAGGTAGGTGGTGTGTGGATACTTATTTACCATATTTAATTCTTGTTTTGGGTAACAGTGCATAAATATTTAGGCAATTTTTTCACCTAACATTTAGACTGTATCTTCTGACAAATAATCAGGAAACACCCTGTTTTGTTTATTGATATTATTTCTGTCTAGCAACCAGAAAGTCAGTTCAGAATTTTAAGTGACTATTCCAAAATTATAGGTAAATTTGATAGCTAAATTATGATTGGAGTTTAAATAAATCAAGGCAGTGTTGGTTCACATATGACAGTGTTCTCACCATACCATGTGGCTCTGGATTCTTTCTTCCAATGAATAGTTCTAGTGTATTATAGTCCATGAAATATCTATTAACTGTGATGAAAGCTTTGTTGTCATGTCTATGACAGCTAGCAATATAGGCATAGTTCAGTCTAAAAATACCAATCAGAAGAAGGTTGCTCCATCGACATCTCAGGATTACTGTTTTAAACATGGGAGGGCATACTCTGGAGATTAGAAACAAAAATCAGACAAACAAATGAACAGGATGGGTACAAAGATAGGCAGGACTGAAGACTTTCTGCTGTACAAATGAATCAAGTGAAGTTCTGATCATATTGGTTCATGATGACATGTATACATATTTGCATTAGCGCATGCATTTATCCATTCTGAGTGGTGATAAGTACCAGTAACTTAATCACCTTTATAAGGACTTCTTGCTTCCTTCTTTATATATCCAACCATTTCTGTTGTCTAACATTCAGGACCGTACACTTAAGTATCCCAGAATCCTAAGTTCTAAAGTAGCATTCCTTTGTGCTAGGCACTCAGAAGTTAATACGCAGGAAATGTTTTCCATGGTGGAGGTATTTCTGATTATATAGGAAATATTGCCTCAGAGATATGAGCTATTATTAAGATACTTTAAGTCTTGGAGCAAAAGAAATGATTTTCTAAAGGTTTCTAGCCTTTCTTGGGTTGATCAGCAATCTCAGTCTCAGACTATTTCCTTAGAGCTGTTTTGCTGTAGTGTAGAGGCTACTAGTTCATTCCTGGCAGCTTAGCCCCAAAATTATCACACAGAAACTGTATTAATTAAATCACTACTTGGCCAATGAGCTCTAACTTCCGATTGGTTGACTCTTCCATCTTAATTTAACCCTTTTCTAGTAATCTGTGTATCACCACATGACTGTGGCTTACTGGCAAGATTCCAACTGGCATCTGTCTCTGGCAGGGCTCCATGGCTTCTCTCTCTTACTCTACCTCCTTTCTCCCAGCATTCAGCTTAGTTTTTCCCACATAACTAAGTTCTGCCCTGCTACAGGTCCAAAGCAGTTTCTTTATTCATTAATTGTAATCACAGCATTCAGAGGGGAATCCCACATCATTTTGCCTCATACGTTACTTACAAATGGACACCAAGAAAAATTTGTAGGAACAATTACAACATAAAGACTAAAGATAATATATTTTTTATTGAGTAATAATGCCTGTCTAGAAATCATTCTGATCATGAATTACTCTTTTCACACAGATATCTATTCTGTTTTAGCACATTTTAAATTTGATTTAATTATAAATATTAACAAACCAAACTGTGTGATTTTTAGGAGATGAAGGACCACACACTCACTAAAGCCTGAGGAGGAATCAGTTTACTGTGGATCCTATCCAATGTTATGAAGTACTGCCTTCCAAAAACATAGTTTTGAAAGATGAGGCTAGGTTTATTAGTGATGTGTTAGATGAGTTTGTTCCAAGTGAGAGGTTTTCTGGTGTTATCAGTCCAAATAAATTTTATTAGGCTAAATTACTTTTAGGTAAATCTATGGAATCTTTCCAAATTGCTATATGTCAAAAAAATCTCAGTACTCTAAATTTTTTTTTAAAGAAACCTCTTTATATCTTTCTGTCTCTTACTATCATATTATTCAAGGTATAATGCACTATTATTCCAAATAGAGTTGGGACAAAGGAGATTCTGGATAGAGTTACATTTTCCTATGCATGTGAAGGAGCATATGTCCTCAGTGTGGCCTCCTCTCTTCCTGTGACAGTGGTAACAGAAAGAACACATGGCTTTGTACATAACACAGAACTGTGTGTAACAGACATGTGCCCATGTTTACAAATCCTAGCATGTTTGCATTTCTAGTATGCATGAATTTAGTAGTTTCTCCTTTCCTTATTAGACAGAATTTCACCTGGCATTGACCACACAAAATTACTGGATGTATGTTATAGATCCAACCACATACAACTATTCTCCAACATTTGACTCATAATATGTTTCTCTACATTATAAACTGTGTGACATGTTCAAGACTTGAATGTAACACGCAGAAAGGCTGCATATCCTCCTATCAATCTCCTGAGCCACTAACTCCCTAAGGAAGATATTCTTGCTCAAGAGAGACTGGATTGTTTTCAAGTACATGAAGCCAGCCAGAGGACTAAGGCTAAGTTTAGACAGCTAAAAATAAAATGAAAACTTGGATTTTAAAGTTATTATTATTACTTGAAAATCCACTTTTAAAATGTACTTATATAGTGGTGCAAAATCAGATTAATAAAATTTCATTGTTATCATGAAGATAAGTCTGGTTTTGGCTCAAGCAAAGTCAAGAACTTCCCTGATACTTATTTTTGTTATCTTTAAAACCAAATGTGCATAGTTCTATTGGAAAAATAAAGAGTATAATTATAAACTTTACCTACTCTCTTGAATCTGTTGCCATTTCCTTATTAAAAAAATTTAGCCCAAACAGTTGACCTATTATTGTTCTTAGCATGAAGACATGTTATTTCATAAATAGTATTTTTTGGTATAGACATGCATTTATCTATTGATGCTTAACTTTTAAAAACTATTACATTTTAAAAATCAACTATCAGCCAGGCAGTGTTGGCTCACGCCTTTAGTACCAGCACTCAGGAGGCAGAGGCAGGTAGAGCTCTGTGAATTCGAGGCCAGCCAGATCTACAGGAGCTAGTTCCAGGACAGGCTCCAAAAGCTACAGAGAAACCCTGTCTGGAAAAAACAAAATCAAAAACAAAACAAAAAGAAAAAAGAAAAACCAACTATTATGTGTTTAAAATAAAATTTCTGAAAAATAGCAACTCCAATCTTACTCTTCTAGTTCATGAAGAAAACATCAGATTTTAGAGCAGCTGGAAGGCTAGGATGCAAATAGTCCCCCTGTCTTTATTTATTTAAAGTACAAACGTTATTTATTCCAAATCTCTTCAAATAAGAAAAACTGACTCAATCTCTGCTAAGGATGTTGTAGCAGCTTTAAACAATGGGTTTTACTTAATACATTTCCAGGAACCCTAAAAATATGATTTAGAAACACTTATCTTTTTGAAAGGGTTTGCAAACAGAAAGATGGAATGGGGACAACTTGAACAATGGGGGAAGTTCCAAAGTACCTTGGAGCATCTAGGAATGCAGGAAAGGAAGACACAAGAGGCTATAGAATCCAGACCAGAGAAGTAGGTGACCAGCTGAAGAGTACTGGAAGTAAAGGCTTACACATCCAACAGCATACTTCCCCTAGGCATCATAGTCCACTTCAGTTCAGTAGAAGTTTCCTCTGTGCAGGATAATGAAGGTAAAATCTTCATTTACCTGTGGTGGGGTCCTGCATCAAGACCATCTCAACAAAGTTCAGACAAACCCAGACTGGAGGCTAAACTAGGCTAAACTGGCGTCTACTGGTCTGGACTATAGACTATCATGGGGCAAATCTTCAACTCCCCACCCCTGAAAACAGGTAACTACAATGAGACAATGTGTGTTCATCAACTTAACTGTGGTAAACACTTTGTAATGTTTATATCAATTTGCTACAATGTCCATTTAAACATGTTTTTATGCTACAATAAATCTGGAAAATACATGGTTGTTTGCTTTACATGTAAATGAATCATGTGAATAAATATGAAGATACTTAAAGCATAAATAAGGCTGTTCAAGACCTGCATACGGAATGTGTCGCTCTGGTTTGAATTAACTCTCACTCAGAAGAATACACATTTGAAGATAAAGTAGATTTGGTGAATAATGAATGAACCCACCCAATATTCAGATCAGTATCTTGAGTCCTATTTTGTTCCTGAAAGCTTAGCCTCAATCCTAGGTGCTGGGTCTTGGTTTTGGATTCCCAATTTTTGTCCTGTATTCTCAGTCTTGATCCTGAGTATGGAGTATTAAGCCCAAGCCTTATTTATGTTCTCAGCCTTGGTCTTGGGTGCTAAACTCTAGTCTTGGATGTTCAGCATTGGTCCAGGAGCTCAGTCTTGATCCTGGTGCTCAGTACTGGTCTCATATGCTGGCCCAGGTTGCTCAACACTGGTGATCATCCTTTGTCTTATATACCTGTCCTATTCCTAATATTCAACCCTGATCCTGGATGGCATTCATTTCCCCATGCTCCCCCTTACTCCCAGGATGCTCATTCCTAATCCTAAATGCTCCTCGCTGATCCTGAATGCTCAGCCTTGGTCAAGGAAGCAGACATAGTCTAGGATATTTATCCCTGATCTTGTATTCTCAGTCACAGAACAACAAACATGTTTGTGGTTTGCATGAACATCATGCAAATTTTGAGATCTCAACTTTTACATTATTTTCCTTCTGAGGCCTTCTAGGATGGAACCATGCTCATTTAATGCAGCTCATTTGAAAATTTCTTCCAAATTGTTGACCCAGTCCTTTTCAGCCTAATGATTGGACAATTTCCTATAGTGAGGAGACTGGCAATCACTAAAGATGGTATTGGCCTTTACCCTTTGCTATGCTAATCACCCTCCACCCCATGCTTCCATGGGTGATTTAGTCCACGTATCACATGGGAAGAAAGATAGGCATCTTGCATTATTTTTTTAAACAAAATGTGATGAGCCGAAAGAAGGTAGAAACAGTCTGTATGTATCAGTGCTCAAAGCTCCTCTTCTTGGAATTTCACTGACAGCTCTGTGTAAATAGACTCACAGAGATAAACATGCACAGAAAGGCACAAAAAGGGAACTCTCACTGATGGCGTAAGAACATTTGGGAAAGGTCTCTTTAGAACTATTTTAGCTTAGGTTCGGCTGAAAGACACTGATAGAGGTGGATGTCCTTGCAAAATTCCCAAAGAGCAACCAATAGTAACTTTGGAGTGTGAGATTGTGATAAGGTCAACACTAGGAAGACAGCAAGTCTGGCCTCTTAAAGGCTACAGTATTCCTAAAACCAGCAGAGGACCCTGAAAGATCCCAACCTGGTAGACGTTGACCTGTGTGACTATTCTAGTCATATCCTTTGTGATTTTTGGACTGTCTTCTATGAATGACAGATGGTATATAACATAAGACAAAATAGTCTGCAATCATTAGGGGATTTGTATCTCAGTTTCTGTTTCTTTCGGCTTCGTCGTATTCTGGAAGATCCTCTCTGTCCTAGGCGGTGTCTATCATGGCACTTGAATCTTAACATGACAGAAGCAGGGACACAGAAAATCTAGGGACAGGTGAGCTGTGCGCACTCTGATGGAGTAGTACCAAGTAGAGCTAGTTTCCGTAGGGAGCAGTGTCGGTCTGTAAACATCCACTAGAAGGATGTTCCAAGTGCTAGTTTTTGCACATAGACACTGTACTTGGACCAGAGGAAGAATCTGCCTTTTTGAACCTGACCAGGGGGAAAGGCATTGCCAGTTTCCCATGGCTCTGAGGAACTGGTCCTTGTCACTAATACACATTCACTCAGGGCCAACCTGACTCCTCACACCGACTCCTACTTTCTTATTTCTTAGACCTTCATGATGAATCTTCTTAGTACAAGGGCAGCTACTGCAATGCTCAACATTAGACTGAAAAGAAAGAAAAGCACAGTCTTTGGCTTTGGTTATATGGTTATATACACCTTTCCCCAGATAGAAAACTCAAAAACTGTGAAGGGTGAGGTAATAAGGGCACTGATGAATACATCTAGCATTAGCAGAGGTGAGGAGGGATGGGAGATGTTGTCTGCACAGCTGCCATATAACCAACTTTGAACTCTAATAGGAAAGACAGATATAAAAGCATTTGGGAATCCAATTAAATGCAAAGGAGAATGTTAATGCTATAGTCGCCTTTGGAAGGCAGAAATAAGTAACAGGCGTTTTATTCTATTAAGCTGGGACTGAAGACTAAATGCCAAACCCTGGGCAGATCCAGGGTTCTGGAAGATTGCTTTGGCCTCATGGGTGGTGGGAAATTTTGAAAATAGCACAGGACTCTAAAACTGTTCAGTGCCAACACTAATTATAAGCTTCGTGTTCATTATTATTACTTTGAGAAGAAAGACAGCAGCTTCCAACTTGTTGCTTCTGTCTCTTTGCTTTTTTGTGTTTTCCTCCTGAACTCTGTTTCTGTGTGGGCTGATGGGACTTAAGACACTCCAACAATCTGAAACCGTGGCTGTGTGGGACCATGTTGAAAGCCTGCACAGTCTGGCCTTCAAGACGTTCAATGTACTGTGCTAAGACACAGGGGCACCTAGATGCAGATAGCCGAACTGTACTCTTTCTGCCCGCGAAATTTACATCATCTGTACAGTTGACTCTTGTGACAGATTTACTGGATTCAAAGGTATAGGACTCAGCTTGTATAAGAAGCTGCCCTGTATATCTCCACTCGAGTGTAAAAATCTTCATTCCCTTTGAAAAGCTAAGTGGTAAGTGTAGCATGAATTCTAACTGGTATTAATAAAAAAAGAAAAAAGCCCAGAGTCAGAGATGGGGGTTGATGTTAACGATGGGATTGGTCTACCAATGCTAGACCAAAGGGGCGATGCTGTCCTCAGACTGAATCTCCAGACTGCATCTGTCCCCACCAAGCCTCAGACTGCCCTGAGCTCTTGTTCCTCTCTCCGCCCAGCCATATCACTCCTGTCTCCACCTCCCTAGTCCTAGGATTAAAGGTGTGGGATCCCAAGTGCTGGGATCATTTTAATGTGAGCTCTATTTCTCTTTTAGACAGACTCAATGTTGTGTATTTTAGGTGGCCTTGAACTTACAGAGACATACCTGCCTCTGTCTCCTGAATCCTGGGATTAAAGGTGTGACTCACCACTGCCTGGTCTCTAGTGGCTTAGCTCTGCCCTCTGATCTTCAGGATCTTCAGGCAAGGTTTATTTGTTAAACACACACACACACACACACACACACACACACACACGATCACTACAGGAAACCTGCATTATTTGGCAAAGAAAATGATTGTAGTCAAGGTTTTTGCTCTTCAGAAACAAAATTCCGTGCAGATATATCATAAGAAATCATGAGGACAGGAGGTTTCATGTAATTGTAGGCCCAGCCAGCCTTTACTCAGGGCACTAACATATCCAGTGTGATTCTATTAACAAGTCTCAGAGAGGATTAATAGACATGGGCCCAGAAGGAGGCTTCTGACAAAAATCAGCAAAGTAGTGAAGCCTCTATCCAGGGTAAGGAGGACTCAGGCAGTTTAATGTGCTGGAAGCCCACTTTTCTCCTCCAGGACAATGGGCTGACTATGATTGTAGAAACTTGGGGCATGTTGTTGATGGAGTTCTGTTTCTTTTGATTGTTCCTTCTCTTCATGTAAAGCGTGATAGAGGGGACTTGAAGGTTCCTTGTCACAGTAGCATATTACAGTAAAGGTCAGTCTTTGGGTTTATTGTTTAAATGAAATATAATCAAACAGTTACGAACATGCCTGCTTGATTTTTCAAATGCCTCACAGTGCTGTGTCTTGGGTAGCACGGAGAAAGGTTAGTTCCTCTCCAACTAGGTGCTTTGGTTTGCTTTCTCTATTATTTATGGAAATAATCATGTGGATTCTTCGGAAAGGGCCTTTAGAGCATCACCCATCCAGTTACTGTCTTTGGATCTCCTTCAAGACAAACCAACCTTTTTCCTAGTAGCTGGGAAATGTGATCAATGTATTCAATGAGTGAGGTCTTTTTTTTTCCCTTGAGAATCTTTAATTGTTTTTATTGCGCTATATGTTTTTCTCTGCTCCCCTCCCTTCTTCCCCTTCCTCTTCTACCCTCTCCCGTGACCCCTACACTCCCAATTTACTCAGGATATCATGTCTCTTTATCCTTCCTATGTAGATCAATTTATGTCTCTCTTAGGGTCCTTTTTGTTGTCTATGTTCTCTGTGGTTGTGGACCGACTTGAAATTGCAGGCAAATAGATGGATTAAGTGAGGTAACCCAGGCCCAGAAAGACAAATATAATACATAGTCACTCATAAGAGGCTTTTAGACATAAAGCAAAGGAATGAGTGAGGTCTTAATCCCCTAGTTTATCCAGAAGATCTATTTCCCCTTCCCAGGAAAACCATGTATCTCTCTTAGGGCCCTCATTGTTACCTAATCTCTCTGGGTAACAGTACAGTTACCCTTTACAGTTAATATACACTTATGAGTGAGTATATACCAAATTTGTCTTTTTTGGTCTGGGTTACCACACTCAAGATGATTTTTTTCTAGTTCCATCTATTTGCCTTCAGATTTCCTGATGTCATTGTTCTTAACAGCTGAATAATACTCCATTGTATAGATATACTACATTTTCTTTATCCATTCTTTGGTTGTGGGACATCTCAGTTGTTTCCAGGTTCTGGCTATTATAAATAACACTGCTATGAACATAGTTGAACATGTATCCTTGTGGTATTATTGAGCATTCTTTGAGTATATGCCCCAAATTGGTATAACTGGGTCTTGAGGTAGAATGATTCCCAAGTCTGAGAAACTGCCGTATTGATTTCCGAAATGGTCGTCTAAGGTTGCACTCCCACCGGCAATGGAAGAGTGTTCTACATCCTCTCCAGCTTAAGTTGGCATTATTTTATCTTAGCCGTTCTGACAGGTGTAAGATGGAATATCAGAATCATTTTGATTTGCATTTCCCTGATTGCTAAGGATGTCAAACATTTCTTTAAGTGTCTTTTGGCCATTTGAAATGTTTCTGTTGAGAATTCTCTGTTTAGATCTGTACCCCATTTTTAAATTGGATTATTATTAATTTTTTGGGTGTCTAGTTTCTTGAGTTCTTTATATATTTCAGAGATCAGCCCTCTGTCAGATGCGGGGTTGGTGAAGATCTCTTGCCATCCTGTAGGCTGCTGTTTTGTCTTCTTGACAGTGTCCTTTGCCTTAAAAAAGTTTTTCAGTCTCAGGAGATTCCATTTTTAACTGTCAAGTTTAGTATCTGTGCTACTGGTGTTCTATTCAGGAAATTGTCTTCTGTGCCAATGCATGTGAGACTATTTCCCACTTTCTCTTTTATCAGGTTCAGTGGAACTGGATTTATGTTGAGGTCTTTGATTCACTTGGACTTGAGGTTTGTGCAGGGTGATAGATATGGATTTATTGGTATTCTTCTGCATAGCAACATACAGTGTTGCCAGCACCATTTGTTGAATATGCTCTCGTTTTTTCATTGTATAATTTTGGATTCTTTGTCAAAAATTAGTTGTTCATAGGTGTGTGGATTTATGTCAGGGTCTTTGATTAGATTCCATTGACCCACCTGTCTGTTTTAATGCTAATATCATGCTGTCTTTATTACTATAGCTCTATAGTAGAGCTTGAAGTCAGGGATAGTGATACCTCCAGAAGTTTCTTTATTGTACAAGATTGTCTTAGCTATACTGTTTTTTTTTCTGTTCCATTTGAAGTTGAATATTGCTCTTTTGAGGTCTGTAAAGAATTGTTTAGGAATTTTAATGGGGATTGCATTGAATCTGTAGATTACTTTTGGTACGATGGCTGTTTTTACTATGTTAATCCTATCAATCTATGAACATGGGAGATCTTTTCAACTTCTGATATATTCTCCAGTTTGTGTCTTCAAAGACTTAAAGTTCTTGTCACACAGGTCTTTCACTTGCTTGGTTATTTTATATTATTTGTGGCTACTGTAAAGGATGTTGTTTCCTTGCTTTCTTTTCCAGCTCATTTATAGTTTTCTATATAGGAGGGCTACTGATTCTTTTGGAGTTAATCTTATATGCAGCCACATCACTGAAGGTGTTTAAAAGTTGTAGGGATTCTCTGGTGGAATTGTTGGGATTGCTTATGTACACTACCATATCATTTGCAAATAGTGATACTTTGACTTCTTCCAATTTGTATCCCCTAAATCTTCTCTTGTTGTCTTATTGCTCTATCTAGAATATTGAGTACTGTATTGAATAGCTATCAAGAGAGTGGACAGTCTTGCCTTGTTCATGATTTTAGTGGAATTGCTTTGTGTTTCTCTCCATTTAATTTGATGTATATGACTTTTATTAAGTTTAGATATGTTCCTTGTATCCCTGATCTCTCTAAGACCTTAATCATAAAGGGGTGTTGGATTTTGTCAAAGACTTTTTCAGCATCTAGTAATATAATATATGTTTTTTTTCTTTCAGTTTTTTTATATG
This sequence comes from Arvicola amphibius, assembly GCF_903992535.2. Classification (NCBI taxonomy): domain Eukaryota; kingdom Metazoa; phylum Chordata; class Mammalia; order Rodentia; family Cricetidae; genus Arvicola; species Arvicola amphibius. The sequence goes on along the minus strand of NC_052048.2, from coordinate 105,659,092 downwards.
GTGACAGATTTTTGTATGTTGAATATCCTTGCATCTCTGAGACAAAGGCTACCTTATCATGGTAGATGATCTTTTTGATATGTTCTTGGACTCAGTTAGCCAGTATTTTAATGTCTACATTCATGAGGGAAATTGGTGTGTAATTCTCTTTCTTTGTTGAGGCTCTGTGTGGTCTGGGTATTAGGGTGACTATAACCTCATAAAAAATATTTGGCAATGTTCCTTCTGTTTCTATTGTGTGGAACAATTTGAGGAGTATTGCTATTAGCTATGCTTTTAAAGCCTGGGAGAATTCTGGACTGAAGCCATCTGGCTTTAGGCTTTTTTTTTTTAAATTATCTATCTATCTATCTATCTATCTATCTATCTATCTATCTATCTATCTATTTATTTTGATTGGGAAACTTTTTTATGACCACTTCTATTTCCATAGGGGTTTTAAGTTGTTTATCTGTTCTCGATTTAATTTAGTATGTGGTACCTATCAAGAAATTTGTCTATGTCTTTTAGATTTTCAATTTTTGTGGAGTGCAGGTTTTTGAAGTATGACATAATGATTATCTGGATTTGCTCAGTATCTGTTGTTGTGTCCCTTTTTTCATTTCTGATTTTGTTTGATTTTTTTCTCTTCTTTGTAGTAGTGAATTTGGATAAAGTTTTGTCTATCTTGTTGAATTTTTCAAAGAACCAACTCTTTGTTTCACTGATTCTATGTATTGTTTTCTTTGTTTCTATCTTAGTGATTTTAGCCCTCAGTTTGATTATTCCTCACGTTTTCTCTTCTTGGGTGTGTTAGCTTCTTTTATTCTAGCACTTTCAGATGTGCTGTTAAGTTGCTAGTATGAAATTTTTCCAGCTTCTTTATGTAGGCATTTAGTGCTATGAACTTTCCTTTTAACAGTGCTTTCATTGAGTTTCATAAGTTTGGGTATGTTGTGCATTCATTTTCATTGAATTCTAGAAAGTCTGGAGATTGGGGCAGCTCAGCTGGAAGGCCAGTCACTTGCCTGTTTTTTGCCTGGTGTGAGTTGTACCTGTGTCTATAAAGTCTGTTAGAATTACAGGGAAGGGTCGGCCACAGGGAGGATGATGGGGTAGGTGGGACTGGGTTGTGAAGTGGGTCTTGGGGGAGCAGAATCCCGTGGGTGGCAGTGGTGGTTGTCCTGTTAGCAGGCAGGTGGGGACTGCCTGTCTGTGTCATTTTATCATGGAATTGAATCCATTGATATAGAGAAGTATCAATTGCCAATAATTGTTGATTACTGTTAATTTGTTGTTGTTACTATTGCTGTTAGTGGTAGCAGTGTGAGATTATTCTCTTCTTTCAGTTTTGCTGGTAGGGGGTTATTTACTCCCCGTGTTTTTTATGGTTGTAAATAACCTACTTAAGTTGGACTTTTCATTCCTTACAATGCTTGTTTGTGTTTTCCTGGATTTTAAAAAGGAATTTAGTTTTCCTTGTTCTTCGGCTACACACAAATATTCAGGTGGTGTGGTTGCTGGGCTCTAGTGGAGACATATTGTCCTGGCTGTTATTGATTGTATTTTCACACTGGAAAATAGGCACCTGGGGTTAGGGAGACTATAATACTAGGTGCTGGCATCTGTTTTTGTTTTTGTTCAGTAGGTGCTTTGTCCTTGTTTTATGTTTCCCCCTGGGTTTTAGGAGAGTGTGGCAACTATGTGTTGCCTGGTAGAAAAGTTTCTGCAGACCTACAGGTGTGGCCACTGGGGCTCCAGATGAAATGTGTTCCTGAGTATTGGGAGCTGACACTTAGGAGTGGGGGTAGAGCAGGGCTCTGAGAAGGTTCACAGGAGGGAGGAAAGCCAAGTGTCCAGCCAGGATCTGCTTAGTTAATCTCCCTGGAATTTTGGCAGAGAGTGAAGAGATGTTTCTGTCAATTCTAGAGTTTGGAAGTTGCTTAAAATGCACTAGCGGTCTGCTATAGATCTGGGGATGAGACGGAAGGATTGCAGAAATGGAAGGAGAGGGTTAGGATCTGAAGTCAACATACCTGCTTCCCTGGAATGACTGGCATGTGGTTAAGCAGGGTGATCCAGCTGGATTTGGGGGTTGGCATAAAACCATGAGGGTGGGGAGGGAGGGGAGGAGGAAAAGGTCCCTGGGATCCCCAGGAGATGTGGGCAGGGAAGCAAGGAAGGAAGACTGTAGCTGGTGTTGTGTTGCAGAGCTAGGAATGGGATTGGGGGTTGGATATGGAGGAATGGAAGAAGATCTGCTGCCAACCTACCTCCTTCCCTGGCAGGAGTGGCCTTTCCAAAGGAAGTCTTAGTCTTACAAATGTCCCTTCCTTTTTACAATAAAAATGTAGCAAGATTATAAAAAACACACAGTGTGGAGAAAAAGCTGATACAACATTGAGCGATATGCCTGACACAATGTAGCCACCACTGATCTTCCAGTGTGGGTTTCTGCCTTTTCTCTGCATTATGTGGCTGGATAGATAATGTAAAGTAATGTGCAGACAGATGACTATATGTGGTGTGTTTACAGCTGAATCATGAGCATGCTTTCATATAACCGCATGGTTTTCCTCACGGAGAACAGAAATTAGAATTATTCTTCTGAGAAGGTCTTTCTTTCCTACAGTTCTAGACTTCTGCTCTTCCTCCCCGACACACTGTGAGCAACTTGAGGCAGAGACATGTAGACCACCATGTAGACCTTGAGCTGTTTGCATTGTAGGTAGGTTTAGCTTTGTGGAGCCAGAGCTCTACTCGCTACAGCTCCCTCTCCGTCCTGTTCCCTTCTTGAAAGAATGAGGTGTGCTCACCCAGGGCTATAGGCAACTTTCGATTCCCAGCTCTGGTTTCTGGATTCTGCTGGATGTCTTGCCTGTGGACTGAGGACACTGTGGTTTCTGCACAGCCAGACCTCACAAGGGGAACACCACTGTACCCACCCACATCATGAATCTATATTTCAGCTCCAATGAAGATTTCGGGTTGATCAGCCTACACTGTATGTTACTATCAAGAGCCCAACACTGACATTTGTGACAAATAGCTTCCAATGTATTTTTTTTTTTTTTTTGCAAAACTCAAAAGAGTATTACTACATCAGTACTCCCTGCTATGAGCCGAGCTTCTGGGGAAGACAGGACAGGACCTGGGGAAGACAGGACAGGACCTGGGGACTTTCGACCTGTCTTTCTGCTACTCATTGCCTTCCCTTCCAACAAACCATTTTGGGAATGCACAGTTGCTATGGAGACAAGAAGCCTTGTTGGTGCATTCTTGGCCTAGGTGATTCTACCAGAGCTCCAGTTGAGCCACCTTCTTCTGCTTTCAGTGATACTACCTCTTTACCCACGTACTCTCCTCACTTCCAGGTCCTTATTGTGTCTTGCTTAAACTCCACAGAAATCTTAAATGTTTCTTCTTGCTTATCTGATATAATGTATTTGTTCTAATAGTAGAACTCCCTATTCAAAGAATGCCACCAATTTCTAATCTCTTTAATATGACAAAAATTTTCTTGACCCTGTTTCCAGAAGGTTATCCAGGATACTCAACTTCCTCACATGGCATAATATTTTCACAGAGGCCACACACACCTCCTATTTATTCTAAGTACTCTCTAGGCTGTTTATAATATCTTATATAGGACGAATGCCATGCAGACCATTGTTACACTGCATAATTTTCAGAATAATATCAAGAAGGCAGTCTCTGTGCAATTCAGCACATAGCTAAACATTCTCCAGAGAATATTTGTAATCTGTGAGTATATTGGATCTGTGGATGGAACCTGTGGATGTTGAAGTCTGGAAGAATAACTTGACTTTTGAAATCATTCCCAATTGTTTCATCTCCTTCGAAATTATATTATCTCCTACTTCCCTTAACTATGCCATACTTCAATGACCAAGAACTGGGAATGGGTTTATTCATCTCTCCTACAATCCTCCTTTGGATAGGGATGCTTTATTTTCCAAAGTGAAGGTCATTTTTACCTTCACTATTTTTTGTGTAAACTTTGCTGATCCCTTTCTCTTCCCTTTACAAGATACTTCCCATCCCTTGCTTTAACTTCATAGAACTGAAGAGTTGGGCATCTGTCAGCTGGACACATCTGCTGATGCCCCAGATTCCTTCACTGCATGGACCTGGCTCAGGTTGGTCCTACAACAGAGCTGAAACAGGGCTCTCATTACCTTAGTTCTGCCTACTGCTTTGGGAGAATATGAGCTTGAATATAAGGGGTCTGCATTGCTATCCTTTAACATCAGAGGTGAGGTGTGCTGAGACACAGCATCCAGACTATTTCCTCTGAGTACCATCTGCATCTCAAGGCAGGAGCTGGCTGAGGCAGATGCTCAGATGCTCAGGCTGAGCTGCCATGGAGACAAGGAACCCTATGGTCCTGCTCTGGGGAGGATGTCTTCAGGGTGCTGGATATAGAAGTGGATGTTTTTAGTCAACAATGTATCTCAACCCTCCAATGGAAGAAAATCCTATTTTTAATGCCATGTGTGTCTGAAACATCAATTATTTTCACTTCCAAAATCAGTTATGTTGCTATCACATTAAATCTGCTGTGAAATAGCAGTGAATGTCAACACGTGGGCCTTTGGTTAATTGCTATCTTTTTATAAAAGAACATGCTTTAATTGATACAGTTTTCTTTTTCTTAAGTCATTAATGATGTACTATGCTGGCCTTGTCACAGGGTAGTTCTGCAAATAGTATCTTTAGGAATGAAATAAATGGCATTTTCAAGGTGTTTATGCACAAGTCTTGGCTGTCCCAATGCTAATTAAAGTGGAGGATGTACACCCCCAGAAAGTCATGTGAACTTACAGCTGAATTTGTATAACTAAGAGCTAGCAAAAATAAAAATCTAGTGTCTAAATTTTAGCTTCAGTACATTTATTCTTTTGAAAATATGCAATCCAAGAGGATGACAAGGATCCTGATTTGTTCACCATGTCTTCAAAAGTGTGCTCCCTGTTTTCAGTGAATGGCAAAAGAAGAATATACTCGTAATTGTGAAGGCTATTGTGGACTGAATGTATGCCTCTCAAGCTTATTTTTTGGAGACCTCGCCCCAGTGGGATGGAGGTGATGCCGTGCTTTTGGATATGGTTCATCATGAATAGAAATTAATCTCCTCTGTGTGGTATGAAAAAGATAGACACTCAATCTAACTGTGATGCCCCAAGGGTAATGGTTAGTAATGGTTAAGGGCAGTAAAGGGAATCTTCTTGATTCAATCCTACTGATTCCGTAAGACTGTCCAGATAGGACACACGCATGGATCATCCCTGTATTTTACTATGTAAGGTACTAATTCACTCTGTCAGCAGGAAGACTTCACCAGATGTAGCTTCTGGACCTTGAAGCCAACCCTGAGTATTTTTAAAAGACAAAGATTTCTCTCTTACTAAATGCCAATTTATCTTTGGATATAAAGACAATTGTTTATATTGTATAGTCCTCATCCGTCAATAAGAAAACATTCATTTGCAACAGATAAAAACTAATACAGAAAAATCACAACCAATCAGAATGCAAAGTTGTGAAGCCCAGTCCCAACGGATATATATTTGAAACACTCTTGCACAGAAGCTCAGGTAACATTTCAGAAGAGGGGGTGGGCACAGAAAGATTTTAAGAGTTGGAAGATCAGGAGACTTGCTGGGAGATTGTGTCTTCTAGGAGTGTCAGAAGTTATACTCAGAAAGCCTCACCAACACGACTGTCCAAACAAGCATGAGCTGAACAAGGATGACACCAACAGACACGTCAAAGGGAACCGGGAAAAGGCCCAGTGGCTGCCACCCTACATAAAGAGTTACAGGTAACTAAGGAATGCTGGGATGACAGAAATATCCTTTCTCAGGAACCATCAGAACAATTAGTTATTCAATACAAAATGGAAACATATATATACATATGTAACATATAGACTGATTAGGTTATATTTAGGCTTTGTAGACTGAATACCATTGGGTAGGTCTTGTTTTGGGGTTTCTTGAAGCATGCCTCAGTTCTTTGGGTTTCTTTATTCACTTCTATTTGAATATCAGAATTAGAGGACAATGTATGAGTATGAATCCTGATAGCATATTAATTGATAATTCTTCATACAGATTTATTTGATAATTACCGATATCTTTATAACTTTGATTTTGTACTTTTAAACTCACTAAATAATTTTATTGGTTTTCCAACTAGTGATCTTGTACATACATATTTCATTGCTTTGTTCCAGATATGTTATATTTTATGCTGTTTTGTGATTTTCATTTCTTTTCTGGAAAATATATGCATACTGTGTCATCTATGGCTCCAATTTTTTTCACTAAAATATAAAAATTATTAAACACGTTTTAAAAAATATTTGTTAGGAGTTTTTAACAGAAATTCTGTAATGGTTAGTCAAGAGAATTGGTTTTTTTCTAAATATTCCATTTTTATGAGCTTCCCAAGGTTATATGTACAGGCTCTTGTTTCCCAGACTTTTAACCTTACAACTGTTTGTCATCTGGGAGATTCTTTGATAATTTTTGTTTTTCTTTGTTATACTGATTTAGTTCTTCTGTATTTCATTTCTAGAGTAAAGGAATTAAAGTAAAACATTTAAAATGTTCCTATTGCTTTTGGCTTAAACTCAAGCACTATGAAGACCTCAAATTCTGGTCCCTTTTAATTTCATGTTCAGGTGATAAGACTTCTTCACTTTAATTTTTTTGATTCAGACATTTTATTCATGTGGAAATCAAAAAATAATTATATATTTTATGAAAATATAATCATTTGACATGAGAATGCAAACTCCTATGAATAACTTCTGAATAAATATGATTTATCATAAATTTGCATAAGTGGTTCCTATGAGAGCTGAAGCCATTTTTAGCCCAATTTATACAACAATGACCGATGGACTTGTATTTCAGGAATTTGAATTGTTATGTTCTGGTCCATAATGTAAGGATGATGACATTTGCATCACAGGTATGTGTAGGAGGAGACTGCCCAGACCTGAATAATCACTATATTAACTATAACACTGCTTGGTCTATTATCTTAAATTAACCCATTTCTATTATTCTGTGTATCAGCATAAGGCTGTGGCCCACTGGTAAGTGCCCAGCATCTGTTTCCTTTGGCAGATGTATCGCGTCTCGTTGACTCTGCCTACTCTCTCTATATGTCTCTCTGTTCCAATTTCCTGCCCAACTTTATTCTGCTAAGCCATTGGCCAAAGCAGCTTTATTCATTAAACAACAAAAGCAACACATATACAGAAGGATATCCCACACCATCTCCCCTTTTCTGTCCAATTGAAAAGGAAGGTTTTAACATTAATATAATAAAATTACACATAGGGTCTCATTGAACGCGGCGCCAGCTTGGGGGGAATTGGTGCGGTGTCCTCGCCAGCACAGCCGGGCCTACACGCGAGCAACCATGTCTAAGGGACCTGCAGTCGGTATTGATCTTGGCACCACCTACTCCTGTGTGGGTGTCTTCCAGCACGGGAAGGTGGAGATAATTGCCAATGACCAGGGTAACCGAACCACACCGAGCTATGTGGCTTTTACTGACACGGAACGATTGATTGGGGATGCTGCGAAGAATCAGGTTGCGATGAACCCCACCAACACAGTTTTTGATGCCAAACGTCTGATCGGACGTAGGTTTGATGATGCTGTTGTACAGTCTGACATGAAGCACTGGCCCTTCATGGTGGTGAACGATGCAGGCAGGCCCAAGGTCCAAGTAGAGTACAAAGGAGAGACAAAAAGCTTCTACCCAGAGGAGGTGTCCTCTATGGTTCTGACTAAGATGAAGGAGATTGCAGAAGCTTATCTGGGGAAGACGGTTACCAATGCTGTGGTCACAGTGCCAGCCTACTTCAATGACTCTCAGCGCCAGGCAACAAAAGATGCTGGAACTATTGCTGGCCTCAATGTGCTTCGAATTATCAACGAGCCGACTGCTGCTGCTATTGCCTATGGGCTAGATAAGAAGGTTGGAGCTGAAAGGAATGTGCTGATCTTTGACTTGGGAGGTGGCACTTTTGATGTGTCCATCCTCACAATTGAGGATGGAATTTTTGAAGTCAAATCAACAGCTGGAGACACCCACTTGGGTGGAGAAGACTTTGACAACAGGATGGTCAACCATTTCATTGCTGAGTTTAAACGAAAGCACAAGAAGGACATCAGTGAGAACAAGAGAGCTGTCAGGCGCCTGCGTACTGCCTGTGAACGGGCAAAGCGCACCCTCTCCTCCAGCACCCAGGCCAGTATTGAGATTGATTCTCTCTATGAGGGAATCGACTTCTATACCTCCATTACCCGTGCTCGATTTGAAGAATTAAATGCTGACCTGTTCCGGGGCACTCTGGACCCTGTAGAAAAGGCCCTTCGAGATGCCAAACTAGACAAGTCTCAGATCCATGATATTGTCCTGGTGGGTGGTTCTACCAGAATCCCCAAGATTCAGAAGCTTCTGCAGGACTTCTTCAATGGAAAAGAGCTGAACAAGAGCATCAACCCTGATGAAGCTGTTGCTTATGGTGCAGCTGTCCAGGCAGCCATTCTATCTGGAGACAAGTCTGAGAATGTTCAGGATTTGCTGCTCTTGGATGTCACTCCTCTTTCCCTTGGTATTGAAACTGCTGGTGGAGTCATGACTGTCCTCATCAAGCGCAATACCACCATCCCTACCAAGCAGACCCAGACTTTCACCACCTACTCTGATAACCAGCCGGGTGTGCTCATTCAGGTGTATGAAGGTGAACGAGCCATGACCAAGGATAACAACCTGCTTGGAAAGTTTGAACTTACAGGCATCCCTCCAGCACCCCATGGTGTTCCCCAGATTGAAGTCACTTTTGACATTGATGCCAATGGCATCCTCAGTGTTTCTGCTGTAGATAAGAGCACAGGCAAGGAGAACAAGATCACCATCACCAATGACAAGGGCCGCTTGAGCAAGGAGGATATTGAGCGCATGGTCCAGGAAGCTGAGAAATACAAAGCTGAAGATGAAAAGCAGAGAGATAAGGTGTCCTCCAAGAATTCCCTGGAGTCTTATGCTTTCAACATGAAGGCAACAGTTGAAGATGAGAAACTTCAAGGAAAGATCAATGATGAAGACAAGCAGAAGATCCTAGACAAGTGCAACGAGATCATCAGTTGGCTGGATAAGAATCAGACTGCAGAGAAGGAAGAGTTTGAACACCAGCAGAAAGAACTGGAGAAAGTCTGCAACCCCATCATTACCAAGCTGTACCAGACTGCTGGTGGGATGCCTGGAGGAATGCCTGGTGGCTTCCCTGGTGGAGGAGCTCCTCCATCTGGTGGTGCTTCTTCAGGGCCCACCATTGAAGAGGTGGATTAAGTCAGTCCAAGTAGACATGTAGCATTTGTTCCACAGGGAAACATTTATTTGAAGGACCCAAATTTAGCAAGTTTCATGGCAGTTTCAAATTCAAACTGCTACAATAAATTTACTGGGCATTCTCAATACTTGAACATGTTCAATGTGCACAGGGAGTGAAATAAGCATTGCACTTTATAACTGTATCCTAAGTGGAAAATGCAATGTCTAATAAAACAGAAAATGCAATGTCTAATAAAAATATTTAAATTGGCACCACCAAAAAAAAAAATAAAATTACACATAACAAAACAGTTATCAAGCAAGAATTGCAGTTACAATAGTCCATTTGTATAAGGCAAAAATTAAAGATAATATTCTGTTATCTATCTTATCTTTGTGAGTCTAAAGTTTTTTATCTAATTTATCTTTTAGCATAACTAAAGAAAGCTATAATTATCTGTCTTTAACTCTTCAAAGACCACAGAAGGATATTCTACTATCTAAGTAAACAGGAAGTACATTGTAAGCAACTTCTAAAACTCTACAATTGACAGAGACATCTTGCAGCCTGGACAGTTACCCAAAGTTCTTCTGTAACATTGGGACATCCATCTTTAGCCTACAGGCCCATAGTATCTGGCAGATTTTTCCATGAAGCAGGAAATTTGAAGATCTGTTCTGCTTTGTACTAGCAAAGTTCATCAGTTGCTTTCTTTTGTGTCCTACAGAATGTCTGGCAGTTTCTTCTGTGAAGCAGGGACCCTGAAGGACCATCCCATCTTTTGAAGAGTTCAACAGTCACTTTTCTATAGATCCTGAATGTCCAGTTCATACAGCATACCATAAAGTAGTCCATGCAAAAGAAGTTTCTTGTCCAAAAGACTAGCTTTGTCACATTGAAGGCAAATTTCATAATGAGTTTCTTCAATGCCCACCAACCTCTCTGAAGTAATTGATGCTGCCAGAAACAGACATGTCTCACTATCGAGAAAAGTCTAACTTTTTAAAATATTTTAAAATGCAATATTCCATAGATCTTTGAAGTGTTGAAGATTATCTATCTAACTGAAATATATCTCTATATATCTAGAACACCTAAATAGCATGACTACAAGTTTGACAATTATGACTATCTATTAATCTGAAATTTTTAATTATACATTACATTTTTAAATGAATTGCACAAACACAATACCTTAAACAAGAACAGAAATATGTATACACATAGTGCAACAAATTTGGCCTTTTGTATCAATAGACCAAGTATTCATTTCTATATTAATTGAAAATAAATATTTATAAACAATCACTCTGGAAATTTGAGCATAGATTTTTTCCAAACTGTTTCTTGTTGTTTGTTAGGAAAAATATTTTTAGGGTTCACAGAGACCTTTCAGGAGGTCTTGTTCCATCAAACCACATTAGCCTGGAACGAATCCCCAGGTTCTCATCTTCTGTGGAAACAAAAGCAGAACTTCTTTTCCAAAGTAACATATCTTTAAACTCAAAATTTTAAGTCAAGATACCCCAAATGTCTCTCTGCACTCAAAAAATTCAAAGAAAACAAAATAATATGCATAATCCAGACTCTCTGTGTATTTTCATCTTTATGTGGCTTATTTTTTTTACTCCCTTAATCTATCACTGTCTGTATTCTTTTACATTACTTTTACTGTCTCTTTAAAGAGTTCACTCCTTTTCATAACTGTCTATACTCTTTTTCCTCTCTCTCCCAAGCTGACATACACTTTTAAACACACTGTATCTCATTTAGAGGTCTTTTATGTCTGAATCTGTCCTATTGTGTATCTGAAATCCTTTTCTGAGAAGGAGCATTTTAAACTGGTAAGCAGTGTGGTTGCAGCAGTCCTGGATGCTGGCTCCACCTCTCTTGGCCTTCCAATATGGCAGAGGTATGCTCATTGCTATCTCTGGGACTGTTGGGTAGGAGCCACGCTCACCACCTCAATGCTGGGAAGCACATAAACCCTTTTTGTCTTAGTAAAATCTAAATCTGCCATGCAGTGTGCTGCACAGCCTAGAAGTATCTCTGTGTATGGTGGCAGGAATCCACCATGCTTTCCTGTGTGTGCGTGCCTAGCAGACTAGATCCATCTACTTTCCCAGGCAGGGGTGCTGAGTGGTGTTGACTGAGGTTCCTGTTCTTCCAGGTTCCTGAAGTGATTAAGTCTCCCCCCAAAATCATACCAAGGTCTATATTAATTATAAACTGATTGGCCTAGTATCTCAGACTTCTTATTAACTCTTATAACTTATATTAGCCCGTAATTCTTGTCTGTGTTAGCCACATGGCTTGGTACCTTTTTTGGTGAGGCAGTTACATCTTGTGTCCTCTGCATCTGGGTCACAACTCCAGACTAAAACTTTTCTCTTCCCAGAATTTTTGTTGCCCTGCCTCTATTTCCTGCCTGGTTGCTCCACCTATATTTCTTGCTTGGCTATTGGCCAATCAGCATTTATTTAAAATACAAGTGACAGGGTAAAAACCATTGTCCCTTTGCAGAGTGACAGGCATGCTCTCAACTACTTTTCTCCTAACCCTGAGCAGACATATTATAGGCACCTAGACCTGAAGTGTATGGCTGGCTACACAGGTTAGCCACAAATGTATGGGCAACATTTGTAGAAGGAAACTGCTCATTTGTTTCTCAGCTGCTCAGACCCAAATAATCACACAGAAATTATATTAATTACAACACTGTTTGGCCTATTGTCTCAGCCTTCTGATAAACTAGCTCTTACAACTTAAATTAACCTATTTCTATTAATCTGTGTATTGGCACAAGGCTGTGGCTTACTGGTAAGTGTTCAGTGTCTGTATCCTTTGCAGCTATGTAGTATCTCTTTGACTTCACCTACTCTCTCTATATATCTCTGTTTGGATTTCCCACCTGGCTTTATTCTATTAAGCCATTGACTGAAACAGCTTTATTCATTAACCAATAAAAGAAACATATATACAGAAGGGCATCCCACATCAGGTATGGTCTTAGTGATGTGTAAGTAAAAGTTTTTCAGTATGAATGATATAAATAATCTGAAATATTCTCCTTGGCTTTACATAGAACAAACTGTAGCAGATTCATTATTGACTTCTTTTTTTTTTTTTTTTTTTTTTTTTTTTTTTTTTTTTTTTTTTGGTTTTTCGAGACAGGGTTTCCCTGTAGTTTCTAGAGCCTGTCCTGGAACTAGCTCTTGTAGACCAGGCTGGCCCCGAACTCAGAGATCCGCCTGCCTCTGCCTCCTGAGTGCTGGGATTAAAGGCGTGCGCCACCACCGCCCGGCTCATTATTGACTTCTAAGTAGATTTTTTTTCTCATGGAATACACAAAATTATAATTTCAAGCTGTTTTCCTAATTAATGCTAATGATTTTTTTGTCACAGCATGCCCTCCAGGTACTGTCCCACAGAGCTTTGCAATGCAGAGTTAGACTGTGTGCACCTTTCTTCACAGTTATGGTTTCCAATGGTGACATGGGGAAGGCTGAGGATTTTCAATTGTCTGGATAAAACACCAGGATCATGGCAACTTACAGAAGAAAGAGTTTATTAGGAGTATGCTTATAGTTTCAGAGAGCTAGTCCATAATCATCATAGTGAGGAGTATAGAAGCAGGCAGGCAGTCATGGTGCTGTAGCAGTAGCTGAGACCTCACATCTACCCACAAGCAGGAGATGAGAGAGAGAAAGAGTTAACTGTGAATGGTGTGTGGGCTGTTGAAACCCAATAGCCTACCCCTGGTGATACATCCCTTCTGACAAGGACACACCCACAATCCTTTCTAAAATGTTCTACCAACTGGGAACCCAGTATTCCAGTATGAGTCTATGGGAGCTATTTTCATTCAAACCACCACAGGCAGCCACTGTTGCTTCCTGCTCTGTGCATCTGTGAGTTGTGATGTTCTGTGAATCCTGCAAGAACATCCCACTTGTGTGGTCACAAAGTCACATACATTGTCTCTTTACAACAGAGACCTGTTTGTCACTTCTCTCCCTCAGAGTTTTACTGCAAGTTTCCTTTTAATTTCTGGGGGAAAATACTACATTTAGAGAAATAAACTATTTTGTTAAGTATTCTAAAAAAGTATAATTCTGTTACCTATCCCTAGGCATTTTTTATGCTTTGAAGTTAAGTACATTTCAAGATTACAGCATCTGTTATTGAATTATTTCTGAGTTTCTAGGTCTAGCCCTCACCTTCAGTGAATTTCCTGCTTCTCATGATGTCTTTGGCATTTTAGTTGGGGATCAGTGGTTTCCACCATAATTGGTCTCTGTTGCCTCTGTTCCCGAATCTCTGGATATTAGCAGTATGAACAATACACAATTCAGTTCAAACTCAATCTATAATATTTTCAACTCAGATGACAAAAAAGCTCATTTCACTACTGGTTTAATAAGCATAAACCGAATGTTTCACTAAGTATCAAGGGCTTGTTCCAGTGCTGTGGATACCATAGGGAAAAGTACTCTTTGAAGCCACAACATAATCACTAGGGTTTAAGTTACATTGTTTGAAGCAAAGATTGTAATCTGGAAGCCAAAGCAGTGTATACCCTGGTTCTGGGACAAACTTCAGTAAGAAACTACAAGAAGGGCAAATTTAAACTAAAGAGTCAGAAGGAAATATCATGCCACATCCATCAAGACCCAGGATTAGAAAGAATATGTGGCAGAATCAAAATTTTGAGTAGAAAAACTCAGAGCCCTAGAGTACACACACTGGGGGTAGGTGAACATACAAGAAGAATTGAAATATATATCCTCAAAGCAGAAGAATATATGTTCGAGAGAAGCTTAAGTTCATTTATCAAAAGAAAAATTCTGTGTGCCTCCAACAAAATGGAATGTAGATACAGAATTTGATAAAGAATGGCCTCAATAGTCTCATATGTTTGAATACTAGGTACCAGGTTGATGGAACAATTTAGGAAGGATTAGGCGATATGATGTTGTTGGAGGGAGTATGTCTTGGAGTGGGTTATGGGGCCTTCTATCATTTTCAGGTAGGTCTCTCTGCCTCTTATGGATCAAGATAAGCTCTCAGTTACTCCTCTCTCTAGGACTTTATTCCTCCATCAAGAACTCTAATCCCATGAAACCATAAGCCTACCAAATGCTTTATTATATAAGGTGCCTTGATCATTGGGTTTTGTTATAGAATAGAAAAATAACTAAGACAGTAGGGATTCAAACAGTTGGAATGTACAGAGAACTAATTTGTGCATACCTAGTCAAATAAATTTCTTAGAAGTGCATCCTTTGTCAACCCCACTCTTTCCAGTCTTTCTGAAATTTCTGAAGACGTGTCCTAGCATGCTGGGTCCACATTCCAGATTAATACCAGGGGTGTGCTCATGATAGACTTGGTCTATCATGCTTGCTTATTTCTTGCTTATATCTCTGAGACTTGGTCTATGCTTGCATATTTCTGTGTCTTATTTTTTCTTCCCCTTGTGTTGCTGTCTTCCTGCATTTATCACAGTGGCCATCACCAATAAGGTATATTTTAAGTTAACCGGTGAATAGGAGAATATATAAATAATTCAAAAAAATTTGTGGAATGGGTATCCAAAATTTATAATATAACCAGTGATGCTTTAGGTGGGAAGCTGGTGTGGTTTCAGGGAGAACTTGGGTTCTGGTCATTATGACTGTGAGATCCTGAGAGGACAGCTCTTTCTAGGCTTAAATAAAAATACCATGAAAACATCTGTCTTTAGGTGTTGCTATGAAATGCCCGAGAAATCACCAGCCACTGCCCAATAGAAAGAAAACAAGAGCCACATGTAGGATGGGGATTACATTAATGATGTCTTACTGTTGGTGATACATAAGAACATTCTAGCAAAGAGCTGTGGTAGCAAAAATTATCTGTGCCATTCAATTAAACTTATGATGGTGGGCAAGGCTTTAGCTGTCACTGCCATTATTTTCCTCATTTACTCTGGACTGGGTGAAATGACACATATACTAAGCCTATTGAATATATATGGAATATATATATTC
This sequence comes from Arvicola amphibius, assembly GCF_903992535.2. Taxonomy (NCBI): domain Eukaryota; kingdom Metazoa; phylum Chordata; class Mammalia; order Rodentia; family Cricetidae; genus Arvicola; species Arvicola amphibius. Next base: position 105,643,699 of record NC_052048.2, on the reverse strand, counting down.
ATGATGACCATCTTCCTACTCTTCATATACTTGCAGAAACTACTTTATAAACACCACAAGTGGAGATGCAAGTACAGGGTGATGAGCAAATGTGAGCTGATATTTTGCCAGGATTAGAAACTGAACATAATCCATGTCCTTGGAACCAAGATGATAGAAGGAATGCAGGAGGATCCCAGAGGTTCAACTTCTGGGCATGCACAAATTCTGGTCTTAGAGACAGAGCCTTAGCTCCAATAATAACAACAAATGGCTATGTCCATCAACTGGATAACAAGGGCCCCAGAGACTCCTGGTCCTTATAACTTCATAATGTTGACTGAATAAATTTTGGTACTCATCTGTGTTTACTTATCAGAATACTCATAATTCTGGAAATAGTGATAAAGGAATTTTCCTTGAAAAACATAGAAAACTGAGAAGTATGGGTAGAGGAAATGTTTCTGACCAGAAGTGTAACTTCCCAGTTTTTATTAAAAATTGAAGGTGAGAAAAATATTAGGATATTCAAACACTGAGGGACAAAGGGCATGTCCTGGGAACAGTCAGCTCTGTTCATATTTGAGAGTAAAAGCTACAACTGTTGCCTGAAGGATTTTGAGATGATCAAATGCTGTCTTCTTGTTTGTCTGTTAATATAAATGGAGTTAGTAGACAATAAAAATTGGTGTCTAAGGGCAGAGTGGTTTTTGCCATTTAGAATGTAGGACATCTTCTATGGGTACCAACTACCCAGGAGTCCCGAGAAGCAGTCATTGTGTACTGGGAATTTTAGTTTCCCTGCTGGTTCATTGGAAATGCTGCCAGATGAGGATTTTCTCCAGATCTCTGGCTAATATTATTGAAGGATGGTTTCCACAGAGCCCCAGTGGTAAAAGAGATGAGAGTGTATCAGAATTCACAGCAAAACAGTGGTTGGATGAATGTAATATCCTTTCAGCTTTACCATCCAATATTCTTAAAGGGTCTGTGAATCATGTTTCTGGATACTTTAAAGGACAGGAATGAACTGCTCATTTATTAATTGAGTCTCATAATGATAACCATCTTTGGTTATCATTATGGTATGGTTTGATTGGCAAAGCTAGAAGTCTGAAATCAGATCTCAGGCTAGTGACTCTCAGTCTTGAGTAGCATTGGAATGAGTGTTTTCAATTTTAAATCTTTAAAAATATACCTGTTACTAATCTATCCCCAGAGAATATGGCTAAGATGTAGGCTTAGGTTGGTTATTTTTTTTTCTCATGGTTTATTTTTTTTATATTTAAAAATTTCCATCTCCTTCCCTCCTCCTCCCCCCTCCCTCCCCTCCTCCTCCCCCTTCCCTCCCCTCCTTCCCCCCTTCCCTCCCCTCCCCTCCACCCATACCTCCCCTCCCTCCCTCTCAAGGCCAAGGAGCCATCAGGGTTCCCCACTCTATGCTAAGACCAAGGTCCTCCCAACTCCCCCCAGGTCCAGGAAGGTGATCGACCAAGCTGAGAAGGCTCCCACAGAGCCCGTCCATGAAGAACAATCAGAGCCCAGAGCCATTGTCCTTTGCTTCTCAGTCAGCCCCCGCTGTTGGCCACACTCAGAGAGACGGGTTTGGTCGCATGATCCATCAGTCCCATTCCAACTGGAGTTGGTGATCTGCCATTAGTTCTGTTCCACCATTTCCATGAGTGAACGCACCCCTCTCGTTCCTGACTTTCTCCCTCATGTTCTCGCTCCTTCTGCTCCTCATCGGGACCTTGGGAGCTCAGTCCAGTGCTCCAATGTGGGGCTCAGTCACCTTCCCCATCTGTCGCCAGCTGGAGGTTCCCTCACGGTCCTGACTTTCTTTCTCATGTTCTCTCTCCTTCTGCTCCTCATCAGGGCCTTAGGAGCTCAGTCCGGTGCTCCAATGTGGGGCTCAGTCATTTTCTTCATCTATCGCCAGGTGGAGGTTCTATGGTGATATGCAAGAAATTCATCAGTATGGCTATAGGAACTGGCCTTTTCAGGCTCCCTCTCCTCAGCTGCCCAAGGAACTAACTGGGGGCGTCTCCCTGGAAACCTGGGAACCCCTCTAGGGTCAAGTCTCTTGACAACCCTCAGGTAGCTCCTTAAATTAAGATATATGCTTCCCTGCTCTCATATCCACCCTTCCTATATCCCAAGCACCCCATTCCTCCGAGCTCCCGCCCCCCCCCCCCCCCCCCGCTCTCCCCTTCACACTTTTCTCTCCCCATCTTCCCTTGGCCCAGTCTTGCCCAACCCTCAAGTTCCCAATTTTGCCTGGCGATCGTGTCTACTTCCAATATCCAGGAGGATTACTATATCTTTTTTTGGGAGTTCACCTTCTTATTATCTTCTCAAGGATCCCAAATTTATAGGCTCGATGTCCTTTAATTATGGCTAGAATTAGGTTGGTTATTAAAGAGACACAGCAGATTAGACAGAGAGGCCCCTTACTGTTCAACGGGGTAATGTGAGGTCACCCATGTGGCAAGTGAGCTCTTGTTCTCTAAAGGGAACTTCAAAACAAGAGAACTAAAATGGCCAGTTAGAAGACAGAGGACACAGAAGTCCCCCTTTGGAGCCATCATTCTTTATTCCTTAAATATATACATGCTCAGAGTCTACAAGATTCATGGAGTGAACATGTCACTAACAGATTGTCCAAGGAAGGAGACAATGACACTGAATTCCAGATCTTGGTAGTGTCCTGTCCTTCCCCATAGTCCTTCACTCAGCCATTGTGATTCTAGGTTTAGTAAGATAAGTAACAATATGTTTACTTATGGATTTTGAGAAAAAAATATGCCTTACAGCCAGGAGTGTGTCTGTTCAGCCTGAAGTGCTCTTCTGATGAACATAAATCTCCTATAGAACACCAGCACTAGGCTACATCCACCAGAGATCAAAGAAAATAGCTCCCAGTAATTTCGGATGAGCGCTGTTCAGATGTTCAGATGAGAACATTGGTTATATCACAGAATGCCAAATATCCCTTCTTCATGGTAATAGTATTACCAATTACATATTTATATTATATACCCTTAGCTTATGCTAGTCCTGCCTACTCTGGATAAGATTCATTGAAGTGTCAAATCTAAAAATTACATCTACTTTCTGAGAGGAGGCAATCTCTGAGTCCTATTTATTAAAATTCTGTAAATTACCAAGCATAATCAAATCTTATTGAAGGTTCTTCCTTCTCCCTCTTGCTAAGGCAACTCATGATAAACAACCTAAAATGCTACAACTACAAGTATATTCACTGTGTATTTACCTGGATGCATTAATAGTATTACATCCCCCAAATTATTCTGAATTAAGTGAGTTACACATAATATGCTGTATGTACTGAGCATAGATGGTTGTTCATTTCTAAAATCTCAAATAAAATGACAGATTCTTCATTTTTTTAGGGATGCTTTACTACTCAGTTGGTGGCATGTGACATCAATCTTGTTCTATCTCTGAGTTCAGGTGGGAAACTCTTGATGTCAGATACTAGCTGACTTACTATGAACAACACAGAAGTGATGATGCCCTATTGAAATATAAGTGAGCTAAGCAATTGCATATTAATGGTTCAAAAATATTGTTAGTGCATCTTGGTAGCTGATAAAGCTAAGAACCACAATGACCTAATCAGCTTTACATCCTTGTTTTGATCTCACAGTATTTCTGGTTTTTTGACCCTGTGTACCAACAAATAGTGTTATTCTCAATGTAAGGTCGTCTTAGCCAGGGCTGAAATTTGATTGTATATATTTGGGTTCAGAATATTGTGTGTGCATAGATATGATCCCACGGTGCTCTGGAGAGTAAGCAGACTCTTACCTAGACTGGCTTATGTTTACATGAGAAAGAACATACCAGTGACACTTGAAAGCCTTTCTCAATACCTCCCCATGTACCCCAAATCATTACACAGTCACATACATTCCCTGTTGCAGCTCATTCCCTGGATCAGCACTCAGGGCAATTATATTGGGTTTTGTTCCTCCATTACTGGTCATCAGTTACAACTTTGTGTAACATGCTGAGTTTTCAAAGGATGTCTGCTTTACAAAGTGTGCATGTAGGTGGAAGGGTAGGAGAAATGCTGTTTTACTCTAGTTCAACCATAGGCATGAGACTATGTAACAGAGAAAAAATTCAATGAGCATGTAAGTTGCAAATATTTTGAACAAAAGATTGGCTTTTAAGATGCTAAATGTAGATCTTGCAAAAAAACACAAATCTACGTCCTGAAGTGCATGATTTTATGATCATAAAGCTTAGATGAAGCAGCTGCATTTTGAAATTTTGCTGCTGCATTATCACTCGTGTAATGGACAGCAATTAAATTATATGTTGTATTCGATTGCCTCCAAAGGAAATAGTTTTCTAATTATTGAAGGCATCTTTTGATGATACTAGAAATTAAATCTTTTCAAGTTCTTGTAAATGAGTTTTTTAAAAATAGAATTCTTGCTGAGTTTATGGAATTGTGGCTTTTTTTTCTTCTGTAGATTTTTTTTTTTAAAAAAACTTTCTTTTTAAATCCCGCAAGTTTTAAATGTGTGAGTAGGAGTTATATTATTGAGTAAATGAACAGTGTGATAGATTTCTGAGCATATAAAAGGAGACAAATGCTGCAGTATAACCCAGCACAGGTGATTTTTTCAAAACTACTTATGAAGAAGGTAAAGAAGATTCAAGATGACCATAAAAGCATAATCTTTGGAGAGATATGAAGATTGGAGGAGTCCTAAGGAATCTTTTACAGCAATGATACATAAAATAAGTATTATCTGCCAGTCCTACAGTGGAGTCTATGCCAAAATATTATCTGAGCAAGCACCAGAGTAGCTGTGAGTGCCAATGTATGGCACAATCAAAAGTGTGTGCAAATAAATCCATTGAACATTGTTGTAGAGTGTCTACTTGTTTGTTTCCGGTTGCTCAAACCCGAAATAATCACACAGAAACTGTATTATTTAAATCACTACTTGATCCATTAGCTCTAGCTTTTTATTGGATAGCTCTTACATCTTAATTAAACCCATCTCCATTAATTTGTGCATCACCATGTGGTCATGGCCTACCAGCAAAGTTTCAATGCATCTGTCTCTGGCACTGGCTTCATGGCTTCTCCCTCACTCTGCCTCCTTTCTCCCAGCATTCAGTTTAGTTTTCCCCACCTAGCTAAGTTCTGCCCTGCTATCATCCAAAACAGTTTCTTTATTCATTAATGGTAATCACAGCATACAGAGGGGAATCCCACATTACCTCCTCTTTTCTGTTTAAATAAAAAGGAAGGTTTTAACTTTAACATAGTAAAATTACATATAAAAACAGTTATCAAGCAAGAATTACAAATACAATTTATATCTACTTTATCTTTTATCATATCTATGGAAAACCATAACTATAGCTATATATTTTTCAACTCTATCAAAGACTCCAGAAGGATCTTTTACCTAAGTAAGCAGAAAGTGCATTTTAAGCAACTTTCAAAACTCTGGAATTGACAGCGACATCTCACTGCCTAGACAGTCACCCAAATTTCATCCATCTTCAGCCTACAGACCCATATATCTGGCTGACTTTTCCACGAAGCAGGAAATTTCAAAGACAGTTTCACCTATATTGGCAGTTTGTCAGTCACTTTCTTCTGTGTCCTGCAGAATGTCTGGCAGTCTCTTTCATGAAGCAGAAACCCTGAAGGATCATCTCACCTTTAGGCAAGTTCAGCAGTCATCTCTCTGTGGGTCCTGAATGTCTAGTTTGCATAGCATAACATCAAGCAGTCCAGGCAAGAGCAGTTTTTTTTGCCCAAATGGCTAGCAAACTCCATAAGGAGCCTCTTTGATGTCCATAGTCCTCTTGAAGAAATAGGTGCTGCCAGGAACAGATGTGTCTCATTGTCATGAAAAGTCCTAAGTTCTTAAACATCTTAAATGCCATATTCTGAAGGTTTTTGAAAGATTTGAAGAATTCCTATCCATCTTAAATATATCTCTGTACATCTAGAAAACCTAACTATCATGACTACAAGCTTGACTATTAAAGATGACTATCTATTAACCTATATTTCTTAATTATACATTACATTTTTAAATGAGCTGGAAAACATAATAACTCAATTAAGATCAGAAACATATATGCACAGTATAACAAAATTTGTATCAATAAACCCAGACCCATATCAATGCAAATCTCTATAGCATATCCCTTTTAAAATGTAAACAAACATTCATAACCAATATTTGGGAATATGGGCATAGTTATTCTCCAAACATCTTCCTGCTCTTTATTGGGCAAACTAATTTTTGAGGGGTGTTTAAGGTGACCTTTCAGGGGCCCTTGGTCCATCAAACCGCATTAGTATGGGAAGATTCCACAGGTTCTCATCCTCTGTGGAAACAAAAGAACTTCTTTTCCAAAGCAACATATCCTTAGACCCAAATTTTGAAGACAAGATACCTTTAAACTATGTATATTGATTACTTAGGATTACTTAGCCCTTTCACAGTCAAAAGATTAAAAGAAAAAAACCACAATAATATACATAATTCACTCTTTTTGTAAAGTCCATCTTTACATTGCTTATTTTTATTTCTCTATTAGTTTTTATTATCTTTACTCCTTTAATCTATGACTGTCTGTACTCTTTTATATTACATTTTCTGTCTCTTTACTCTTTTTCTCCTCTTTCCCAAGCCTATGTACATTTTTTTAAAACATACTATGTCTTGTTTAGAGGTCTTTTATGTCTGAATCTGTCCTATTGTATATCTGAAATCATTCTCTGACCAGGGTGATGTGCTTCTTAAAAACCTAAGCAGCAACCTTGCTAGGGCAAACAAGGCCCTGCCTGCTTGTTCTTCCCAGTCCAGAATGGCAGAGCTGTTTGCTGCCTCTGAGAGCCATGCTCACAGCCCCATTTTTAGGCACACAGCCGGTCTATGTTGCCATTAAGCAAGTTGTAGCACTCTGTTCACAAACCCAGAAAGCCGGCATTTCAAAACCACATAGCTTTTTTTTTTTTCTGCTACCACTGAATCAGGAAAACCTTTCTTAAAGGAGCCATTGTGTTAAGCCATGCTTAACTTTGTTTTTATGTGTCTAGAATCCCTTTTTATCCTCTGTCAGGTTTTAAGTAGATTTAGTTGGGCACATTGGGTGCCAATTTGTTGTAGGGTGGCCGCTTGTTCATTTCCTGCTGCTTAGTCCTGAAATAATTGCACAGAAACTGTATTATTTAATTCACTGATTAGCCCATTAGCTCGAGCTTCTTATTGGCTAACTCTTATATCTTAATTTAACCTATCTCCATTAATCTGTCCATCACCATGAGGTCATGGCCTACCAGCAAAGTTTCAACACAGTTGTTTTTGGCAGTGGCTCATGGCTTCTCTTTAGCTCCTCCTTCTTTCTCCCAGCATTCAGTTTAGTTTTCCCTGCTTAGCTCTTCTACCCTATCCGGCCAAGCCAGTTTATGTATTAACCAATGGTAATCACAGCAGACAGAGGGGAATCTCACATTACAACTTTTATTTAATATATAGTATTATATTCAACAATGGAAATATTTGTGTCCAGAGAACACAGGACACATGCATATCTCTTAAAAATCTTTCAGTCTAAGTGGGATACAGGACACTGATGAATTGTGACATAGAACACTATGGCTATATATGGAAGATACACAGAGTAAACATATCTCTTCTGAAAGCAAATATCAATGTAATCCACTGACGTCTGGAAGCATTTATGGAAGACAAGTTTCTCTAAGGATGGAAAGATTGTAAAATCAAAGAACCCTATGAATATAGTACCTACCCTTTTGCAAAAGGCCAAGTCATTAAAGAAAGAATCAAGAGGCATCTCTCTGAGATTATCATCCCTTACAAACAGGTGTCTTTAGTATGTCTTCTTTCCTCACCTACAGCATATGTCTGAATTCTACACTTTACTAACAGTCCCAATTGTACTTGCCAGTCATTGATTTACCTTTCTTTCTTTCTTTCTTTCTTTCTTTCTTTCTTTCTTTCTTTCTTTCTTTCTTCTTTCTTTCTTCTTTCTTTCTTTCTTCTTCCTTCCTTCCTTCCTTCCTTCCTTCCTTCCTTTCTTTTTTTCTTTTTTTTTGGTTTTTCAAGACAGGGTTTCCCTATAGTTTCTAGAGCCTGTCCTGGAACTAGCTCTTGTAGACCAGGCTGGCCTCGAACTCAGAAATCATCCTGCCTCTGCCTCCCAAGTGCTGGGATTAAAGGTGTGCGCCACCACCGCCTGGCAAAGGATCTGGGTTAAGTTGTACCCACACGGAGGCTCACAATCATCATAACTCTAGTTCTAGGATATACCATAGAACAATTATTGAAGAATTTCCCTTTCATGTGCTGATATGGGAAATTTTACAGAATTATTTCTTCCTGCCCCCTTTCTCTTTCTTAGAGCTCCATAACTTAATTGTCAGCTTTCTCAGTTATTTCTAGTGTCATCAGAGTTCTTCATTATTTTTTTGTAGTTTTCTCTCTCTAATAATATTTTTTTAATTAACCATCCTCCAGAACTTACACATTTCTTCTGCTGGATCACACTATATGTTGATGCTTTTCATTTTTCATTTCATTCATATAACCTTTAACTCTAGAATTTCTATTTGATTATTTTTGCAATTTAATACCATTGTTGAATTTATAATTTTGATCTTGTTATTGACTTATTTATTTAGTATCTTGTGTGTTTTTCAGACAAATTACAGGTCCTCAATTGTTTGGATTTCATTATAGGAATATTATCATGTTCTGGTGTTGTCATGTTTCTGTGGGAGTCCATAGATGTGAGTCCTGTTCCACCTTGATTAAAGTCAGAGAGTCTGAGCTTATTTTTACTCTTTCAAAGTTGTTGAAAAAGGTGTGACTGCAAAATAGAAACCCTGATGTAGGGTGTAGTTACTTCCTGTTTTGGACATTAAGATGGCCCATAGAAGTGGATCCACTATACCTTGACCAAAATTCAGAGAATTCAATGCTATTCCTGCTTCTTCATTTTAAAACAGGAGGTTTGGCATAGAGAGTGACTGCCTCCAGGATACTTGGTCTAGGGTGTATTTGCATATCCTGCCCAAAACATCAGAATGTTTAACTTGGGAAATAGTGGTTTGATATCTTAAGTACTGAAGCAACTGTTCTGAATGTCTTTTGTGTCATCTTAAAGCAGTCTTTTGCCTTCTTTCCCCTTTTTGTATTGGGGTATATAAGCATATGAAAAATAAACGCAGGCTCATTGAATATTCAGTATACACTGACTTGCCTCTCCAATACTATCCCATGTCTCTGTATTTCTTTGCATCTTTATCTATTCTACCAAACATTTCTAATCCACACGCCCCTACCCTGGAATGTATGAACCCACTCTGGCTAGAAGACAACAGATGTCACCCCAACATGTGGCTTACAACGTGTTTCCTAGTCTTTCATATTCCTTTAGTTTGAGTCTTCCCTTGTTGCCTCTATTAGAAGAAAGAGTTACCTCCTCTGGTCTTTGTTCACTGTTTTCAGGGGAGAACTATCTTCATCATCCAACTAGGTTTTGGAATCTGTAGATGAATACTTATCTCCTCAAAATGTAGAATTCTTAAGGTTTTATGCCTTTCCAATGGGGATGCCTAAATTTCACTACTTAAGATTTTTGAACTGAGAATCACAGACTGCAACTGCACAGAGTGGACCAAGAGGTGAGTGATCAGCCAGCCAGATGGGCACTCCATTCTCTAGGCCCTTGGTACCCAGTGTGAAAACCCTGGACCCTCCCCCACCTTCCTCAGCTTCACTAGCCAGCCAGCAGGCAAGCTTCCTGCAGGTAGGCTGCTCCAACACCCCCACCTGTCAATGGGATCCTGGAAACTACAAAGCCTACCCTACCCCCAAACCCACCCAACACCTGTGACCTCAGAAGAACTCTTAAGCACAGGCTGCAACTGCACACAGTAGACCAAGAGGTAAATGATCAGCCAGCCAACACAATTCCAACACAATTATTCACAAACCCTGAAAGAACAATACTCAACTTCAGATGGAAAAATTAAAAACTCAGGATAGCCAAAACAATCCTGTATAATAAAGAAAATTCCAGAGGAATCACCATCCTTGACATCAAGCTCTATATAGAGCTACAGTGATGAAAAGAACTTGGTATTGGCATAGAAACAGACACACTGACCAACAGAATCAAACTGAAGACCCAGTTATTAATCCACACACCTATGAACACCTGATTTTTGACAAAGAAGCTAAAATTATACAATGGAAAAAAGAAATGGTGCTTCAACAAATTGTGCTGGCATAACCGGATGTCAACGTGTAGAAGAATGAAAATAGATCCGTACCTATACCCATGCACAAAACTCAAGTCCAAATGGATTAAAGATCTCAATATAAATTTGGCCACACTGAACCTGATAGAAGAGAAAGTGGGAAGTAGCCTTCAATGCATGAGCACAGGAGACCACCTCCTAAATATAGCACCAGTAACACAGACACTGAGAGAAACAATAAGTAAAAGTGACCTCCTGAAATTGAGAAGCTTCTGTAAAGCAAAGGACACAGTCAATAAGACAAAAATGCTACTGAATGGGGATCCATTGATAGTTACAGTCTGCAGTTGATCAGTTGTGAATTTCTGTGTTAACCACCATCCATCACCCTGAACAAAAAAAAACTTCTCTGATAAAATCTGAGAGCTGCACTAACTTATAGATATAGAGATATGAATGCAGAGGGTAATTCAATACTATATTCACTTAGTAGAGTAATATAGTAGATTCACCCTAGGGGCTAATGTGCTTCCAAACCGTGGATCCTTTGCCAGAGTTACAGAAACAATCATACATTTTTTTTCTTTGGCGCAGACCTTAAAGATAATCAGAAGGTGTTTGGTTACCACTGTTACATCCATGGTATACTGCACACGTGGACCATTTTGCCATGATAGTCACAAGTCATTCACAGGGTTCAGAGCTGGTAAGGCTTCTGATGGCATTTCTCTAACAGCTCTTTCTCTCTGTGTGGTGTGTGTGAATAATAAAAAAAGAGACTATCTACTTGAGAGTGAGAGGTGTAGTAAAAGAAATTAATACTTAAAAGACATTTAAAAAGAATAGACAGGAAACAAAAACGTATTGTGCTGGTTAGATTTGTCGACCCAAACTAAAGCCACCTGGGCAGAAAGAATCTCGATAGAGGAACTGATTCCATCATATGGGCCTGTGAGCATGTCTGTGAGCCATTTTCTCATTCATACCAACATATTCTTGCCTTGAGTTCCTGCCTCTGCTTCCCTTAGTGATAGACTGTGATCAGAAACTGTACACAAACAAATTCTTTCCTTTCCAAGTTGCTTTGCGTTGCAATCTTTTGGTTGATTTTGGTCATGATTTTTTCTTTTACCACAGCAACAAAATGCAGACAAGGAATTGTATCGTGGGCTAGAATTTAATGCAAAAAATCCAGTCAGATATCCTTTTTATACATATATGTGAACAGACTTCACCATTTAACTAGTGACAGCTGATATTAATTTTGTACTTCTAGTTCCTGTGTTTGTAAAAGGAAGTCAGATTGCAAGTCTGTCGTGTCTGAAATACACTAATCAATTTTGCCAGCAGGTCTTTCAAATAATATTCCTAGAATCTACTGTGATCAACAGTTTTGCTGCTTTGAGGAAATAATCCACAATCAACGATTCTTGAATTCTAGTGCTGAGAAATGCTTGTCTCCAAAGCAGACAGTGTCTGTGTTTATTGGGGTCTTGGGGTCTTGCCTCCACATGATTGCTTATGGCTTTGAGGGAAGAAAAATCATTTCATGTAATCTGGTTGGGTCACTGAGTGAACAAGGAATTTCACTTCAGTATGAGCTGGAAGAGAGTTGTCAGGCTGTTTCAGTCAGCCTCATGCCTCCTCAAGCCATCTGCACTTGAATATTGCAGTTGTTTACTTACAAGAGGTGATACTGTCATGGGGAAGCAATAACTTCAATAAAAGCTAGTTACAAACTGAAAGTCTATAATGCATTTCTTTGAGATATAAGTAAGAAAACTTTATCTGTGGTAGGTGCCATTATATCTATAGACATATTTCTCCAAATTCTAAGACATAACACCATGTGGATATTACTCTCCTTCATCTAAATGAAGATGAAACAATCCAACTGGTCACAGTACCATGTTATATTTCAAGGATGAGGTCTGATCATTGTGAATATATTTTCATAAAGATAGTTAAATTTCCTGTAGGACAGTCCTTGGGCTAGCAATTTTCCTGCCTATTTAACCTATAATTTTGTATCTTTAAATGATTAATGTATTATTTAAGGCATATGAACTCTGAGCAATGTAACTTCTATATTATTCTATATTAAATAGTTTTTCTTCATTACCATGAAATAAATGCCTAAGATAAGTAAATTATAAGAAGAAAGTGTAACAGGAGGAGTGGGCTGCTTGTCATCCTGTCCACCCAGCTAGCTTACACCTAAAATAATCACACAGAAACTGTATTCATTTAAACACTGCCTGGCCCATTAACTCTAACTTCTTATTGGCTAATTCTTACATCTTCATTTAACCCATTTCCATTAATCTGTGTATTGCCACATAACTGTGGCTTACCAGCAGGATTCTAACCAGTGTCTGTCCCAGGCAGCAGATCCATGGCCTTCTTCCCAGCATTCAGTTCTGTCTATTCAGCCTACCTAAGTTCTTCCCTATCAAAAGACCAAGGCAGTTTCTTTATTCAACCAATGAAAGCAACACATAAAGAGAAGGACCTCCTACACCAAGAAAGAGCTTATTTTGACTCATGTTTTAGAAGTTCAGTCCATGATCAACTAGGTCCATTACACTGAGTCTGGGTGAGGTGGCACATTGTATCTAGGACAAAGCTGCTCAACTTGTAGCCAAGAGGTGAAAGGGAGGAAGAAACTCTGGTGACACAATTCCCTCTGAGGACACATTTCCAGTGACTTAATGATCTCCTACTAGCCTCTACCTCCAAAGAGTCTCAGCATGTCCCATTACTTCAAGACTGGATACTAACACACAGGCCTTCCTTTGAGGGAAATCCCAGATCTGAACTACAATAACTTCTCACATCAAAATGAAAACATTATTAATATTAGTTGTTTTGTATTATTATACACACCAAATATATTGTAGGAACCTAATTTTTTATGTTTTAAATGAAATCAGTGAGGCTGATAGGTAGAAGTTGTCCCACGTTTGAGTTGTTCATGATGAGTTCTCATGACTGACACCTTCTTCTAGCAGTTCTTGTTTTGTTTGTCAGTGGTGTGAAATTGCCCAAATGCAGGCTTCATTAGAACAGTTACTAGGTAACTGGAGAAGATGAGAAGAAAGGTTAATTATTGGACCTTTCTTTGTCCTTGAGTTTACTGCATCCTATTTCCAATGGGGCCATTACAAAAGAGTTGAGCAAAGCAAGACCAAGAAGATGGTTCTGTTGATAGCTTTGGAGCTAGTCAACACATTTTTCATATATTAAATTAACGTGGAAAGACTCCCAAATTCTAAGCGCCTCTGCTTTCATTTCTGCAAAGCTCTGTTATTGATTCAATATAGGCAATAGATGGCATAAATGAAGTGAAAAGTCTTTAAAGTGCCTACAATAGTGGAAGACATACCCACTGGTTTTTAGATGAATAGTAGAGAGGTTACCAGAAGGTGGTTAACGCAAATCTGTCTCCAAGCAGCCTGCAAATTTACTTGGAGTGTATCTCTAGGCTGAATTCTACTTGCTCCAGCACCCCTATTCAAATTCAGCTCCTTTGCCCCCTAAAGAAATCCATTATATTTGCAGCTCCCTTGCCTATGGCTTGGAGTTTTCTGTTGGAAGGATTCATGCTCAGGTGTACAAAGGCTCTTCTACAATTTCTGTTATGAATACAGATCAACAGAAGTGGTAATCTTGGGAACAGTAGGGACAGGTCAATAAGGGTTTATCTTCGGTGAAAGCTATTACACAGTTTAGACGAATATATCACTTACCTAATGCACCTCTTACTATTTTGCAAAATTTAATGAATATAGCAGAAAGGAGCAGATTGGAAGTATGTATTACATGAAAAGTCTTTTCTATCTTTCAGAATCCTTGGGTGAATGTACCTTGGAAACACGTAAGTTGATATCCACCTACAGTAAATGTTGTTCACTCTCCCATGGAAGCCAATGGGGTTATCTTAACCTTAGTGAACATTTAGAATCTGTAGGCTGTTGCACTTGAGAGCTATGAACAGCTATTGTTTGATTTTTAGGAGAACAGAACAACAAGAACAACTGGCCTTGAAAAGAGAAGGCAGAGGGGGAAGGGATGGGAGCATATAGCCTCCTTGAAGCTCCTTTCAGGCACTAAGGGTTTCATCTGGTGTCCTGTCCTGGATATCAGGGGCCTTGGTGTGCTCACAATGTTGAGCTGCTGAAGGCACTCTAGGAGATCTGTGTCAGGAGCTCCCTGTGAGATGTATGGACAAGGAGGATGAAGTCATTGGTTACATTTTCATTTCCTTGACATCAGGTTACTAAACACCCACTGTCTCCAAGAAAACCACCATAAGGCAGGAGGGACAGCACCTTTGTCCACCATGTGGAAACATACTTTTCCTCCTTCTGTTTTCTCACGTATATTCCTTATTGACCTGAGCAGTTGTTTTCAAGAGCTTAACACTGTCATTTTCCAATATGCCTTTTAAGATTGAGATTTCCCTTGTATAATTTTAGCTTTTTGTCAAAAGTCAGGTGTTCATAGGTGTGTGGATTAATATCTGGGTCTCTGATTCAATTCCATTGGTCAACATCTCTGTTTTTATGCCAGTATCAAGCTGTTTCTATTATTGTAGCTCTGTAATAGAGTTTGATGTCAGGGATGGTAATGCCTCTGGAAGTTCCTTTATTGTATAGAATTGTTTTGGATATCCTGGGTTGACTATTGTTCTCTCAAGCTCTGTGAAGAATTTTGTTGGGATTTTGATGGGGATTGCATTGAACCTATAGATTGCCTTTGGTAAGATTGCCATTTTTACTATGTTGGTCCTACCAATCCAAGAGCATGGGAGATCTTTTCCATTTTCTGGTATCCTCTTCAGTTTCCTTCTTCAAAGACTTAAAGTTCTTGTCAAATAGGTCTTTCACTTCCTTAGTTAGTGTTACCCCAAGATACTTTATGTTATTTGTGGCTATTGTGAAAAGGTGATGTTTTTCTGATTTTCCTCTCAGCTTCTTTATCCTTTGTGTATAGGAGGGCTACTATTTTTTTCTGAGTTCATCTTGTATCCTGCAACATCACTGAAGGTATTTATCAGCTGTAGGAGTTCTTTGGTAGAGTTTTTGGGGTCACTTATGTACACTATTGTATTATCTGCAAATAACGAAAGTTTGACTTCTTCCTTTCCAGTTCAAATCTCTGTAGTCAGACAGATGACCATCTTGAATATCACCATAGAACCTCCTTCCAGCAACAGATGGAGATAGAGACAGAGACCCACATCACACCACTGGACTGAGCTCCCAAGGTCCAGCTGAAGAGCAGAGGGAGGGAGGATATGAGCAAGGAAGTCAGGACCACGAGGGGTTGGTTCACCCACTGAGACAGTGTGCCTGAGCTAATGGGAACTTACTAACTCCAGCTGGACTGGGCCAGAACAAGCATGGGATTAAACTGGACCCTCTGAATGTGGCTGATAATTGGGGCAGACTGAGGGGCCAATGATAACGGCACTGGGATTTGTCTCTACTGCAAATACTGGCTTTTTATGATCCTATTCTCTTTGTATGCATACCTTCCTAAGTCTGGATGTAGTGGGCAGGGAACCTTGCCCTCTCTTAGGACTGGAGGATGGTGGGGAGGAGGGTGTGTGGGGGAGCAGATGGGAAGTGAAAGGAGGGGAGGAAGTGGAAATTTTGATTGGTATTATTTATAAAGTAATAAAAAATTTAATTTAAAAAGACTGAGATTTCCCTGTCTTGACCCAGATCTGTTATCAAACTTTATTTATGTTTCTGAATTAAGACCACTTTTTTCACTATTTGTCTCTCAACAGGATTGTTACACATGGCTTCATAATTTTACTGCCTAACTAATTTTAACTTTCTATATGTAAATGATGACTGCTCTTTTATTTTCTGGCTGACCAGACCCAAATAATCACACAGAAAGTATATTAATTACAACACTGTTTGGCCAACAGCTTAGGCATATTTCTACCTAGCTCTTATATCTTAAATTAATCCATTTCTATTCATCTGTTTATTACCTCGAGGCTGTGGTTTAACAGGCAAGTTTCTGACATATAGCTCCTCGGGCAGCTATATGGCATCTCTCTGATTCAACCTACTCCGTCTATACATCTCTGTTCAGATTTCCCACCTGGCTCTATTCTGCCACGGGCCAATGTAGTTTTTTTTTTTTTTTTTTTTTTTTAACCAATGGTAACAAAACATACTCAGAGCATATGGAGGGGAATCCCACAACACACACACACACCATATATATATATGATTTTATCCAGACAGGATAACACATGCCTTTAACCTCAGCACTCAAGAGGCAGAGGCAGGTGCATCACCCTGAGTTCTAGGCCGGTCTTGTCTACATAGTGAGCTCCAGACCAATCAGGAATAAATAGAAAGACTCTATTGATATATATATATATATATATATATATATATATATATATATTATAATTTTAATTTTAATAGAATTATATCACCACCCCTTTCCTCTCTCCAGCCCCTTCCAGCTACCTTGAACTCTCTTATTTTCTCCACTTCTCAACTTGATAGCCTTTCTTTGATTGTTATTGATATATACATATATGTATGTATGTGTATGCACAAATATATCTAAATAAAACATCTGAGTCAGGTTCTTATTTTGAGTATATGATAAAAGGCTGATCACTCTACAATGAACAACCAATAAGAGAGTTCACCTGGCAGAGGCCAATTCTTGGTTAACTAGCAGTAGTTATTTGTCTAAGGAGTGGACCCCTTGAAACAGCTAGCTCGCTTCCATATTGATGTGTGCAGTGATATTGCCATTGTTCCCGTCTTGTTTACACACTGTAGTGAGGAGGTGAGCAGGCCTGCTTTTCATCCCACCCCGCTCATGCATAGCTAGCTTAGCGCCAGAAATAACAACACACAAATTGTATTCTTTTAAACACTGCTTGGCCCATTAGCTCTAGCCTCTTACTGGCTGACTCTCACATCTTGATTAACCCATATTTAGTAATCTGTGTAGCACCATGAGATGGTGGCTTACCGGGAAGATTCTAGCCTACATCTATCTTGGGTCAGAGCTTCATTGCTTCTGACTCACCTCCCTTCTTCCCAGCATTCTGTTCTGTCTACTCCACCCACCTAAGGGCTGGCCTATCAAATGGACCAAGGCAATTTCTTTATTAACCATTGAAATCAACTCAAACAGAAGACCCTCCCACATCAACACACCCATTCTAGGACAGATTGTCTCACAGCAGACCTCCCGGCAATCTGACTCTTATAATCTCTCTGCCCCCTCTTCTAAAAATGTTGCCTGGGCTATAGATGCAAGAGCTGTGATGTAAATGTATCCATGAGGGTAAACTCCCCAATCTGCTGATATTTACTTTGTGTCCAGATGTGGTTTTCTCTGATGGTCTCCATTTTCTTTGATGAAATATGGTAGCTACATAATCTGTGAGTAGAAGGATAAGATTTAGAATGCAGTAAGGAACTGTGCTGGTCTAGCAAAAGCGATGGTAGTAGTCTCTATTATTATTATTATTATTATTATTATTATTATTATAAATTTTCACCACCTTCCCTCCTCCCATTTACCTCCCCCATTCCTCCTTCCCCTCCCTCTCCAGTCCAAAGAGCAGTCAGAGTTCCCTGCCCTGTGGGAAGTCCAAGGCCCTTCCCCCTCCATCCAGGTCTAGGAAGGTGAGCATCCAAACAGACTAGGTTCCCACAAAGCCAGTACATGGAGTAGAATCAAAACCCAGTGCCATTGTCCTTCACTTCTCAGTCAGCCCTCATTGCCAGTCACATTCAGAGAGTCTGGTTTGATCACATGCTCCATCAGACCCAGTCCAGCTGGCCTTGGTGAGTTCCCATTAGATCAGCCCCACCGTCACAGTGGGTGGGCACACCCCTCGTGGCCCTGACTTCCTTGCTCATGTTCTCTCTCCTTCTGCTCCTCATTTGGACCTTGGGAGCTCAGTCCAGTGCTCCAATGTGGGTCTCTGTCTCTATCTCCATCCATCGCCAGATGAAGGTTCTATGTTGGTATGCAAAATATTCATCAGAGTGACTATAGTACAGGGCCAGTTCAGGCTCCCTTTCCTCAGATGCTCAAGGAACAAGCTGGGGACATCTCCTTGGACACCTGGGAACCCCTCTAGAGTCCAGTCTCTTGCCAACCCTCAAATGGCTCCCTTAATTAAGATATATACTTCCCTGCTCCCATATCCACTCCTCCTCCATCCCAACTGTCCCATTCCCCCAAGTTCTCCCCATCCTCCCCTTCTCACTTCTCTCTCCCCATCTCCCCTTACCCTCATCCCACCCCCCCCAAGCTCTCCATTTTTGCCTGGAAATCTTCTCTACTTCCAATATCTAGGAGGATAACTACATGTTTTTTGGGGGGATCACCTTCCTATTTAGCTTCTCTAGGAGCATGAATTATAGTCTCAATGTTCTCCATTTATGGCTAGAATACACTAATGAGTAAGTACATACCATATTCATCTTTTTGGGTCTGGGTTACCTCACCTCACTAGCCATTTCCCTTTTCTTGAATGGGCCTTAAGTCCCATTAGAGAACTGTTGGTTGTGACTGACAGGTGAGTGGCCCTTATTGTCCCTTTGTATTTCACAATGCTCATCATTGTTTTTGTTCACAGATGCTGCCACTAGGTAGGACAGTTTAATTGCTTCCCTCCCTTGGGAAGTTGCATCATATGTTTTGGAACCATGGAAGCTAGATCACAGGAAAGAGGCTTTCAGGTCAGATACAGCCCAAATTTTACAGCCCGAATCATCTGAGTCCTATGTCCTAAGTATGCAGTGCTTTTAGTAATGGGGTCTCACCTTCAACTCCTGGGGGAAAACCAAGGGAAATACTTATAAGTATATACTGTTTTGTGAGTCACTTGGACTTCGCTGATCAAACATTTAAAAGTGGGTTTGCTGAGCAAGTATCTGTGGAGTAGGATGTTGAGACCTTTAGGCATAGCCAAGGACTCTGTTTGTCAAGGAATTAAGGCCAGCCACTGACAACTGGGATGTCATAAAACAAAAACAATCTAAGGAAACAATTAACTGAACGGAGAAGAAATATACAGAATGAGAAATAATCTTCAATAGATATATATCTGAATTAATATGCAGAATATACAAAGAATTAAAAGAAAACCCAAAGAATCAAGGAAAGAGATGACCCAACTAAAAATGGGCAAGGGATCTGAACAGGGAATTCTCAATAGAAGAAATAAAAATTGAATGAGAAATACCTCAAAAAATGTTCATTATCCTTAGCAACCAGGGAAATGTGAATTAAAACAACTCTGAGATTTCATCTTATCTCAGTTATAATTATTAAGGTCAACAAAGCAGCTGACAAAATTATGTTGATGTTGTCGAGAAAGAGGAAGTCAAATTCACTGGCAGTGGGAATGCCAAGAGCAACTCTGGAAATCAGTATGGAGAATATTTAATTATTTTAATGTCCGTTCCTATTTAGGGTTAAATATTTCAAGATAAACAATGATACAAGGAATGCTTACTGTCTTGTTGCCTGCTGAAATGTTTTTCCCTTAGCTGGCATCTCTCTGCCTGTATGTCAAAGACGGTGTCAGGAATTCTGCTCTGTCAGACTATCGAAAGGGACTGTAGCCTTATGCACGCGGTCCTTGACTAGGCGACTCTGGCTCTTTTCAACAGTTCAGATGTGGAATTTCTTACCAAAGCAGAGCAGTGCTCCACAGGACCAGCCCCCTCCCACTAACTCCTGTATTCAGACATGCCCACATTACCTACCACTCCTACAGGCCTCCTGTTGTCTGATGCCCCAGAAAGAGCAATAGAAAAAGATCAAACTCAGGTGAGCGCATTTCTAGCATGCTGTTTTGGTATGCGCCCCATGGAAATAAGGAATAACTAAGTGGAGTAGACACAATGTGGGAACTGTGAAAGTCATTTGGTATAGCAAGTGTTAGGCTCTAGGAGTTCTGAACTTAATTAGAGCAGAAGCCATATGATTTTTTATATTTATTGACTTCCATACGTTGAACCATTCCTGTACATCAAGGATAATGTTAAGTGGGTCCTGGAGGATAATCTTTTTAATACATGCCTGTATTTAGTTTGTATTTTTTCCACTTATGGAAAAGTTTATTTGACTTGTAGTTCCAGAAGAGAGTACATAAGAGCAGAGGAAAAGATGGAAGGTGAGTGGGGCATGAAACTGAAAGATCACATTCTTATCCACAAGTAGAAAGAGAGAACTTGAAGGAATGGGGGTTGTTAAATCCTCAAAGCCCACTGCCAGTGACCTACTTCCTTTAGCAAGATTCCACCTCCTAAAGATTCCACCTCCCTAATGAACATCACTAACCTAGGACCATGTGCTCAAATACAAAAATATGTATATTTTTGTATATACATAAAGACTATGTATATACAAATTTTTTGTATGTATACAAAAGACTATGACAGACGTTTCTCATCCAACTCACCACATACTATATGCATTTAGATTCTATTCAATGTTAAAACACTGAAATTACTAGTAAAAGTCTCAATCATACATACTAAAATCACAGAAAAGATATTTTATTCTCCAATGAAGCCTTAGACATACATTTATCTCACATAATCCGTTGTTTTCTCCTCTATCCATCCTTACCACTTCCTTTGACTCCCTCCACAGAAAGATTTGACTCATCTAATCCTGGACCAGAGTGATCCAACATGCATGGTTCATGTCATTTCAGTAGTTAAAGTTGATCTCCAAAAAGTAAGACATTGGGGATTCCCTGTAACAGTGAACGGGGCCTGCTTGTTGGGGTTTCTGTCCCGCCTAGTTCCCCATAGCCAGCAAGCCCCAAAGAAAATCACACAAAGATCTCTATAAGTTATAAAGCTGATTGGCCCATTAGATCAGGCTACTTATTAGCTCTTGTAGCTTATATTAACCCATTATTCTGATCTATGTTAACCACGTGGCTCAGTACCTTTCTCAGCAGGGTAGCTCACATGTTGCTTCTTCGGTGGTCTGGGCTGGGCTGGCAGGAATCAACTTCCTCCTTCCCAGAATTCTCCTGTTCTCATTGCATCATTTCTACTTCCTGTCTGGTTTTCCCGCCTATACTTCCTTCCTGGCTAATCAGCGTTTATTTAAAACATGATTGACAGAATACAGACAATTCTCCCGCACAAAAATTGGATGATGGGATAATAGATAATAGTGGTATTTGTGAGTTATTGTTTATAGATAATTACATTGGCATAGATTTTTGTATATGGATACAAAGTTAAATTATATTGAATATTGTATGCATGCATGCTTCTACCTCTGTTTAAAACATTTTTTATGTATTGATACATATATTGTATTAATATATATCTACCATATTGCAGTGTACATTTCTACCTCTGATTAAGATACTTATATATTGTTTATGTATTGATATTCATTATTTACATTTGGAGGTAATTGTCCTCATTTATTGCACAGTTGTTTATTCTCTTAGTCTTTAAGTTAGATAGGTATTAAGAATTGTAGATCAATAGTCATCTATGTCTGTCATATTTATAGTTAGACTAATCAGGTTCTTTAGATACATAGAGATTATATTCTGTATAAATAATCTTCAACCTCTTCAAAGAGCTGTAGAAAATGGCACTTTTTTAATCTTAGAGTTCTGTGGTAGTGAGACACAATTGCTCCTGGCAACACCAATCTATTCCCAAGAGACTGTTGAGCACCAAAGACACTCCACTTGGAGCTGGCCTTCTTCTTGGCAAAACCCGCCTCTGGGTAAGGAACTGCCCATACCTCAACTACTGACAAAATACATAGTATCTGGAAATGGATAAGCAGAACTGTCAATTCTTTCCAAGACAGGGTAAGCCGGTTTTGAAAAATCTCTTGCCTTTTAAAAATAATTATTCTAGGCCTTAGTCAAAGTTGGTTGCTTCAATGCTGCAAACGTGACTTTGGGTGATTGCCCAGGTAGCCAGTTGTCTCTGTGATTTGTTGCATGTTTTGGAAGTTGTTTGATTACACTTCCTAATTACTCAGAAAGTTTCTGGAATCTGAATATGTGTCTTTGACCTCCTATCTTATGTTCTCATTTGAATGTTAAATTCTTATTAAAATACTACTACTTACTCTTAAAACATAGTAAAATTACACTAGAATCTGTGTAGATCCCTAAGAGAGTTGTCCTCAAACTTCCTAATGCTGAAGTCCTTTAATAAAGTTCCTCATGTTCTGTTGACCCCCAGCCATAAAATTATTTTCATATCTACTTCATAACCATAATTTTCCTAGTGTTTTAAATCATAATGTAAATCTCTATGTTTTCTGATGATCTTTGGAGACTCCTGTAAAAGGGTCATTTGACTTCCCCCACCAAAAAGGTTTTTGATGCACAGGTTGAGAGCCACTGCTCGAAGATAAGCACTTCAGACTGAGGTAATTTATGAAGCTAACTCATCATACTTGCTTTTGGGTCTGAAAATACTGCACAGGTTCAGGCAAAAGATCCAGCGTAGTCACAAGCAACTTTTAAAGCATATGTGTTCAGATAGATTCAAAATTTTACTCCAGATGTGCCCCGTCTATGAACTGTAACATGTTGAAGAATGAGACTCATGAAGCTTAGTTACTCAACCCAATAATAAATAAAATTTGCAAAACCAAAGAAAATCAAAACCTTTGCCTGAAGGAACCACAGCGTAGAGTTTGCATCTGGAAGGACTTGCGTGGTTTGACTTTCTGTTTCAAGGGTCTGTTCCAGAGTGGGGTGATTCTTATCTCAGAATGGGGCATGTTGTTTTCATCTTAGGAGCAACTTCTTCTAATACGAAATGGGAAAATGTGTGTCCATTTGTACTTCAGGAAACCAGACTTGTGTAGTGAATGCTTGCTCTGGCCAGGACCCTCACCTGTTCTCCTCAGACTAAGATTTGACAGAGACAGATTACTTGGTAGCTTGGTGTGACGGGATAGTTATAGACTTTACATGTATAATATACAAGCACTCATTTAAAGACATGATCTCACATGTCCTTGGCTTGTCCTCACACCCAACTACTGCTTAGCACTTATTATCTTTATTACTAATAAGGAACCCAAGGCCTAGATATTAGTGAATGCAAAATGCATTATACCAGCATTTCCATGCTCTTCCCAGTCTCTCTAGAGCCTGATGGAGCAATAATTTCCTGTGTTTTTATTTGGATGTATTCTGCCTATGGGGGCATTTGTGCACCAATACCCTGCTTTTTCCAGGCGTACTAAAGTGGGGTACCAGTAGGTGTTGCATCTATGTTCTCACTGTGGACACAGACACGTGCTTGTTGTTGAGAATGGATTGCCTGGTGTCCTTGCTGTTAAAATCAGCCCTTTACAGCTCAAGGGTGGGGAGCTGAGGTTGTGCCAAGCATCTTCAATGTCAAGCAACCCTTATATCTTGGTGATTTTCTACCACGTTGTCTGTACAACTGTATTGTAGTTAAGGTATGATTCCCTTTTCTTCTTTCTTTTCTTCCTTCCCTCTCTCTTTCTTTCTTCTTTTCTGTGATACTTGTGTTTGAACCTCTGGCTTCACTCATGGTAGGCAAGTATTCTATCACTGAATCATATTTTTATTCCAGGCTTTTTTCCTTCTATTTTTCCTTAACATGGGTTTCCTTAAGTAGCCCAGTCTGGTTTTGAACTTTTTGTCCCCTTGCCTCAGCCTTCCTGGAAGATAGGATTATAGGCCTACACTAGTAGGCCCTGTCAATATATACTTTCTTGAAATTCTAGAATGCTGTTCACACTTCTAATCCTATAGCTACAGAGCATACAATAACTTATTGTTTATCAAGAAAGACCTTTGGACATTTTGAGATAGCTATTGCAGCCTCATACCTCAGTTCCTTTGAATTTTTCTTCCCCACAAGAAGCCAGTTATTACATCAGGCTCAATTAATTTCTATATACTGTTTGTTTCTGCTGCTCTCCATTATGGTCAAGGAGTGAAGATCACCATATGTGTTGAAGTACCCAATCACTTCCAATGATTAGAACCTCCCCTTGATGTAATCAGCAGAAATCAGGATCTGACTTAGTGGATGGTGTGGACTTAATGACTATAGTCATATTTACTATTTCTTTGACCAAAGTTGAGTGACAGCTAGAATCAAAAAAATCCCTCAGTCTTCAAGAAAAATGATGGTTTGTCAAAACTTGATGCATAGTTAATTTTCCATGAACCTATCTGCTTAGCTAATGAGCTCAACCACACAACCTAACACTTCCATCCTCACTATTTACCACTTTGATCTTTACTACTCACCACCTCCATCCTCACCACCTACCACCTACCACCTCCATCCTCACCACGTACCACCTCCATCCTCACCACCTCCCACCTCCATCCTCACCACCTACCACCTCCATCCTCACCACCTACCACCTACCACCTCCTTCCTCACCACCTCCCACCTCCATCCTCACCACCTACCACCTCCATCCTCACCATCCACCACCTCCATCCTCACCACCTCCCACCTCCCACCTCCATCCTCACCACCTACCACCTCCATCCTCACCATCCACCACCTCCATCCTCACCATCCACCACCTCCATCCTCGCCATCCACCACCTCCATCTACACTATCCACAGCCACTTACTACTCCTCCATAGCCTCCTGAGGCATTATCCAGGATCTTCATCTCCAGGATCCACGACCACATATAATTCCCTGTTTCTCTATTCCAATTGCTTCTTTCACCCATGTTTCAGTCTCATGATCTAGGCACACATGTTATGTGTAGTAACTGTCTCTCTTCACTCACTTTACATGCCACGCCATGTCCTTGAATGTTAGTTAAGGGAAGATTAGAATTATAAAGTCAGATGCTTAAAAACAAAAGAGTTACTTAGTGAAAAAGTTGTTGCAAAGAGAGGGGGTAAAATGAAGTCCAAGCAAGCTAAGTGTCCACAGCTTGGAAATGCTGCAAGTGCTGTAAGCCCAGTGTGCTTAGATTTCTATCCTAGCAGGCCTGATTGTTCTGGGAGATGTGAATTGAGATATTGTCACAGGCCAGCTTGTTTGGAGTAATTGGATGCCTAGACTTATTCTTCACCCCTCATGTCTTCCCTTTCCTTTCTACTGTCTCCTGGCACCCTGGGTGATGTTTAGTATTTGTTTACAGAGAGCATAAGGCTGAAACTTCTTGAATGAGGATATTAAACTATGGGCCTGAATACTTACTACTGAATGGCCACCATGATTGACATCCAGGCATGTCCCATTGGAATTGGTGACAAATTGCAACAGACATACTTATATGTGTTTATATAGTTTTCTTGTCCTTCTTATGGTAAGTGTGTGGACCATTTATTATGTAGATGAATTACTGAGTCTCGAAGTTGGATAAACCTGGGCTCAGGTTCAAACTGCTACCTCGGAGGACTTGGCTTCTGAGGAATTGTTTCCATTCTTATTAAAGATGGACTGATAATAATTGTTTCAGTGTTTGAATCAATACAGAAAACATTCTTAAATATGATTTATGCGAAGCACAGCATTGTGTGGGTTCAATGCTAGTTAGTTTTACCTAAATATTATGATACAGCTTGCTATAGGACACACAAGATCTTCTAAAGGTCACCTAATACAGAGTTTCCAGGACTAACTGATCTGAGGCAGGTGGGTGAATGCTACACTTTCCACAGCTGTGGGGGGTGGAGCAGAAACAATAACAGAGGTGAGAGAATTGCCTTCATTGGTCTTTTAGTTTATACAAACCAACTCAAATCCCGTTCATGGTGATGTCTTCAGTACACCACAGCAAATTATTCTTTTGTTCTTTATTCTAGCATGTGTCCTCACATCCTGGTTGGTGTTCTGCTCTCCAGAGCCCAAGCCTTGAACCCAGGGATGATACCAGCCCCTTTCATCATGAGTTCATGTTCATGGCCCATGCCATGGCATATAGACTCAGCAGTGTTTTGTTGAATTTTCTTGGGTAACATAATTTCTCATATTGTAGAATAACAGTAAAATAATATAATGTAGCTATGCCAGTGAATAGCAAGGTTTGGATTTTTTTGCTAGACATATGTATTTTAACTATTAATCAAATACCCACACACATTATTATTAGAGATACCCTTAACTAAAACCACATAAAATATTTCCAAAAATATTTGAAAATTTAATATCTGTAATTCTTTTAAGAACTAAAGTTTATTAGTTATTCTATACTGTAATAAAATTAGCCTCTTTAACAGATAGCTTTAAGTCCTTAACATAAAACTAAAGACGGATTTTTCAATGTCTAAAATACAAGATTTGGGTCCTAGACAATTGCTGATTTTCCCTTCGAATGTACAACAGTCTGTCTCCTTGTCCATGCATCTATTAGCATGTTTCAACACTCTGATAGCAGACGTCCCTCCAGAGACAGCCTTGATAGAACTGACTAAGCCCCACTGAGCCCTCCCTGTTCTAACAGCTCATTATTTTTCCTGGAATTTCCATTTGCTTTTTTCCACTTTTAAAGATAATGAATAAAATCTCCTCTTTAGTTCCCTTTTTCCTTTCTCTTAGGACACAATTCTGTATTACCACCCGTTCTCTTTCCAGAAACACTCAATGTACACATATTGAGAAGTGCACTTCTACTCAGCCGGAGGCAACTCTCTTGCTTGGTAAGGTTGTCATAGAGATAATGGAACTAGAATTCCACTCATCCACAAAAAGTGAGCTTCAGCAGATATCCTCAGCATTGCCTAATCCACAACAGAGCCTACTATACAGTAGACATAGAGAAGGACACGTATAGCTAACTACCTGTAATCCACTGGTTGAAGCACAAAATCATGAAGTAATCACAGTTGGTGCAAGTGTGATGCTGTTCACATGTGTATATGGTTTAAATTTTTATCTTTAAGCCTAGTCCAAGTTCTCCAAGAGTATGTGAAAAGACAGAACTCAATTATATTTGTTTTCTAGTTTTGTTTTAATGAAGAAAATACATCTGAAATTAATAAAATAAGGAGAATAAATTTGACTCAGAACTCTCAGATTAGAAGAAAAGAGAAAGAATTGGAATATATATATATGTATATATATACATATATATATACATATATACACACACATATATATGGAGAGAGAGAGAGAGAGAGAGAGAGAGGGATCTGAAGCTGCTATGAAGTCTCCGTGATTTCAGCAGAGTTGTCAGAAGAACCTGCTGGCTGTCCTAGGATCACATGTAGATTTCAGAATGCAGAAACAGTGTCCTCAACCACATACCATAGCCGGAAGTTTGTGAGGTACATTTCTGTGGCTAGCACAACTTGTTAGGTTGGTTTTACCAACACAAGTATCAGTTTTATTCTGGCTACTTGGAGATCTACAATACATAACAAGGTGTTTCTCCTGAATATACTTCTCTACTTTCTAGAATTAAGTTTCTTCATTTCTAAGTGGGAATAGTTTATTTTGTGTCTGATACACAAAGGTTCAGGCAAAAATTTTATTGGACCAATTCTCTTTTGTCTGTGGTTTCTTGTAAAGTAAGAACGAAAGTTGTAGAAGGTACCCTGACAATAAAAACCTGTCTCTCCTTTCAGTGCATGGTACAGCTTGGAGGAGCAAATCCTCCTTCATTCCTGTCCCTCCACCTTCTCTGTGACTTTCTGGGATGGATCTAGGAGTTCTCTAAGGAAATAATCTATCCTGTGGGGAAAGTCAATCTTAGTATGTCTGTGAATACAGAACATTAAAGGCAAAGAGAATTGGGCGCAAGTTGTCTATATGATGGACTGTTTGGCTGCATTGCAAGGGGCATGCAAATGACCTCCACAATGTAGTTCTCAGATATCAAAGTCTGAGTGTAGATAGTCGATAAGCAGTCAACTTGAGGGACAGCTGGGTTACTGGCACGTCACATGATCATTGATGCCATTGGGCAGAATGAAGGCAAATTGGCCTGATTTCAACTGATCTGAAATAAATGGGAAGCCACCTCACATGGCTGCCCAAGTGTCACTCCTGATGGTTCTGGCCCTTCTGATATTCAGTGAAGCTTTACAGCCCCATTCCAGAAGAAAGGCTTGATTATGTACTGAGCCTTGAGTGTCTGCTGTATGTGATTTTCCCTGCAGAGCTAAGTCTTAGCCAAGCTCATCTTTCTTTTACAGAGCATGAATTCTACTGTGCAGAAAGTTGCCACAGTGACCCTCCAGGGTAGTTTTGTTTGGTAGGTAACGGAGGATTCACATGGTCATTATTCCCATGTCTATCTAAGAGCTATTAAGCTTGCAAGCCTCTTCTTGTTGTAGTGAATGATTAACTGAAGAGCCTCAGTATCTGTCACCATGGAAAGCAGCAGAGAGTCAGTGCTCGTTCCCTGGGAATCTAGTCCTTGTGCTTGGATAGCATCATGCAAATACTGAGGGAGTGGCCATGGTCTTTGTCTAAATTGTAAGTTATTTGGTTTTAGGGCATTTTTAGTAAATAAAGGTTTTGTGTTTTTACATAGCAGAGTTGCTTTATGACCTCATTTTGGTTTCATGAAGATACTTACCATCCAAGGATGGTGAAGGCCTACTCTTTGCAGATCATTAAACTACAAAGAATACAGAATAGGTGAAGAATTGTCAAAATTCAGACAGAAAACCAAGATACACCTGAAATAAAAATGGGCTCAAAGTCAAGTTACCAGAGAGGCTAAGACCCTGGGAGAAGACTCTAGCCTCACAGGCAACTGGTAACTGAGATATCAGCCACAGGAAGACGACACTTACCAAACTGGAAACAACACGAATGGCTTCTGACGAGACTAAAGGTGAAGGGCTTTGCTTTCCTTGTGTTCTGCAAATTTCCTCACTCTGCTCTTCTGTTCTCTCATAATCATTTCCAGTAAAATCCACATCTTCCATGCTGCTTTGTATCGGAAACCTTCCACTGCAGGTTTCGTAAGTCGTAAAGGAGTGTTCACTTTTGTCTCTAGCCAGTTATGTGTCCACTGCTGCAGTCTGGTTCTATCTGTGTGATTATTTTACCTAACAGGTCCACGTGTTGTATGTACATCCTGCCATTTTTCCTCTTTGCTCAGTGTTACTGAGGGTAAATATTTACTAAAATCTTCATCAGAGACACAGAGACACAGTGGATTAGAACAGTAACTGTCTTTCTGCTGTGATCACAGAGTCTTTGTTTTGGAAACTGGAAGCCTGGGATGGCTGGGAGGGATCCTCTAGATGAGGTACTTTGGGGACCAAGACCTTGGTGGGAGATACTTCATCTCTGTCTCATGGTCTTGAACTCAGCAACTGTCTCTTAGGCTCTGCCAAACCTATTAATGATTGACCCTCTGTTCTGCTGGATGCCTAAGACCTAATGGTTCCAATACTTTTTCAGGGGTCTGTCAGTTCCTTGTGATTGCTTCTGAATATGTCAACCAACTCTGGTAGAAAAGCCTACGAGGCCCCATCAACCCTTCCAGTACTGCCCTTCAGGTCCAAACATCCCCACCAGAATCCTGTAGATTCGGTCCATGACTGCAGACTGTGTATACAAGAATTCAAACAGCAAAGGTAGAAATGCAGTTTGGTTCATGCCACATCTAGCACAAATATCACAAAACTTGTAATGTCACTGTCCCTAACTCAATAACAATATAGCTCCTTCCTGTTACCTGCATGAACATCCATGCAGACCTACCAATAAAGAGAAAGAAATCACTGTGCTTCTTTCAACCCTCCTCCCTGACTATTGTCTGAGTTTGTAAATGAGATTTCTTTATGTTCAGTGGGAAGCATAGGAAGTATCCTGCTCTGAGTCAGGGAGGAGGAAAAAGACCCATGGGCAAGATGTTACCCTGTCAAGAGCAGATGTGTTGGCTGAGCTTGTAGCCCTATCATTCAAGGGGAATCTACTGGATCAGGGTATCGTCTAATAAGATCAAGGACATTCAGTGACCTGAAGGCAGGAGGTGGGGCTATGCATGAGCCACATACATCTGTCTACATGCCGACATACTAGTTGAGAGAGCAGAGCTTCATAGTAAATGACAGAGTAGTGTAATAGAGTAAATGCTTCAAAGCAGACTTAGATAAAGGGGCTTTAATAGCAGATAGCGAGTATCTGCTTTTATGGAAACATCATACCATCAGCCTGCGAGCAGCAAATGGACATGGTGGAAGTTGGGCCTGGATAAACAGGAAGCCTGCAATTGTGATTGTGCAATCCTAGGGTAAAGTGAAGTCCTATTTTCCTTCAATTTTTACTTTTTATGATTTGATGTACAGTTGTGATAAGGACAGAATAATGACAGGGAGAAGGGAACATTGTGTTTTATGTTGACCAGGTTTGGGTAGTACATCTCCTACCTTATAGCTTGCTGGATGATCTATAGGAGTAATTGATTCCATGAAAACAGGAGACTCATTGTCCAGTCATAGGCTTTCATTCCAAACAGTGCACATTGTTTTTAGAAAAATCCAGCATCAAAGTCTTGAGGTGGGGCTGTGTGCATGCTCATTTTTCTTCTCCAGGCTTGTGCTTTAAAAGCAAGGACCTCTCTATATATCACATTTGAAGAACTGAATCTTGAAGCTCCCATCTCTGGGGAATCCATCTGGACTTATGGGGAAACCATAAGCCTCAGATACATCATGAACTCAGGAATTTTTCAGCATGTCAGAGGAGAAAAGATGAGTGTAACTAGTTAAAAAAACAAGTCAGGACATGAGGCTGGTACCCTTGAGAGGATGGGAATGATTCAGGGATGGGGATCTTAGGTGGGGCATTTCCTCATAGCCATCCATGCCTTAGAATATTGTCTAAAATCCTAATAACATACAGCTTACTACATGGAAAAATATAAGCTTTTTTTTCAGTTCATCTATGGCCTGTCTTTAATGGGAATTTCTTTTTTTTTCTCATTTTTTTATTAAAGATTTCCATCTCCTCCCCTCCTCCTCCCCCTTCCCTCCCCTCCCTTCCACCCATACCCCCACTCCACCCCTCTCCAAAGACAAAGAGCCATCAGGGTTCCCTTCACTATGTTAAGTCCAAGGTCCTCCCAGCTCCCCCTAAGTCCAGGAAGGTGAGCAACCAAACTGACAAGGCTCACAGTGAGCCCGTCCATGCTGTAGAGTTCATGTTCATTGCCATTGTCCTTGGTTTCTCAGTCCTCCTCCACCATCAGCCACATTCAGACAGTCCGGTTTGGTCCCCTGTTCCATCAGTCCCATTCCGACTGGACTCGGTGGTCTCCCATTAGATCTGTCCCACCGTCTCAATGGGTAAAAGCACTCCTCGTGGTCCTGGGAATTTCAATTAAATGAGAGGAGGACAAAGAGAGAGGCAGATTGTGGCAAGAATGTACCAGCTGCCTACCATAGCAGGCTGTGTTCTTAATTCTCCCACCCTGAGGAGACATCAATGAACAGAAGCAGCAGTTTCCTGAACCCTATAACTGTAACCCACTGGCTGGGGACACAGGTAGTAGGGCGTTGATACTCAAAAGGTACCATAAAGGAAATGTTAGTTACACTGTCCTCAGAGGGAGGGGGGGGAGAGGGAGCTCCTATACCTTAAATTTGACCATATAAACTGACATATTACTGTGTATGAATATTAATGAACAGAAAGGGATATCAGATTCCTGCAGCAGGTGCTATGCCTGTTAAGTTTAGGGCCAGCCTTCCTCACAAAAGCCCGAGTTGGACACACCTTAGAACACTGAGGGCTCCTTCTGACCTCTTTCTTTGTTTTCTCGGCTCTAGCTCCTTTTTCTCTTCCTCACTGGGATTGTGAGCTTTTGGGAGAACTTTCTGGGCACCCCCTCTGAGTCTTAGCAGATCTCATTATGGTGATTTGTTCTGGGACAAGAGGACAGATGATACAGAGTAGAAGAGAGGGCCTTGGGGTGACAGAGACAAACAGAGTTCTGCTGCTGCAGCCAATGGAATTCCAGGAGCAATCTGAGACAGGGGACTGCCTCCTCCAGAGCCCCCACACAGCTCAGGTTGCTCATCTACAGAACGCTGAGAGTAATTCCTACTGTTTTAAGCCACAGAGGTATCCTTTTTTTTTTTATGTCAGTCATAGCAAGCAAATGAGACTATGGTAGCAGGAAGTGGGAAATTGTTGTATCATTTACTTTGTGGAATGGCTTTAGAATTGGGTCCTAGGCTAGAGACTGAAAGGATGTTGGAGTATGTGGGAGAGAAGAGCAATAACATCCTGTAGTGACTGCTAAAACACACTGATGGAGATACTCATTCCAATGGTTTACTCAGAGGGGTCACACATCTCCATGACCAGGATATTGTGGGGCTGAGAATTTATGTACAGATACCACCAGGATATTAACACATTCTCAGATGCTAGAATAGTGGTTCTCAACCTTCCTAGTGCTGTATCCTTTAATTTAGTTCCTCCTGCTGTGGCGATCCCCAAACATAAAATTTATTTATTTTTGGATACTTCATAAGTGTAAATTTGCTACTGTAATGAATAATGATTCAAACATTTTTTAAGACAAAGATTTGTCAAAGGAGTTGTAACCTGCAGGTTGAGAATCACTGCCCTGGAAGATGATGGTGTGTGCCCTAAAACTGCGGAGGACGTGGACAAGCTCTTTGCACCTCTGGACACTGTACTGGTGACTTTTCCATCATCATAAGAACTTACTTGACAGAAAACTATTTAAGGGAGGAAATATTATTTTGTCTCAAGGATCAAGGAATATAGTTCATCATAATTGGAAGACATGGGAGATGGAAGGTCTAGCAGCTTGGAAAGTGAAAACTTCATCACATCTGGGCAGATCTGGAAGAAACGAGAGGAAAATGCCAATTCTCAAATGGCTTTCTCCTTCCTGTCTTTTTATTTAGCCTAGGACTCCAGGCAATAGGATGGTGACACCAACGTTTAGAATGGGTATTTTATCGTCAGTTAAATGTCTCTGGAAATTCACTCGAAGATGTACCTCCTAAGAGGTTCCAAACCAAATAATGTTGACAGTAAAATTTTGCCATCACAGATACAGAACTGGTGCATGATAAACCTAAGCATAAAACTGAGTACATTTGCAGATAATATTTGGAAGGTATGGGCTGGATGCAGCTAGTCGTTCTCGCTATAATATAAGAGTAAAAAAGAAAAGTAGAAGACAGACCCTCCTATGCCAATGATTATAGCCTAATTTTGAAGTAGCTTTTGCCGAGAGGCAAGATTAAATGAAGCCATGTCGACTGGAGAAGGCTAATGCAATGAATGGCATTATAAAATCTCTAGGAACCAAATACATTAATTACCAAAGAAGCACAAAATAGTATATAGCAGCCATAGCATGCCAGAAAACTTCCAGTTCTGAAAGGTAGTGTTTCATGTTAACACCCTGGACTTTGGTATTTTCAGGAGACAGGAAGGCCCTGCCTTTCTGTACTCCATGCATCTGCTGTGTTTGGAACAATTTCCAAGAATGCCAACACTGATGGAAGGCAATACATGTTTGTGATCATTTATTCTTCCGTGAAATAAATGTACAAAAAGAGATGAGCTGTATTTTGAATATTAGTCATCCAACTCAAATATGCTGCAAACTCAGCAAGTTAGGTGAGGCTAACAGCCTACTCCTCAAAATCCAGAGCCTTGTTTGTACCACATCCCAGTTGCCAGGCTGTGAACAGGGCCTCTTCGGGGACAATGTAAATCCAGTTCATCTCTATCCATGAATAAGGGCCAATTTTAGCAAAAAGGAAAACCTGGATCCATTTCTCATACAATATGTAGATAAAAACCAAAATGAACCAGAGTCACATAAAGAAATTCATCCTTAATATGCATTATGGAAAACATGGTTAAGCAATTTATGAGCTATTGCTCAAAATTGTAGTGAGGAACTGCAGACAAGCCTGCTTTTTGTCCCGCCCAGCTCCCAGCCGCCTGGCTAGCTTATGCCCCAAAATAAGAACACACAAACTGTATTCATTTAAACACTGTCTGACCCATTAGTTTCAGCCTCTTAGTCACATCTTGACTAACCCATTTCTAATAATCTGTGTAACACCACGAGTGGTGTCTTACCGGGAAAGATTCAGCACATCTGACCTGGTGGCTGGCTTCATGGTGACTCTCTCAGAGGAGAGGCATGGCATCTGCTTGAGGCATCTGTCTCACTTAGGAGAGGCGTGGCATCTGACTGAGCCATATACCCCACTTCCTTCTTCCTGTTCTGTCTACTCCACCCACCTATTAAATGGGCCAAGGCAGTTTCTTTATTAACGAGTGAAATCAACACAAACAGAAGACTCTCCCCCATCACAAAATCTACAAATAATAGGGAAATGTGATAAGTTTTATTGTATTAAAAGTAATTTCATGGCAAAAAGCATTAGAAAATTACAAATTTGGAAAAGTATTAACAAGTTAATAACACATGAAGGATTAATATCCCTACAGATGTGTCAAAGATGTCTAAAAACAGAACTGAAATACCAATATCACCATAAAATGCCTTAAGAATATGTATGGGCTATGCAATAGGGAAAGAAATTAAATGATTGTTAAATGATAAACCTAGTCATCATCAAGAAATTAAAACTAGGTGAAACACAACCATTTTCTGAAAGGTAAAACTCAGAGTTTTCTACATTTCTGGTGGAAGCCAAAACTGGCCAACTCACTGTGGATAGGATACTTACAATGTCTAACAAGATATCCCACTGTTTCTTTATAGGGGAATCAATCCACACACCAGAGAGAGAGAGTGGAGACATTGAGGCACATGGCATGCTGTGACAGTCCACTAGAAAGTCAGCTCAGATACATGTCAACCAGACGGTGAATGTCTTAGTCAATATGGTTATGCCTGTGAGCATGCTACATGATAAAAGCCCTGGACAGCAGCAATGTGAGTGAGAAGTTATGAAAATGAGTGAACGACTTCTAGCACACATCAAAAGGAAAATCAAGGTGGGTAGAAAGTATATGCAGTATCAAAAGCAGTTTTCCTTGACAGGAAAATATACAAACGTGTCTCATTTGCTTATATTGAAAATGTGAAATGGTGTCATATATGAGGCGCTTCTCCAGGGACAGCCATTAATCCACATTTATTTCACTTTCGTCTATGCTTTTTCTCCATGACTGTGATAAAAAAAATGTCAGCTACTATGCAGGCTTAGTAGTCATGATTAGAAGAAGATACCAAGTTAGAAACTTTCCAGAATCAATTTCAAATTTGGGGTTTAAGATTATCAGGATAAATGTGCAGATTCATTGAAGCCTATACAAATTATATATGTAATAGAAAGGACACAATCTGAAGCATTCTGGACTGGGCATCTCTATAACTGGAACTCAACCTGCATTGGCTTCATGTTGTTGCTGTGGCTATTTGAACATAGACTTGGTGACTGATGCAGTTGGAGGCTGCTTGTTTGTTCCTGGCTGCCCAGACCAGAAATAATGACTCAGAAACTATATTACTTAAATCACTGCTTGGCCAATCACTTAAGCGTATTGCTAGCTAGCTCTTATATCTTTGGTTAATGCCTTACTATTAATATGTGTATTGCCACGTGGATGTGGCTTACCAACAAGGTTCCAGGCAACAACTCGCATCATTTTCCTCTGGCAGCTCCATGGCATCTCTCTGACTCTGCCTACTCTCTCTCTATCTTTTCCAGCCTGGCTATATTCTGTTAAGCCATTGCCCGAGAGCAACTTCTTTATTCATTAACCAATAATAGCAACACATCCACAGAAGGATTTCCCACACCAGACTAAGACTACAAAACTTGCACTCCCGCAGTTCTGGAGACCTGAAGTGTGAGCTTGGACAGGGCTAGCTCCTTTCAGACAGCCTGAGATATTCACCTTCCCCAACTTCAGCCTGCTCAGTCCTGGTCTTTTTCAGGTGGGGAGCTGTACTCCAGCCTCAGCTCAAACTTCACAGAACCCTGCTTGCTGTCGCATCTGCACCAGCAACTGTGTTTCTTTCTTGTCCAGTACCCCTCAATAGACTCATGGCTCACCCTGACCTAGCAGGCGCTCATTTTAATTTTTTTTACCTGTAGTTTACCCTGTCCCTTTACAAGAATACCCTCTGATGCCTGAGGCAAGATGTCAATATACCTCTTGAGGGACACACTCCGACTTGTTTTCATCTGACCATGTCTTAAATTTTAAAAAGAAAACACTTGCAATGAGCCTATACATATATTTAATGACTATTAATTGTTTGATAATTGTTATATCTGATAATGTACTATTGTGATATTATAGTGTATTAAAAATAAATATAAAATAGACAGTAAGAAGAATATCAGTTTGATTTACTGTCATAAGTATCATTTGTTTTGCTCCATAGACATTTAGTGATTGATCCTTCCTTGCTGTACTTAACACTTTCCTAAAGTTCAATCTGGCTTTATGAAAGCTATTTTAAAAGGGATTTGCAGTAAGTCAACTACAGTTTGTTTCTCTCACATCACATCTCCAGCTCTTCTGTGGTAGAAAGTAGCTCCTGGCCTTGGTTACACCCTCTCAGCTCTCTTGACTGTGAATATCCCCAGGATCTTCTGCTCACTTCCTCCTCCTCCTCTTCCTCCTCCTCCTCCTCCTCCTCCTCCTCCTCCTCCTCCTCCTCCTCCTCCTCCTCCTCCTCCTCCTCCTCCTCCTGCCACCAGCACCTGGAGCAGGTCCATTATTCTTTCTCGGGCTGTGGATTCTCTTACATCTTTCCCACATAAACGTGCCTTCAGCTGACACTTGTGTAGCTCAGCTAGGATGACAGTGATCTTGTGCTTTGTTGTTGAGTTTAAAACAGCGCCCAACGCTTGGGGAAAGAGCACATTTCAACTTTGAAAATACTATTAAAAAATAAGTACTCATTCCATTTTTTATTTGCAGGACCAAATACTACATTTTGCAAGCAAACTCTTAGAAGTTCACACTTTCACCTGTAAAATCATACATAAATAAGTTTCTTTCTTTAGGTAGTGACTTAAGCTTTACAAAGCTTAAGTGTATTCTTTATGAAGTATAATTCTGGGGCTGCCACAGCATTCTCTATCCGTGGTTTAAACAGGAGTATATGTCATCTCGGGATGGATCTTTCAAGAGCACCTAGTGTTGACGGAGGGCCCTGTGTGAGGGAGGCTCCACAGTTGGTGCCCATGCTGCTGAATTCTCAGAGCCACGTCCAGGTAGAATCCAAGTTTTTGGAAGGATGTTTATCAAGTGTAGAGTGATGGTTCAGGTGTATTTTGAAGACCTATAGTGATCTCAGCAGCTTTTTGGAACTAGCACTACTGAAAGGTAGTTTGAGAGAAGAACCTTTAGATTCTGGAAATTGTTTAAAATTCTAACACTCATATGGAAGAGCTAGCTTTTAGTTGATATGATTGATTTAAACTATCTTTAGCGAATGTTATCATACTGTTTTATCCTAGGTGTGTTGGCCTCTCACTGATGATTTATAGCCACAAAGTATTATATAATGTTACATAATATGTTATTTTTCCATGAAAGGGAAACTCATAGTCACTAGTTATGTACCCACTTCCTTACAGCTTATTCCCAGAAGTAGGTCAGAGTGTAACAGGCATCTTCACATAAACTGACAAATAGAAAAACTAAATTGCTTTTCAAAAGTTCTGTGTTAGTTCATAAATCAACCAGTGTGCGTTGAATTAACATAACTTTACCAAAGCAGAGTTTTAAGCTTGGGTTGTTAATTTCATATACTTTCATTTGACATTACTAACTGAGACACTTGTGCCTCAGAGATGTGGGATGATGATGATGATGATGATGATGATGATGATGATTATTATTGGAGAAAATCACTTCATAGAGAGTAGCAGCAACCTTGGTCAGGCAGCAAGTTTCTCAATGCACTCCTGGCTTCCCAAGCTCAGCCTTGTTGTGCACAGACCTGTCTAGGTCACTTTGTAGTCCATGCTTAATTAGTGAATCATTTCCAATAGGAAAACACAATTCTATTAAACCATCTTCTTTGGATATTAATGTGATTTCTGCTCTGTAATTTCCTTCCCATTGTTCCTTCAGACCACTTAATATTTTATACTGGTAATGAGTAAGTTCTTGCTATTCAGCGCTAATTTTAAACCTGGCATCTATTTTTACAGTACCCCTTTCAGTACATTAAATAACTGTAAATAACTGTAATTCATTCTTGCTACATAGACTGTGGCTTTACCCTGAAGCCACACACTTTCTTTGCTATGTTTTCCCATAAAGCACTTAATCTCTGTGATCATAGTCAGTTCTGATGACTATCCAGCGTATTTTACAGATTTCTGCACTGGATTCATTCATGAATATGAGCCCCACTATGTGAACAGACACAACCTTTCAATGATGGTGTGGATATGAGATTAAGTTATTTGATACTAGTTTGTAGATGAGGAAACAGACATTGTAAAGTAACAGGATTTGGTGGATTTACTACCCCCTTATAGTTTTATATATATATATTTCATATACAGTTATATATATATTCACACTGTATCTCATCTCATTTTTAAATATTGCAAACCCCATGAAATACTCCTGATGTGTGAATCTCTGACTCACAGTGGTATTCTGTCCCCAGGACACATTTGGCAAGAATGTGGGACTCTGGGCAGTTTCAGCTGGAGGAAAGATGTTTCAAGCATCCTGGGGGTGAAGGCCGGCATGTCACTTACTGCAGGGTCATTGGAGGAAGGCATGCATGGGGCAGGTTCATGCTTTCTCTGACACCGCTGCTAGAGGCGAAGGGAGAAAAGTTTACATGATGAAACCGTTAAGGAAAATGGGGGAGTGGTTCTGGGGGAAAAGGGAGGTGGTGGGGAGGAACTGGGAGGAGTGGAGGAAGGCAAAACAGGGGATAGGAGAGAATAAAATCTAAAAAATGGCATTTGAATTGACAGTGACATTTTGCGCATTTCTCGTGGATGTATATAAGGTGGTATTCCATAACTTTGTGATCACAGTGAGGACTCACTGCCTTCTCCCTTGCTCTATGCTGCTGTCCTCTTTCTTTCATGAGGACCTGTGCTGTGTGCCAGCCATGTAGAATCTCACACCCGAAACTGGATATTCCTAATGAGCAACCACAGTACCCTCAGGAACTTGCTGTTTATCCAGTCAACTACAGACCTATCTACTACGTATGCGCTGTTTTCACCATGTTTTTAGAATGTTGCATACCACAAATCACAACTTTAAATATCAGGAAAACTGGCTACCTCAGGATGAGGCCGTGATTACCATGCCCTGGCTTCAGCTTGCATGGTCCTGGACACTGTTGTGCTGTAGACACTCACAGGCCGGTTGCTCACTCAGAAGTGTGAGACACTAGGAGATATAGAACTCTGTGGTGCTGATGCAGTTACGTCACCTAGAATGGAAATTAGTTCTTCATTGTGATTACAGGTTAAAAAAATCACCACCCTATAGACAAAACATCACTTTGAATATGTGATTTTAACATTTTAATTATGCAAATTTTTATTCATTTTTTATAGGTTTTAGTTTCATAATCCATGTTGAAAATATAACATTGGGATTTTAAAATTTTAAGAATTGTCCAAGTAGGTTTCCTAATCACTTGTTGAAAATTTTAAAACTAAATCTCTACCTAGTAAAAAGCAAAAAAAGAAGATGAGAAAGAGGTTTGAATGGTGCTTGGGCCTTTTCTGAAAGTCAAATTTTAGGGATTCCAAACCAGTAGAATGATTTGAGCCTTGCTCTGGACAGCACCATAAGACTGACTCAGGAGCAGAGTATGGGGGACTGAAGATGTCCCTAGATGAATGCAACAGCATCAATTAAACATGGGTAGAGAGGAGAGAATGTCTCAAGTTTCTGGCTATAAACGTGATGAGTATGGAGATACTCACAGACCCTGGGAACAAGGCAAGAAAGGAAGACTTGATGCAGATGACGCCTTCAGTGAGGCAATGACATGGTACCTGAGCTCTTGTGAGCAGATGGATTCCAGAAGCATTGAACAGGTGGGAGTCCTAATCAGAAATTAATCCCAGGTTCTGGCTTCTGTTTAATGTCTCTTAGAATTTCCTTCCTCTTGAAATCAAAAGTTCATTTTTTTTTCCTGAAATGAGAGAACTTATTAACAACACATGTACATGAAGAGTATGGTATATGGATAGTCTCAAAAGACACCTCAAGCTTTTGTAAAAAGGACTCATACACCCTGATTCAGTCTGAGTGGCCACTTGTCTGTACCACCAATACCACTGTTCAGTCCAGCATGCAATGACATTAACAGGGCAGAAGCCATTTCCTGAAAAATTGTGGATGGACCTAGAAGCAATGAAGATGAATAAAACAGAAGCTCTTTCCCATTCCATGATTTAAAATACAAGAACCAGGCTGAAAATACGTCTCAGTACAGTGCTCAAGTGTTGAGAGTGTTGTGTATTTGTTTCTGCCTCTTTTATTATGGTTGTTATTGTCTTCTTTGAGTCCATACCTAAGCTTTTACTATTTTTAATGTTTCTCTTCTGACATTAGATTGACTTTAAGATTGAAATAGTTTATATGTGTGAGATCTTGTTCCATTCTGATCTGTCTAATTTTAAGCCCGTTTTTGATTATTATAATTTAAAGGTAGGTTTTTATGACGTTAATGTATTACCCAGGAATATGTATTGCTATAGATTACTTCTGGAATGACCTTTCAAAGGTCATATATTGATGGCCCATGGTACTGTGCGCTATTAGATATATTGCACTACATCACAAAACTTTATTTGGTAGGATTTAGTGGTAGGAAGTTAGGTAACTGGGGATGTATTCTTTTTAATTTTTTTATTAAAAATTTCTGCCTCCTCCCCTCCTCCTCCCAGCCTCCCATTTCCCTCCTTCTCCCCCCACTCTCCTTCCCCTCCCTCTCCAGTCCGAAGAGCAGTGAGAATTCCCTGCCCAGTGGGAAGTTCAAGGACCTCCCCCCTCCATCCAGGTCAAGGAAGGTAAGCATCCAAATAGGTTAGGCCCCTCCAAAGCCAGTACATGCAGTAGGATCAAAACCCAGTGCCATTGTCCTTGCCTTCTCAGTCAGCCCTCATTGTCTGCCATGTTCAGGGAGTCTTGTTTTATCCCATGCTTTTTCAGTCCCACTCCAGCTGGCCTTAGTGAGCTCCCATTAGATCAGCCTCACCATCTCAGTGGGTGGGTGCACCCCTCACGGTCCTGACTTCCTTGCTTATGTTCTCTCTCCCTCTGCTACTCATTTGGACCTTGGGAGCTCAGTCCAGTGCTCCAATGTGGGTCTCTGTCTCTATCTCGATCCATCAGCAGATGAAGGTTCTATGGTGATATGCAAGATATTCATCATTATGACTATAGGATCGGGCCATTTCAGGCTCCCTCTCCTCAGCTGCCCAAGGAACTAGCTGGGGATATCTCCTTGGACATCTGGGAACCCCTCTAGAGTCAAGTCTCTTGCCAACGCTAAAATGGCTCCCTTAATTAAGATATATGCTTCCCTGCTCCCATGTCCACCCTTCCTTTATCCCAACCATCCCATTCCCCCAAGCTCTTCCCATCCTCCCTTTCACACTTTTCTCTTCCCATCTCCCTTTAGCCCCATTTGTTCAACTATGTTAATAGCAGCATTATTTTTAATAGCCAGAACCTGGAAACAACCTAGATGCCCTTCAATGGAAGAATAGATGAAGAAAGTATGGAATATATACATATTAGAGTACTACTCAGTGGTAAAAAAACAATGACATCTTGAATTTTGCATGCAAATGGATAGAAATAGAAAACACTATCCTGAGTGCGATAACCCAGACCCAAAAAGATGAACATGGGATGTACTCACTCATAATTGGTTTCTAGCCATAAATAAAGGACATTGAGCCTATAATTAGTGATCCTAGAGAAACTAAATAAGAATGTGAACCCAAAGAAAAACATATAGTTATCCTCATGGATATTGGAAGGAGACAAGATTGCCAGGCAAAAATTGGGAACTTGGGGATGGTGTGGGATGAGGCTATAGGGATGTATTCTTTCAAGAGAAATTCCATCAGGGAATAAGATGAGGAATGAAGGCAGGATGGGTTTAGTAAGGATGGCAATAAGGATGGAGATGGGAAGGGTGTGAAGATGAGGATATGGGAAGACACCCATATTTGGTCCCTAAATGTAGATGAAAAGGAATGAGGGACCTTCCAAAGGTAGCTCAACTCATTACAAAACTGGAGCATCAGTATCCTCTTGTCTTCCAATTGCATTCAAACTTGTTTTGGGAAGAAGGGGAAAAGACAGAGCAATAGAGTACATGAGGTAGGGAGAGGGGAGGAAGCTCCTTCCTCCCCAAGGGCTGGGCTGCTGGTGGGAAGGGTGCGTTTCCTCCTTATCAGGAAGTGAGATCACTGACTGTAAGACCTGGCCACGTCCCTCTTCAGAGTTACTGTAAAGCTTTCTGGACAGTGGCTCTGGTAAGCCAAACCACAGGAATGGGGGTGTGTTGGGAAATAGCAAGATGAAACATACTCCTTCTCATCCTCTCACAATATAATTACCATTACAAACTTTCTAGAAAAGGGATCCGAGATGGCCACCTGATCCTCAGAATGAAGAAGCACTCAGTGGTGCAGATCCAGGCCTTGCTCCGTCTTATATTACACTTGCACTCTTTTGAGCATCCCTAGGTGATTGGCTCGTGCCTCCCTCTGAGGAGCCCGGGTTCTTTTTTAATTATTGCCCACAGGGCTGCTCTAATGTGCTGCTCCCCAACTCCCCACTAACTGCACTTGAATGAAGCTGACCTGCACTTGGTGAATTATTGATCAGCAGTGGATGAAATGAAGGTGGGAGACTATGGCTTAGGTTCAAAAGAAAACATTTTCCCTGTTTATCCAACTTTCCAATAAAGTGCTGGTGTGAAGCTTTGAAATGTGGGTTGTTGGTAGAGCATTGCAAAGCTAGCCCTGCAAAGAGTGGGCTCTGTAATGCAGATGTCAATACACGGCCATTACTCAGTAGTTTCATGTGAATGTAAAGGTTAGGTACTTCTTTTCCATTTTTTTCTAATCTCAGCTGAAACAAAAGCTTGCAATTATATTTAGAAGATAATGTGCCCTCATGGGAATGAAGTTTTCATGTAAATGTTTGAGTTGACATGACTCTGTGTAATATTGGATTCTTAAACTGATCTCTTATTTAACCAGACTTTAGCACAGTGTTCTTACACGTCACCGGTATGCTACCATTCATAGGTAGATGACTTTTGTCCTCAAATTTTCCAGTCTACATTACTGTCTAGTAGTACTCTGTGTTACAGACAAAATGCTTGGGTTTTACTCAGTTGAAGGTAAAAGTAAAGATACTGGCTCACTTTATGTAAACAGAGGCTAGGCTTTCATTTCCTGGCCACCTAGACCCAAATAACTACATAGAAACTATATTAATTACAACACTGTTTGGCCAACTGCTTGGGCATAGTTCTAGCTAGCTTTTACATCTTAAATTAACCAATTTCTATTCATCTATGGATTTCCATGAGGCTGTGGCTTATCGGTAATGTTCTGACATCTTTCTCTTTCAACTTCACCTACTCTGTATCTTTGTTTTGACTCCCTGCCTAGCTTTACCATGCTAAGCCATTGGCCAAAACAGCTTTATTCGTCAACCAATAAAAGCAACACATATACAGAAGGACCTCCCACATCAACTTTACAGAAAGATACCAGCTCACTGTCTTATGGTAGAGGGGCTCAGAAAGCAGCCAAGCCCTACACAGCTCATGCACAGATGGGCTTTCCAGGTCCTCCAATGGCCTCTGCTGTGGTTGTCTCAGTTTGAGGCGAAATGGAGAAAAACATCAGTTAGGGTTCTTTCTTAATTGATGCCAATGGGTTTTTTTTTTTATCACAAGTGTTGCTTTTGCATACCTTAAATTATAGTCTCAAAATGACTTGGACCCCTGGACTAGTTCTTTTCACCTGTTGTTTGACAGCAGTCCAGGGGAAGGAAAACAAGGCCACCGCTGGCTGATGACTTGGCTCACCCTGTTACGGAGCTCACAAGGACCTCCCTTGTGCCCAGACCTATCTGCCTTGCTCCCTCGCCAGTCACCTGCCTCTTCTTAGTTCTTAGCATATATTTAGCAAACAGTAAATATTCGATCAAAGAATGTCTATTGAAAAAGGGCAAAGTTGTACATGGACAACTTCAGATTTAATAGCGGACTTTAAGGGTGGGGACAGGGGAAGTGGCACTTTTCCCAGTGAACAATGCATCAGCTTAATGAAGTGGGCTAGCTGGTCATTCCAAGACTGCTGTGT
This sequence comes from Arvicola amphibius, assembly GCF_903992535.2. Taxonomy (NCBI): domain Eukaryota; kingdom Metazoa; phylum Chordata; class Mammalia; order Rodentia; family Cricetidae; genus Arvicola; species Arvicola amphibius. Next base: position 105,599,101 of record NC_052048.2, on the reverse strand, counting down.
ATTAACTGTCAAAGTTGTTCTATACTTTTTGTGGAGAGAGAAAGAAACCTTAAGAATCCATTCTGTTCCCCTGGGCAAAAAAAAAAATCATAAGACCACAGGCAATGCTAGCAGGCTTTAGCTCCTGTAGTTGTAGTTCTAGGTCCTGAGAAAGCAACACACTGTGAGATTCTGTTTTCCAGGCCCAGGTTCTATGCAGGGATCACGTCAAGCTAGAAGCCAGTTGTAGGTCATTCCTGGCTAGAAGAAATGATCCCTTAGAAACTTCTTAAACTTTTTAGAATTTCTCAATCGTATTGGAAATTCAAAATATAGTTTTGCACTTTGTCATGAGACTCACGGATTTTTATCTATCTTTATAAACAATGATAGAATCTGAGAGTGACTTATTACTAAAAATCAAACTATTATTACCTTGAGTCCGTTATGGCTCAAAAGCATTTATACTATCTTTCATTCCACTGCTCATATTTATTTGATTCTAATTACACTATATTTTCCCCAATTTTAAATGCATTATATTTTATCAAAGTACTCAGTCCATCTGGCTCCAGAGGGAGATGGAAGATCACAACTCATATGTCCATGCATCTCCCTTCTATCATGGCTAGCAAAAGGGGGAATAAAAAAGGACTATACAAAGACCAGGGCTGGGGGATAGCAAGGGTAGGGCTCTGCATTCAAGCCCTGAGGAATGATCCCCATGGGGGCAGGATAGGCCTTCTGTGTACACTGATTTGCCCTTCCAAATTTGAAGTTCATAAATATTATCATTAAAAATAGTTCACTGTTGGGCAAACTGGAGGCATTAGGCATGGAAACATGAAGGATCGGATTGGGGTGTGGGTGGAGAGAGGGAGTGCTGAAAGAGATGACTGGAAATCGGAGCTTTGCAGGGTTAGAAACCTGATGCAAGGGAAACCCCCACAAATCTACAAAGATGACTCCTAACAACTGTGGATTCCTAGCCGGAACTGGCCATATCCTGTGATCAGATTGGTGACTAACCCAATTATCGTCATAGAACCTTCATCCATTAACTGATGTAGAGATACGGAAACCCACAGTCAAACATTAGGGCAAACTCAGGGAATCCTACTGAAGAAAGGGAGGAAGGATTGTAGGAGCCAGAGGGGTCAAGGACATCACATGAAAACCTACAGAATCAACTTATCTGGCTCATAGGAACACAGAGAGTCTGAATCGACAGCCAGGAAGCCTGAATGGGACTGACCTAAATCCTCTACATGTATGAGACAAATTGTGTAGCTTGGTCTGTTTGTTGGACTCTTCATAATAGGAGCAGAGGCTGTGCCTAATACTTTGTCTGGCTCTTAGGAAATTCTTTCTCATACTGAATTGCCTTAACCAGCCTAAACATAAGGGGAGGTGCTTAGTCTTACTGCAACCAGATCTGCTATACTTTGCTGATACGCATGGGAGGCTTGCCCTTTTCTGAACAGAAACAGAGGGAAGAGTAGATTGAGAAGGTGCAGAGGGGAGGTGGTGGGAGGGGATGGGCAGAAAAGGAGGGAGGTGAAACTGTGGCTGGGATGCTAAACAAACAAACAAACAAACAAATGGTGATTCAAATCACAGCATCTATGGTTGTTTGCACAAGACCATGCAAGATCACATTGGTCAACATTCTAGCATGAAGTACGAAGAAGTCCATGAGACTTTACCCCTAACTGAGAAGCAATGGACAGTTGATGACTTCTGGGGTGACGTAGGGCGAGGAGAAAGTCCTGGTAGGCCAACCACACTCCAGTGGAGGACTCCACAACCAGAAATCTATTGACAGCACAAAATTGCACCAATGGATTACTAAATAAAATAACAATTGAAGAATGCATCATAAAGTGGTTCAAAGAGGCCACTTGCTCTAGATCTTTGAGGTCTTGTGTAAACACATTTAAGATCCTGGAAAAGATAAGTTAAATGCCTTGTCTGAAGAATGGTTTTCTTGGGAGGAGGGCATGAGGCACAGAAGTTCTGACACCATCCCCTCTCACAGATTCCAGGCATTTAGGGTTCTAAGATAATTCTTGAACACTGGAGGTTCCTGCATCCACCTTTCTGTGGCCATATTAAGCAGACCAAAGAATACCAGCCACAGTCTCTGTCACAGGAAAGATCAAGGAAAAGGCCAAAGGAGACCATCTAAAACACGGTGTTACAAGTTCACAGAACGGGAACAACTGTAAGACATCTGCTTGATGTGGTCCTTCAAAAATGCTTTCAAATACAAATCCTTTCATCCAGAGATCGGAAGATTCCATCAAACTGAACAAATGAAAATGGAAATGTCAAAAAGGAAACACAAGGTTTATCTGGAATGTGATAAGGATGAAGGGGTTCTGCACAATCTAGTGTCAATTCTGGAAGAGCAAAGCCATGTAAAATACAAAAACTCATGTTTTTATGCCCGTTCACACACTGGCACAACTTCACACCAGCCCTGACTGAGTCTAAGGGAACATGCACCTGCAAAAGAGAAAAATACGACGGAAAGGGAGCTGAGCATGGCATGATAGGTGAAGGTGCTAATTCTAGAGTTCCAAGAGTTCTAGAATAACTCTAAAAGCTCATAATTACATTTTAGAAAATAAATAATTTAAAGTCGAAAAAACATTTAAAGAACTTGGTATATAAAATCAGAAGCACTGAGCAAGAGAATATTGAGGTTTGAAAATATCAAATGTCCATTCTGCCTCTGACCTGAAAGTCTATCTTGATTTATGAAGATAAAGCAGAGCTAGGATTATGTGTCTGTAATCTCCTGGAAGTTTGCACTGGATATGATGTAGGGACAGAACTGTGCCCCACAGGTGACTGCGACAACTTTAGCCTTGTTTGAAAAATCTCTGTCTCTCTCTCTCTCTGTTTCTATCTCTGTCTCTCTCTCTCTCTCCCTCTTATGTGTGTGTGTGTGTGTGTGTGTGTGTGTGTGTGTGCATACACTTGCATAAGTGCTTGCAGAATCTAGAGTCCCTTACACCTGGAGTTAGAGGCAGTTGTGAGCCACCTGATAAAGATACTAAGAACGGAGCAAGGATCCTCTGCAAGAGCAGTGTGTACCTTTAAACTGCTGAGCTGCTCCTACCTGGGTGTTCACTGAGTGGACTGGGTTGGCTGACCCACAAATTTCATGGATCTCCTTGCCTCCGTTCACCCAGCACTCAGGTTACATCAAACTCAAGTCGTGTGTGTGTGTGTGTGTGTGTGTGTGTGTGTGTGTTGCATTTATCCACTGAGCCATCTCCCCAGCATCTGGAAAGATTTTTCTGTCAGACTGAAGAATGAAGAAAGGTCTAATAGAGATTGTGTGTTCAAATATACTCACTGTGAACTACAGCCAGGCGGAGAGTGTGATGGAATTATCAAGTTACAACAGCCAGTGAGCACGAAATATAAATTAAAAAATTAAAAATGATTAGACATAGGAATATTATTAAAAATATTTCACATCTGCATTAAAAGTTTAGACTTCAAGCATTACTTCTACTCTTCTCCTCCACCCTTCTCTCCATCTTCTCTGAATTTTTCTAGATTCATTTATTTAGTTACCTATCTATTTTAGTTCACAACGTTCTTTCATTGCACTGAGTTTGATTTTTTAATGTATATATCAGGCATTTATATATATTATTTTTATATATTTATATATTTTTATTTATTTTAAACACCAACCACAATTCACCTTCCTTCCTCTCCTCTCTCTATCCCCACATCCCCCCAGCCCACCCCCATCCACTCCTCAGAAAAGGATAAGGCCTCCCATGGGGAGTTAACAAAAGCTGGCACATTCAGTTGAGGCAGGACCAATCCCTCCACCCCCATTGCCCATCACCTATTCAAGGCTGAACAAGGCATTCCATCATATAGAATGGGTTTCAGAAAGTCACCTTATACACTAGGGAAAGATTCTAGTTCCATTGCTAGGAGTCTCACAAATAGACCAGGCTATAAAACTGTTGCTGGCATGCAGAGGACCTGTTAGGTCCCATGCAGGATCCCCAACTGTTGGTGTAGAATCTAAGTTCAGGTCAACTGTCTCTGTGGGTTTCCCTGTCATAATTTTGACCCACCTTGCTCATATAATCCTTCGTCCCTGTATTCAACTGCACTCCCATACCTCAGCCTGCTGCTTGGATGTGGATCTCCTCTGCATCTGTCTCCATCAATTATTGGATGTAGGCTCTATGATGAAAGTTAGGGAAGTCACCAATCTGATTACAGGGGAAGGCCAGTACAGACACCCTCTCCACTATTGCTAGGAGTCTTAGCTGGGGTCATCCTTGTGCAGTCCTGGGAATTCCCCAGCATCAGCTTCTCCCTTGTCCTGTAATTGTGCCCTCTCTCCATATATCTCTTTCCTTGCTTACCCACCCCAACCCTCCCTCAACCCATCCCATTCTATCATGTTCTCATGCCACATTCCCTCCCCTTTTCTGCCCCCTCTCCCACCTTCAGTTTACCCAAGTTATCTCATATATTTCCCCTTCCTGGGGCAAGTCACGCCTCTCTTAGGGTCCTCCTTGTTACCTAGCTTCTCTGGAGCTGTGGCTTGTGATTTGGTTATTGTTTGCTTTACATCTAGTATATGCTTATGAGTGAATACATACCATGTTTGTCTTTCTGGGTCTGGGTTAACTCACTCAGGATGATTTCTTTTAGTACCACTATTTGCCTGCAAATTTCAAGATGTCATTTTTCATAGCTGAGTAGTACTCCACTGTGTAAATGTACCAAATTTTCTTTATCTATTCTTCTCTTGAGGGGCATCTAGGTTGTTTCGAGGCTCTGACTTATAAATAAAGTCGCTATGAAGACAGTTGAGAAAGCGTCTTTGCTGTATGATGGTGTTTCATTTGGGTATTTGCTCAAGAGTGGTATCACTGGATCTTGAAGAAGATTGAGTCTCAATTTCCTGAGAAACTGCCATGCGGATTTCCAAAGGACACAGCAAATAAGACAAAAACAACAGCCTACAGAATGGGAAAAGATTTTCACCAACCCCACAACAGCCCACAGAATAGGAAGAGATCTTTGCCAAGCCCACAACAACCTACAGAATGGGAAAAGATCTTCACCAACCCTACAACTGGCAGAGGGCTGATTTTCAAACTATATAAAGAACTCAAGAAACTGACATCTAAATACCAAATAATACAATTTAAAAATTGGGGTACAGATCTAAACAGAGAATTCTCTACAGAAGAATCTCAAATGACCAAAAGACATTTAAGGAATTTCTCAATATCCTTAGTAATTAGGAAAATGCAAATCAAAATGACTCTGAGATTTCATGTCACACCTGTCAGAATGGCTAAGAGAAAAAACACTGATGAGAGCCTATGTTGGAGAGGATGTAGAGTAAGGGGAACACTCCTTCAGTGCTGGTGGGAGTGCATACGTCAGGGTTTTTATGATTTTTTTCTCTTCTCTAGGTTTATGTGCAGGGTTTCAGGCAGACTGCACTTTCCTTAGGTCTTGGAGGGAGGCATTTTTTTTTCCTGGTGACTTTTCTAGTTTTCTAGTTTTCATCTCTGTTTGCCCCATGTGTCCTTCTTCATATGCTATAAAGTTCTTATGCTCAGAGCTTCTTTCCTGGATACTTATTTATGGAAGTGCCTGAAACCTATGTTTAATTCCAGGTTCTTAAGCAATGATTTATACTTGGGTTGTAAATCAAGTTTAAGTTCCCCCCTCCCCCCAGAAAACTACTGCTTTGTGTCTTTATGTCCATGTGATTGGGGTCTGTGAACCAGAGGATACTACTGCTCCCAGGCAGGAAATCATCTGGAAAATTACTCAGCAATCCTCACTCACTAGCTTGAAGAAGCAGCTTTCCTCACAACATTGTGAAGGCAGAGATCTTCTTATTTCTTACTTATCCTTAAGTAAACGAAAGCTGTTATCCTCTGGGGGTCCTGCCTGTGTTAGACTGGGTCCGAGAAGATCCAAAGATTCACTGTTGGAACCTGCACTCCCAGGACTGGAAACCAAATGCCATCTCTCTAGTAAGCTTTCCTATTTTAAATTATTTTTTGCCTTCATGGTGTTGATAAGTTTTCCTTTAATTAATGGGTATGTTTAAAGATTCTCTTACTTCTGCATCTGACCCCTCGTTGTTTGCAGTTGAAGGTTTCCAGGCTGCCAGACCCACAGACTGCTGACAGCCAAAAGCGTGTGTGTATTTTCATTCTTTGCTTTGGTCCTCAATAGAACATATTTCTCTACACAGCGACAAGTTCTGCGTGGTTGCCTACATGACATCAGGTATATTCAATTGCCTGGACAATTCTGGGAAATGCCTTAGAATGGGAGGGCTGTGCAGTCACCAAGGGAGGGTGTGTGAAGACCCAGTGGAAAGAATGAATAGGTGGCCAATTTGGAGATCTTGAGGGCCTGACTGAAGAGATCTAGTGTATTCTGGGTTGAAAGCCTTGGAGAGCTCAACCCTGAAAGAGGCGAAAGTCATGGGGAAAGGGGCATAGACTTGACTTAGAGAAAAAAAATCTACTGACTTGGAACGTTTGGGGATAATGGTTTTATACAGCCACTCTGTGGGCAAGGAAAGGATGCTGACCCATGAATTAAGGACAGTCGTTAGTCTTTTCCAGGTCACGCCAAAGTTTGTGATTTACTCACGTTGGTGACTGAAGAACATCTATCATTGGTTAGAACTCTACTGACATGAAAAGTGAGAGTGGTTTGCCCATCACACATACATGGTGTGAGGTTAATAGTGCCGTGTTTCCTGCTGGCGTCCGTCCATTTTCCCCCAGTACAGAATCCACCCCACCTCTCTCACACCTTCCCCACTGGGCCTCCCCCACCAGTGCAGAACACACCTTCCTCAGCGCTTTCTGTCCTCAAGTTTACCACAAATGCTTTACTGTATGAATGCTTCGGGAGTTTGACAAATTCTCTTTTTCACTTTCTCTCTCTCTCTCTCTCTCTCTCTCTCTCTCTCTCTCTCTCTCTCTCTCTCTCTCTCTCTCTCTCTCTCTCTCTCTCTCCATCTTCCTCTCTGTCTCTCTGTCTCTTTGTCTCTCTCTGTCTCTCTCTGTGTGTCTGTCTGTCTGTGTGTCTGTCTGTTTGTCTGTCTCTCTTTCTGTGTGTGTGTGTGTGTGTGTAATTTCTGGAAGAAAACTCAACATGATTTTTTTGTGATTTCGAAAAAGTCCTTGCAAGCAGGATTTTTTGAATATCTAGTGTTTCCAAGTGTCTAAGGGGTATCTAGATGTGCACAGTCCCCCATGTCTAGTTCCCTTCCTAAATTCTAACAAAGATTGCTTAGGTCAAGGTCTAGGTTTTAACAAAGCCCAGAGACTGAAGATGGTAGCCATGGACAGCGTGTGAGCTGCTTGCTACTCTAGCGCTCATTGACTGAGTCCTTTTCCTTAAACTGTGATACGTTGACCTAGATTCCTTCCCATGTTTTCCCAGTATTATAACCAGCTCATAGTAGTTTCATTTTTCAGTGTTTTGATAAACATTTATATTAATTTAAATAGTGACTAGACACATTTACAGATCTACCAGTGGTGTGGAAGGGCTCCTTTCCTACCAAATCCTAAGCAACACTTGATAACACTTGGTTTTGGTGTGTGTCTGTGTGACATCTCATCACACACATATGGAAGTCACAGCATAGCTTTCAAGAATTATTCCTTTCTTTCCACCTTGTTGAGGTAAGGTCTCTTCTTGTTTCTATCACTGTACAGAGTACTCCAGGTTTGATTGTCCCAAGGTTTTAGATTATTCTCCTGTCCGAGAGAGAGAGAGAGAGAGAGAGAGAGAGAGAGAGAGAGAGAGAGAGAGAGAGAGAGAGACTTTCTTTAGCTTACATTGACCTTGGACTTACTTTGAGATCCAGGCTAGCTTTAAAATTCAGATTTTAGGGCTCTACCCCTGAGTGTTGGCTTTATACCCAGTCTCAGTGTGATTTTGATTTGTGTTATTTTGATTTTGATAGCTAAAGATGTTGGACATCAATTAACGTGCTAATTTAAAAATAATGAAGAAGAAATAAAAGGTTCTTTTTCTGATTTCCTACTTTAGCCATCGAAGCTGTAGCACTGCAAACAGACATTACAGTAAGGATGGTTTCTACTTTTGCTTGTTTGTGTGTTTATGTGTTGGTGTGTGTGTGTGTGTGAAGTAAATTCCATACACGGTTTGTGCCCAGCAGGTTCCTCCTCTCAGCTCCTGATGACATGATGGCATTCCCTTCATAACTTCACAAACGTGTGCTCAGAACCCCCATGCATATAACTCACCAACAAGAGTGAGGATCCCGGTCTGATATTAGCCTCTGGAGTAACTGACAGCTGTCAGAACAGAGACTAACTTGGTTCAGAGTCAATACTTGTGCCAAGTGTGATAAAGACCCTGATTATCCTGGTTTGGATCCTACTTTAGAGACAGGTGGAGCCAATGTTGTAATTTTGTTATTTTCTAAATGACTATGACAACAAGTCCAGATCTTATTTATCTAGTTGCATTTTATGGAAGTATTCTTAGAAGACCTTCTTAAGAAGAAATCTTAACTGTGTTTAATAATTAACAAGTAAGTACTCACCTATGGATGTGAACTCATGCCTCTCCATATTGTGAGTTGTTAAGCTTTTTGGACAGAATGCCAAGTCAATTGTATCAATTTATAGATTTTTTTTGGTGTGCCTTTCTATGTTCTTATTTATTGAATGTCGCTCTTCTCCTGTATCAGTTGTAATTGGAGTCCTAATACACCCGGCTTTTACTTTGGGAAGGAGGAAGACTCAATCCTGTTTGTAGCCAAGTCTGGCACAGGCCACCATCCTGGCAAGTTCTCCCCAGCCCTCGTGAGAACATATCCTTTAAAGACAGGTGGAGATTAGCAACTGCTGTTGCCTTCAGAAAGAGTTTGGGCAGTGGAATGTGCGCTTGTTTTCTATGTAGTTGTATAGGGGGAATAAAGAGGCTCATTTCCAATACCATATGAATGAATTTTTGAAAACTCACTCAGGCCCAGGAGTGTCTCCAAAATATGTCACAGCCCCTGCCAGAGCCTCCAAAACAGCAATGAAGTCAGCCAGTTTATGTCCTCAGAGCGAGGGTGACATCGGTTTGTTTATAAACGACCCACTTAAACTGGGAATGCTGTGTGGAGTTTTTTTCCTCATGCAAATTACATGGAGTTCCAGCTGCACAGCTGTTCCGTGATGAGAGACCGGGGACTCTGGTACTGTTGGAATGTCTCCAGGTGCCCGATTGTCTTGCCGCTCGATGTCAGATACCCCCTGCAAGCTCCAGGAGCCAATCTTTGTGTGAATTAAGACAGGTATCAAATAAACTATACACCAACTTTTACTCATCCACTCCTCTTTGCCTAGCAAGACAAATGATTGTTACTCAAAGACAGGTGAACTAGGTGCATTATAAAACTCACTGCCAAGTCCAGGCATAGACCTCATTTTCTTCTGTGATGGAACATCCATAAAGCCCGGAGTGATTTGATGTCAGGTGAGAGGGAGACTCCTGACACTAGAACTCTTTTCTAGACTTTTGGACTTAACCTCGAAGAACCACTTAACTTACAGCTTTGCCGATGTAGGTGGGTCTTCTATCTATCTGTTGCTTTCAACAACAATTAATAAATTAATAATTAATTAATTAATTTATAAATAATTAATAAATTAATAAAGAAAACTGCTTGGCCTAATAGGTCAGAACATAGGTAGGTGGGGAAGACAGGACAGAATGCTGGGAGGAAGAAGGCAGTGAGACAGACGCCAGGTCAGACATGCTGAATCCTTCCCGGTAAGCCACCACCTCGTGGTGCTACACAGGTTATTAGAAATGGGTTAAGCAAGATGTGAGAGTTAGCCAGTAAGAGGCTAGAGCTAATGGGCCAGGCAGTGGTTAGAAGAATACAATTTGTGTGTTGTTATTTCTGGGCATAAGCTAGCCACATGGCCGGGAGCCAGGTGGTGGGATGCAGCCCGCCATTCCTTCTACACTTCGCTAGAAAATATTTAGCCTTGGTTGCTAGTTATCTCCAAGTACTGGTTAATATTAAACTCTTTGATTAACATTAAACTGGGGCAAGAGACAATGACCAGTTGAAGTTTTCCAATTTAGAAGATGAGGTTTTCCCGGCATCTTGAAGCTGCCAATGCTAGTTGATTTCTCTGAGAACATCCTCGCATCTTCCAGAAGCATGTACCACAGCATGTCTTTGGACGGGGGGGGGGGGGGGGTGGAAGAGGAAGTACAAATGGGTGGTTCTGTTTTCATTAACATAGATGAGTTGTGCCTCAGCCTCAACTATCTGCACAGTCTCCCACTCCCTGAATCCATCTAGTATTTGACCAGAATGAAGTTTCAAGGTTTGTCAGAGGCCTCCCACAATTGCAAGCTGTGTGCCCAGAGAATGGAGGAGAAGCACCTACAGCAGCAATCAGAATTGAGGGGGCAGGAGCAAGTCCTCTTCTGAATGCTGTCTACAGGTAAGAACATCATGGTGTTTGTAATCATGAGTTACACGTGTCCCCAGCAGAGCAGGGTCCATGTCCCTTCTATTACAACAATGTCAGGAAGGAGAGGGGATGAAACTGAGCAGAAGAGTAGCTCACTGTTCTCTCTCACCCTGGGGTTTCTGAACACCTTGCGGATGGGAGCATCACTGAGGTCTGTGCGTATGGACGTTCCCCACGTGGCAGAGCTCACTCTTGTAAACTTTTTACAGGCAAGGGAGAGGATGAGAGTGAAATACTGAAGAGGTGTGGCTTGGGAGGGGTCAGGGCTGCAGGACACTAGACGCTGCCAGTTGCCCGAGGCTGCTTTTACAGAGCCCCGCTGACGGTTCTCATTACAGGACGTTTACCAATATCTGGCATTTCAGAGGCTGCCTCAGTTACTGTACATTGTGAATTGTGGCTTACAGTAGATTCAGCCGAAGTTCCCTAAAACATTGGCTTGGAAATACCCAGTAATAGGTATTTTTAAAACCTGACAAAAATCCTTCCTCTAATGCCAGGAATGACTGAGAATTTTCAGGAAGAAAAACAGGAATATTTCCTTGTGTAAATAATAGATAAAGAGCGAAAAAGAATAAATGAACATAATCCAGCAGCCGTACCCTCAGGGGCAATAAAACCTGAAACGCTCAATCTGTGCAGCAAGATCCATTAGGCAGGAAGCTGGTGAGCCAGACGCTCCGGCCCAGCTCTGCGGGGGAGGGGACTGGGCTTTGATGCCACAGATAAGAAACTACAGAAGGAAAGAGCTTTGGGGCTCATCGTTCTCATTACATTAGGACAAGCAGGCTTGTCTTGGATGAGTTCCCTCACTCTGGGAAACACAGGGCAGCAGACTGTGTGTGGTCACCATGCAAGACAGTAGAGCGCAGCCATGCTGTGGCTACCCCGATATTCTGTGCATCTGTAGTGGAAAGCCTTGCTTAGAATTCCTAGGACCTACAGCGTTTGGTCTTAATTCAAAGATAGCAACTTCATGCAAAGATGGCTATCGTGTCAAAAGAATTATTACAGCAGTGCTACGAACCTTATACAGTTCTATTTTCTACAAGGAAAAACAAGCAATTTAAACCAAAATCCTTACTGTGAAAATTTTATTATAATTTTATGTAATATTGGTAACTAGAAGCCTAATACCAGGGACTGGCTATTTGGCTCCATTTTCATCTAGGGCAGTGTTCAATATATCCAACATGCTGTTCTATGAATGGAAGAAGCTGATTAAAAGATTTTCCCATAAGGTACTTCACTGTCGAGGTCCAGAGTTTAGCAGGGACAGGTAAGACACTAAGCTATGCTGCGCCAGTCTCTGCAGTGGGCTTTATCAACAGATCTGTTGGACTCATTCAGTGAAGGAAGTGAACCAACCACAGAAGACATGACCATCCTGTTTTCTCCCTTATCCAATGGATTAGCTGTGTGGCCAGTTTATAATGATGTCTACAAATACTTTCTCAGCATTCAAAGATGATGCCAGGGATGAGGTTTGAAATCTTTAGCCAGCATCCATATTGTAAACTCCCATTTGTCCCACTCTTTGGCTCTTATGTCAGCATCACTGCCCTGGACCTGACTGGCCTGTTTTTACCCACTTGCTTTCCTTCAAAACTGCCCTTATTAGGACACACACGAAGAACTACAGCATGCATCCTCTGTACAACAGAAGAGATGCTGAAATGACTTCCTAGCATTTTGAGAATGGCAGTGTTATATGGGTGTGGGCTTGGGCTCAAGGCACCCGTAGGACCCCGATTGTGAGCAAATAAGGCCGAATTCTGCTGTACACAGTGGCCATGTTAAGAAAAATAAGCACCTCCTATATATTCAAGAAGACTGGAATGTTGGATTAGTATAATTCTTTCTCCGTAAAATTTATGACCCCTTTACAGAAAGTTTGTGCAACTTTACAACTTGACTGAACACACACATTGATCCTCTTTCTCTCTTTGGGCCCAAACAGATGTCAGAAAACAATTAAAGCAAGATAAATTCCAGGAGAGTTCTGAGAGGTGTGGATTTTAAAGGTGCTATCAGCATGCCACAAAATCAAGATAGTCTCCCAACTAAGGCAAAGTTGGATAACTTTTAAAGAAGTGGTTCTGAGACAGGGCTGGTGGGCAGGTGGAGAGGACAAGGAGGGTGGATCTAATCACAAAGGAATCAGGCAGAATAAAATAAGTAGGAAAGTCATTATTCCTGCGCTCAGTTAAGACTTTCAGGCTGGAGAAGCCAGCCAGGCTCTCTCCTCAGCAAAGGCTTAAGAAAGAGTTCTGATGTTTTTCAGTAGGCCAAAGAAGAATGTATGAATGGCAAGGCTGATTCCAAGACAGGAAATTCTTGTACCAATACATCTAGTTGTGGGCCCACCAACCCTACAGTCAGAATGGTGAGCTGTGGATGCTCAAAATGAGCAACCATAGGCACTCAATGAAAAACTGAAAATACAAAATGGATATTAGAGAAATATTGATATTGAAAGAGGTGCATAGGACTCCCATTTCCTCTATGACATAACTGTCTTCTTCCTCTTAGGTTTTCTTGTTTATATATCTGGTACTCAATATCACAAATACCACAGGAAATCTCTCAAAGGTGAGGAAGAGGAAGGCAGCCTATGGGACTTAGACCCTAAGGAACAACTCCAAGATAACTCCACTCCATTCTTAGACTTTAACCTTTCCAACACAGATGTATTTCTGGTCCCTTGTAGCTTTTGATCTCTTAGGTTTCGGTCTTCCTTGGTCCCATTATAATTTCCCATAATCCAGTGTGTTGCATCTCCATCTTTTTGCTTCTGACCTTCCAATGAATCATGAATAAACTTCCAGGCCAGCTAATAGCATCACACAAGCAGAATTCCAGGGAGCTGTCCCCTTGGGTATGGGTTGGGCCAGATAAACCAACCGTGGAAAATGAAGAGAAGTATTTGTTCTTCTCTAGAAGAATGAGCAGAACCCCTCACCACACATGTTTTTTACCCAAATGGAATATGAAGCTGTTTTACTCTCCAACCACCATAATCATTTCTTGGAGATGGCGCTAGGTCATGAGAGGGCTTTAGAGTCCATCACTACTAGACAGTTGCAGGAGACTGTTGGGATACAGGGCCTAGTTCTCCATCTCCTTTTAGAAGAAAGTGGTAACCTGATTCTGCCAGTAGTTCAGAGGCCCATCCATATCCAACCTGACTCTTGAGCACACCTAACCATCTCACATGACAGTAAAAGCCAAGCGCAGAGCTGAGCCACCTGTCTCCACTGGCTGTGCCTCAGAGAGGTCTAAGCAGGTCATTTGAGATGGCACTGCCTAGTGTCCTACTATCTATCTCCTTCTTATCTGATAGTAACACTACACCCAACAGTATCCTAGGACCTCATTCTTATATAAAGGCAATAGGTGACAAAATGAGAGTACATTTGTTTTAGGTTTCCGTGGGAAGTTACACGTAAACATCTCTTCATGCCTCACTGTCCTTTGCCAGAAGCACTGACCACTAGGAAGAAACAAAAAGAACCCAGATTCTCCCAGTATAGTACACAAAATTCCAGGATATGATAAAAATCACCCACCAAGTAATATTTTAAGATAATGAAACATAATTTATTGATTTGGATGCTAAGATTACTAAGTGTTGAATTCACAGACAAGGACGGTGTACTAGCTAGTTGCATTCTGCTGTGAACAAGAGCAACTTAGAGTAGAAGAGGATTTATTTTTGCTCACGGTTCCAAAGAAAATACGTCCCATCAGGGCTTGGATGGTATGGCGGCAGCAGAAGCATGAAGCCAGGCTGGCAGGCAGGAAAGAAAGAAAGATGATAGATTAGATGATTGACAGACAGATGAGAGTTAGGTAGACAGATAGATGGTAGAAAGATAATAGATAGATAGATAGATAGATAGATAGATAGATAGATAGATAGATAGATAGATAGATAGATAGACAGACAGAAGACAGGGAAGTTTGGAAGAAACAGAGAACAAGAAGTAGGGCCAGGCTATAAACCTTCAAAGCCTGCCCTCACCCTCAGTAACATCCTTAGCAAGACTCTACTTCCTGCGGGTTCATTATCTTTCAAATAAAGCCAGATACTGGGGCCCCATAGTTTAAGCATGTGCTTATGAGGAACAGTTCTCCTTTAAAGCTCCACAGACTGAAAACATCAGTGTAAACAGGCTTTGGCAAACAATTACAGATCTCCTAAAAGAAGAGAAAAAAAAAGCTAGAAAAGTTTAGCAAAGAACTAGAAGATACACTTTGGGTATCACATAAGATGATACAATAATTTCAACTAATCTTCAAAAAGTACAAAGATAACTCATCAAGTATAGCCTTTTCAACAGTTATATGTCTTAGCAAAATAAGACCTAAGCCTTGAAATTTCTGTTTCAAATCGGATCATGAAATTATAGAAAATATATAAACTTACAAAACTTTAGAACTAGAGATAATGAGGAAGGTTTAAGGGCAAATGCAAGCTTGTATATGACACCAAAAGCACAATCCAAAAAAAAAAAAAAAAGGGAAATTATCAAAATGGCCTCTGTGATGGTTAATCTCAATTGTAAATTTGATGAGATTTAGAACTGCCCAGCAGACACACTTCTGGGAACGACTCTAGGGGAAATATCTTTAATAAGTTGACTAAGGTAAGAACACTCACCAGCTATGGATCGCACCATTGTCTGTCATGAGTTTCTACACTGTATAAAATATGAAAAGCAAGCTGACCTGTAGCATCCATTGCTCTTAGTTCCTTGTCTGTGGATTCAGTGTGGCTGCCTTAAACTCCTGCATTCCTCAGCATGGTAGACTGTAACCTTGAACCATAAGCCCAAGCAAGCATTTTTCCCTCTTCAAGTGCCTTTGTCAGAGTATTTTATCTCAGAGAAAGGCAGGAAAAGTAACTAAGACAGATTTGATCAAAATTAAAGCTCTCTCATTTGGGAAAAATCCTGTTAAGAGGAAAGAATACAACTACAGATGGAAATACAAGGCTTAGTATCTATAATACATAAAGGACCGCCGGGCGGTGGTGGCGCACGCCTTTAATCCCAGCACTCGGGAGGCAGAGGCAGGCGGATCTCTGTGAGTTCGAGACCAGCCTGGTCTACAAGAGCTAGTTCCAGGACAGGCTCCAAAGCTACAGAGAAACCCTGTCTCGAAAAAAAAAAAATACATAAAGGACCCTCAAAAATCAACAGAAAAACAGCACGTGATCTGCTTAGGAAAATGAGCAAGATCCTCCAACAGATGCTTCCCTTAGAAGGGTGTGCCAAGGACAAAGAGCTCCTAACACAACGTGCAACACCTCTTGAAGATAATGGAGAAATGTAAGTTAGAACCTTAAAGAGATCTCACCGGAGAGCTCTCAGAATACCTCAGATAAGAACAAGGACAAGTTTAAAGACTAAGAAGAATACAGAGAAATGAGCTTGCTCATACAACGCGGATGGACATGAGAATGGTACAGGCATTCTGGAAACAGGATGGCTGGGCAAGGACCATGGGACCCAATAACTGGCTCTGGGACATGACATTCTTTATAGTACCAAGCAGAAATAGTCCTGACATTCTTTAGCCAGAGAATGGTTAAACTGAGACATGTTTGTAATGGGATACTGTTCAATAACTTGGGTGAAATATGGACAGAGCTATATTTGTCCATGTGTGTGGATATGTGTGTGTCTGTGTGTCTGTGTGCATGCACATGTATGTGTATTCATGCATGTTTCAGTGCATGTGAGCCCAGAGTGATATTGAGTGTCTTCCTCAGTCTGTTTCCTCATTTTTTGAGAGAGGGTTTCTTTCTGAATCTGGAGCTCACTGACTTGACTGTATTAGTTAGGCATCCAGCCGCAGGTGTCATCCTGTCTCCATTTGCTCCATGCTGGGATTACCGGTGTTATTTTAACTCACCTGGATTTTATATGCATATCAAACTGAGGTCTTTATCCTTGCATAGCAAGCACTTGAATGACTGAGCCAAGAATCATCTTGAGTAAAGTAAAATTTCAAGCATCACATACTTTGTGATTGGGTTTATAAAGCTTTCTTGAAACAAAATACAGGAAATACTTCATATATACATGTATAGGGTATAGCATCAAGTACTGTAATGTTATATATAATTATATTAAATTACATTTGCAAATTCTATACATAGCACTATATATAATGCATGATGTTATATATCACATAATGCAATGTTTTATATGACCTATATATGTAATATTATATAATGTAAAACAAAATTATACAAATGGCTTGCAGACTAGTGTTTCCAGGTAGGCATCTTGGTGGAGTGGAACTGTTCTTGGCTCTGTCCAGTCAATATCATTGTTACAATTCCTTGCTGTGCTTCACAAGATGTCACCACAGGTGAGGGCCTATCAGTGCTCTACGAGTGCCTAATTAACAACGTAGGAATCTGCAATGACCTGAAATATTTCTCTATGAAAACTCAAAATGTGTCAAATGCTTGAATCCAATTAAAGAGAGGAAACACAACAAAAAAGATGACTTGAAAAGAAAAATAATTGACTAACCCAGAGTGACTTTTTGGGGGTTGCCACATAGGTTTACAAGTTACAGAGGACTTCATATTTATTATAGACAAGTAGCTTTAGGGGGATAAGATCCCATAGAATGACAATGAAGGGATAAAATGCACAGGGAAGGACAGGGGAAGATGAAGTGTAAGCCCAATAGTAAAAACATGAAAATGGAAGAACAAATGGAACCAATACCAGAGAAAACTGAAAGCCAAGTTCCTCACGGGGAAGACTGGAGTCAGAGCAGTCCAGAGATCTTTCAGTGGATTGGCGACAAGTGTAGTTTGGCTTCAGATGAAGTGGAGGCAGCAGCAACATCACAGTCAGTGCCCTGGGTTGGGTAGAAAAGCCTCTATTTTGCCATAGAAGCTTAACCATCATCCTTCGTTACCTCCTAGAGAGCCTGCAGGCATGAGGCATGACTTCTTTTCTAGAAATGTGCTCCTCCATCTCTAATATGCATGCAAATTCCTGCTAAAGTGCATATTTAAACTTGAGAAGGCCAGTTTGTGGTTAGAACAACGTATTTAACAAGCCCCTGCGGGACCTCTTGCTTGCTGCTGGTCGGAAGATCACACCTCAGTGTCAAGGGTCAGACAGTGGCTCACCTGTGCAGTCCTGTGCACAGCTAGGACTGAGACCCACCTGGAGAATCCACTTAATCGGCATAGTGTGTGGTCCAGTGCTAAGAATTTCCCACCCCCACACTCCTGGTGATTCTATTGTCTGCCGAGACAGCAGACTCCTGAAAGAGGGGGGGCATCTTTGGCGCATTCCAAGTGGGAATGGAAGCAGCGTGGACATTTATAGACTGAAGAGGGAAAACGCCTGTCCCCTCTCTGAGTTGGCTACCAGGCAGGAATTTCTGTGAGCCATCTGCAAGAAATTTAACCAGGGAAAAGACAAATATATCAGAAAATTGGTGTTGCAGCCAGCTAGAGGAAGACACCCAGGCATGCATACAAGGTGACAAGTGAAAGATGACCAGACAAGCCATTTTCCATTTGAATTGTAAAGGCTACAAAATTTCCCACAAGTACTTGGCTGCTGTCACCTTGGCAAGAACCATGCAAGGCATACAATTATACAAAACTATAAACTCTGTACACTTTAAACCCACTGAAGAACCACAGAGTAGAACAGGTTACCATTTTCAAGCTGACAATTCTTTCCAAGTTAACCTGCTAAATCAATTAAAATTATAAAATTAATTCAATTAAAAATATCAAGCCTCTCACATGGCTTTCAGTGGAATTTGAAAAGCTGATTCTGAAGCTCACAGAAGTGCACACACTAAATGGTAGATAACATCATTTTCAAGAGATGCTAAGTGTGCTCGTCTGGATGGCGGTTGTGGTATAGCAAGGTGTTTCTGGTGAAGTCCCTGGTGTCCTCCCAGAACAGCTTTGAGCCTGCCCTAGGTTCTCTACGACAACGTTTGGACTGAGGTCCAGCACCATTCTGCCTCAGTCTATTCATATATTCATTGTATCTATCCTTTGGAAGTTTTATGATCATCTTCCTTTATTTTGTCCTGAAAGTCCATGGTGGATTTTTCCGGTCCAAGTTCTTTCTATTCTATAGAAAAACAAAAAAGAAAAGAAAAGAAAGAAACGATAGAGAGAGAAAGAGAGAGGGAGAGAGAGAGAGACAGAGAGACAGAGAGACAGAGAGACAGAGAGAGAGGAGAGAGAGAAATATTGTCAGGACCTCAAGTCTAGAAAATTGGGGATATTATCTTATTAATTTTTTGAAATTATTTTATTAGTATAGGTTATTTGCTAACATGTATGGCCACACATCAGTTGCACGCAGTGCCCTAGAATACCGGAAGAAGGTATCCGTGTCCTGGAACTAGAGGTAGAAACACCTATGAGCTATCATGTGGGTGCTGAAGTTTAACTCAAGGCCTCTTGAGGAGCAGCCTGTGTCTTAACAATTGACCCATCTCTCCAGCCCTGATATTTCTTTTAAGACATTTTTATAATTTACTCAGGATACTTCTTTGCTCTTTGTAGACTCTTTGCTCTTTCTTTCTGGGATTGTTACTCAAATATTAAAATGACTGAGTTTCTAGTTTTCTCTTTTTTTTCCTTATGATTTCTATTTATCCGCACCCCTCTTCCCCCGGAATACCACTCAACTTCATTTTCTAATGATTTTTGCTGATTTTTATTTTACTTCTGCTGTTAGATTTTTGCTTTAAGTAGAGTTGCCAGATTTGGCTAATAAAAATACAAAATAGTTAAAATTGAAATTCAGATATCTAGCAAGTAGATTCTTGTTTAACTATGACAAAATATTGCTTGGGGAAGAATTATACTAAGAAATTATCTGTTGCTCTAACACTCAAATGTAACTGAGACTCTGACAATTGGCATTTTCTCCCCTAAGAGGTATTTTCACTCCAGCTTGGGCCACCCATCCCTACCAGCTCCTCATCTGCTCTCTAAGAGTTGTAAGCCCTTTCCCCCATTTCCACACGCAAACTCTCTACCCCCACAGTGCTCTCTCGTGGCCCCCTGTCACTTCTGCACACTAATTCCTGAGCAGGAGCCCTGGACAGCGGAAGAGAGTGAGCACTTATGGGTGTCTGTCTGCATGAGTGTTCTCTACCCTCTGTCTCCCTGTGTCTACCATGTATGAGCCTCCTGACTTCTTTGCAAATCATTTTCCTCCTTTGCAAAGCCTTCTGCTCAGGTCTTCTATTTTGTGTTTTACTTTACAACATGGTGTAGAGCTATAAAGCAGCCCCAGGGAATCCTTGTCAGATCCTCAATAGTACCTGAGTTTTCTTGTCTTCTCCTCTATACACGCCATCTCTTTCATTTAAATGATCCTCTGCTGCTATTGGCCCTCCATCTGTCTGATGTTAAGCCCACCCCAACTGACTTCAGAATAGCTAATCCTTTATAGTGCTCCTCCCCCCACCTACTCCCATGCAGCTCTTTGTCTCCCTTTTCACATAGGCTGGCTTCAGGCACGGTCAGCTTGGGAGGAGATCTGGGCTTTTCTACTGGAAGCCTCCTCCAGGGCTCATATTTGGATGACAGGGGAACAGATATCCTGGGTTACAATCTTGTAGAAAATGATCTTTCCCTCTCTCAGCAGCCAGAAATTTCCATTTGTATCATGGCGATGGTGGGATAGTACCCAACTCCCCTGTCCATGCTGGGATTTGGTCTGGTTAGGACTTCTGTGGGTTTTGTGTGTGGTGTGGCAATTTCTGGGAGTTCATGTAACAGCATCTATGCTGTGTCCAGATGTTTCCCTTGCAGCCATTGGTCAGCTGTGGTTTTCACACTCTTTCTGCTTCTTCTACAATGAACTCTTCACCTTGCCTGGGTGTATGATGTGTGTGTCCCCTTCAGGACTGAGCATTCTGTAGTTTCTGATTCTCTGCACTTTGGCCAGTTGTGGGTCTTCAAGCTAATTGCTATCTACTGAAAGCAGAAGCTTCTCAGATGCATGCTGAGAGATGAATTGGTCCACAGGCGTAGCAAAAAGTCATTAGGAGTCAGTTTGGTACCATGCCCATTTAGCAGCACAGTAGTAGTAGACTCTCTCCTAAGCTCTGTGACACAGATTTTGGTTCAAATAAATAATAGGTATGGGTTTTCTACTGTGGAGTGTGCTTTAAGTCCAATTAGAAAGTGGTTGGTTACTCCAATGACATTTCTGTTACATGCTAAAACTTGCCTCTATTGTAGCTTGCAGGGGTCATATGTGGATAGGATTGATGGTAGTGTGTATAATGTCTTTCAGTACTGATAGTCATACTTGAGTCATAGAACATGGAGGAATCAAATTTGTACTGATTAGGAAGCTTCATCCTTATTCTTCCTTATAGCAAGAACTATCCAAGAAATGAGGCAGTCTCCCTTCAGGATTGCCACACTCTCCAGAACTATTCGTCAGGCTTGTGGATAGCCCCAGGACACTGAATACAGCAGATCCAGGAATATATCCACAGCCACACCCACAGCTTCATCCCTGAGTCACACAGTCCTTTCCCAAGCCCACTCTTTCCTCCCTTGGTTCTCTCATTTCCCTGGCCTGATTGTTCACAACCCTTCACCTTTCCCCAGGATCAGGATGGCAGAGAGGAGGTCTCAGGCTGCCCTTGTCTTCATTTTTATTCATTCTCTCTGTGACTGGTTTAGGCCAAGATCTCAGTAGAGTCCAGGTACAATCCCTAGTTTGGCACTCTGCAACTCTGAATTCACATTTTGAATTCCAATAGAAAGGCTCCTTGGGGTTCAGAAGACCGACCCAGCATCTTTCAGATGCCACCTGTACTCTGTTGTACCATTTTCTCAACTTGGTAGCTGTCTCTGAAATGCTCCTTATTTTTGCTGCCCTCCTGATTTCTGATCTTTGCTATATATCATCGTAAAGTCTCCAGATGTCTTTGTGAGCTCGCTTGTCACATTCTTTGTTGTCATCCTTCCTAGATGCTTATTTAGGGCTTGAGTCATCCCCCCCGACACACACACACACACACACACACACACACACACACACACACACACACACACACACACGTGATTCTATCCCTTAAGTAGGTAATTTGGATTCAGGACTGGGTGAGAAGGAAAACTGGTCTCTAGTTAGTTTTTAAAGGAGTCCGTAAGTTAACTTTACATGCGATAGTGAAGAGACGATTTTTATAAGCAAATTTTATATCTAAAGGCATGACAAGACAACAGTCAGTCTTCATGACATGGCCTCTCTTCCCTCTGAATATTGATGAGAAGGATATGGTATCAATAGGTCACTGAGGAGGTCCAAATCTGCCTCCGCTGGGTTGGACATTCTCCACGTAATCTTCTTCCTGTAATCATCCCACTCCCCTTCCTGGAGATCCATCTGTCTCATGGAACTGAGTCTCCCTCCTGCCTTCACTGGTGATCCGTAAGTCAGTGATTATGAAAGCGATACTTGGTAGCTTGGATGAGAACCCAAACTAAGAAAATATTTGGCAAGTAAAGTTCAAATATAAGGCCATAACATTACTCAAGAATTACTTGAGATATTTAAAACACATCTCGATGAGGACTTGCCATGGTGAAATGACTCTGTATGTTATCCCCTCAGACTCAACTGCACAGAAGACTGGTGTTAAAAGTTAGTTACCTCCTATGGGAATATGGCTGCTTCAAAAATCCTTTTAAACGACAAACTTGAAAACATTTTCTCTAACAAGTTTGGGCCTTTTCCTTAGAGAGCTGTTCATCTGCCCTCCTCCCTTTTAAATAATAAAAAACTTTCCCAACATCTGGGTGCCAAATGCCCAGAACTTCTGGGTCATCCCTGGGAAAGCTGATCTGTGAGCGGAGTGTGTGGTCAGAAGCACTGTTTAGCGGAGTCCCATCTACAAAACCCCTTTCTGGGGTTGTGACTCTCACTATTCAGTGTCAGCTTGAAGTCTGATTGCAGTGACCCACCTCTGTCCAGAATGGCTAATGCATCTTTCCCAGGGAGGCTAGTTCACTGCTCACCTAAAAACAAAACTAATCTGTAAGTGTGCGTGAGAGATTCTATTGTGTAAATGCTCATATACTATGGTCTGATGCCTGGAAACCTGGGTCCTGAGACTGCTTAGTTTCACAACTGAGTTAGGAGGGTTCTGTTTACCCAGCCTCTGCCATCCTGTAATAGTGCAATTCTGATGTTCGAAAGATTCCAGAAAATGGGTCCTGACCCAGAAGGACCTCAATATAAACTTTAATCCTTCAGCAGATTCTGGGGCCCAGGTATATTGGCACAAACTAGAAAGAATGTCAGCAGGTATTTAAGTTATATAAACATGAATACGAATGTGTACATAAACATGAACATACCATGCACGAGTGTGTAAGGCAATGTGTGCCTATATGTGTGTGCATAGATGTGCATTTACATACATATGCATGTATACAGCTAATTATGAATGTACATGTAGCACAGGTGCATGGGGACCCATGAATGCTCATACATACATGCATGTGTGTGGACAATATGCCCTTGTAATACATACAGTCATTTTTCAAAAGTCATTTTAAAAAGTTCAGAATGCTGAGAAGACTCAGTGGGTAAAGGTGTTTACCACCAAGGCTGATGATCTGAGTTCCAGCCCAGGGACTCACACAGTGGAAGAAGCGACCCAATACTCACAGGCTGATTTCCACAAGCGTGCCATGTCACAGGCACATGCTAACATGCATGTGCATGCTCTCTCCCCCTCTCTGTCTCTCTGTCTCTGTCTCTCTCTCTCTCTCACACACACACCTGTATGTGCATATATCCCTGCATATACAAAATGAATAAATGAAAGGTAATAAAAATCTGAGGAAACAAACAGTGTACATGGGTAACTTTCTTAGGCACAGTCAGCATTCAGTCCCACCTATGTACAATTTATATAGGGAATAACTAAGGATGAAGTGTGGTGCTGACTGGGGAGTGGAATTATTCTGGGCCAACTGGAAATACTCAAACAGGAACTTCTGAGAACTGCCAGTAGAAGGGCTTGGTGGAATCAGTGCTAGTCATGGGGCAGGCTTCGGGGAAGAATGAGGCGGGTCAGAAAGATACCCACACTCGCCCTTCAGGTAAAGATGTTGTCAATGAAATCACTTAAATAATCACATAGTTTTCTGTTCCCCTAGATGCTTCTGTCCCAGGATGTTGAGAGAGCGAAAGGAGGAGTGGGGGGAGAGCTGTCTTTGTATGTATGATGTTTATGTGTGTATACATACATATATATGTATGTATGTATTTATATGTGTGTGTGTGCATTTGTGTGTGAGAGTGTGAGTTTGTTCATAACATGGCTCATGAATAAAGACAAGAGCACCAAATTTGGGTGTTCGCCCTCACTGTCCACCTTGTTTGAGGAAGGGGCTTTCATCACTGACCAGTGCACACCCCAGACTATGAAACACACCCCAGTCTATGAATGTCTGATGATACTTCTGTCTGTTTCTCATTTTCCCTGACACGAGATTACAGATCTTGTGCTACCATTTCTGGCTTTTGCATTTTTTTCTTTGGGGTCGGGGTCCCAATTTAGGGTGTCAGATTTGGGCAGCATATACCTTATGTCCTGAACCATTTCCCCATGCTTTCCCCAGGATGTATCATCATCATTGTTATCATCATCATCATCATCATCATCTTATCATCTTTGCTGCAATTGAAAACTGTCCACTTGGTTTTCACATGATGCTAAGTACACCAGGATAAAGCTGCTCTCCAATGTTAGGTGGCACACAGAGTTATCTCTGGTTCATCTAAGTAGCAAACACTGTGCTTTTTTGCATGGTTGCCTCATTCACAGCTTGTGTTTGTTCCTGTGGTGTGGCCAATTTGCATGCATCTTGATTTTTTTGGGGGGGCACAGGCTCTGCTGTCTCTTGAGTAATTAGTGTCCTCAGTCGTGAATGCCTTGAGATCAACTCGGGCTCCTTTATTTATCAGATGCTATGACTTAGCTGTGCATGGATCCCAATAATAAAATGAAAATTGTATTAACAACAGTTTACATTTGGGTAGACAACTTTTAGCTGTGTGTGGAGAGACATTATTCCACAAAATCTCTGTAAACGCTTCTTCATTCTCCGTCTTGACTCTCGGCCCTGTCAGTTTTGCCAAGTCTCCTTCCAGTCCTGTGTCTAGAGGCACACAGAGATCAAATAATTGCTTATGGGCACTGACTGGAGGAAAGCAAGCCCCTCTGCTGACTCTCGTTCCACAATCTGCCCTCCTTCTGGATTACCAGTGCCAGAGTGGAGCAGGAATGAACCCCTACATGTTACTGTTTAAGCTTCAACCACAGCTAAAATGCCCATTTTGATTGCGCCAGACAATGTCCCAGAGTGCATAGGAAAGCCAGTTATATTTTCAATGAGTTGAAAAAAAGTAAAAGTTAAAAACAGTTATAGTAATATCCAGATCAAAAAAGGGGAAAATAGACATCAAGAAACATGCTTTTTTTTCTTCTAGTAATCACACTACCAACAGGACTTCTTTGTAAAAACTCTTATTTCATTTAACACAGATAGTTATCCTGTTATTTGCGATGATGTCTGTCTGGTAGAGCTGCTCTTTGGTAAAGAGGCACCCATATGTGACCAAGCAGAAAGACAGAATGCAGAAATACAAAGCAGAGCCACAAGATCTGATGATAGGAGGTAGCATATCTGGGGGACTAGTAACAGGCGCTTTGTCATTCTTTGAGACAAGCAGGACAGTTACTGAAAGCAGGCAGCCAAGTGACAATCATGACAAGGATCAAGGTAAAGGTGAGTGTTAAGGAGATGGCGTCTATGAATCTGTATTTAATATCATGCAAATAAATTAAACCTGAACTTCCCTAGAAACACTGTCCCTTTCCTGGTCCTTTCCTTGACGTCTCAGTGGAGCAGGGCTGCTCACTCGAATTGTGCCTCTCAGGCAGCTTGAAGGCAAACGAACATCAGAAGTGGCAGGGATCCCACCTCCACGCCTGGCGTGACTCAGAGCTGAAAATTGTCCACAGGAGAAGCTCTACCAATGTGGGAGGTTGTATTTTCCAGTCGTTTGTTCATCAGAAAAGAAAAAATAATTGCTCCCTGCTGCACACATGGGTTGTCCTTATTACATCTCGAACACATTGCTGCCCTCATATGGTGCAGCTCATGGGTTTGTGTCAGTGCACGTGAGTCTCCTTTGAGCAACTCATGGAAACCAGTCCCTGCTGATGGACAGCAGGTTTGGTTACTAACACACTCGTCAGAGGGGCGCCATCGGGCACCAAATGCTGGGTCTGCCTCCAGGCCATCTTGCGGAGTTGCCATGACTTACAACATGGCTTTAGGGCTGATGAGACAGGGCAGTGAGGGAATGAGGAAAGGAGAGAAACATAGACATACATGCAGAAAAGCTGGGATTGGTTGGGCATCATATTCTAGTGAAGCAGCAGCCTGGACAGTCAAGAGTGTTTACTTTACACATCTGAAATGAGGAGAGAGACTCCATGTTATTTGAATGCTGTGTTCTCGTCTACAATTGCATAGCATTACCTGCTGTAAAGCTTTATATACTGGCGGGTACACACTCTAGACACAAGTCAAGCATCGGTCCAACATCAATGCTCAAATCATTTGCCCTTCCTTTCTTCCTCTTCCTTCCTTCCTCCTTCCTTCCTTCCTCCTTTCTTCTCCCTTCCTTTTCTTTTTTCTCCTTTCATTTTTTTATTACTTGAACACACATAATTAATTGGCTTTTAAAGACACATTGGCATATTTGATGAAATGCCAGGGTTTGCTGAAAGGCCAGTGCTCTGTGTTCTATATATGGAATCTGCAGTTATCAATCCATCAAGTAAATTAAATCACACATTCACTGAGATGCTTCACAACATTTGTATCAAAAAAAATTACTTGATTCTTCTAGGAAATTGATAGAAGACAGAAACTAACAACTTAAGAGTCTCTCCCTAGCATCCTCTGCCCAGTTCCTAAAAGCTTCTGTCCCACCCCAGAATCCCTCATCCTGAAGGGATTGAAGAAGTTAATTTACAGTTTGAAATTGCTTGCCTACACATGCCTTCTACTGAGACGAGCTAACCCCTCTCCATTTGCTGTAATAATAAACATGCTGGGGTTCAGGTGTGTACGGTAGTAAGTATGGCTCCAACAGAGCACACGCCCCACTTGACCCCAGCTTTTCTGTATGTGCGTGTTTGCCATTTCCTCATTCCCTGTTGCCCCTCGTCAGGGTTCCAGACGCAAGATGCACAGGGGTGGCACTGGCCAGACCTAAAAGTTCCTGGTTCATTCCAGCAGCTCCTTCCTTGTCCCCAAAAGTCCTTTCCCATCCCAACATCCCTGCCCCACCCCCAGCAGTCCCTGACCTGTTCCCGGCAATCATCACCACAGGTCCCTGCCTCAGTAGTTCATGGCCTTCTGTGAATATCTGCCGTTGCCAGTGGCAGTGCCAACCTGTCGGGGGGCTGTGACACATGGTGTTTTGGTTTACATTGACTGCCAACTGGACAGGATCTAGAATGACCTTGAAGCCAAATTTCTCTGGGAAGATTTCTTAGGGATTTTCTAGATAAGGTTAGTTGGTGTGGGCACACCCACCTTAAATCCAGGCAGCATAAGTCCATGTGCTAGGGTCCCAGACTGCATGAAAAAGGCATGAGCCTTCATCTCTTTGAGATTTCTGACTCTAGATGCACAGTGACCTGCTACATCTTACTGTGGTTGTCATGACCTCCCCAGCATGATGGACTGTACCCTCACACTGTGAGCAAAAGTCATCCTTCCTTTCTTAAGTTGCTTCTTATCAAATATCTGTCACAGCTGCAAAAGGACAGTAACAAAGACACACAGGTTACATTTTTTTCTTATAGATTTTTCTTATACATTTTTCTTCCATTATCCCCCCTTTCTGATTATTCTACATACATGTGTCTCATGAGGGTTTCAGAAATATTGTTTTTCTTTATTGCCAAATGCTGTTTTTACATTGATTGCAAAAGACATAGTTTAAGATAGAAAAAAAAACAAAAAAATCATTCCCCTTGCAAAAGATCTAGGCCTGTATAGTGCTACATAATAAATAAATGTCCAAAAGAAAATCTGAACCTCCTCCATTAGTTTCTTCCATTAAATATTTGTAGGAACTTCCTTCTCATAGATATCATATAATGAGCCAATAAAATAATGCTTGGAATATTGCTACAATCAAGTTGTAACCTTTGCTGTTACTGTTCTGTTTATATTAACTTGGGGTTCTAGCTTTATCACTTTTTCACCAATTTCCTTTTTTTTTTTGGCTCAAAACTCAATGTTTTCCACAATTGATCCTTAATTTCACTGAGTGAAAGCCAGATCTCTCTAATTGGAAGTTTCAGGACATGAGGTGCCCCCACTGAGGTCAGAGGTCATCCTGTTGTAATTATGCCCTCCAACCCAGCTTTCTGGTTGTGTCTGTATGCCTCCTTGTGCAGACCTTTGCACAAGGGTGTCCTCTAAACACACAGGTAATTAAATTAAGCATGGAACTTGAAAGACATCATTATCCATGCCTTCCAACAGACTAAAATCCTTACACAGTGGACCTGCTGCATAGACAGATTGAAAGGGAAAAAATATCATCTCATGGAGATGATTTCTAAACTCCTGGGAGATGAATTGACACATTACGTGTTCTTTCTTTAATGCAGCATTGTCCCCATGGAGCCATCGTTATAGTCCATAGGCTGGGTAGCCTTTGTGTGGCCTTCTGCAGACAGCTTAGTGCTTTTCCTGCAATTTCTATAACACAGCCCCATTCAATAACTCCAAAGAGAGTCTTCAAATTAAACCTTTGTGATTTTTGTATTACAGAGGTTGAAAGACATCCTTTTTGCCTGCCAAAACTAAATCAGGAGAACTGACTAGAAAAGTGCATGGGCTTTCTTGTTATGAGGCACAGTCAGTGTGTCTCAGCATCCATCTCAGCTCTATCTAGCCCGATGTAGCTTCCGTGAGAAGGTGCAGACCTTCCTGGTAGTCCCCACCCCCAGCACTGGGATCCACCCTACATGTGACTAGTGCCCAACAAACAATTGGAAAATGAATGTATCCATAGTACCCGCTTCCCCAAGCACCTGCCTGCTTTAGCTAAATAAGGAAGCCAAGCCACTAACGTGAGCATAGCATAGGCACTGGAGAGAGAAGTTGGATTCTGTTCTGTTTGGGTGTTCTGATCTCTGACACACAGATCAGGACAGCTTTCTTTATTCTTTCCTTACTTGGGTTGGGATGGTGACCCTAAAACCTACTTACTTGTCTTCCCTTTGGAATATGCATTTTTTCCGTGTTCATGACATCTTCTGCTGATATGCACCACTCTCATCTTTCTGTTTTCATTTTTATGAGATAAATGTGGTAATGCTAAAATAACAATGATAAAAGTCAAAGTATTAAAATGGCTGTCCCGAGTCAATTTTGCTCTAAGAAATGACCACTTATCCACATTCCACACAAGGAACTGCAGAAATCCTAGAAAATGGCTAGCCTAATTAGAATCAAGATATAGTTTCAAGGTCTTGACTCTCTCCAGAATGCTCCAACTTTCCGTTCCTCTGGAGCAGCTGAGATGACCTGGACCAAATATGATGGGATGGTAATAACAACCCCGTCATATTAAAGAGCTGCTCCAAGAATTCCCCTGGGACCAGCTGCCGAGCCACAGGGTACTTCAGAATCAAGGCCTGGAAGCAACCTTTGGCCAAATCTATTTTGAGCATCAGAAGAGGCAGGTGGCGTACATGCGCTCAGAAGGGAGGGTGGGTTGTGATCGTGAAAACAAGGTCCCCCCAAAGTCTGCTCAGATTGAGTTCCACCAGCTTCCCAGGGGACCAAGCAGCAGGTAGAACATATGCAGACACCCCAAACACAAGCGATTTCTCTATGTTGTCAGCTCCATTGCCTTCGCAAACTGTCACTAGCTTGTGTTCATAGGACACAGTGTCAGGAAAGGTCTTCCCATTTGGTGGTGCCGCCATCGTGGTCAACAAGAGTGAGGAACAAGAGCCTCTATAATAAGCTGGCACACCAGGAGTTAGTACTTGTTGCATGTGTATATATCATGAGACTGAATCAACAGTTCATGACAAGCACAGCAGATAAGTTTAAACGCAGGCTTCTGTAGGAGTCCAGCACTAAAATTACCATTGAAGCGACCCTTTATATTATGGAGAAAAGAAACATAGGAAGCATCCCTATAGATTTTCCTATTAGCAGAAGGTGCTTTGCACACCGTTTTTAGTCCTGTCTCCAGAGCTGCTAAAAGGCAGAGAATCCGTAGCTAATTTATCCTTGTCCATCCGTACATTTACAAAGCATGTGGATATGAGTGCTTCCAGGTAAGCAGCACGTTAGGTACCCTCGTCGTGTTTTCCAAATGTTTTCAAGAGATGGGAAGGAAGCAGATGTAGGAAACAGACACATGGGCTTTCACTCATGGAGCTTGCTGCCATGACAATGAAGGAGGAACTGGGGTCAGAAGCCACTGCTGCCAACTTCCACCCAACTCAGATCCTGATATTGAGCCTGAAGTGTCCTCCATGGGTGACATCTCTGAGATGGCACGCTGCGCCTCTCCTCTGGGACAGGACTCCCTGGGAACATTCCTGAAAAGTCAGGGAGCTGTTTGCAAGAATAGAAGGAGAGCCGCCTAGACTTGAGCTCCAAATTCTACAGTTTTCCTCAGGGATTCCACCTCACAATTTGAAAAGCATCTACCCAGATCTCTCTGTTTCCTATGAAGAGATTATTTATCCTTCATATTCCTGGTGTTGATGATGAAGCAGGCTACATCCTTCTGCATATACAATCAGTCTTTATTATGCTAAAAGCAATTTTTGAAGTTTATGATTTTTGTTCAGTCTGTAGCAGTTCAATGTGGGTAGCAAGGACATATGTATCTGAGCCCCATCTGTCATTTCCACTAGCGATGAAGCCAAATTTATAATTTAGCTCCCAGAGCCTAATAATCACCAAATGTTTCAACAGACCCCCTTGGCCACTCCCTGAATAGCAGAGATATGTAAATGTAATTCAATGGAGATGAAGTGTTTCCACGTGGATAGTGTAATAATTTTTTTTATTTTACTGTCCTGTTTTTATTCTTCAGCAAGATCTCTCTGACATATTACATAATTCAGTCTCTCAAGGTCCTGAGCCTCTGTCACACACGTGTACACGTGTCTGCAGATATGTGGGCACTGGCAGGCCAGAATGGTGGAACGAATGAGGCAGGGGTTTCTCTCCAAGACACAGGAATATTTAAAATGTCCTAGAGTTCCCAGGAGAAAGAGCACCTGATGTAAATTATCCTGGGGAAAGAATTAAGTCGCCCTTACATATTGTATTTGTTTTTTTTTTAAATGAGTAATAGGCTTTCATTTTAGAGCAGTTCTGTACTTACAAAAAATCATGCCAACAGTCCAATGCTTGTCCATACTTCTCTGGCCTCACAACTGATAGTTTTCACTGTCATTAGCACCTTGTATTGGAAGCCCATAAAAACAGGTAATGACTCAAAACTGACACTATTACTATTCAGTCTATAGTTTGTGTTAAAGATCACATCCCCTTGAGTCTGGACTGATGCACGCTGTTGCATATCTACCATTCAGTATTAGGCAGAATAGTTCCAGTGCATAAAATTTCCATTCATTACTTCCCTTTACAGAGTCTTACTTTACATAGTAGGAGCTTCACACCTTCCTATCTACACTGTTCTGTTTCTCTCAGAAGCACTGTTAACACTGAGTAGCTCTCTAGCCACTAAATCAATCCATCTATCATCTTTTCTTCCCTCTCTCTCTCTTTCTCTCTCTCTCTCTCTCTCTCTCTCTCTCTCTCTGTGTGTGTGTGTGTGTGTGTGTGTGTCTCATCTTTTAGAGACAGGCTTTCTCTGTGAAACAGTTCTGGATGTCCTAGAACTCACTCTGTAGACCAGGCTGGCCTCAAACTCACAGAGATCCACCTGCCTCTGCATCTAGAGTTCTGGCATTAAAGGTGTGCACCAACACCGGCCAGCCCATCTATTTGAGAAAATCTCTCTCATCTTCATTTTTCAAAGGTCAGTTTTACTAGGGACAAAATTCTAGACTAGTGGTTTCATGTCTCTTTCAACATTTTAAATATATCTTGTCTTACGCTACCTGTGTGTCTTTGCAATAGAAGTTAGATGCAATTATCATCCTCGCCCTTCTATAGGTTAAAGTCCATCTCAGGACTCTTTCAAAGCTTTCTATTTGTCTTTGGTTTTCTGAAGCTTGACTATGAATCTTAGGTGTAGGGTTTTGTTTTTTTATTATCCCATTTTTGAGTTTCCAAAGCTGTGGTTTGGAAGCTATGGAAACGTCCTGAAGTCTATGAGTCCTTCCTCAGTCATCTGCAAAGTCCTAACAAGCTACCCATGATAGTTTCCAATTCTGTGCCAGCAATCTTAGTAGTCCCTCTTTCCAGTTCCTCCATTGTTATTGTTGAAGGTTGGGGAGGCCTTCAAGACAGAAAGAGTATGGGAAGACCTCCACCTGGTGTTTCTCCGTTTTTGATGCCGTGGAAGTTTCCACAAACAGGTTAAGAGTTTCTGGACATTGAATTCCCTCCTCTTATCTTGCATGGTATTTTCATATGT
Organism: Arvicola amphibius; assembly: GCF_903992535.2. Classification (NCBI taxonomy): domain Eukaryota; kingdom Metazoa; phylum Chordata; class Mammalia; order Rodentia; family Cricetidae; genus Arvicola; species Arvicola amphibius. The sequence continues at coordinate 105,566,847 of NC_052048.2, read as the reverse complement.
GCCACAGTGTCAGATACATGATGGGGTAACCCGTTTTCCCATGAAGATGATTTGGAAATGTCTGTGATGAAGCAGAGGGCAGTTAATGCTCCTCACAGTCAGCCATGTGGGTCCCAGCTGATCTGAAGTGTTCTCGTGCACTGGTTATTTGAGAAGTCACACAATGTCCTGCTGGAACATGGCTCTGTGGTTGCTACAGCCTTGAGCCCACATGGAGTTTGCCCCTGTACCCCCTCTGCCTGCCCAACTCACTTCCCTCTCTGAGTCTCCATCCTGCTGCTTATATTACCATCTGTTCCTGCAAGTTGTTCACTTTTCCATTAGATCCCTTGATAATCTAATCAGAGTTGTTTTAAATCCCCGATCTAGCCATTCTTTAGCTCTTGTCAAATGATAGTATTTATATACAATAATGATAACAACGTGACTAAAAATAAATGAAGAAAAGGAACTCATTTACAATAACTACTAAAAATACAATAGACTTGGGATAAATGTAACTAAAATAATTTTGTACTAAAAATTGTAAAATACTGGCAGATGAAATTAGCAGCATAGATAAATATAAGAATATTCTGAGCTCATGAGTAAGAATGATTCATATTGCCAAATACCTATACTATACAAAATCCCTAACAAAATCTCCTCACAACAATAGAAAATATTTCCTGAAATTAATATGTAATCACAAGAGATCCCACCAGTCAATGACCATCACTGGTACCCCTGCTCCATTCCCTGAGAGTATACAGGAAGGTGCTTAGAAAATCGCTGGGCTTTCCTTCTCCAAGAAAGGAGGCTCCCTCTTGGCCAGTGAAGCTGGACAGGCTTCAGGGCAGCCATATTCCCTCTTTGCTTCCTCTGTTCTACATCAGAGAACCTGGTAGAGTTCCTGATTGGTCCCTGAGGATTTTTGTCTCTTTATTCATCCATTCTCAGTTTCTAGCAATTAGCCCACCACCCTGAGCTTGCTCCTATCATGCTGGCATTAGGAACGTTGGCTCGTTTACACAGTGACTACCCGTACTGTCCCATCCATCCCCCCAGTTTCTAGGGTGGCAGTTGACCTGCCTATAACCTTGGCTTCTTGAAATGCCTGAGGAAAGTTTTGAATTCAGTTTGCCATCTTCTTGTTGTAAATTTCAGCTGTCTATAGTTTACATTTGCTGGACCAGAAGCTGGGAGCATCCTCCCTTCTTTGTGGCTCATGTCTCCAAGGGCACACTTTCAGTCTCACCGGTCCCAGGTTCTGAAAGAAACACCATAAATATTTCATCTGTCGTGGACTTTTTTGCTTTGCAGTAAGTGATTTCTGTAGACATTATCATTCTCTAAACATGTGCATGATGCTGAAGACCTGAACCATCTTCATGCCTCTACCCCGAGCTGGGGATTTTTCTCCTTAAACATTTGTCAATCCTAATATTGCCAAACATATGGAAGCATTTTTAAATTCATAGTTACAATTTCTGTGTCTGAAATAATAAGTAATGTGGGAGGCTGGATGAGCACACTTGGAGTCATTCTGCCTGTGTCTTTGTATCCAGAGTCTCCCCCAAAGCACTGTGATGACAGAGAAACACAAAAATGAGCACCTTCGAAGAAAAAAGGCATTTGCTTTTGTTTCACAAAAACCAAATGCTTATTAGGAAAATGATGGCTTAGTGGGGGGGAGTGCAAAAAATATATACTTAAGTTCACATGATGGTTTAATCAATATGGAAAGCATACCAATTCTTTGTAGACATAGAATGGATGTCTTATTTTCAGGATTATGTATTCATGCTGGACATGCACAAACAAGTTAGCCTGTGATCTTCCAGGGATTCATAGACCCTCCTGACACACACAAAATAGCCCAAGGTGCTTCTAGTTACCTGGTGACTATGAGCATCCTGATCAGTAATGTTCACTCTGGAGGAAAAAACCTTTTGTGTGCTTAGAGAGGGTCATTCCAGAACTGTCACCAAAAGGGCAAGAAGCTGAATAATTATTGATGTTTGGAAGAGCCTTGGAAGTCCTTTTGTCTCCTGAACCACAGCGAAGCCAGGAGATACGGCTAAAAACTGCTTGGCACAACGGCAGGGCAAGTGGCAGACAGGAGTCATGTGTACTTCCACTTATTTGAAGGAGGATAGAGCAGAGTCCTCATGAGCTATGGCACTGGGGATATCATGTCTATGCTTGATTTCATACTACGGTGCAAGAGAAGGCAATGCCAAACGGAAGCCACTAGCACAAAGGACAGAGTGCAAAAACTCGTCCCAACACAAGGGTTATCTGCATCATTGCTTACAACTTAACTCAGTATTCAAAGCAGGGTTCGTCCTCACCCAGCACAGGTCTGGGCACAGTAAAGCAGTGGTTGATGAATGGAGATATAACTCATTACCTATCTGAGTTCCAAGTGTTGCCTGGCCCGCCCCTCGGCACACCTGGAGGATGACGGGTGGGTGCTTCTTATGTCCACGCTGCTTGAGAACAATCCTAGAAGTGACTGTGCTGACTCAGGTCATCAACTATCCATGTAGCTAACAGGCTCCCCCGGCCTTGATGTCTTCCCTGAAGCTCCACTTGGCACATTCCAAAACTGGGTTTACAGAACTTGAATTTCTCCTCTTTATATGTGAAATATTAATAGATTCCAGAAGACCTTTAGGGAAAATTTTGAAAAATTAAAAATAAAATGGCAATTTAGCTTGCAGTCTTTAAATGTCCTTTAAAAATCTTTGCTTACATTCAAGCGTTTGGCTTGTATAAAGCCTATATTGCAAAATGTCCAGTCACACAATTCCTCCAGAATTCAAAACCTAACTACTGCACATTTTTCTTCTAAATTTCCCTTTGCTATTTTTTCCAGCTGGCTACACAGTGATATCACAGCTATTAGGGGACAATCAGCTCACGGGTGGCTTCTGTGAATGGCGCTCAGACAGACACATCTGCCGCTCTGACTTGCGCAGCTCCTTGGGCTCCATCCTGGCTCTGAAGCTCAGTCACAGGGTTCTAAATAGGAGCTGAACCAACTGGGACTTCCTGCGTCAAGCGACTTTGTTTGGAATTGTTTTGCTTCAGCAACGCCCCCTTAATCAAGTAATGCTGTGGATATTTTGGGTGTGTGAGCATGTGGCTGTGAATAGAGGCTAAAAATCTTCCAGCTTTCAAAGATTCTGGTGCTTCTTTGTGAATGTCTGTATGACAGTCTCCCAGCACGTTTGAAAGGCATCATTTGGCTTATGGAGGCAGAAAAGGGTTGCTTGGAGAAGAAGGTGTCCAGTCAGCCCTTCCACCCAGTGAGAACTCTGACCCAGCACCCATGGACTGAGTTACTTTCAGTCCTTTTTAGGAAGTAGATGTTCTATGTGATATTTCTTAAGTCATCAAAGCACTTTTTAAATTTGCAACTTCTTGTGTCAAGTATTTATTTGTCCTTTTTTTTTAGTTGTTTAATACATGGCCTCGTTATGCAGACCAGCCTGTCTTTAAACTCTTGATTCTTGATTCTTAGTTTCCTAATTTCTGGATTGCAGGCATGTGTCATTGCATCTGACTAAATCACCTCCCCCCCAATCTTTCATGTACAATTAGAGGGATTAATTCGAAAAATTATGTTGAAAAACTATCTTGAAATATACTAATTACACCAAAGGTGAATGTTTCTGAGTCCCTCCTCTGTCTGCAGTGGAACCTGCCCCACAATGGTTTGGGGCCTCTGTGCTGAACTCTTGAACTGCCATCTTGTTTCTGTGAGAGGAGGCCTTCTTCTAATGATTTACCGCTAACCACTGCTTACAAAAATATAGGAGGAATTAACTTGTTAACTTGTTAATTCTAGCTTTAAAAATATACATAGAAACAATATCACTGCATACTGATATGCAGTATACATAGAAACAATGTTCACAAAAACAAGAATCTCACCCAAAAGACTGGCATTACCTGAGTGGGTCAACCAAATGACACTTTACAAACAGATTCCTTCCTGAAAAGAAATGAAAGAAAGGCCTGGTAGTGCTACAGACATCTGTAGAACTCAAGACTAGCCACAAAAGTATCCTATGCTCACTGCCTGAGCAATTGGAAGTCGCTCTCTCCTGACTCCTGTTCTTTCTTGGTTGAATAATCCATTCGTCACTTTCTGTCATCATTTTAACTTACTATTCACGTACAAATAAAATGAAATATCTGTCAGCTGTTAACATGTAGAATTCATGGAAAGAGCCAAATCACTAGACTAAGTATAGGTCTGGGGCGTTATGACTGAAACAGCAGCCCAGTCCACCTCATCCCTTTGAGAAGGAAGAGAGAGGATCCTCACAAAAGGCTCTAAGTCTCTCTAGGGGGTACAACCGGACTTACAATACCATGAAAGCTTCCCACTGCAGAACCTCCAAATCAGCCACAGTGTCTGTCCTGCATCCCCATCCCGGCCGGGATTACAGTGTTTTGTCTTGTTTCCTGCTCCAGGCCTGTGTGCTCAGTAGGTGGACACATGGCTAACCGGTGTCCTGTTGTAACCCAGTTTTGTATCTCTTTCCTCTGAGCTGTGTATGATCACTGGAATCGTGAGTCAGAGTAGCTGAGATCACCTACACAAGACCATCATGAGATCAAGCCTGTTAACTTTCCTTTGTGAAGGGACAGTGGGGGTGAGATGGGAATCATGAGGCCCAGAAAGGCTTATGACCTTCAGGATATCTTCTGGAGGCTCTTCCATCCTGGGGTTATATAGGAGGTAAAAGCATAACTGGTGGAACTCTGGAATGTAGCTGCTATGTGCTGCTCAGTGGACTTCTTAGTGGTGCCCTTGGGTCACCTGTGTTCATGTAAGCAACCTCAAGTTCACCACCCTGGACTTTCTCTATGGGTGCTCTCTCAATCTGGGATAACTAGCACTTCTTTTCTCTCTCAGGGAAAAGCTGCACAACATTTGTGTACTTAGGTAGTAGCAGGTGATCCCTTTGATCCTTGGGGGAAATACTCATGCATGGTGGTCTCTATAGGCTCTAGTAATGGTACTTTAGATCCAGAGGGTTCCCTGCAATTTTTCCTTCAGTTCTTCCAGTTCTTCCAGGAAAAGACCTGTTGTTTGGCAGCTATGATTATAATTTGTCTTTTCTGACATATTCTGTCCTGTATATATTCTGTATATTCTGTCCTGGAGAATAGAACATTCTTGCATGTGTGTGTGTGTGTGTGTGTGTGTGTGTGTGTGTGTCTTGTCTATGTTCAGACAGTGGCTTTTGGTAACAGACCAGAGGGTTTGCCTTCTTCTTCATACTCTTTCAGATGCGCATGCTATATGTGCCCTGGTACCTAGCTTTATTTACATTTTGTTGTTCTAACATTTCAGTTTATATTTGTTCTGTGTACTTGGAAGCTGAGCTGGTTCTCTGGGACACTGGCAGTCCTGTGAGAGGGACCTTATAACAGTAACCGAGCAGACTCTATTTGCTTTGGCTACAGAATCATCTGTAAGAATTGGCAGCAGAAAGACCCCAAACTCCCTGAAGTTCTTTAATTCTGTGTAAAATAGATTAGCTTGTGTTGTAGGAAATCCTACAGCCAGTAGTTACCCGCCCATTGGGGCGTGGCCTCTTATACTATTTATGCCAACATAGAGCATGCGACCGGTTTCTTTTTTGACTGTGGGATTCAGTTTCTGTTCTCCGTTCCAGCAGAGGATTCTGATTCGTGAGTCTACCCCTAAATAAATAACCATCTATTTCTCAATTCAGAACTCGTGTGGAATTTTTTTTAAGTACCCTCTTCAAGCTTGATTTATTCTATGGCTCCTGAAGAAGAAACAGTTGAGTGGGGTGGGCATGGAGAGATTCTAAAGAGGGGCAACCCCAGGTCTGGAAGAAGGCACAGGAGAGGTCAGGGTGGAGCTTGCATACATCCCTCCTTCCATGCTCAGCAAACTAAGTCCCTGCTAGGCTTGCAGTCAAAAATTTCAGATTTCATGGAGGTTAGATCAAGTGAGAATCTGCTATCTGTTGGCGTGAGGCTGTTCACAAACACCCTGAAGTACACAGTGAAGACCGGGACTATATCTGAGGGGTGTAGAAGAAATACTGAAGTGGCAGGCTGGGAAAGAAAGAAACAGACATGCCATGGGGAAGGAACAGGGTGACCATGTAGTGGTGCCTGCTGTGAGGTGATCATTGTGGATTGCCAGAAGCTTCAAGTCCATGGCTCAGAGGCCCGAGAAAGGGAGCGGAGTCTGGAGAGTTGGCATCATCACCCAGAACTTGAGTCTTGGGGACTGTTTCTGAGGCATCTAGAGTTGAACTGAAGACAGTGGGTGGGTTGAAATGACGTGATTTAGATTATTTTACAAATATGTGGGAATCAGGGGAAGTAGATGGGAGTGATGTCCCAGAGGTGGTACAGACAGATCCTTAGGAGCCCCAAAGAAGTGACGCCCTCCATTGGGATGACATGGAGGGACAGCCAGTGTTGTCATTGCTGGTAGAAACAGAAAATGAGTCACTGAGATGTAGATACTAGAGCCAAGGAAGAGGAGACTAATATCTCTCTTTCTAGAACTGACAGGATGATCATGTGATGTGGGATTCCCCTCTGTATGCTGTGAATACCATTGGTGAATAAAGAAATTGCCTTAGCCTGTTGATAGGGCAGAACTTAGGTAGGTGGGGAAAACTAAACTGAATGCTGGGAGAAAGGAGGCAGAGTAAGGGAGAAGCCACGTAGCCCCGCTGGAGACAGACTCTGAAACTTTACCTGGTAAGCCACAGCCACGTGGTGATACACAGATCACTAAAAATGGGTTAAATTAAGATGTAAGAGCTAGCCAACAAGAAGCTAGAGCTAATGGACCAAGCAGTGATTTAAATAATATGGTTTCTGTGTGATTATTTTGGGGCTGAGCAGCCGGGAACCAACAAGTAGCCTCCCTGCTACAACTGTGGTGTAGAGAGTTCAGCAAAGGCCTGTGGAGTAGTGGAAAGGAGGTGGGTGGCCGGTCACAGATATTCAGGAAGATGGCTGTGTCACCTGAGCTTTTAGTGGCTACAGTTTTGGAGGGTTAATCTATGACGATGTCTGTAGTTTTAGGACTCTGGGGGAACCAGCATATCATGGCAGGAGCATGTGGTCCAGGGGAATTATTTACTTAATGCTGGAGCACAACCAGAAGCAAGAGACTAGGGTCCTAGATCATCTCTCAGTGTATTTTCTAATGTCCAGAGAGTCCCCAACATGTCTCTCAGGGGTCCTATCTCCTTATAGTTTGAGGACATTTAAGATTCAAGCCATAAAAATAGTTTAGTGACCAAGGAACCAGGACTGGGGATCAAAGATACTGTGTGTGGGTGTGATGGGAACTGATTCTCACTTATCTGTGAGCTGGTGGCACTTCTTGGGAACCAGTGCAAATGCCAAGGCCTGTCACAAGACTCAGAAAGTCCTGACAGTCTGCCCTGCTTGCTTTGGGGTTGCTGCTGGGAGCCTCTGCCCTAGGTTCTAACATGGAGGCCTTTGCACCCAGTGGTCTTATCCAATACAAAGGCTAAGGCTATTACTTTGCATAACTGAGTGGGTACGGATCCTAGTCTCTAAGCTCATTTCCAACTGTGACTCATAAGCAGAGGACAGGAAGTAATGGGGTATTTTTACAGACAAGCTAGAGTGCACAGGGGTCTTGTCCTGCCTGAGGCTAAGAGGGTGGTTGATGGCAGAGCTGGGTCCAAAGCCAAATTCCACACCACTGTAAAGGTGATATCCTCTTTATTATCACGCTGCTGTGCTTTTAAAAGAGGAATCAAGTTTAAGTTTCATACTTACAGGCCATGATTTCTCTACCAGAATGTAGTTAAAATAAGGACACTCCTTAATCCCCATATTGTCTTTGTTTTAACGAAAGAAATGTGTAGTTGTGGCCGTCTGTTCACAAACCCTGGGAAGGTGTTGAGTGACGGCAGAGAGTAACAGTAGACAGGACCCGACCATCACATATCGACCTGCAAGGTTGGGGGCTATTCCAGATTAGGACAGGCATAGTGATGACTCGGTTTAGCATTCTGGCGTGAACTGGCTAAGTGTCACGGGAAGGGATCAGTTTACTTGTGAACTTGCAGAGGGGACGAAAGGGAGGGCAGGTGTCAGGGCCCAGGAATGGCCTGCAGGGATACAGACACCATCTAGCTAAGGCTGTCAACACACCCAGGATGGGAATCCTACAAGAACAATGCACTTCTGTCCCCTGAACAGGGAAAAGAAACTAATACAAAGGAGGGGCCTCCTTTACCTCAGCTCCTGAGACATGCAAAGGGCATGGCTAAGGAAGTTAGAGGAAGAGAAAGTACACAAAACTGGGAGGAAATTCTTCAGTGCTTTGAAAATAACGGACAGGACAGGCATCACCAGGTTTGGGGTGCCGCAGATCTCCGATCCTGAGAGGTATGGCTGAGTTAAAGACTTGCTTTAAGCAGGAATTTCTTAGCACACACCGTCTGACAGGGTGATTTGAAAACTTAATTCTTTGCTTTGTAGATATGATTCAGGTGAAGTTCAGAATCGGTAGTGTATATGCTGGGACGTGTTGATTTCTTCTTATCCTTCCCAAGTGTCCTCAGCCAACCTTCAGAAGCTAAGCTGAGGGTGTATAGTAGAGATGGGAAGATGAACAGAGCCCAAGATCTTTACCGGTGAACATTGGCTGGGAATTCTGCTGGCCCCTGACCTCAAGGACACATTTGTTGTACAAAGGGTGGTAAGCAGAGCAAGATAACACAATCTACCTGACAGAGAAACTCCAAGAAAGATGCAGCTCACTCACACTGGATATATAGGCCTGATCCAAGACAGGTCTGGACCCATGAAGAGACCTAGAGAGATGCCAAATTCCTCCTGAGCCCTCTTGTAGGGGGTGGTGGATCGTGTAGCTGTTCTTGTCAGCATTTCATGGGTGTCTAGTTTGTGTTGTTCTTGTAGCTAAGACCTGTCAACTGAAACGAAGACAAGGTTCATTCTTGTTCCATGTGGGAGACAGTAATATCAGGGGATTTCCAGTCAAGACCTCCACAGGGAAACTGATCAAGGACAATCCGACACATCTCTGCCTGTTGACAGAGGAACACATGGGTGATAAGGCCCAACATTAACCTCTGACAGGATGAGCCCATCTGTGTGTGAGGGGGCGTGACCACAGATTCTCCTGAAGATGGGTTTGTAAGATGAAAACTCAGAAAAAGCCAAACATCTACAGTTTTGAGACAGATGGAAGCGTCAAGCTATTCAATACACTATCACGCAGAAGCCCCAAAGGAACAGTACACATCTAAGTGTGTGCATTTGCATATATAGCTATTTATGTCAATTTCCTGTCACATCCATAGTCAAAACACAAAGAATTCTGTGAAATGATTTAGCAACATCAAAAATGCACTGTAGATCCCTTTAGGAAATTATTGGGAGTATAATGGAAGAGCTGTTGGGAATATCAGGTAGCTTCATTCCCTTAAATAATAAAGCCAGGAGACAATGTGTTAAAATAGTTTCACATTTGTTTCTGGTTTTTTTCTATATATCCAGAAAGTGAATAAAAAATTATTTTCTCTATTTTCTGGGTGCTATAAATATCCCCCAATTAAAAAGGAGATAATATGTGCTTAAATTGATAGTGTTCTAGTATATAAGAATTTTGTCATAATTTTGTAATTATCTAATGAAGTTATTTTCTTATTTTGTATTTTTTGTGTTGCTAATTATCTCTTACTGTAGCTTTGAGAAGAGACTAAATGTACTAATCCTGTATACGACTCTGCATATGCTGAATCACTGAAAATACTATGAGCGGTTTCAAGAAATCAGAGCATCACAAGCCAGTGCATAAAGGCTTGTGAATTGCCCTGAGTATGCACATGTATGTACAAGTGCAAATGTGAAACTCTGTATATGCGTATGCTCATTTGTGTGCATGCATGTATGTGTGACCATGTGCAATACTTGTATATATGCATTGTTTGCATGAATGCATACATGTGTGTACCTCTGTTCACTCTGTGTATGAGTATGGCAGCATGTGAGTACATGTGTCTGAGTATGCCTGTGTCCCTCAGTACACATGTCTGTTTGTACCTGTGTATCTATGTGTGTGCATATATAACAGAAAGGAATGGAAGTGTGTTCATTAGGCTTTGGGGCTTTAGCAACACTGGGGAAGCTTGGTGAAAGCTGGGCTGAGGGGGTGAAGAATCAACTCTCACTGAAGGTTTTTGTTAGAGACAATTCAGAGGGCTGAGCATGGTGCTCTGGTAGCCAGTGGTTTGCTTGCACGTTTTCTTTCTTTCCTTCTTGGTTGCTTGTTTGTAATGAGAGGGAAAAATGTAAATTTGGGTTGGTGGGGTCATGAGGAGGGAGGATCCAGGAGGAGCTGGGAAAGGGAACACCATGATCAGAATATATGGTACAAAAAATCCATTTTCAATAAATATCGAATGTCTGACATTGTTTCAGTTTTACACTGATAATTACTTTTGACATTGGATAATTTTTTTCATGTCCATTAGTTATTGTTATTTGTTCTTTTTCAAAGTATCTGCTCCTGTCTTTAATGATATCTCTCTTTCTTTTTTTCTGTTTTCTTTTTGGAGCTGGGAATAGGACACAGGGGATGGTATGCACTAGACACACACTCTCTTAAGACCTGGATCCAAGGCGGAGAACTTCTTATAATTAATGCAAGTTTAAAATACAAGCAAAAAATTAAAAGTCACATATTGAGTTAAAAAATACTCTGCTGAGAATAACTTCAATGTCTTAAATTTCCATCTTCCCAAATAACCTTCAAAAATATAAAATCATACGGTAAATGTTTGTAAAAAAGAAATACACTCTCAGCATATGGGATGACAGAAGTTGCTCAGATTTATAAGTACCTGTAAGGGGAGGGGCACACCTTTCACGTCCTTCACCAGCCTTTGCAGTAAGCACAGCACAGACGATCTGAAAGAACTGATCTACTGGGGTCCCGGCCACCGTAGTCACCATCACAGTGACAACAATCACTCAGATGTCACGATGATAGAGATGCTCTGCTGTTTCAGAAGTGATACGGCGGGGCCGGGGGGGGGGGGGTGGCCTGATGACAGACATGCTGTGAGCTGTCAATCTCAAAAGACAGTGGTCTGGGAGTATGATAGATGTGGGAAGGCAGAGATACCACGTGGATTCCACACCGTGGAAGCTGGCAGCCATTTGCAGAGCCACAGGATGAGGAAATGTTGAAAACCAACCAGTACTTTACACCCTCACTCACATCAGAAAGCTAGGCGGGACACACACTGCCCCACGTTAGCAGAAGAGGGTGCTGTTGAGCCAGGAATTTAGTAAGCCACCAAGCCCCAAAACATTAATGAAAAAGGATATATTAATTATACTGAATGTATTACATTAAAATCAATAGCCAAAACCAATACTAAGTTTCCTTTTATCCCCTCCAAAGAAACATGAAGTAGAATAAAATTTTAATGTATTATTTCAAAATAAGGTAATTATCCTCAATAATTGAGACACAAAAACATGCTAGACATAAACAGCACTAATATTTATTTGAATGAACACAAAAAATAGTTTGTTGAATTCAGAAAAGAAATGGAAGAAAACTATTTCATACATAAAAAAGCTAAAGATACCTATAGAAAGTTGATTTAATTGGAATTTTCACAGAAATATTGAAAAGCATTAAGGAAATAGTCACTATAGTGGGGAAAAGTCAACAAAAACATAAAACAGGCCTTGAGGAAAATGGCTGAAACAACACACATAGAATTGGAGTCTGTGAGTGAAATGGGATAGATCTGTAAAATCACAGTCTAAGAAGGCTTCCAAACCAATAGATATCATCAATCAATACATTTTACCCAGAATGGTCAACAGCATAACACCGAATTTTTAGAGAGAGGGAGAGAGAGACAGAGAGAGAGAGAGACAGAGAGAGAGACAGAGAGAGAGAGACAGAGAGAGAGACAGAGAGAGAGAGAGACAGAGAGACAGAGAGAGAGACAGAGACAGACAGAGAGACACACAGAGAGAGAGACAGAGAGAGACAGAGAGAGAGAGCCTCAAAGCCACTGGTAACATGATGATGATGATATTTTACAAGGCAATGAAATTAGCAAGGCAAGATCAAACTCAAAGGAAGAAAGTTCAGGAAGAAAAATCACACACACACACACAGACACACACAACTGTTCTTCAAGTTTTAGGCATCTGAGAACTTAAGGAATTCTATGTTCAAGAGTTCTCACAGAAGAGAATGAAGAGATGAGCTTCATTCACTGATAGCTGCTGTGAAGACTGCCATGGACTGGGTGGTGGGGGCATATACCGATGTGTTTCCTGAAGTTCTGGGACTGAAGAATATCAGGGTGGAAGAGGATATGGCATTATTTCTCCTTGAGGAGACCATTTCTATTTACCTCAGTTAGAGGAGGAGGAGGAGGAGGAGGAGGAGGAAGAGGAGGAGGAAGAGGAGGAGGAGGAGAGAGGAGGAGAGAAGACAGGGAGAGAGAGAATAATTTCATCTAAGTCCTGCTTGGTGAGTTGTTGAGTTCTTTGGGGGCAAATTACAGGAGCCTGGTTTGGAATTACTCATAAGAGCATGGGTGAAAGGTTGTGTCCCAAACCATGTGATTTGGGGATCAACTGGAACACTGGGGAAGAGTTAGGATCGAGTAGACCCTGTACTCTGATGGAGATGCACCAGTAGCAGCCCAGAACCTCAGCACATTCGTTATATACAGCACCCCTGAGGAGATGGCTAGCTAGTCTCAGTAGCAGGTTTCTGTCAGGGGAGCAGCCTCAGATTGCAGTCATTTGAGAAGAGGAAACTGCCGTTGATAGTTTCTGCATATAAGGTCAACATCCATACTCAGGGCGTAGGAAGGCTTCTCCATTCCTCCGAGTCTGACTCAAGGAATCAAGTTTTCCATTCCCAAGTGTTTGAGGCCTTGGGGTACTTGACATGGCTGTGCTCTTGTCAGTCACACATATTCACTTAGAACTTCATTTATGCCAGTGCAGGGTTGCTTACCTAAGCATGGATGACTCACGCAGCTGCGTTTCTAAAATCCTCACACCAGCCTGGGTGACATCTCATTCCTTATTCCAAGAGGGACTGTTTCAACTAGAAAGAAACAACCAAGAGACGGGGTGAGTAAGCAGGAAAGTGCTCAGTGCCTCATAGGATGAGCAACCCCTGGGAAATGTGGAAGAGAGGATCGGAAGAAACCCCATTGGTCTTAATGCTCCTTTTAGTACAAATAAAACAAATTGAACTAAGCTGGAAAGAATTTCTGGTGCTGTCTTTCAATGTATTGGCTACAAAGAGCTTTCAGACATGCCACAAATCCACTGTGCTCAAATGTTATGGTTTTGGCACATAGATCAGGAAACACGGGAGCAAGTAGGATCAAATGCATTACAGAAACAGATCCCCAAACTTACCTCTTCATCATATGCAATAATTTCCTTCCGCAATTGAAAAGCAAGATACAATTGAAAAAAATAGTACATAATTTGATGATGTTTAAATTTTCATAGCAAACCCTATAAACATGTAAACTTCATAAAATAACTATAAACATTTGTGCAATTGTTTTGCCTCATTTGTGGGGAATTTATTAGAAATGATTGGTGGACATTGTTAATTGTCCTAACCTATGAAGATAAGATGTCCAGAGGTTTTGATAGACTTGGGCACAAGATATCTACAAAGTTCTGAAAAAAAAGTTTATTAGTCCCTGAGATGTAGCACACTGGGTGAGTGTGCCACTATGTTCACTTCAGAAATAACATCTAATAAGAGCTGGTCTCACTTATGGCTACCCTCAAGGACCATAGAGGAGGAAGGAAGAGCCCAGGGGAGGTTGTAGTAGACAGGTTCAAGGGTGTGTTCTATAACACACAGTGGCCCATTGGCCCCTGAACTTACTGATAAAGAATACAACAGACTTGCCATACTCATGAATATCTTGCATATCACCATAGAACCTTCACCTGGCGTTGGATGGAGAAAATGACAGAGCCCTACATAGGAGCACCGGACTGAGCTCCCAAGGTCCTGGAGGAGGGAGATCATGAGCAAGGAAGTCAGGACCGTGAGGGGTGAGTTCACCCATTGAGACGGTGGGACAGATCTAATGGGAGACCACCAAGTCCAGTTGGAATGGGACTGATGGAACAGGGGACCAAACCGGACTCTCTGAATGTGGCTGACGGTGGAGGAGGACTGAGAAACCAAGAACATCGGCGATGAGCTTGAACTCTACAGCATGGACGGGCTCACTGTGAGCCTTGTCAGTTTGGCTGCTCACCTTCCTGGACTTAGGGGGAGCTGGGAGGACCTTGGACTTAACATAGTGAAGGGAACCCTGATGGCTCTTTGGCTTGGAGAGGGGCGGAGTGGGGGTATGGGTGGAAGGGAGGGGAGGGAAGGGGGAGGAGGAGGGGAGGAGATGGAAATTTTTAATAAAAAAATGAGAAAAAAAAGAATATAACAGACTCTCTGTGCAGTCATTGGTTACGGCCTACGGCATACAGCATGATTTCAGTGTCATGAAGTCAGGCATGTAAACTTTGTAGAGTTAGGCTGGACAAGTAGCCAGCAAACTAGCAGTGACTCATGGAATGGCTACAAAAGCACTCTCTTGCCTAGACTACACAATTTCCAAGTTGGCAAATTATTTTCAACATGAAATTAAACCAAAAGCATTATGAGGCATGCTCAGAAACAGAAAGCCTTGTCCTAACACAGGGAGACAAACTGCCTAGGAGAAACTAGCCTGAGCAAGTCAGCCATCTACATATTAAATGAAGATGTAGGTAAACCATGCTCTGAAAGGAACTAAAGACATGTAGGAATTATGGTGTAAGATCAATGGTTCACCAAATATAATATTACATCATCAAGGGAGAAATGGTAAAAGATGTAATTCTGCAATTGCAAAGTTGAATAGCTGAAATAAAGCCTTCGCTAAAGAATTGACTACATGCCTTAGTTGGCAGAGTAAAGAATATCCATGTGAGGGCACATCAGCTGTGTCAAGTCAGAAAAAAAAACGGAAGAAATAATGAAGGAAGAACAGTGAAAGACTCCAGACTCAGTCCTAATCAGTTCCAGCTGCTACAGCAAACATGCCGCACACTGGGTGGCTGATGAACAACAGAAACATACACCTCTCGGGATAGTGGCCTAGTGGCCGAAGGGCTGAGACAAGGGCCAGTATGGGAGTTTCTAGGGAGGACTCTCTCTGATCGTAAAACATCTTATTTCAGATAATAATGTAAAATTTCACTTTCTGATATTGGTGAAGATATCAAGCAATTTCAACACTGAGAAACCATAAAAAAGAATGATAAAAATTTATTGTGGAAATAAATACAGTAATAAGAAAAATATTTTTTAAAGAAATCAAAATTGACAAACCTACTTGATAAAACAAAGAAAATTATAAAGCTTAAGTCAGTTGAAGAAAGAAAGGAAGATCATGAAACACCAGACAGGGAAAGAAAAAATAAAAAGACTTAGGAATTCATTAAAAACGTCTGTCTTCTAGCAGGTTACATAAGCTGAATTAAGTGGAAATATTTATAAAAAGACAGACAAAAAGCATAGACTTTAAACAAACTATGGGGAATTGTTACAAATGAAGAGTTGAATTAATAATCCAAAAGTTCCCCAGGTTCAGTCTTTACCGACAAGTTCTATTGGGTATTTAAGAATAATTAAAAACAAAAGTTTCACAAAAATTTCCAAATAGGTATTATATTAAAAAATATTTCCCAAATTTTCTGAAGTCAATATTACTCTGATCTCCAAACAGGAGAACCACACCAGAGTAATTAAAAATTATAGACACTCTTCATGAAAATGAGCAGTTGTCCACAGAAGTTACAGATCAAATGCAGCCACACACAATCAGAATTATACACCAAATGTAAATGGGCTTTATCAAAAGAATGTAAAGTTGGCTTGACATACCAGTCAGAGAATTACACAGCATACTGATCATAAAAGGGAAAAAAGACCATATGACATATTATCAGAGACTTAAAATTATTGACAGCACTCAATACTCTTTCCTGATAAAATACTAAATGCAGGCTACAAAAGAAGAAAAAAGAAATTCATTTATTTCCAAATTGTATGATCTACATACATGTACAAAATTCTGACAAGATTCTACAATAAGTTGAAAGTTAGATCTCATCTCTAGTCAGGATATACAGCATGGCTCTATGTGTAAAGGGCATAGAAAACCTCTGGAGATAGTTCTTAGAAGCATGTACAGCATCATTTGAGCAGCAAGACTGCATAACAGGGATAACGTTTTGACATTATTAGCCAGACTAGAACTGTCCAAAGGAGCTGTTCATATGGGGTTGAATACAGAGGGACTGGGGACATAAGCTGTTACTTTGTCCCTTCCTCCTAGCTGAAGTCTTGTCTTCTCCACCAGGTGTTGTTCTCAGGAGCATGCAGCTTGAATCTAGGGAGTAGCAAGTTCCTCATTGGTAAGAACATCCTCCATGTGTTTCATTGTCCCTGAAGTCAGGACACAGCAGGAACTTTCCATACCTGGAGTCAGGACTCATTGCCTTTAGGAAGTTACAAATCCTTCCCTGAATTATATTTATTTCTTTAAATGATTAGGTAGGATAATGAAGGTGTGTGTGTGTGTGTGTGTGTGTGTTAGCATCTTTACCTACTGAGTGCAAACCTGATTTTTATTGAGCTCTACATTTTTCTCTGCTCCTCTCCCTGCCTCTCTGCTCCTCTTCAACCCTCTCCCAAGGTCCCCATGCTCCCAGTTTACTCAGGAGATCTTGTGTTTTCTACTTCCCGTGTAGATTAGATCCATGTATGTCTTTCTTAGGGTTCTCATTGTTGTCTGCTTCTCTGGGATTGTGATTTGTAGGCTGGTTTTCTTTGCTTTATTTTTAAAAGCCACTTATGAGTGAGTACATATGATAATTGTCTCTCTGTGTCTGGGTTACCTCACTCAAAATGATGTTTTGTAGCTACATCCATTTGCCTGCAAATTTCAAGATGTTATATCTTTCTGCTGTGTAGTACTCCGTTGTGTAAATGTACCGTATTTTTCTTATCTATTATTCAGCCAAGGGGCATTTAGGTTGCTGCCAGGTTCTGGGTATGACAAACAATGCTGCTATAAACATAGTTGAGAACATGTTCTTGTGGCACCATTGAGCATCCTTTGGATATATACCCCAAAGTGGCATTGCTTGGTCTTGAGGAAGGTTGTTTCCTAATTTTCTGAGAAATCACCACACTGATATGCAAAGGTGGTGTACCAGCTTATACTCCCACCAGTGTTCTCTTTTCCCCACAACCTCTCCAGCATAAGCTGTCATCAGTGTTTTTGATCTTGGTCATTCTTACAGATAAAAGATGGAATCTCTGAGTTGTTTTGATTTGTACTTCTCTGATGGCTAAGGATATTGAACATTTCCTTAGGTGTCTTTCAGTCATTTTAAATTCCTTTGTTGAGAGTTTTCTGTTTAGGTCTGTACTCTATTTTTTATTGGATTATTTGTTCTTTTGATTACCAATTTCTTGAGTTCTTTGAATACTTTGGAGATCAGATCTCTGTCTGATGTGGGGTTGGTGAAGATCTTTTCCCATTCTGTAGGCTGTCATTTTGTCTTGTTGACTGTGTCCTTTGCTTTACAGAAGCTATTCCATTTCAGAAGGTCCCATTTATTAATTGTTTCTCTCAATTTATTAATTAATTTATTAATTAATTCAATTTATTAATTGTATCTGTGTTGCTAGGGTTATATTTAGGAAGTGGTCTTCTGTGCCAATGTGTTCAAGTGTACTTCCCACTTTCTCGTCTATGTGGTTCAGTGTGGTTGGTTTTATGTTGAGGTCTTTGATCCATTTGGACTTGAGTTTTGTGCATGGTGATAGATATGGATCTATTTTCATTCTTCTACATGTTGATATCCAGTTATGCCAGCACCATTTGTTAAATATGCTTTCTTTTTTCCATTTTATATTTTTTGCTTCTTTGTCAAAAATCAGTGTGTGTGGATTAATATCTGGGTCTTCTATTTAGTTCCATTGGTCCTCCTGTCTGTTTTTATGCCAATACCAGGCTGTTTTCAGGAATGTAGCTCTGTAGTAGAGTTTGAAGTCAGAAATTGTGATGACTTCAGAAATTCTTTTATTGTACAGGATTGTTTTATCTATCCTGGTTTTTTTTTTTTTTTTGCTTTTCCATATGAAGTTGAGCACCATTCTTTCAAGGTCTGTGATGAATTTTGCTGGGATTTTTCTGGGCATTGCATTGAATCTGTAGATTGCTTTTGGTAAGATTGCCATTTTTACCATGTTTATTCTAGCTACCCAAGAGCATGGGAGATCTTCCACTTTCTGGTGTCTTTTTCAGTTTCTTTCTTCAAAGATTTAAAGTTGTTGTCATACAAGTCTTCCACTTGTTTGGTTAGAGTTACTCCAAGATATTTTATGCTATTTTGGCTATTGTGAAGGGTGATATTTCTCTGATTTTTTTTCTCATCCCATTTATCATCTGTGTACAGGAGGACTACTGATTTTTTTTTTTGTTAATCTTGTATCCTGCTACATTACTGAAAGTGTTTAAGAGTAGGGGAAGTTTCTTGGTAGAATTTTGGGGGTGGCTTATGTAAATTATATCATCAGCAAATAGTGAGAGTTTGACTTCTTCTTTTCCAGTTTGTATCCTGTTGATCTCCCTTTGGTGTCTTATTGCTTTAGATAGGACCTCAAGAACTATATTGAATAGATATGGAGAGAGTGGACCGCCTTGTCTTGTTCCTCATTTCAGTGGGATTGCTGTGAGTTTCTCTCCATTTAGCAAACATGGAGTTTTGAGAACAATGCTCTGTGCATACTGTCTCCTTGTCATAGCTTGGTAGCCTCTTAGAATCACATCATACTAGAACCATTATGGCTACAAAGAGATGGTTTGGGGGCATTTATTACCTAAGGTTTGTTCTAAAACAGGAAGATAAAATAAATTAATCAAAGGGTCCTCATGCAGGCTTCCCAAGACTCCATTCATTCATGTCAAAGTCAATGAGTTTTAGACAAATGTTTTACAGGACATTGTGTTTTACAGGAAGCACTGTTTTCTCCTGCTGGCTTCTCTACAGGCAACATTTAGACCCACAGTGTATGTGCCTTCCTGAGGCACATGCTGTCTGCACCCTTGTGGAAGTGAATGGCTCTGCTCCTCACTCTGATCACTGACAGACAGATGCAGAAAGGTTTGTTGGCCAGACAATGAGCCCATTTGCAAGTAGATTTAAAACCTTTCCTCAGTTCCTAGCATTTGGTTAGGGATGTTTTCCCACTTCTTTTTGGCACTTCCTCTGGCAAAGCACCAATCTGGAAGATGTTTTCAGCATATGCCAATCTAGAAGCATAAAGCCTTGAGAACAAAAGACTCAGGTTCTCTAATGAGAACCTATTTAGCTTGTTTTCATGTGTGTAGAGAATCTTACCTATTGCTCTGGAAGGCATAGTATGTGGAAAACTTATGCAGTGCACAAAAGACCTGGGCCAGGGGTTTTGGATCTCCTTTCCTTCTGCTCCCCGATGGTCTCTAGTACTTTGAGCTACTCTCGGTGACCCGAAAACAGGGGAGAATTTGCTGGTACTCATAACCTTTGTCTTTTCTTCTGCCTGGTTTTATTCCTCTGAAGTATAGAGGAAGTTTTTAAGCAACCAAATTGATCTTTTGAACTTTCACTGCTGTCTCCTCATAAACAGAACTAGGGTCCAGAATGGCCCAGAAGCCCCTGATATTATCCTCTCCAACCAGCATCTGATACTCACAAAGCTCCCACACCATCCCTAGCTTCTGTGCTGACTGCGTATAAGTGTCCACTCTTCCTGAAGACATTTGAAATGGTGAGTTGATAGCCATGTCTCTGTTTAGTTTTTATGAGACAAGGAAACAAACCCAGACTAATTTTCAAAGATTGGTATGGATTAAAACAGTCTTCTCACAGAAACACTGGTAGTATGTATTTTATATGGCTTACTTCTTTGTGAATTCATAGAAGAGGAATCTCATCCTGTGATTTCTTGAAACCTTCAAGGAAAATATCTTGTTTTAAGAGTGTCTCATTCAGCATAACATGAAGCCTTAGAGGCAGAACCTTTCTGTAGCAAGCATGCTCCTTGCCCTCCTTCCTTAACTGTCCCTTGTCAGGTGCTGAGTTCCCAGCAGATTTGAAGACAATGAATTATTTATACAGGTGGCTGCTGAAAATGAAACACCCTTCGGAAAGGAAGCAAAAACATAAAAATTTAAAGAGTTCGGTGGATTCCTATGTTCAAACATCATGGGGCCGTTCCTTTTTATTTTTTTAAGCCCTGACTTTCATATTATCTATAAAAGGAGGATTCTTCAACATGTCTGAGCAAACATAAAATTCTCAAAAGTTTTCTAGCCTAAAAAAAATAGGAGAATCATTGAGGCACAAAGGTGAGCCACTTAAAATTACAAATTGCAGAAGCATTTTGTTTAAGCAATTTTAAACTAACTACCCACATTAATTTATTACTATAGATTTCTTTATTAAAAAGTGGGCTTTTGAAACTAAAATAACTAAATGCATCTACCGAGATATTTTTCAAGGGAGAAATTAATTGTAGTTTCCCATATTATGAAGTCCTTGTATCTCCAACTTCCATGTGTGTATCCAGGAACGCGTTTGGTGTCTATACCTGAAGGACCTATGTTTTTTTTTATTAATTGATTTTTATTGAGCTCTACATTTTTCTCTGCTCTCCTCCCTGCCTTTTTCCTCCTCCCTTCATCCCTTCCCCAAGGTCCCCATGCTCCCAATTTATTCAGGAGATCTTGTCTTTTTCTGCTTCCCATGTAGATTATATCTATGTAAGTTTCTCTTAGTGTCCTCATTGTTGTCTAAGTTCTCTGGGATTGTGATTTGTAGGCTGGTTTTCTTTGCTTTATGTTTTAAAACCATCTATGAGTGAGTACATGTGATAATTGTCTTTCTGTGTCTGGGTTACCTCACTCAAAATAATGTTTTCTAGCTCCATCCATTTTCTTACAAAATTCAAGATGTTATTTTTTTTTCTGCTGTGTAGTACTCCATTGTGTAAATGTACCACATTTTCCTTATCCATTCTTTGGTCAAGGGGCATTTAGGTTGTTTCCAGGATCTGGCTATGACAAAGATCTTCATTAACCCCACATAAGACAGAGGTCTGATCTACAAAATATACAAAGAACTCAAGAAATTGGTCACCAAAAGAACACATAATCCAATTTTAAAAAAATGGAGTACAGACCTAGACAGAGAACTCACAACAGAGGAATCTAAAATGGTTGAAAGACACTTAGGGAAATTTTCAACATCCTTAGTCATCAGAGAAATGCAAATCAAAGCAACTCTGAGATTCCATCTTGTACTTGTAAGAATGGCCAAAATCAAAAACACTTATGACAGCTTATGCTGGAGAGGTTGTGGGGAAAAGGGAACCTATGTTTAAAACTGAGCTTGCCACTTCTCTACACAAGGAAGACCCATTCACAGTGTCTATAGACAACCTGTGTCTCAGATATCCAAACAAGGAAGAGTCTCCATTATAGTATGAATCTTGCTTGTATGGGTCAGCAGAGGAAAGGATGTGCAGATTGTACTGTCTACAGGGGGTGCCATTGGTGCAGGGCACCATCAGGAGATGGTGTCACTAGCAGAGGACACTATCTGCCAGCAGAGGATCCAAGAGGCTAGGCTGTGGCACAGCACACTGTAACTGCACAGTTGTATATGATGCTTTTGAGATACCTGTGGGAACAAATGAACTGGCGGGATTTGGCATTAAGGAAACAAGCTATTTCTTCTCACAGGCACATCCATGGATGGACCAAATCTGAGAACCCTCACCCACATCAAAGGAAGTAAGATGCATAGAGACACATGAATGACACCTTCAAGAACTTAGTCCAGCACCTTTGGTACTGTGGTTGATTCCAATACCATGTTGCATTTGCTCAGGCCAAACATTTGAATTCGATTCCATCTGAACTGGTGTCCTGCTTCTGTTCTAAGGCCATCCACCCAAAGGGGTCAGACTCTGGCCTCCAGGCAGGTCTGAGGATTCCTGCGGAGGGGTGCGGGCTCCTTCAGATTGTGCTGCCAGGTTCGCTGTGTGGTATTCCATCCCGCCCTGCCCCCACCTTGGCCCTTTTGTCTGGGCTGCGACCCTGGGCTGCCTGGAATCCCTGATCCTGTGCCCTGGCATTCCATCTGAACTGGTGAGTGAATGCGGACCCTGGGGCAACCTGCCCTGGAAGAGAGCACAGACCCCCTACCCCCACTTCCCTCTGCAGGCTTGTGTCTCCCAAGCTTTCCATAGTGTTCTCAGGTGTCCTGCTCCTGTTCTAAGGCCATCCACCCAGAGGAGTCACACTCTGGCCTCCAGGCAGGTCTGAGGATTCCTGCAAGGGAGTGCGGGCTTCTTCAGATTGTGACGCAAGGAATAGGTCCTCCTCTGGCACTGGGGAGATCCAACCAGTTTCAGTCACAGCAAAGATTGGTCTAGGACACCAAACGCCTCCGGGCTCCTTTTGAAGGAAGAGATGGGCAGGCGCCAATGCAGGAGCTCCTCCAACAACATGAAAGGCAACATGACATCACCACAAGCCAGACATCCCAAAACAACAAGAATTGAACACCCTACCCCAGAAGATATAGAAGAAACCGACCTTAAACAGTACTTTATGAAAATAATAGAGGACCTTAAACAGGAGGTAAAAAACTGCCATAAAGAAATGGAGATGACAAACAAAAAGGTAGAAGAAATAAATAAATCTCTCAAAGATACCCAAGAAAAACAAGAAAAACAAGAAAAAAGCAATCAAGCAGGTAAGGGAAACAGTACAAGACCTGATAAATGAAATGGAGGTATTGAAGAAAACACAATCTGAGGGACGACTGGAAATGGAAACTCTGAGTAAACGAACAGAAACTTCAGAGACAAGTATTTCCAACCGAATACAAGAGATGGAAGAAAGAATCTCGGACTCTGAAGATACAATAGAGGAAATAAACTCACAGATTAAAGAACTAAACAAATCTAACAAATTCTTAACACAAAACATTCAGGAAATCTGGGACACCATGAAAAGACCAAACCTAAGAATAATTGGGGTAGAAGAAGGAGAAGAATTACAACTCAAAGGCCCAGAAAACATATTCAACAAAATTATAGAAGAAAATTTCCCCAACCTAAAGAAGGATGTTCCTATGAAGGTACAAGAAGCCTACAGAACACCAAATAGACTGGATCAAAAGAAAGCATCCCCACACCATATAATAATCAAAACACAAAACATACAGAATAAAGAACAGATATTAAGAGCTGCAAAGGAAAAAGGTCAAGTAACATATAAAGGGAAACCTATCAGAATTACACCTGATTTCTCAATGGAAACCATGAAAGCCAGAAGAGCTTGGATAGATGTGCTACAGACACTAAGGGAACATGGATGCAAGCCTAGACTATTATACCCAGCAAAGCTTGCATTCACCATTGATGGAGAAAACAAGATATTCCAGGACAAAAACAGATTTAAACAATACGCAGCCACAAATCCAGCCTTGCAGAAAGTAATAGAAGGAAAATCACAAACCAAGGAGTCCAACAACGCCGACAATAACTCAGGCATCTAGCGACCCTTCACCAGCACAACTAGAAGAAGGGAAACACACAAACTCTACTACTAAAAATGACTGAAGTTAACAACCACTGGTCATTAATATCACTTAATATCAATGGACTCAATTCACCTATAAAAAGGCACAGGCTAAGAGACTGGATACGAAAACAGAATCCAACATTTTGCTGTTTACAAGAAACACACCTCAACCACAAAGACAGACACCTACTCAGAGTAAAGGGTTGGGAAAAGGTTTATCAAGCAAATGGCCCTAAGAAACAAGCGGGTGTGGCCATACTAATTTCCAACAAAGTTGACTTCAAACTAAAATCAATCAGAAGAGATGGAAAGGGACACTTTATACTCATAACAGGAAAAATCCATCAGAATGAAGTCTCAATCCTGAATATCTATGCCCCTAATATAAAAGCTCCCACTTATGTAAAAGAAACACTTCTAGAACTCAAGGCAGCCATCAAACCACACACACTAATAGTTGGAGACTTCAACACTCCTCTCTCACCAATGGATAGGTCAATCAGACAGAAACCTAACAGAGAATTGAAAGACTTAATGGAGGTAATGAACCTAATGGACTTAACAGACATCTATAGAACATTCCACCCAAATAGGAAAGAATATACCTTCTTCTCTGCGGCTCATGGAACCTTTTCGAAAATTGACCATATACTTGGTAACAAAGCAAACTTCCACAATTACAAAAAAATATTAGTAACCACCTGTGTCTTATCGGATCACCATGGATTAAAATTAGAATTCAACAACAATGCTACCCCCAGAAAGCCCACAAACTCATGGAAACTGAACAGTCAACTACTGACCCACACCTGGGTCAAGGAAGAAATAAAGAAAGAAATTAAAGTCTTTCTTGAATTTAATGAAAACAAAGACACAACATACTCAAACCTATGGGACACAATGAAAGCAGTGCTAAGAGGAAAGTTCATAGCACTAAGTGCCCACTTAAAGAAAACGGAGAAAGCGCTCATTGGTGACTTAACAGCACACCTGAAAGCTCTGGAAAAAAAAGAAGCAGACTCACCTAGGAGAAGTAGAAGACTGGAAATAATCAAACTGAGGGCAGAAATCAACAAAATAGAAACACAGAAAACAATCCAAAGAATCAATGAAACAAGAAGCTGGTTCTTGGAGAAAATCAACAAGATTGACAAACCCTTAGCCAAACTAATCAAATGGCAGAGGGAGAACACGCAAATTAATAAGATCAGAAATGAAAAGGGGGACATAACCACAGACACAGAGGAAATTCAGAGAATCATTAGATCTTACTACAAAAGCCTGTACGCCACAAAATTGGAAAATGTAAAAGAAATGGACAGTTTTTTAGATAAATACCATATACCAAAGTTAAACCAGGACCAGGTAAATGCTCTAAATCGTCCTGTTAGTCGCGAAGAATTAGAAACTGTTATCAGAAACCTCCCTACCAAAAAGAGCCCAGGACCAGATGGTTTCAATGCGGAATTCTACCAGAACTTCCAAGAAGACCTAATACCTATACTCCGTAAGGTATTTCATAATATAGAAACACAAGAGTCACTGCCAAATTCCTTCTATGAAGCTACAGTTACCCTGATACCTAAACCACACAAAGACTCAACCAAGAAAGAGAATTACAGGCCAATCTCACTCATGAACATTGACGCAAAAATTCTCAATAAAATACTGGCAAACCGAATCCAAGAACACATTAGAAAAATTATCCATTACGATCAAGTAGGCTTCATCCCAGAGATGCAGGGCTGGTTCAACATACGAAAATCTATCAATGTAATCCATCATATAAATAAACTGAAGGAAAAAAACCATATGGTCATCTCATTAGATGCTGAAAAAGCATTTGACAAAATTCAGCACCCTTTTATGATAAAGGTCTTGGAGAGATTAGGGATACAAGGGTCATTCCTAAATATAATAAAAGCTATTTACAGCAAGCCGACAGCTAACATCAAACTAAATGGAGAGAAACTCAAGGCTATCCCACTAAATTCAGGAACACGACAAGGCTGTCCACTCTCTCCTTATCTCTTCAATATAGTGCTTGAAGTTCTAGCAATAGCAATAAGACAACATAAGGGAATCAAGGGGATTCAATTTGGAAAGGAAGAAGTTAAACTTTCATTATTTGCAGATGATATGATATTATACATAAGCGACCCCAAAAACTCCACCAAAGAACTCTTACAGCTGATAAACTCCTTCAGTAACGTGGCAGGTTACAAGATCAATTCCAAAAAATCAGTCGCCCTCCTATACACAAAGGATAAGGAAACAGAGAGGGAAATCAAAGAAGTATCACCTTTCACAATAGCCACAAATAGCATAAGATATCTGGGAGTATCTCTAACCAAGGAAGTGAAGGACTTATTTGACAAGAACTTTAAGTCTTTGAAGAAAGAAATTGAAGAGGATACCAGAAAATGGAAGGATCTCCCCTGCTCGTGGATTGGGAGGATCAACATAGTAAAAATGGCAATTCTACCAAAAGCAATCTATAGATTCAATGCAATCCCAATCAAGGTCCCATTAAAATTCTTCACAGAGATTGAGAGGACAATAATCAACTTTATATGGAAAAACAAGAAACCCAGGATAGCCAAAAAAATCTTATACAATAAAGATTCTTCTGGAGGCATTACCATCCCTGACTTCAAACTCTATTACAAAGCTACAGTATTGAAAACAGCTTGGTATTGGCATAAAAACAGAGAAGTTGACCAATGGAATCGTATAGAAGACCCGGATCTTAAACCACAAACCTATGAACACCTGATTTTTGATAAAGGAGCCAAAAGTACACAATGGAAGAAAGAGGGCATCTTCAACAAATGGTGCTGGCATAACTGGATGTCAACCTGTAGAAGAATGAAAGTAGATCCATATCTATCACCATGCACAAAACTCAAGTCCAAATGGATTAAAGACCTCAATATTAATTTGAACACATTGAGCTTGATAGAGGAGAAAGTGGGAAGTACTCTACAACAAATGGGCACAGGGAACTGTTTCCTACGCATAACCCCAGCTGCACAGACTTTAAGGGCAACATTGAATAAATGGGACCTCCTGAAGTTGAGCAGCTTCTGTAAAGCAAAGGACATTGTCACTAAGACACAAAGGCAGCCTACTGACTGGGAAAAGATCTTCACCAACCCTGCAACTGACAAAGGTCTGATCTCTAAAATATATAAGGAACTCAAGAGACTAGACGGTAAAATGCCAATTAACCCAATTAAAAAATGGGGCGCTGAACTGAACAGAGAATTCTCAACAGAAGAAGTTCGAATGGCCAAAAGACACTTAAGGTCATGCTCAACCTCCCTAGCTATCAGGGAAATGCAAATCAAAACAACTTTGAGATATCATCTTACACCTGTCAGATTGGCTAAAATCCAAAACACCAATAATAACCTTAGCTGGAGAGGTTGTGGGGTAAGGGGTACACTCATCCATTGCTGGTGGGAATGCACACTTGTGCAACCACTTTGGAAAGCAGTGTGGCGGTTTCTCAGGAAATTCGGGATCAACCTACCCCAGGACCCAGCAATTCCACTATTGGGAATCTACCCAAGAGATGCCCAATCATACAACAAAAGCATATGCTCATCTATGTTCATAGCAGCATTATTTGTAATAGCCAGATCCTGGAGACAGCCTAGATGCCCTTCAGTGGAAGAATGGATGAAGAAACTGTGGAATATATACATGCTAGAATACTACTCAGCGGTAAAAAACAATGACATCTTGAATTTTGCAGGCAAATGGATGGAAATAGAAAACACTATTCTGAGTGAGGTAACCCAGACCCAAAAAGATGAACATGGGATGTACTCACTCATAATCGGTTTCTAGCCATAATTAAAGGACATCGAGCCTATAAATTTGGGATCCTTGAGAAGATAATAAGAAGGTGAACTCCCAAAAAAGGATATAGTAATCCTCCTGGATATTGGAAGTAGACACGATCTCCAGGCAAAATTGGGAACTTGAGGGTTGGGCAAGACTGGGCCAAGGGAAGATGGGGAGAGAAAAGTGTGAAGGGGAGAACGGGGGGAGCTTGGAGGAATGGGGTGCTTGGGATATAGGAAGGGTGGATATGGGAGCAGGGAAGCATATATCTTAATTTAAAGAGCTACCTGAGGGTTGTCAAGAGACTTGACCCTAGAGGGGTTCCCAGATTTCCAGGGAGACGCCCCCAGTTAGTTCCTTGGGCAGCTGAGGAGAGGGAGCCTGAAAAGGCCAGTTCCTATAGCCATACTGATGAATTTCTTGCATATCACCATAGAACCTCCACCTGACGATAGATGAAGAAAATGACAGAGCCCCACATTGGAGCACCGGACTGAGCTCCCAAGGTCCTGATGAGGAGCAGAAGGAGAGAGAACATGAGAAAGAAAGTCAGGACCGTGAGGGAACCTCCAGCTGGCGACAGATGGGGAAGGTGACTGAGCTCCACATTGGAGCTCTGGACTGAGCTCCCAAGGTCCTGATGAGGAGCAGAAGGAGCGAGAACATGAGGGAGAAAGTCAGGAACGAGAGGGGTGCGTTCACTCATGGAGACGGTGGGACAGAACTAATGGGAGATCACCAACTCCAGATGGAATGGGACTGATGGATCATGCGACCAAACCCGTCTCTCTGAATGTGGCCAACAGCGGGGGCTGACTGAGAAGCAAAGGACAATGGCTCTGGGCTCTGATTCTTCTGCATGGACGGGCTCTGTGGGAGCCATCTCAGCTTGGTCGATCACCTTCCTGGACCAGGGGGGAGTTGGGAGGACCCTTGTCTTAGCATAGAGTGGGGAACCCTGATGGCTCCTTGGCCTTGAGAGGGAGGGAGGGGAGGTATGGGTGGAGGGGAGGGGAGGGAAGGGGGAGAAGGAGGGGAGAGAAGGGGGAGGAGGAGGGGAGGGAGGGGGGAGGAGGAGGGAAGGAGATGGAAATTTTTAAATATTAAAAAAAATAAATAAACCATGAGGAAAAAAAACATTTGAATTCATAATTAAGCTTTATTATTCTATACCGCAAATATAATCCTTGAGGAATTTCTACCAGCTTTACTTTAAAAACATGCTCAAGATACAGCTCTCATGGTTTATCTTAGAGTACAGAATGCTCACAGGGCTCTAGTCAACATACCATGACTTATCTCTAGCCCCACCCTTGCCCTTTGCAGTTCCTTAGCTCAATGGCACACTTGAAACTATGTCATATGTCACATCTCTGCTTAAAACCCATGAGGCTTCCTTTTCCTTCCTGATAAAACTGTTTCTGTCTCCTGGACAAGTTGCCCACCCCAGAGCTGTGTGATGTCTGCTCCCCTTGTACGGACCCCCTCTTCTCAACATTATCTCACAAAATCTGTGACTGATAACTTTACCTTCCCAAGGAGCTGCCTGATTAGACCAATTAGTACAGCAGCCTGGCTTATGCCCTTCCCCATGTCCTTATCTTTATTTATCTTTTTATTTAAAAAACCACACAAATCAAAACAAAAACTCCAGCACCCTTCCATTTGGTATAAACTTTGTGATTTTTTTTTATCATATGCACTTGTTGTTGACTGTCATTTCAGAATGAAGTTGCACAAGATACATGTTGTCTGTTTTTATGCCATGATAAATCTTGGAGAGCTGGAAAATGGTGCTCAGTACATATTTGATGAATGAACAAAACATTTCCACAATGAAAAGTAACACCAATCTTTCAATTTAATATAAACAAAGCAATTGACTATCATTTCCAACAAACTTGTCCTGCCCTTTTTGACTCATAGAGAAAGCTATGCGTGTTTACATGGCCATGCAACAGATGCAGGAGACAGAGCTATGCATGTTTACATGGCCATGCAATGGATGCAGGAGAGAGAGTGCATGTTTTAAAACTGAAGCTTCTGTGTCCCCATATGCATTTTATGTAGTCTAAGGATTATCTGAAGATAGTTTGCAATAAAATGGTAACTTGCTCTCCTTTCCCTTACCCCAAGCTAGGCCAGTTAGTTATTCTGATCCACAGAATGGCAAACCTACTTATTACTGGCCTAATTCAACCTGATTGGAGGTCTGTCTGGATGCCAAAATGAAATGTAGTCTCAAATAAGCAGTGCGCACAAGATATACCCCTACCATATGCTTGGACTATGCCTGCTCCTCGTGCATATAGATTATTGGGGTGTCTAGTTTCTATATTCATCTATTAAGCATTTCCCATGACATGCCACAGTGTATAAGAAAGTACTATATGTCACATAGGTCTCATTTCAAAAGTTTAACCCTCGCAAATGTTTCTTGACGCAATTTATTTTCAGTGGGAAAGAGCCCTTCTGGCCAGCTCTCACTTTTGCACTGGGGGTTATGGTGGAGGTTCCTAGCAAGGCTCCCCTGGGTATCGTGCCATCGCAGCAATGCTGAGGAGGAGCACATAACTGAGTCTGTGAGGCATGCCTGAGGTACCAGTCCTGGTTGGCTCTCGAACTCAGACTTTGGCGGTGGGTGATTTCATTCATTCTCAATTCAATTTCCTTAAAAAAAAAAAAAAACCAGAGGTCATACTGTCTCCTCTTGTGCTGAACCTGTCTCCTATGCCTTCCTTTCCTTAGTCAGGAATGCAAGGCTGGCTTGTGGCACCTAGGGAAGACCTTGAAAACGTCACTCACATGAAGTACTCCTTGACGGGCATGGTTGACCCACTGATCCAAGGTCTCCTGGGGCTCTTCATTTAATTCTCAGTAGATGATCATGTGGTACCTTTCCCAGGTCAGCTAAGTGCGGGATTCCTTCCTAGGGAGCTCCTTCCTTACTCAAGGATTATTTCATCCTCCCCAGCAAGGTTCACTGCAGCCTGGTGATCAAGAAGTCCTGAGTTAGTCACTGAAGGTTTATGACACTTTTCCATGAAATTTGGCAAAGGTCCCTAGAGGTTTGGGGATCCTGTGAGGAAGTGCAGAGACTAGTCACCTGGGGCTGTGGGTCTTGACCTGTGGTGCAGATGATGAAGGTGCACATTTCCCTGCCTGTTGCCTTCTCCTCCATCCAGACTCATCTTGGAAGAAAGGATGCGAAGTTTAAATTACTTTATAAACAAGTAGTGTAAGTAACTCATTTATGCAGTCTGCCTAACTCAGGCACTGGCAGACATTCAAGGACAGGACTGGGAACCCATCACTGGGAAAGCCATGAGTACACTGAGGTGAGCACTTTGGAGAAGGATAAAGACAATTATTACTACAAACTTTCATTTACCGTAAGTATAAGGTTATTTTTAAATAAGAGACCAAGGAAGACTGGGGATCCCTGGGGTTGTTTTATATAGTTTATGGAACACTTGCACGAATAACCGCTTTTGACAGGAATTCTTTCCTCAAAGACGGGGTGCCATCCTCTGCCTGCAGGGTAGGAAGTATTAACTTGTGGCCCATGCACCACTTGTCCGG
This sequence comes from Arvicola amphibius, assembly GCF_903992535.2. Taxonomy (NCBI): domain Eukaryota; kingdom Metazoa; phylum Chordata; class Mammalia; order Rodentia; family Cricetidae; genus Arvicola; species Arvicola amphibius. The sequence goes on along the minus strand of NC_052048.2, from coordinate 105,535,639 downwards.
TCCTTTCAGTGGCTAAGTGCTCTGGACACTCGGGACTGGTGGTACCTTGTCCGGTCCTTTCAGTGGCTAAGTGCTCTGGACACTCGGGACTGGTGGTACCTTGACTTTTCTTCCGGCTGCTCTGCGAAGTCAGTCCAGCATCTGGGACAGATGTGCTTGGGTGTTCCTTGGGAGAATCCTCAGGAAGATTCCTTGCCTGGAGTTCACCTGGCAGACCCTTTGGGAGAATGTGTGAGAGCTTGTATAGCGGTGACAAATACCTTAAAGAAACCACTTTAAGAAGAAAATGTTTATTTTGGCTTACTGGGTTAGGGGGTTCATTCCAAGGTCACGTGGTTTGTTACTCTGTGACCTGTGCTGGAAATGCAGAGCATCCGTGTGGAAGAATGTGCTAGAGAAAAACAACTTAACTCAGGACAGCCAAGAAGCAAAGGAGAGGCAGGAAGGTGTCAGAGACAGGTGTCCTTCAAAACTATGCCCCCGGTGACCTACTTCCTCTAACCAGGCCCTACTTAGCAATAGTCAGTTCAGCTATGAATTCATCAGTAGATTGGTTTACACATGAAGTTGTATAATGGGCTTTTATGACTCATTCACCTCTCAATGGCACTACCAACGCAGAGAACAGCTGATCAATTCATGAGCCCTTGGGAGGTCTCCAAATGGTAATAAAACTTCTGGGGAGGCCAGGAGAGCACATTCAAAGTTCTTCAGCTTCTTATGTCTGTTGTACTTCCAACAAAATTAGTATTTGTGTTTTTTAAAAGAAGCGATTACTAGTCAGGCGGTGGTGGCACCTGCCTTGGTTCCCAGCATTTGGAGGCACTGGTGGGTAAATCTCTGAGTTCGAGACCAGACTGGTTTACAGAGTGAGTTCTAGGACAGCCAGGGCTACACAGAGAAAGCCTATTTTGAAAACAAAGCAACAAACAAGAACGTGAACACCAGTAACACATACTTCAAATATGATAATTATATTTTACTGTTTAGAACACTGGTTTTAGTATACATTTGGTAATGTTCTGTTTGGTCCTGGGAAAATACAGCTTAGGTTCCAGAAAAGTTTGAACAGCAAGTAAGCTGTTCCTTTCTCTCTCCCAGATTCTTTGTCCATTTGGGAAGAAAATAGTCATCAGCTCTCCTTGATGGCTCTGTAGACACAGAGTGCAGTCTGCTTGGATCTATGAGCCAGAAAGCTGAGCAGTGCACTTAGTTCTTTTCCCTTCCTTATGCACTTTGTAAAAAATCCGACTACAGTCCCGAAAGAACACCAAGTCAGACATAGACACCCCATGATCATGGTGTAGATCTGAGCATTAAATGTTCCTAAGTGTGTAGATTCCCAGGAGAATGGAGCAGAGCAGGTACATCCTGGATGTATATAGTGCAGAGCCCATGTCCCTGCCATTGTCACAGAAGGAACTTATTGCAGGAGCTTGTATCTCTGTGTCTGGAGCAAAAGACAGGGACACACTAAGCTGAAGCCCCAGGTACTTGATTTTGTGCTCAGTTGACAAAATATTTTTAAAAAACTAATTATTTCAGGTAAGCAATGGAACATTTATTGGAATTCTGGCTCAAACTTTCTATACATAGAAACAAAAAGACATTGTTTTGTGTATTCTACAAGCACTGGTTCTTACTGGTACTGTTGCGGTCTGGCAGCTGGGCCTCTAAGCATAGGGTCACAAGTTATATGTCAGGACCAAGATACAGTATGATATCTTTCGAATTCTTATATTTAAAGTATTTTCATAATACTTGAGAAAAGTAACATTTTAAACATATAATCTTACACACAAATAACATGTTATATTTGTATGAAGTATTCTTTTGTAATACAACTTTTGTAAAACTTTTTCAGCGCACAGAGGAAGAAATGATTGCGTTTTGGGTGATGCTGCCTTAATTTTTCATGTTTTATAAAGACAATGCTTCTTTCCAACTAAGAAATTTCAGTTTCCCTAAATTTCTTTCTGACTTTCCCCATGTGGGCTGTAACCAAAACATGGGGTAGAAAGGACTGAAGGAGGAAGTCAAAATCTTGTTGCCTCTTCATTCTCAAATTGGTGTGATTTTCTTTTTCTTTTTCTTTTTTATTTTTTTTTTGGTTTTTTTCCAGTTTATATATTTTTTATTAAAAATTGCTATCTCCTCCCCTCCTCCTCCCCCTTCCCTCCCCTCCCCTCCACCCACAACCCCACTCCCTCCCTCTTGAGGCCAAACAGCCATCAGGGTTCTCTACACTATGTTGAGTCCAAGGTCCTCCCATCTCCCCCCAGGTCCAGGAAGGTGAGCAACCAAACTGACAAGGCTCACACAGAGCCCATCCATGTCGTAGAGACCAAGCCCATCGCCATTGTCCTTGGCTCCTCGGTCAGCCTCCACCATCAGCCACTCTCAGAGAGTCCGATTTGGTCGCATGTTCCATCAGTCCCATTCCAAGTGGACTTGGTGGTCTCCCATTAGTTCTGTCCTGCCGTCTCAGTGGGTGAACGCATCCCTCATGGTTCTGACTTTCTTTCTCATGATCTCTCTCCTTCCGCTCCTCATCAGAACTTTGGGAGCTCAGTCCGGTGCTCCAATGTGGGGCTCTGTCTCTATCTCCATCCATCGCCAGGTGAAGGTTAAGGCTCACAGTGAGCCCGTCCATGCTGTAGAGTTCACATTCATTGCCGTTGTCCTTGGTTTCTCAGTCCTCCTCCACCGTCAGCCACATTCAGAGAGCCCGGTTTGGTCCCCTGTTCCATCAGTTCCATTCAAACTGGACTTGGTGGTCTCCCGTTAGATCTGTCCCACCGTCTCAATGGGTAAACGCACTCCTCACGGTCCTGACTTCCTTGCTCATGATCTCCCTCCTTTTGCTCCTCATCGGGACCTTGGGAGCTCAGTCCGGTGCTCCTATGTGGGGCTCTGTCATTTTCTCCATCCAATGCCAGGTGAAGGTTCTATGGTGATATGCAAGATATTCATGAGTATGGCAATAGGATCTGGACATTTCTGGCTCCCTCTCCTCAGCTGCCCAAGGACCTAGCTGGGGGCGTCTTCCTGGACACCTGGGAACCCCTCTAGAGTCAAATTGGTGTGATTTTCAATGGTGTCACCCATAAATATCGATGTTTTAGGATCCGATGGATGCTGAGGTCTGTCTGCCCAGCCCTCAGTTGAGGCTAGATTACAGACTGAGATAACACTCAACCATATCTCACTGAGCGCTTAGGAACTTTTCACAGTTTGGTTTTAGTTTTTCTACAGATGCGTGTAATGGTTCTGTCTGTGATGTGTGTTTGAACAGTTTTGAAGGTTCTTATGGAAGATAAAACCAAAAGCAAAGCATATGACTCAAGTTTTAATCAAGATAATCTTAAGAAAATTTTTAAAAAGCAGAAAGGCCACTATGTTGACAAGTTGATACAAGAACCTCTGTGTTTCAAAAGTTGGATGCTGAAACACTTCTTTTCATGTTTTATTATTTATTTATTTAAAATTTCATTTTATATTCCAACCAGTTAGCCCTCCCACCTTTCCTCCCAGACCTCCTCCCACCTTTTCTTCTCTCTTCCCCAAGCCCATCCCCCATCCACTCCTCCCAAAGCTTAAGGCCTCCCACCTGGAGTCAAGGAAGCTTGGCACATTAAATTGAGGCTGGACTAAGCCCCTCCCTCCTTCATTAAGGCTGAGCATGGCATCCCCCCATAGGGAATAAGCTCCAAAAAGCTAGCTCATGCACCAGGGATAGATCCTGGTCCTACTGCCGGGATCCCTCAGATAGACCAAGCAACACAACTGTCTCCCACAGAGTGCCCGGTTTGGTCCCATGGAGGCTCCGCAGCTACCCTTCTTTAGCTGGCAGACTGATAGGTTGCCTATCTGGCTAGTGAGAAAGATCATTTAATATTTGTTATTATTCCTTCTTCACATTTTTGTGCTGGGGCTGGAGGAAAGTGAGCTGGAGAAACCAGTACCATGGTCAGTGGTAAGGCTGTTTTAAATGGAGGGGGGGTTCCATAAATATTGTTTCTGGCAAGTTCTGTGCCTGTTACTTCCCTCTCCTGTCTGTCAGCATAATGTGTAAAACCTGTTTCCACACATCTCCTAGGAGAGCATTCCATTCTTTGGATATGCAGCGACTTTTGTGATTTAAAGCTAATTGATATATTTCAAACCAGCACAGGTTGCAGCACTTAGAGTGACATGGGGATGTGGATAGGATCATGATCCAAAATGCCCTGACCCATCTGTGCTCACAGATGCCTTTGTCCTTGGGGGATGTCTGGAAGGAGCAGAGACTGGGGGTGAGTGTCATCCATCCTGCCCAAAGGGTACATCTCAAATCTGCTGGGTGTTGAACACGATTCGGGTTAAAAACTTACACTGCTGGTCAATCCATTTCTGAAACGAGTTAAAAATTAAGAATCTGACCATTCATTTTTCATTTATTTATGCTTTTAACTTTGTGTCTTCCCTCATCTCTCAAGGTCACTGAGATCTACTGTCTCTCTCTTGGCTTACTCTGCCTACCAAATAGGATTTTCTTCACCTCTTAATCTTTGTAAAGATCTTTACCATGCTAAATCCTAGAAACAAGAAAAAAAATAGCCTTGCTTCTCTTCTATTTCCAGATATGGAGAGAATAAGTGTTTTAAGGTGAGAAATGTACATCTCTATCTCATTCAGACTGTCTTAGCGTTTCTACTACCATGAAGATACCCCACGAGCACAGCAATTCTTCTAAAGGAAAACATGTCATTAGGGCTGTTTTACAGTTCAGAGGTTTAGTCCATTACCATCATGGTGGGAAGCATGGTGGCATGCAGGTAGACATGGTGCTGGGGAAGTTGTTGAGAGTTCTGCAACACAAGCAGCAGAAAGAGACTGTCCGGCACACTGAACATAGCTTAAGCATATGAGCCCTCAAAACTCACCCCAATAGTGACACATGTCCTCCAACAAGGCCACACCTACTCTGGCAATGCTACACCTCCTACTAGTGCCACTCTCTGTGGGTCAAGCATTCAAATATGGGTCTATGGAGGGGGGACATATTTATTCAAACCACCACAAACCCCAATTGTTGTGCAGTCCACAGTCCTGGTGGTGTTGGAAGCAGAGGTGTCACCTTCCATGAGGTTCACCCAGCCTCCACTCTGTCCTCCTCTAGCCCAGTAAACTCATGGAAGTTATTACATCAAAACCTAGTCTCTTACCATTTAAAAATTGAAGCAATAGTACATGGAAGTGCTGATGTCTTTGAGGATATATCATCCATATTAAGGCAAGAATAATAAAAGAATGACCGCAGTTTTAGAGTGCCCTCTCTGATTTACAAGCTCCTACTGTCCCTACTAGGTTTTGCACGTTTGCCTGTTTCATACGCAAAAAACGGTTAAGATGCACCATTTGGAGACTAAAGAGCAAGGGTAGAAGGAGAGATACAGTTTCTTTAAAGAGAGTTATTCATGAGGCAGTGTCCTAGAAACTGCAAGGAAATAATTAATTCTAAATTTTTAATGTGGATTGCAAATTGATGGTTATTAGAATCCTTATTTTCTCCATGAGGAATTTTTTTTAATTAAATGCTTCATAATTCAGACATGGTTATCAGAAGCCTAAGTCCAAGCCAGTGAAGGCTCTGTGGTTTGGGGTTTCCTGATATGGTCTTGCTGAGGACTTGCATGCATAATGAGTGCGTGTAAGAAAGTCAAAACCCAATTCCTTAGAGTTCTACAAAATATCAAGCTATGGGCAAAGATAAATGAGACAGATTATTGACAGGAGATAAAAATTCTTGCTCTTGAATTTTGAGAAAATGAAATACAGAGTGCATTTAGATGGTAGAGTTTAAGTCAGTGAAGCAGTAATTGGAACAATCTCTTAGAACCATGTTTTTGTCCAAATATTTTGATTAATATTTATTAGTCTCTAATTATGAACAAAATACAATGTTTTCCTATTGTCCCTTGACTTGTGATTTAAAAAAAACTCAACAGTGATTTTTGTGTAAAATAGCATTTGGTAGGAGCAAAGAAAACAGGGTAATTTCTAAACAGTTACATTTTAGTTAGCGTTCATTCTGTATTATGTGATAAACACTTTTATCTTTTTTTTTTTTTTTTTTTTTTTTTTTTTTTTTTTTTTTTTTTTTTTTGGTTTTTCGAGACAGGGGTTTCTCTGAAGCTTTTTTAGAGCCTGTCCTGGAACTAGCTCTTGTAGACCAGGCTGGCCTCGAACTCACAGAGATCCGCCTGCCTCTGCCTCCCGAGTGCTGGGATTAAAGGCGTGCGCCACCACCACCCGGCTTCACTTTTATCTTTTTAAAAACAATTTTGGTACATGTTTATTTATTTATTGTTTACTTGTGTGTGTGTGTGTGCGTGTACATGTGTGTGTGTGTGTGTGATTATTCAGGTATGAAGATCAGAGGACACCTTGCTGGAGTTGGTTCCCTCCCTCTATCAGGTAGGGCCCAGAAGTTAAACAACTCAGGTTGTCAGACCTGGCCGCTGTCTTTGCCCTCTGAGATATTTCAGGGACCCAAACACAAGAAGAGACACTGAATACAGGAAGTGCCAACACAAACTGAGATTTTTGTTTTGTTTTGGTTTGGTTTCTTCAAGACAAATTTCTCTGTGTGACAGCCCTGGCTGCCCTGGAATTCACTGTATAGACCAGGCTGACATCGACCTAACAGAGTTGCCTCTCCCTCCTGAGTGTTGGGATGAAAGCTATGCATGCACCACCAAGCCCAGGCAAACTGATAACTTTTTATGTCTATTTTATTACACTGTAGTTAGATATCTAGAATAAACCTTAAAAATTAAAAATCATTTAAAAGAAAACATTGAAAGTAGAATGTAATTCCATTTTTCTTCCTACAGATGTATTTTTCCTGTGTTAACAGGGCAGAACTATGGTAGAACTGGCTTGGGAGGAGCAAGGAAAACCATACCACACTTTCTTAGAGGAGCCCCTAACATGTATCGTCCCAGGAGAAGAGCTGCCTTTTGGAAACCTGTACTGACACAGCTGTGTTCTTCAATTCGCTGTGGAGCTCTGCATCTACTTCCACCAGTTTCTGGATGAAGAGTCTATGACGACAATTAAGGTAGTCATCAAGTTGATTGCAGAGGAAGGCCAGTTCAGGCATCCTCTCCACTATTGCTTAGGGGTCTTAGTTGGGGTCATCCTTGTGGATTTCTGGGAATTTTCCTAGTGCCAGGTTTCTTGCTAGCCCCACAATGGCTCCCTCAATAAAGATATCTCTTTCCTTGCTCTCCCTTTCTGTCCTTCCCCAATCTCAACCATCCCTTTTCCCTTCTGTTCTCCTCCTACTCCCCTTCCCCCCTCCTCTTCCCTTGGAATTCTGTTTCTGGAAGGCTTTGTTATGAGTCTTTTTCCAGACCTATTTTCACTGACGTTTCCTTTATCTTCTTACTTTTGTTGTTGGTTCATAAGGTTTTTTCTTTTCGTTTATTTACCTTTCTATATAGTATGGTGTATTTTAAAAATAATTTCATTACAAAAATCAATTTTTGAAAGGCTTAATTTTTGTTTTGAATTGTTTTATGCTGAAATTTGTCCTTAGAATGTTGATTTGTGTATGTGAGTGTCTGCAGTGTCGGCATAGGCTAGATGATGTTGGATCCCCTAGAGCTGGAGTTGTAGGCAACCATGATCTTCATTGCTGATCTGTCACTCCAGCCCCCCCATCAACTTAAATGATATTCCACTATTCTTCCAAAGCTTTCATAATCTCTTCCATCCTGTCTGCTTTATTGTTTTCTAATGTATACATTTTCATTTCTAAAAGGTAATTGTTACTATTTTTAATTTAATGCCTTGAACTTAATGTGGTGTTTTTGCAGCTTGTATATCAGAAACCACCTTTATAATTAAATTCCTTCTTTTTGGTGGGGATTTTTTTTATAGTTATCTGGATAGTTGTTAGAGAGTATCAAGTTAACTACCTGACAATGTGTTTTGGGCAGTCAGCTCTTAAATGGTAGCCTAATTGGGTCTAGACTGATAAAATGGTCTTTTCTTTCTTGCATAACTTACAGATACTGCTATGTTGTCTTTTAATCAGCACTACAGATAATAAAAATTTTACTCTCAACCTATTATTTCTTCATAAATAATCTGTCTTTGCTCTCTGGTCATGTTCAACTTTTCTACCTTGTCTGGGACACTGAAAAGTTCCTACAATGTGCATAGGTGCAGAGTTGCTTCTCTATCACCCATTGAGAACTTTCTGTGATCCATATCTTTTCTTACACTGGAGTTTTGTAGCTGTTGTTTCCCCTGAATTCTGCACCCTCTCTTGAGATCCTGTTTGATATGCTCGCAGCATGACGCTATAGCCTTACATTGTATGACAGATTTCCCCAGAGAGACAGAAGACACTCATCAACTCACCCCAGAGAGAGAATCCACAAAAGACCAAAGAGATAATTGTACCAAGGTTCCTTGGTGACCAAGAGGGTCCTGACTGATGTTACTAATAGGAATGTGGGTGGAGGGCAACTTACACTGAAGAATAAAAGGCAGACAGCAAGTTTTAACATTCATCATGATTAAGATGCTTACTTAGGTTAAATAAGGAGAGAAAACCAGTAAGAAACTGTTCTAATCTGAGACAGCAGAGCTAACACTGAGCTACCAGCTTCTGCTTTGATAAACCCGCTTGTTCCTTCCATCTTTTCTGGAAAGGGTACTATCTGCTCGTCTCCACTAAGAAGTGATCACCACCGATATCTATGTGGACAGCAAGATCTGTTTGCTAAAGATAAATCTGTCTTAACTAGAAACTGCAAATCTCAGCTTCTGTACAACTTGCTTAGTTCTGGGGGGGGGGGAATCTTCTTTGGGGCAGGATAAAAAGACCACCATAAGATGACCATGAGGTTATTATGATGCCTAACCCTTATATAAACCATGAAATGTTTCTGATCAGGGCTGGACTTCTTTAAGAAATAATTTGAGGTTACAGCTGTGTACTAATTAAAACATTTTTTCTTTACTTGTGAGTGCTGAGAAGTTCTCACTGGGTAAGGTTGAGTCCCGCCCCCAACAGGTAGAGGCCTCCATCCCAGGCCTTCCTGCTGCTGAAAGGGCTGCTCCAAGCCCTGTGGAGAAGAAGTAGGAAGACAAGTAATAGAGCTCCCTAGTGGTATTTCAGGCACTTCCTCTTTGAAGGGCTTTCTGACTCCCTGGTCAGCTGACCTCTAACCCAGACTCTTTTGCAGATAAAGACAAACTCATCAAGGAACCTCCAGGTGAGGTAAACTCTGGGCTAGATCTCAAATGTCAATCTGTCCCACCCCACAGAAGTGGAAGAGGGCTCTGGCCATGTCCTAAAGAGGACTTTCTTAGAAAAGCCGTCTGGTTTGTGGAAGGGCTTTGTCAGGAGGGCCTGTCAAAGAGGTCTTGGCCCTTTGGGGAGGCTTTCCTAGGAAGACCATCAAGTTAGTGTAGTGTGGCAGACTTTTACTGGGGAGACATAAACAGGTCCGTGTTTCACAGTGAGTTCTAGTCCAGCCTAGGCTACAAGTGAGACACTGTCTCGGGCATAAATAATTTCATTCAACTGTTCTATAAATGAGTCTATGTTTTCTTTCTAAAATGCTTTTTGAAAAAATATCTTTCTTTTTTTGAACTATCAGTTGGAAATACTATAAAAATTTTACTCAAGAGCCCGAGAACTGTTTGTAATCCTTTAAAAGTATCTTTCCATCTGCAAGAGCACTTAAAGAATTTGTAGGAATATTCATATTTATCTTTATCTGGTGTCTCTGCTCTTACTGCCTCAATTATTTTTGGTCTTCGTGGTTAAGTTCTATTAGAAGCTTCTTCACCTCACTGTGGTCCCACAGCCCTGTATGTGTAGAAGTTTGTACACTTGTAATTTTACACTTGCATGTTCGTAGTCCTGTGGTTTGCACCAATTCTTTACTCAATTTTAGAAACACATTTTTGCTGTTAGAATCACATAGATAATGTGAATTTGAATTCTATTTCCACACGTTTTATGGTTAAGAATATAACATATATTTTAAAAATTCATTCTTTGATATTTTCACACATCTATAGAATGCGTTTTGGTCATATATATCTGTCATTACTTCCTCTAGCTCTCCTTAGTGCCCCGACTCCATTTCCCTTCTAACTTACATAAGACATGTATAATATCAAGCCAGTCAAAAAATTTCATACTAATGGAGGAAAGAGAAAGAGATCCCACTCTTGGTGGAGAGGTCCTGACAGTGGATGGTTGCCTAGGGCGGAAGTCACGTGACTGCTGGTAGGTTGCCCATGCCTCAGTGGTTGGCCCCATACAAATGCACACAGAGGCAACACTAATTGAACTCTGTGTTTTCATTTCAAAAAACAAAACAAAACAAATGGAGATCATACTTCTCTCTTGTCAGAGCTCTACCTGTAACCGATAGCTTATGTCTGGTGAGATACCCCTAATGTAGATGTTATTGTTCCAACAGAGCTCCTGGAACACGACCATCCACTGAAACGAAATCCCCCTCGGAAGTCTCGGTCCCACCAGAGCCACAGAGCCTCATCCCTCAATGTTTTAATCTAAATTTGTCCTAAAGTCTTGTTGAGTTCAGTTGTTGCTGGCAGTTCAGCTTCTTAGGTCCCATCTTTCAAGTATCTATAATTCTCCCTTCTCTTGCCCTCTTCCTACGCCCTCTGCTTTCCTCCTCTTCTTCCTCCCCTTTTCTGCCACCATATGACATACTGACTCGTGACAAAAAAACCTATAAAATGTTTAAAATTAAATCTTACCAAGAACACAGAATGATGCCCTTTTTTTACTGACTCTGATATGTGTGTCCTCAAACATCAGTTCACTGTGAAAAATTTATGAACTTATAAGTCATTGCATCTCTCCTTTTGTAATATATCTAAGTGTTTTACTATTTTTCTATGATTTGTTCATGTTTTTTATTTGAATACAGTTCTGTGTGAGTAGTGTTCATGTGAATATTCCTTTCCAGACTGCATTCTCTTGGTTTTTGTTTGCAACAAATTTGGAAATTTTTAGTACATTTATTGGTCACTTATATATCACCTCTTTGGAAGTGTTTAAGTATTTTACCTATTTTCATTAAACATATATGTATTTTTGTTGTTAAAACTCAGACATTATTTGCATAATCATAATGAATTCTTTCTTAGACATATGTACAAATATTTTTCTAGTCCTCTTTCCTCTACTAACTTTCCTAATCTTTGCTTTAATTACTATTCTCTTTAAGGGAAATTACTGCTTTTAAAAAAGGGACTTTAGCCTCTACAAATTTCAACAAAATATTTTTTGTTTTTCAATTAGTTTCGTTAGCACATACAATGATGTTTCCTTGTGACAATGCCACAGATCTATCATGTCACCTGTTCACATTGCTCCCCACTACTCTTGTGGGTCCCCAACATCCCAAGAATTTTGATGTCTTGCATTTTAACTACCTTTAAGTTAAAATTTTCTTATTTCTTGTGTTTTAAACTCAATCTGTCAGCTACCTATACTAGTCAAAATGTTTAACTTCAATATGTTTTGGGAACCATGTAATTAATAATTTCTAATATTTCAGGATATATATATAAGAAAGATCCAGTCATGAATCCCATCACTTGGAATTTCTGGGGTTTTGTTTAATGGCAGCTTGTTGTCTGTTAGTGACTCACAGACAGGGGCAAGAAGTGTGCTTTTGTCATTTGCTGAATAAACATGTTAATTAAGTCAAATTGGCTGGTTATATTCAAGTTTTCTTTATCTTTTGTGATTCTGTTAGACTCTAAACTATTGATTTATATATTTGTTTCCTTTCTTCATCCACAGGTTTTGAGATTTTACTTTTATCTATTGTTTATTTTGAAAAAAATCAACCTATTATTGACAATCTTTCTTCCTGATTTGAATGATATTTGATTCTCCTATAGTTTCCTAATTATAAAATGGATCTGAATTCTGCTTTGACTGAAAAGCATTGACTCCTCACTTGGCCCCATAAGGTAACTTAGGCAGGATAGAAGCCTGGAATTTCTGCCTTTTCGTTTGTCTTCTGGCTTTGAGTCAAACATCTATGCAACCCTTTATGTAGGCATGTTCTGTTCTAGGAATGGCTGTCTACAAAATGGTTATCATGGGTTCAATTATCATGGGTTTTAGGTAGAGCAAAACCTCTCAGATCACTCTATGATGAGATTACTCCAAACAACCTTATCATTTCTTGGGGACCAGATTGTCCCCATAGGACATAAGAATCTCCCAGAAGACAGACATCTTGTGAAACCAGGGTTTGGTTGCTTAGTTTTGCAGACCCTTCTCTGCCCCAATTGCTTCCGCTGTGCTCAGAATCTGTGTGGATTCAATATGACTGAGATGTTTGATTTCCTCCTCTTCCTAACACTGCCATATTGATTAAATTCCTTTCTGCCTTTTAAATATTATTTCTCCATTCACGGCTGGTGCAAGTAGCTGAACCTAAAATCGAGACCCTCTGGAGGAATGCCGCCGGGCTAGGACTCCAGTAACAGAGATTGTAATTGGAACACCCACTGAACTTGAGGCTAGTGCTGAGATCTCTATATTTGCCCATCTTTTACTGTGGACCTAATTTGTACCTTTGACTTAAAAATAGGTTTCTTTTCAAAAGCATGCATTTGAGGCTTGATTTTTTTATCCACTTTGAGTCCCTTTAATTTGCAGCATTTAGTTTATTTATATGATTTATTGGTTGATATGGCTAGGCTTAAGTCTGCCATCTGGCATTGATTTGTTTCCCATTTTTTTCTTGGTCTTATTTCCTATCTTCTTTTACATTATTTTAGTTTTGTTTGCTTGTTGGTTTTATGGGTTTCTTGTGTTTGTTTTTTTTTAAATATTTTTAAAGCTAAGACTAATTTTTCTTCTTAATAGGTTCTTTAGAATTATTCCTTACATTAATATATGAAATAAGTATCATAAAACCTCATGTGTGATATGAAGATCTTACCCTACTCTCTGCCTCCTCTTGTCTTTTGTGTTATTATTGTCATAGATTTTATTCCTAAAATAATCTATTTTTATTTTAAACATTAAATTGATTTTATAAACATTTGAGAAAATAAAATGCAATCCCAGTAGCAATCTCCCATACTTACTATACTTTCAAAACTCCTTAATCCTTTCTGTAGAACTAAATTTTTTCAATTTTTTTTTCGAGACAGGGTTTCCTTGTAGTTTCTAGAGCCTGTCCTGGAACTAGCTCTTGTATACCAGGCTGGCCTCGAACTCAGAGATCCGCCTGCCTCTGCCTCCCGAGTGCTGGGATTAAAGGCATGCGCCACCACCGCCCGGCTTAAATTTTTTCAATTTTTATAATTTCCTTTTGTATTTCTATAGTATGGATCTGGTAGCAACATAGCCTCTCAACTCTTGCTTAATTGAAATTATATTCTTGCTGCTGCCAATCATTTGGTTCATGATTTAATGTTACCTAGCTAGGAGTTGGAGACAGACAAGAAGAAGCCTCTGTGGTGCTCGTTCTTGGCAGTTTCTGGAAATCCCGGTTTCTGGCATCAGGCAGCCGAATAATATGATAGCTATGAGCAGTAGTAGGGGGTACCCTCTACTAATGCAGTTTGTATGCAACTCTGCTCTAGAATGATTGATTTACAGCTCATTTATAGGCCTAGGAAGTGAGGATTTCTCAGCCCTTGACAGCCCTAGTGTGTTCCTGTGACCAAGATTTCCTAGGATCTTGGCCCTTACAGGTTGGTAGCACTCTGGAATTTTTCCAATGATCAGGGTCTACAGTTTCTTTTCTCAGGCTCTTGACAGCCTTATACCATCCTTCAACCTTGGCTGTCTACACTCTCCTGGCTTCTCATTACTATCGCCATTGCTCATTGCTTTGGCTACTTCTATTCCCTGTTGTCTCTGCCCCAGAAACTGTATGAAGCTCATCACATGCCTCTCATCACTACCGTTACCTCCGCTGCTGCTTCTGCTAGGCAGCTGCCACCTCTGCCTCTTGCCACTGCTGTGTCATTGACTCTGGATACCATTGTTACCACTGTTATCATTGACTCAACAGCTATGGACAACATATCTATCTATATCTATTGCTGTCTTTGTTGTCATTGCTTCTTGCTTCATGTTATAAGCTCAGTTTAATTATAATGGAAAGTAAAATCAGGTGAGGGAAAGGCCACGTGAGACAAGACATATTGGGGTATGATAGTATAAAACCTGATGACATGAAGCACCATAAGCTGTCTCCTGAAATCTCAGAAACTGGAGAGACAGTAATATGGGATTCCCCTCTGTACACTGTGAATATCACTGGTTAACAAAGAAGCTGCTTTGGGCCTATTGCAATACAGAATAGGGAATTCCAATCAGAGAGAGGAGGAGAGAGTAGGCAGAGTCAGGGAGAAGCCATGTAGTTGCTGCAGGAGACAGATGCCAGACACCAGATACTGGACGGAACTTTACTGATAGGCCACAAACACGTGGTGATACATAGATTAATAGAAAAGGGTTAATTTAAGTTACAAGAGCTACCCAATAAGAAGCATGAGCTATTAGGCCAAGCAGTGTTGTAGTAATACAGTTTCTGTGTGGTTATTTCAGGTCTGGGTGGCTGGGAAACAAACGAGCAGTCTCTGCCTAAATGACATACTGAATATATAGCCAGAAAAGGGGTGCTTTCACCAATCATATCAGACTTTCATGAAAATTCAATCCAAATACAACATTATACCAGTCACCATGGCCCTTCTATTAGTCTCCCAGAGAAAACCCCTCCTCCCTTCTTCCCAAGGTTGAAATAATTTCATGGTCAGCAAGATTTAAGAGTCTGCCATAAGCCATATGAGATACTTGTTGCTAGACCTAAGCCTTCAAAAGTTAGAATCACGCCTCGGCAGCAAGCATCTGTGATAGTAGTGTGGCTTACTCGGGCTCTCCATGGAGTGTACTGAATGACCAGTGATGACCGAGGGTAGTCTGGCTGGATGGTCTACTGAAATTCCTCTGCTCAATGTTTCCAGAGCGCCAGGGAAGAGTCTAACAGCTATTTTCTAGGAAAGCCAAACTGTCCCAGCTTCCAATATCTTAGCTTATGTAAGATAAGAATAACACCAAAAGGAATACTTAGAATAAAGATTTATCAGCAACATTAATTGCAACTTTAGCATTATTTAACAGCATTTTTACAGTGTGTAGCTCCTACCCAGTGTAACAATGAGAGATGGATCTCTCTCAACTATTTCAATCTTTTCTTCATCCCTTAAGTCCTAAGAGTGCAGGAAAGCTACTCTTTCCAATGGTTACTGATTGTTTTCAGCTGTGAGAGACCCTGACTTGTTACAAATGTATCATGGAGCTGGATGCTGTCTGATCAGCTTCATCATGATGGACTTTGAAGCTGGATAGCCCTCCACACTAGGCATCCAGTTCCTTCGTGGACCCACTGTTAATGTGGTACTCTATCCTATGAGAATTTTCTTAAAAACTGAGCTGTCCAAACTGATCACTTTTATCTTCTGTCAATCAACTTGGAGAAAACTAAATCTATTATTTGCAAGGAAGCCGAAAAAAAGCCCTGTGACTCTGTCTGGAGAACTTCAGATGAGCATGGAAATAAATAAATGCCATTTTTATTCCTCAGAGTGGGGATAGAAATAACAGTTTGTAGGTCCAACTAACCGGGAGTATGTTAGACCTGGGCTGGACAGTGAGAACCTAGAGAAGACCAGGAGCTCAGAGGCTTCATAAAGATCTTGCCAGCAAATATTTAAGCAAGACAAAGTTCATCGAGAAGCTGTGGCCAGGGATTAGAAGTTCGTAATAAGAGGACGAAAGAAGAATTGTGAGTGTATGTTTGGGGGGAGAAGGAAAATCCCGTAAGAAGTTCGTGAAATGTAAGCACAATCAGATGTAACTGGCTGGGGGTCAGTGTTTTCTATTGGAGGGAGTTGGCAACTGGAAGGGACAGTTAAAGACTGGGTTTCTACCCTAAGATACTGCTGGGGTTTCAGAGAAACATCCAGTAGGACACACTGAGATTGATCATTGGAAGACTGGCTCAGACAATTACGGAGCAGGAATTCTGGCGAGGTCCCCAATGGACAGCTATAATCTGAAGACTCTGCTGGGGATAGTGAGGATCAGTCTAGTGGCATTGAGAACCATACAAGTCAATGAACCGTCTAACTCTCAGACACAGGCTGGGAGCTAAACCTGTCATATCAAAGTTAGGCAGGCACGAAAGGCATGCCCAAGCTTTAGGATAAATACCAGCCCATCCTCTATAATTATTTTCTCCAGGCCCATGATATGGTGTTATCTTGCCATGGGAGCTTCCCTCCTGGTCCCTTTATAGCTGTAGTCAGCCTTCTCGGGAAAATTCCTCCACAAGTGCTCCAAAAAGTACTTTCCCAGGCTTCTAGGTACTTCTTAATTCAGCCATGCTGATGTCTAAAATACCTTTCTTGACAGCTATAATGGAGATAAATTATATCCATGGCTATTACTCAATATTGGCCCGCATGCTGGAAAGTAGAAAACTAAAGTAGAATGTGTTCTAAGGGCACAGGCTGCTTGGCTTGCTTAGAGGATGGTGGAAGACCTCTTTTGCTTCCAGTGAAGGTATTCAAAGAGAGAGAAAAGAGGGGGAGAGGGAAAGACAGACAGACAGACTGGCTGACAGAGACACAGAGAAAGAGACAGAGACAAAGAAGGGGGAAGAATGTGCATGGCCTGGTTTTTGAAACCTCAAAGCCCACCTCCAGTCACACCCTTCCTTCAACAAGGCCACACCTCCTAATCATAAGAATCTTTCTTAAGTAGTTCCACTCTCTGAAGAAGAAGCATTCAAATATGAGCCTCTAGGGTCCATTTTAATTCAAACTACCACAACATGGATAAAACATTGTGTGCAAAGATCCACTCCTGTGATCTCACAGGAAACCGAGTGAGTCTTGCAAACCTGCTTCCTCCCCTGAATCTTTGCAGGAGGGCATGCTACAATCTCACACTATTCAGGATCCAATCTCCTGACGTCTTGGCCCCCATTTCCCCACCCCGCTAGGTGTGGAGCTCTTTACCTTGCACTCTCAATTGCTCTTGCCTCATACAGGAGTCACATTTGGATGTCCCGGATGCACAGAAGACAATGTATTTTCATTCCCTTACAAGTGGAGAGTAGGAGCCCCATTCACAGCATATCCCCAAGACTGAGGATGACTAGCTAGGATCTAGGATGTAGAACTGGTGAATAATTCTGTGAATGGCATTAGCATAATAGGAAGCATACATGGCTGAGGAGCATGATATTCTATAGACTCTATAATATTCTAAAACTTTTAGGACAGAGCATTACCAAGCCTCGTGACATCCTCTTCAGCAAGAAGCCCAAGGAGATCAGTACCTTCTGCCCACTCACTTAGACTGTCCAAAGCCAGAGTCTTCCCGTGTTACATGGGATTTATTCAGATTTTGATTCTGTAACCAAAACAAAATCCCTGTGTTCCTATGTTCCATGCCTTCTACAAGACAAATTCAGATGTTCTTCACATGGACTTCTGAACCCCCTGGCTTTACTGGGTTCAGACTAAAGAAGGCCCCCTCTTCTTATCTAGACCAGACTTCATGCACATTGGGCATCTGGGACACATGCCCAGTCACACCATAAGTTTCTCCACAACGGCAATCAACACGGTGTGCCTGATTTCAACTGTAAGAAAAACCAAGGCCTTCACTCTCAGGTAAGGCCAGTTTCCTCTGCTATCCACTGTAACGTAGACTTGGTCTTCTTACCTTCATAATGACAACAGGGTCATCACGGGGAATCTCGGCAATGCTCACTCTGCACTTTGGACATGTTACTGGCTGATATGCACCCGTGAGGGCTCTTCCCTAGGCAGACTCTCAAGACGAGTCTGTTTACAATTACAGAAGGATCTTACAACCAGGCAGACCCTCCTTTTTACCCAGCGGGCTTCTCTTCAGCTCCGGCATCATATTTAGTAAGAGTGAAATCTCTTGTACTTCTGGGTTTGCAGCTGACCCTTCAAAACGTCAGTCCAGAATCGTCTAGGCTCAAGCTCTTGGCTCCTCATATTTCTGCCTTAATTTATCTGGTGTGACTAATGGCTTGGGAAGGAAAAACAACTGACAAGATAAGGCTGAAAATCAAATGTTATCCCACCGTGAGAACCCTAGAGACAAAATGAAAATATTACGATTTCAGCGAGACTGTTCGAAGAGTGCAAAACAGTTCTCAAGACAATAACGGCTACCTGTCATATAAAGTCACTGTATATTTTCTTACCTCTTACCAGGGAGTAAATCATATGTCGTACAAATTGAGGAACACCTGTAAGTTACTAATAACTGAGCATGAACAAAGCAGCTAACCAAAGTTTCAGGGGAGTGTACAGTTGACATGCCTGACTAGCCAAGGGATGTGTACAATCCCGTCTTTAATTTTGTTTTTCAAAGTCCAAATTACTTATAAATGGAAATTAATTGATCTTGTGATACTTATCAAGGACATAAGGGCAACAATCTTACAGGGTACTGGAGGACGGCACACAGACAGGGTCCTAGAGAAGCAGGCACTATTCTATAAAACAAGGCGCAGCAATGAATTCAAGACCTTCTCAGGTCAGGTCAGCATTTCTCAGTGTGAGCAAGCTGGGCGTGAAGCTGAGCCGTGGTGAAATTCTAAACCTTCTGACATTTAAGGAACTCAGTGTGTGCTCTATACTGCCAAGTGCTCAGAACACTGGAATTAGCAAAACAATGCTGTCCTTTAGAGTCTTGTGGTCTGGAAGTCAGGAAACAAATCCACACCTGTGTAGGTGCTGTGGCCTCTGTAGATAGAGGCCTCCTTCCTCTCCACAGAGAAAGGCCGTCATCCTAGTGCCTGGTTGAGAAAGAGACTTCCAAAAGAGGAAACTTGCCCTGAATCTCAGACTTTTTTTTTTTTTTTTTTTTTTTTTTTGGTTTTTCAAGACAGGGTTTCTCTGTAGCCTTGGAACTAGCTCTTGTAGACGAGGCTGGTCTCGAACTCACAAAGATCCACCTGCCTCTACCTCCCTAGTGCTGGGATTAAAGGCAGTGTGCCACCACCACCCAGCCTGAATCCCAGACGGACAAGTGCAATTGTCTGTTGGAAAAAGAACACCCAGGCAGGAAGGTAGCTGAGGGAGGGCTGCAGGCAAGGAGCTCCCCATGGGAACACATAGCAGAAAACCCAAAGAAGCTAAAGCACAGAGGATGGCTTTGTTAGGCCTACGTGTGTGGGCTTTCTGTTGCTTTTATGCTACTTTGTTTCATGAACATCATCACCAGAGGGCACCTGCCTATTAGTCCTTGAAAGGCTGACATGGAGCGGTCAGTCTTTCCAGGTGTCCCTCTGTTTTGTGTGGTGTCAGACCAATCCAACTTCCCCAAAGGGCTTGAGAAACATCTTCCTTGTCTTTGTGTGTGCAAAATGGGTCTCATATCCTGAGGACGGGAGCACTCTGCCTTCTATGTCTTTACTTGAGAGAGATCTGCCATTATGTGCTAAGTGACTGTAACAGAGAGAACCTTGCGTGATGTATGGATCTTTTCCTGTCTGGTTTGGCTATCTTTCGGGAATTGTCCATTTCCATCATGGAGTTAATATACACCCATATTTTCCGGTTAAAAACATCAGATTTATGGACATGTACTACCTTCCCTTCCTGAAACTAATCTTTGGCATTTTCTCTCTTTCAAATTACTAGTCTTGCTACAAAATTACTAACTTTATTAGGTTACTTTCTAATTACACTTGCCTTGTTAGTTTTTTTTTTTTTATTTTCAGTTCCGTCTCATCCTTACACACTTGTGTAATCAAAGGTGCAATTACACAAGCAGAAACAGGGTAGATGTGATATTGGTGGAGAGCACAGAATTTGCTTAGAAAGATAAGCTTTGAAGTCTATGTGACCGCATGCTACCACAGATAATACAGTGTACATTTCCCCATTTCTTTTTAATTCTTTTATTTCATCTTATATCCCAAGCACAGTTTACCCTCCCTCCACTCTTCCCAGTCCTCCCCCAACACTTCCCCTCCCCCCAGATCCACTCCTCCTCTGTTTCTCTTTTTTGAAAAGGCAAGGCCTCCGAGGGATATCAACTAAATATGACAAATCAAGTTACAATAAAATTTGGCATAAGCTCAAGTCAAGGCCGGATGAGGCAACCCCGTAGGAGAAAAAGGGCCCCAAGAATAGGATAAAGAGTCAGAGACATCCCCAACTCCCACTGCTGAGAGTCCTACAAGAGCACCAAGCTACCTAACTGTAGCGTATATGCAGAGAACATAACACAGTGTATCCAGGCTCTGCTATTGTCCTTTCTGTCTCTGTGATCCCTAGGCACCCTGCTTAGTTGATTTTGTAGGCTGTGCTCTCTTCTTCTGGTGACCTTGACCCCTCTGACTCCTAACATCCTCCCCACCTCTTCTACAGGGTTCCCCTGATCTGCCTAGTATTGAGCTGTGGGTGTCTGCCTCTGTTCCCATCAGTTGCTGGATGGCTCCTCTCTGATGACAACTGGGCCAGGCACTGATCTATGAAAATAGCAAGAGTATCATTAGTGATCACCCCATTGATTCCCCCCCCCCCCCAGTCATGTTTGGTTCTGTTTTGGGTCTCTGTTCTCTTCAGACTCTGGTTCCTGGCCATACAGGCAGTGTCAGGCAAGTGATTTTTACAATGTCTTTACTTTAAAAATAAATATACTATGTCTTACATACCTTGATTTAATCGTTCTATGTTGTACTCGTACAAGATGATCTCAATTTGACAATTAAAATTTAAAAGATAAAAATAGTAATTCATGGAATTATTTCTAGACTGAAATTAAAACTGTTGCCTTGTTTCACAGACTGTTATGGGAATAGCAAGTGAGGCTATAGGATGATAGCAAACACGAAAAGAAAGACCTACAAAACACCTATAATAAATTTCAGTGACTGCCACAAGGCAAAAGCAAAGACAACATCGCTTCAAATAAAAATGCAAAAGGTATTAACGAAGCTTCAATAAAAGACTACATCAAAATTAGACTTCAACAAAAATTCACCAAGTAACAGGTTAACCTATGAAAATGTGTTTACTCACAGGCATCATGAGAAAATGTAAAATAAAATCACAGTGTCCTCTCTAAGGAACACTGCGCCAGCTAAATAAGAGGCCAGCATGGTACCATGAGACTGGCATATTAGTGCTTTTATGCCAGGAAACCATCTTTGGTATTTGCCAATACCAGAAATACTCAAACCTCATTACCTGAATATTGGGTTGCTCTGAGGAACCTAACAGAAAGAGCAAATGGCCACTGAAATATATATGAAACCATGCATAGCAGAGTTAATCTCCATGGCTCATATGTCTGCTGTAGAGATGACACTCTCAGTGGCAAAGAGTAAGGGCAGGGCAGTACCCCATCACAAAATATACTCTGACAGACTACTGGTCTACAGAGATGAGTTCCATGTTGGGACAGTGACACACTCCATAGAGAGAGAAGTAGGCCATGATGTGAGCCTCCTGCTCCTACCCTGGGACCTTGTCAGCACCATGTGTAAGAACTCATAGGGAGTTTTACATACTAGAACCAGGTCTTGACACTAAGTTAGCTTAGGACAAGAGAGACATTGGGAGTGTGCAAGATGCTGGGTCTACTGGTCACAGAACACATATCTCCTAGAAGTTACAGGCATAGCAACTGGACTCAAGTGCAATGTCAGGGTTAATCTCTTCCATGGTGAACACAGGGCCCATGCAAACCCATCCCCTTTCCTAGTTCCATGTCTAACATGTAGAGTGACCCAACTATTCCCCACTTCTATACCCATATTGCATATCTCCTATTACCTTCTCCATCCTCTCTTTCTTTATATCTTTTCTTCCCTTCCCTTTTCATCATCACCTATTTCATATCTGTTATAGAAGTTTACCCCTGAAATCATATACACACAAGCCAAGCTAAACAGACTTAGCAGGTTGTATTTATATATGTAAATATACATGTGTGTGTGTATAATAAAAAGAGCATTAATTTGAGAGGGAGTGAGAAGGACATGAGAAGGATTCAAGAGGGCATAGGGAAGGGGGAAAGTAATATGGGGATATTTTGCTTTAAAACTTTTAATTAAAAATTTAATTTCAAAATTTAGATTTGAGTGAAGACATGCAGTACTTGTATTTCTGAGTCTGACTTGTTTCATTTAACACAATGGTCTTTTTTAATCTAAGCACAAATAGATAGTTACATGCAGGAACCATTTTTTCCCTAAATGATATGATATGTGCCAGAAATAAACATATGCTTTCAGTGAGTACCAAGACCACAGAGAGCTGAGCACCGCCAGGAAGGAAGAATAAATAAATTGTGTATACTCTGACTTAACTCGATCTTTATTGCTTTAAAGAGACAGCGTGACCAGGGAAACTCTTATAAAGAAAACATTTAATTGAGGTTGTTTGCTTACAATTTCAGGGGTTCAATGCATTATCATCATGACAGGGAACAAGGTGACATGCAGGCAGACATGGTGCTGGAGCTGAGTGCTACATCTTCCAGGCAACAGGAAGTCCACTGACTGTCACTCTGAAAGAAGCTTAAGCAAGAGACCTCAAAGCCCGCCCCCACAGTGACACTCTTCCTCCAACACTTCTTAATAGTGCCACACAGTCTGTGACCAAGAAATTCTATTCCTTACAGTGGTTCCAGCCCAACATCCTAACCAGAAGCGTTTGAAAAGACATACACAAGGTGTTTGTAGTCCAGCTAGACATGATGGAGAGAATTCTTAGGGCTGCGAGCAAGCAAACTGCAGCTTTCAAAGGACAAGGAATAGGTGGGGAGCCATCACTGAAGGGCTGAGGTGCACGGCAATGGCCAGTTCTGAGACACTGAGACCATGGCAGGTTTCTGAAGTCCCGAACGGGTAGAAGAACAGTTACTGAGTTCCAGTGTCATCACGGTTCACGGAAACAATCTATCGTGGTAGAATCCATGCAGCAAACCTGAACAAGCTGTTCAGTCTGATGAGGAGGTCAACATAAACACATAGAAATAAAGAGACGTGGGCATACACACCAGGCCGGTTAGCTTGAGATCACACCAGAGGGTAGAGCACGGCTGCAGGAGAGAGGGAACGTCACCAGCAGCAGGGTGACAATCACAAATGTTGTACCATAGCTCTCAGCCATCCAGCACACATTCCATACAGCAGGCACTGTTAGGCAAAAGGCAGTGGGCAGATAAGCCATCTGCAATTGTACTGTGTGGTGTTAAGACATCTCCAATGAATACAAAAGGCATACAGTTTATCCAGAACATTAAAGAGTTAAACATTCTAAGAAAAAAAAGTATAAATTACCAAGACAGCATAATAAATAAAAATTATATGCATTGATACAGGGAAAACTATTTGCTAAAATGCAGTCCCTAATCATAATTGACAAAACACAAAATAGAGCTGGGCACCTGGGAATAAAGAAGAGTTCTACTAGAACCAGCTGCCATTTGTGCATGTTCAGCATGTACCACCCTACACAGAGATGAGACTGGAAGGGTCCACACCACTCCCTATAGCTGATGTCACCTAGAGTTCTTACTCTTCATTATTATTATTATTATTATTATTATTATTATTATTATTAAAAATTTCCATCTCCTCGCCTCCTCCCACTTCCCTCTCCTCCCCTCCACCCAAATCCCCACTTCCTCCCTCTCCAGGCCAAAGAGTAGTCAGGGTTCCCTACACTATGGGAAGTCCAAGGTCCTCTCAATTCCCCCCAGGTCCAGGAAGGTGAGTATCCATACTGACAAGGCTTCCACAGAGCCCATCCATGCAGTAGAATCAAAGCCCAATGCCATTGTCCTTGTCTTCTCAGTCAGCCTTCATCATCAGCCACATTCAAAGAGTCCTGTTTGATCACATGCTCCATCAGTCCCATTCCAACTGGCCTTGGTGATCTCCCATTAGATCTGTCCTACCGTCTCAGTGGGTGAACGCACCCCTCGAGGTCCTGACTTCTTTGGTCATGTTCTCCCTCCTTCTGCTCCTCATTTGGACCTTGGGATGATGGAGGAGTGTCTATGTGTTACTTTCATTATTAATAAAAAACTGCCTTGGCCCTTTAAGAGAACAGAAAATTAGGTAGGCGGAGTAGATAGAACAGAATGCTGGGTAGCAGGAGTGGGGAGACGCTTCAGTCGCCATAGGGAGTCTCCATGCTGCTCCTCTCCGAGATGGACGCAGGTTAAGATCTCTCCTGGTAAGCCACACCTCGTGGTGCTACCCAGATTACTAAATATGGGTTAAAGGAAGATGTGAGAGTTAACCAATAAGAGGCTGAAACTATGGGCCAGGCAGTGTTTTAAAAGAATACAGTTTCCGTGTAATTATTTTGGGCAAAGCTAGCCGGGTGGTGGGCTACAGCCCGCCGTTCACACTACATTGGGACCTCAGTCCAGTGCTCCAATGTGGGTCTCTGTCCCTATCTCCATCCATCGCCAGGTGAAGCTTCTATGGTGATATGCAAGATATTCATCAGTATGGCTAAGATCGGGTCATTTCAAGCTCCCTCTCCTCAGCTGCCCAAGGAAGTAGTAACCTCACATCCCTCCTGCTGCTCAACAGAATCCTGGGTGCCACTGCATTCAATCAACTGCACAGTGATTCTAGGGTGTCTGGACAGTGAGTATGATCTGGAGACATGTTAAGAAATAAATAAATTCTTATTTGAATTATATTTAAATGGTCAAGTTCAGCTTGTCACGTGAATGGCTAGGTTCTGCTGTTTCTTTTTTATGTTTTGATGTTTGAAAATACATGATTATCTAAATAACTTGTTTCTTTAGTTGTGAAGTGAATTTTTGATTGAGGAACATGAAATGGGGTATAAGATATTAATGTTTCTCAAAATGCTTATTTCCTGCTGAAGAAGTCTCTGTGGCTCTGGAAGAAGAGGATAACTCTGGCCATGGGGTATTGATTCAGGGATGAACTATTGGCTATGCAAATGGAATCTTCTGGATGGGACAATCTGAAGGAACCTACCTGGGCACAGAAGTGGCTAGAAGATACTGCTACCCATCAGGGAGCCTACCCATACCCTTCTTGGCACTAAAATTAAAAACAGTATTCTATTCCAATGTCTGCACAAAATAGTGGGATTTCAACCTTGGCGATCAATGGGGTGACGAATGTCGCAGGCAAATCACTTTCCCATCCGACAGTGGGATTTCAACCAGGAAGATCTATGGTTTTAACTCTCTCTCTCTCTCTCTCTCTCTCTCTCTCTCTCTCTCTCTCTCTCTCTCTCTCTCTCTCTCCATACACATGGTATCTCTTTTCAAAACACACAGCTAAAACAAAGAAACTTGAATTTATAAATTGGTAGAGACTTCAAACACTACCCTGAAAGTCAGGAGTATCACCAGGAATACTTGATGTAGCACTAGATAAGAGTGGCTCTATAGAACCTTGTCCCCCGAGCCTGTTTTGGGCGCAACCTGCTTGAGAGCCCAGTGCTCTGCCCTCCAACTCAGATTACTGCTTGGCTCAGCTGCGAGACTCTGAGTCAACAAGGGGCTGAGTATTGCTCATGTCTGAATTGGATGGTAATAGTGCAGTCATTGAACACAGGGTACATTTGGGTGGCTCTTTTTTTGAAGTTTATGATTGAATTTGAGTTGATTTGGTCATTGAGTACACAGCCTTATCCATATTGCATTAAAAGCACACGTTTCTAACTTTGCTTGAAGCCAGTAGATGAATCAGCTCAGTGATTCACAGTCTCTTTATCCGTGAAAGTTTGTCATATCCTGAAAGAATCATACTTGCAGATTGATTAAAACCCCTTTGAAATTTTAAGACATTGTGTTTTGTAAAAATAAAGTCATTGTTTTTCTCTACTCCTTGACCTCAGAAAAACCTGTCCTTCAAAATCTGTCATAACCCTGAGGCAAATATGCTAGAACCCTTTCCTGATATTTTCCTGCAGTGTGGCTTGGAGCTGGGCCAGCTGTGGTTGCACTTGAAGATTTTGTGGTTCTTGGATTTAGAAAGTTTCAGCTACATAGCTTATGAGCAATGGTTTCCCTAGTCTTGTCTCCTTTGTAACGTAACAAGAATATGACACCAGCTTCCGTGTAAGTACCATGTATGCTGTGGTCCTCTTCAGGCCCCTGCCCTGAGTTCTGAAATCTCCTGCCGGCAATGATGAGAACAACTGGGGCTTTGCCTGCTCAGGAGCGGAGAAGTAAAACTGACAATGGCATTAGTCCTGCGAACTTTTGGCATGTGTTGTAGCATCCAAAAATTTGCTACCAGGACTATGTTACTGGGTTCAAAAGGCTAGAAACAGTCCAACCTGGTGGTTCAGGAAGGCTGAGTTAGAAATAGCTCAAATTTAAGGTCTATCTGGGCTATAGAGCGAGTTCAAAACCAGCCTGTGTATATTAGTGAAACTGAGAAATTTAGAGTCTAATCCCTGGTAGGCAGACAGACCAAGAAAATGAGGCTTTGAGTAAATTAATATACTGTTCACTTCCATCTTTAAGATGGAAGACTTCCTGATTCTTCTCCTATATGACAATGATTTGGTGCGCTCTCCTGACCACGGGTTTCCCCAACCCTCTCCATCCAGTGGTAACTATTCAAATGTCACTGAAGGGCCTCTGTGACAAGAGCCAATGACTTTCTCTGTCTTTGTCTGTATGATTTCATCCCCTCTCATAGCCCAAACCATACAATTCCAAGAGAGAAAGGGGGTTCATCCCATTCCCAACAACTCCCCACACACCCTCCCAGCATGCTAGGATACCCACTCTGGGCCCCTTTCCCTCTTGAAGGAGTTTGTCTCTTTGTGAGCTTTGCTATGCATGTGCTTGTGTGAGTGTATACTTTCATTTTCAATAAAATCTGGTGGAGTACTAAGACCTTCATTTTCTTGCCTTTTTTATTTTTTAAATCAATGGGAAAATGAATCTGTTCATGCAATTCTAGGTAACATCTTCCCGAGAGCATCAAGACCTTGTCTCAAAATTCAAAGTAAAAAGAGTTCTGGGGATATGGCTCCATGGTGAGTGCAAGCCTAGCGTTTGTGCAGCCCCAGATTCAATCTGCAGCTCTACAGCAACCATAAGGAAACAAACAAACAAACGAAAAACTACAAACAGAGCATCCACAGCCAGTTTGGTCTTCTAATGGGCCATTCTAGCAAGGCGGCCACAGCATTCTTTCTTTAGCTTCCTGTGTTTTGCTTTCCATAATAAAATACTCTTAGATTCAATAGAAACGGATTCACAGGGAAGAAGGAGGGAAGAGGCCGGAGCAGAGGAGTGAAGGTCCCTGGGGGTGAGGGCAGTACCCAGGCACACTGCCCTTGAAGAAAGTGCTTCTTTAAAACACCAGGGACTTAAGGAACTCCCACCCATAGCACCCAGGCTTTCTAAGCACGGTGTAATGAACGTAGATCATTTGGTCGAGTCCGTGCCTAGCAAAACAAAACCCTAAGTTTTAGCCCTAGGACCAAATACAATCAGGGATGGTGGTGTTGCCTATAATTCCAGCTCTTACAAGGGAGAGGTGGAAATAGGACAGTTATAAGTGTGAGATCAACTGTCGAAACAACTTTGAGGCCAGCCAGGGCTACAGGAGACCCTGTCTCAAAAACAAAACCATAAATAACTGAATACTTAAGTCGGTAAACGGAAGTTTATATTTTAAACTGGGGAAGTGGGCATTTATGAATTTCAGTGGTTCTAAATGTAGCAAGATCAATCAATAAAATACTGTTTTACTACTTTTAAAATAATCATTGTTTAGTTATAGGTTGCCATGTGAGGGTAGGGTGTTTTATATATGTGTTTATAAACACATACATACATACATACAGACAGACAGACAGACAGACAGACAGACAGACAGACAGAAATGCTCTGAGTTGAGAGACATGTAACAGTTCTCTGCATGGCTAAGGGCCTATTCCCCCTTCTAGTTCCGGGCTGAGCTCCTAATCTCTGCTTTAAGCAGAAATGAAACCCCACGGTAACTTTTCCTCTACCAACCAGACATGGAGCTTTTCAGCTTTATCCTCAGGCAAATGCCCCAGCGCAGGTTCCCTAGTCCTCCTCATCCTGAGAGCCATCAGGCACGTGCTCCCGACAACACTGTATTTCCGTCTTCTCCGTTGCCACATGTGCTGATGCAGAAGCACTGAATGAAGCTCCCCGCTCTGTCCCCTCGCTGCCTTGTTCATTTGCACATTGTTTTCATACATTGTTCACATGCAGCTGGCCACATTGTTCACACAGACCCAGCTGCTGAAGCAAAAATGTGTCTGGGACCACGTGGATAGCTGTTTATTCCCTATTTCCTTGGCTGTTGAGGTGTTGAGAGGAAAGGAAGGAACAGTGGCCTGAAGAGACGGCTCTGAAGAGAGGTATAACTCTTGGCCCTGTGGACCACCCCAGCCTTTCTACAGCATCAAGAAAGCACTGTCCTACAATATCCTGGTGGCCACACTCTCTTGATTCAGTCCATCTGTATTCTTCATGATGCTGAAGAAGACTAAAGTAAAGTTGCCAAGTCTAGTACAAGAAAATGTCTGGTAGCCTCATCTTAAGTGGTCTCCAGTCAGCTGCCAGCAGCACCTCAAGTCCCTGTTCCTCCCATATGGTGACATCTATTTTGACATCTTGGATATATAGCTCACCTTCACGGTGCATGGTTCTTACTGCTATGTTTCTATTTTGACTGGGACACAATGACCCTGCAGTGACTGTCAGGGGCTTCCCTTGCTTGTCGGCACCATGCCCCAACTGCCCAAAGCCTCCCCATTCTCTCCAAGTGCTGCCAAGGATTGTGGCATCACCTCTGGCTAGTCAAAATTCCTAAGAATTTTTGGTAGAGGTTGTGTGAGATTTTTTTTATGAGGCTCTCAGGCAGATCAAACACAGCTGCTGGCCAAAGGATTACTTCCCTTTCCAGGACTCTGCCTCAGTATCTTGTAGCTACCCGAATTCCTAGCAAGCATTCTGACCATAGACAGAAGATGATACCCTAACTATCTTAGCTCTTCCCTTGTCTCTAAGTGGGTCACCAGAGAAGCTTGTGACCAAACACCACTTTTGAGTATTTTGGCTGTGACACTTTGAGTAGAGGTATTCTTCCTTTGGGGACATTTTCTAATCTGTTTG
Source organism: Arvicola amphibius (assembly GCF_903992535.2). NCBI lineage: Eukaryota > Metazoa > Chordata > Mammalia > Rodentia > Cricetidae > Arvicola > Arvicola amphibius. Next base: position 105,506,376 of record NC_052048.2, on the reverse strand, counting down.
AGGCTTTCCTGGGTTCTATGGCAATCTTGTCTCTTGGCAACGTCTACCACAGATGACATGTAGCTCACATTGTGCAGGGAAGGGGATCTTGCTGGCCCAGGACTGAGGCCATCACAGGTCATCAGGATTTTGAGCTATGTATCTGGCTCCACTAATCCTCTACTCTCTGCACTGGGTGTGCAAATGCCTGTTTGACACATTCATTTCCTCTTAATTCTTTAGTAAATCCTTTTCCTATCCTAACACGCCTTTCAGGACCTAGCTAGGTCCTGTGATAACAACATTTCTAACTGTGTGGAATATTGACAGGTACTTAAAACTCTCCCGTGGACTCTGAGTTGTCTTTCTCTCATTGAAAATCACTCATTTAAGAAAGACCCATAAATTCTGGAAAGAAAATTCCAAGTTGACTGCTTGCCTTGATTGACTTGATGGCTGGGACTCCTGTTTTATTCTTATTTTTCTATGTTGCTGGATGGTTCTCTGGCAGCTGGGATGGGCCGAGCACTGTCCTTAGGGAATGATGTGGGTAGAGAGGAGTCTTGACACTCTGGACAGTCATGTTAGGACCTCAACGAATGGAACTTCTCTAGCTTAAAGTGCTAGGCTTTCCACTTATGCCTTTACCTTGGTATCCATTCCTGTTTCCAAAACAAGCAATTTATAGACAGAATTCAGTCTGAGCAGCTTGTGTTTCCCAGAAGCCTTGGGGTCCAAATCCAAATAACCAATTCCTATTATCCCTCAGGCCAGCTAGTTTTCTCAATTCTTTCTTTAAATTCTCCTACAATGGTCTTTCCAATTTCAACCAGTGTCTGGAGAATCCTGTAGCTTTTTCTTGTTGGAGCCTTTTGTTAAGTTTTCTTTACTTGGTGATTTTAAAATGTGATGGGCCTGTCTTTCAGAATCCCTGATGGCACCGGAAGCTCCTGAATGTTATTTCAGTTTCCCGTGGCTACCAAGAAATTTCTGGTAAACTAAGGTCAGAAACTAAAAGTACTTCCACCTTCTGTGTCTGTGGTCAGGAGTCTTGGTGTCAGAGGTCATCACCGAAGAGTCATGGGATTTTTATTGCAGGCAAGCTGGAAAGGAGGGAGGGAGGTACTTTACTGTTTTACAGGCTGTGTTAAGTCTTCCAACATGTACCCTGTCACCAGGACTACAGCTATCCTGGATACATACTGAAGCTGACTAACAGCATCCTCCTCCTGAAGTTCCCTGTAGGGCTCTCTGGCCAGTCTTTATTAAGCCTGCAGAGATACAGAGCTCCTTATGGGATTTGGTGGATATAGTCTTCATTCTACAAAACTTCCAAAGAGTCACCTCTAACCTGCTAGACAATTTCATAAAGTGCAGCCCCACAAAGAAAAACGTTAGCCATGTACTAGGAAAAATGAAAATTCAGTGCATACAAGCAATTTGGCTGACTCTAAAATAGCACGCACTGGCATGTTAGCAGCAATTATTCCTAAGCAATGAAGGACTGGTTGAATCTAGTTTATCTTCGCGGACTCGTATTTAGCTTCTTTCTTTTCTATAATAAACAGAAACTGTTTTTACTGTAAGAAAATAATGTAAACAGTTAATCCACTAACTGAAACACATTACACTAGTGTTTTGTTTTTACATTCACACAAATAGCAGCAAACTCTGACTCGTTGCTGTGATGCCAGAGTTTTCTCCTATCCCGTCTGAAGGAACAATAGGAACCGTTTCTATCTAGGAGGCTTCAGAGCAGCCTTGTCTTGCAGAGCGTATCTTACCATTTGAGTTTTACCTTAAGAATGGTATCTCTTTCTTCAGTGCGTAAAAAATTTAAGTTTGAAGAAACTGAGAATTTGGGGCTGTCAAGTTTGTCTGTTGTTTTCTGGAATTGGTTAGTGGTATCACCTGCAACTTTCCAGCTAGAAAACACAAAGCTAAACCTTGGGAGGAAGAATCGCACAACCTGAGCTGCCACACAGCTTTTGTGAGCACTGGGGTGTAGTGTGGAACTGCGGCCGGCTTCCTGCCGCCTGGCTCCCAACCACCGGCTAGCTTTACCCAAAATAATTACACGGAAACTGTATTCTTTTAAACGCTGCCTGGCTCATTAATTTCAGCCTCTTACTCACATCTTGACTAACCCATATCTAATAATCTGTGTAACACCACGAATGGTGTCTTACCGGGAAAGATTCAGCACATCTGACCTGGTGGCTGGCTTCATCGCATCTCTGAGGAGAGGCATGGCGGTCTGCCTCACCTAGGAGAGGCTGGGCAATTGTCTGAGCCATCTACCTCACTTCCTTCTTCCTGTTCTGTCTACTCCACCCACCTAAGGGCTGGCCAAGGCAGTTTCTTTATTAACAAATGAAATCAACAGATAGATAGAAGACACACCTACATCACTGGGGATATGTGTGAAGGGTGCCAGAATTTTCATTCTGGATTCCATACCTTTAGCCTGTTTAGCTTGCTAGCCAGCCTGCCTTCCTTCTTTGATGGCCCCATCCTGTTTGCTAGGTGCTTGAACTCACTGTGTAACTGGACAGGACCCCATATCCCAAGTGCTGCAATTTTAGTGTGCACAGTCATGCCCCATTTTATACAGTGCTGAGTATTCTGTAAAATCCACAGGGCTCCATGCATTTTAGGCAAACACTCAACCAAATGAGCCATATCTCCAGACCTTCCTCCTTGCATTTCTTATGCAAAGGTTATTTCTTCAGTCCCATTGTTTTAACAGGACTCTATAGAGATAAGCGGAAGCAATAGACATCACAAAAGAATCTAGAACATGGAGGAAGAAATGGAGATTGTACCTGTGTAAAAACTGCAGTGGCCAGATAACCTAGGAGAGGAGACAGTGTCAGATCTGCTAAGAGGCAAGACACAAAAGCAGCCATGCTCAGGAAACCAGAAACCCTTGGATGTCATATCTGCGAAGAGGCAAGACACAAAAGCAGCCATGCTCAGGAAACCAGAAACCCTTGGATAAGAAGACACAGGTCAAGTACTGGAGTACTCAGGGGCCAGAAACCTCTGTGTCATGGTGTCTTCATTTGTGTGGCACTGGACAAGAATGTAACGTGTTTCACACACGTACAAAGCCCCAAGAAGAGGGCATAGAACTATGTCACCCCACAGGCTACAGGCCAGGGGCTGAGAGAGACATCACAGTGTCTGTACAATCCCTGCTAATGAAAGGACATGGGACTCATGCTGGTTCCTCCTTTCTTTTTTAAACTTATAGTCTTCTCTCAATGCCAAATATCTAGAGTTTATGGTTCTGGAAATAATCATGATCTATTCAGTCTGTGTTTTGTCAAGAATGCTATTCTGCCTTCATGAGAATGATTAGAAACTTTGCATTTGATGAAAGGTTTAAAAGAGTCACTTCTAAGTGGAATACATTAAATTTGAATAATATGCAGAAGTGGATCTTTGCTCTCAACTGGTGGATGGAATTTGTCATTATGGCCTTTTAGGTTTTATGGACAATGTGCCTTCTGTTAAAAGGAGGAAGCTGCAAGGAGCCTATCGAGGCTACAATAGTTCCTGGGGGAGGGGCTTGGCAGGTGGGTTGAGCTTGAGCTTCAGCCATACTGACCACTATTCCACCGGTCATTGCGGATGGATAAATGCTGAGGTCAAGGGGGCCACATTGTAGGGGGACTGGGAATGTCTTAGCCTAGTGAACGGCATCCGGACATTTCCTAATCTAACCCTTCCCGAAGCTGCGGTGACCTGCGGTGACCCTTCCCTGGCTTCTGAGAGCTGAGGTAATGATTGAGGAACATAGCTGTATGCACTCAGAAAATATAAAGTGTATATTAGAAACGCATGGTTCCTTGTTCTCTGTTCTGCCTCTCTGTCCTTTGCCTTGTATTCATGTCTACTTTGGGAATATGAGCAGGTTTATCACGCAATAGTTATTTTGTTTTTTGGTTTTTTTTAATTTGGCAAAATGTGGATTTTTTGCAAAGTGCCTTGAAAGACTACTAAGACAAGGATAAAATCCACTGATCTCTTTTGGGTAGTTTTGTTTGGTTCTGTTTGCTTGTTTACTTCCTTCTTGAATATTTTTAAACTATTCTAGGAAAAAATTCCATTTAATTTCTTAGAAGGCTCATGGTGTCTCCTTTCTGAGATTCATTGAATCGGACAGGAAGAATGCATTATTTGTTGTCATGTCTCATGGCAAAACTGTGTAGACACATAGTACCTAGAGACTGCCACTGGTCCTGCATGGCTTGGAGAGACTCGGTTACCTGAGCTTCATGGTCAGTAGCATCACACTTGTGAGAGATGCTCAGCATCTTGCATCAACCTCCCTAACCTCCTGTGGCCTCCAGCTTTTCTGTGATGAGGATGGCTTCACTCACTTCTCCAGAGCTTGAACTCCTGTTGTCCTGCCCAATTTGTCAGCGTAAAAGGTAACACGTTTAACAATTAAAGATAAGCTACACAAAATCTAGACACCACCTCTGGATACACGCTGTGTTAGCTACAGAATAACAGACAGGCCACCCCAGGGTTAGGCCTATCTCCCATCCGAGGTCAAGGATACAAAGTTGTAGGGCTTGACCTATTGCAGAAGAGCCGCCTAAGGAATCGACCTCACTGACCCTGTCTGCCGGGCTCCATGTCCATGCGACAACTTTGCAAACTCCCTTTTCTCCTGAAAATCTTTCTTATCTCAGAACATCTGTTCCAGTTAAAAATAACTGCTCTGGTTCACTGGCAGGAATGTTAATTTGAGCCAGTGTGTTAATACAGATATCAGCATTGATGGCTGCCAGATGTGAGCGAGCAGCCCCAAGCTGTTGTGTGCTGGGCGATGCTCTCATTGTTCCCAGTCCTACTAACTACTGGGATCACTGGGGCAGAATCTTGTAGAGACAGAAAAAGGTCACTTTGTTAGGTTAAAGAATGTGTCGATCCAAGAGCCTGTTGTCAGAGCTCCAGTCATTTGGAAGAAATTGGACAATGGGCTGCGTCTCTTGTTCCTCGTTTTTCTCACTGTGAATTTTCTACGAGGGACTCTGAAAACGATACGGTGGTATCCTCTCTGGGCATTTACATCCATGGAAACCAGGCATGCTGGGAACTGCATTCCAGATAAGGTGGAAGACAGTGCCATAGAAAGATCTCCTCAGACCTGGGTACAGAATCCTGCCTGGGTGGTGCACAGAACTTCAGAGGTTCTAGTCCCCAGGCAGTGTGGGCCTCGTTCCTGCGCTCTGTGGTATCTGGGGTGGTACAGGCCATAGCTTGAATCCGCGCTCTTCCAGGACCCTGTGTCACATGGGATCCATCATTACCACAGAAAGAAAGGCAGATCCTTCAGACCACACTGAATACAGAGTAGCAAGTTTTCTTTCTAGTATATGAGGGTTCAGCCTATAATTTCCTCTGCGAAAACTCTGGACGCTAATCACAGTTCCCACTAGAGAGGTTGGCGGCTGAGCAGATGTAGTGACCTCTTACAATGTGCAGAGAAAAGACCCAGCCTCTGGATGACCCAGCTCCAGAGCAAGTCCCTTTCCAGCCTCTAGAACACAGAGGGCTTTGCTCATTTTCATTCTCTGCCAGCTCCTCCTGACGACTGTCTGAGAAGTACACCCCCAACACCACTTCTACAGTACCCCCTGTGGCAGGTAGCTACGAGCTGAGGGGCTCCTGAAAGACAGATCAAGTAGATTGTCTGTTGTTTTCAATAGCCTCGTGCCCACCAGAGAGCAAGCATGCAGTCCATAGTAAAGAAGTCCACCCACTCACATGTACCCTGTCATGGTCTCACCTTCACCACAGGGACAGCAATGGCCCTCACCCTAGAGAATGTCAGGGAGGTGGCCCCTAAAACAGAAGTTTCACTTCTCTGAGTTCTACTAACCAGGACAGTGGACCTGTGGGAACACAGTGAACAGTACATGTAAATGTGACTAAGGGAAGTCTAGGAAAAAAAATCTATGAGAAATGATGGCATCATCAAAATTGATCAGATGACATTGAGAATCAAATAAAAAGAACAGGCAGTTAAGGGAGAGGAAGGTTCTTGAATACACTCAGAATACAGAACACAGTGTCTCAGAGAAGCCATTAGTTAGCACAAGAGACTACAGTGGGTTTGAATGAAGATAAGAGAGTAAATAAATGAGCAGAGGCTGGAGAAACTTGGAGACTGGTGTAAGACATCATGTGTGACCCCAGTGTCCCTTGTCAGGCAGGAGACAGTGTGAGCATGAGGTAATCATCTACATATAAAAGGAATGGTCCAGAGTTCCAAAGCACACACAGATAACCAAAAGATTAGTTAAAGTTTCTGTTTTACAAAATTAAGCACGATAAAGCCAAAAACGTGCAGGTGTGTCTAATCTTGACACTGTGAAATTGCTGTCATCTACAAAGCTTGTGCTTGACTTCTATACAATGGAATTACCAAAACCACACACACACACACACACACACACACACACACACACACAATTTTTGAAGTAGGTTTACAGTTTTGTATGGGGCACATTCATACCCATCCTGGGGGATGTGTAGCCTGTGGTTATAGGTTAGACACAGGGGTGTCTTAAAAGAAATGATCACATAGCTCCCTACAGAGTCCAGGAGACCCAATCACCTAGCAGGGCAATTCCGATCAACATTCTGCTCAGGACAACTTAGTTACTTGGGCATGTTAGATACTTTGTGTCATGGTAACAACTTTAAGAAGAAAGGATTCCTTTTGCTCACTGTTTCAAAGGGCTCAGGTTATGATCGCTTTTTCCAGTGTGTATTTGACCAGACACCATGGAAATAGAAGAAAAGCATATTGGGAGCAATTCTTTATTTCTTGACAGACAGAAACCGAAGTATGGCAAGAAGGAGCTAGGAATGATATTACCCCAACAACATGCCCCAGTGACCTACTTCCTACACTCGAGCTCTGCAAAAGTTTACACAACCTCCAAGAACAGTGACACCAGCTGGGGACCAAATGCTGCACACATGAGCCTCTGGGTATATTACACATTCAAATCATAGCATCGGGAAAAAAGATAAGCTTCCAAGTTATCTTCATTATGAATGAAATATTGATTCCTAAATCCAAGAATGAAACACAGCTACACATTGCTTTCTTTCAGTTAATAATGGTGCAGTTGTTTTCAATGTTTGTCAATTCTAATAGTAACAAGTCCTATTTTTCTAACATGGCACCACAGACCCAGGTTCCTAAAGAGTGTAACTGTTTTCATAGCAACACCCTGAAACTGTTTTTTACCCTACTTTGTGAATATTTGCTCAGAAACAGAATCAGACAAACACCAACCAATCCAGAAGGAGTGGGTGGAATTGAGCGTCCTGGTTGTCTATGGCGGCAAGAGCTTCATCCCTACTCTGGGCTGCTCACTGCCATTCTGATTTAGTGTCACTGTGACCTGTCTTGGTTAATGTCACTCAAGGGTGGCACTGATGAAGCAGTGCTGTTTTGATTATGCCACAAAGCCAGGGTACACATGGAAAATAGAGGGGTGGGGGTGAGAAGACAGACAGGAGCCATCAGCTAACGTGGAAGTTCAATGGTCAACCCAGGGAAAGGCAGGTGTGTCGTTCTCGTTGGAACTGAATTGTTCAGCTCTCATAAACTTGGTCCTGCCGGTGGAAAGTCTGCGCAGGGCAACTCCACTGTTCTGTGTGAGCTTAGTGACTGCCTCATCCAAAGAGTAAAGAGAAGGAACTAGTTAGGTCCTAATGGTAAAACGTCAAACTTCAAATGAAAACCAGGATTTTAGAGAGTCTGTATCCACCACTGTGGTACAGAAGCTTCCTACCAGAGAGAAATTGATGAAGACCTTAAAAATTCTGTATTTTGATATTGTAAAGTTAAATTCATTCTTAACACTTGAAAAATCAACACAGTTCAAATAAACAGATTTTTTTTTCCATAGGACTGGAAGTCATCACCAAACTATACAAGCATAGATCACTGAAAACGCAGTTGATCTAGGGGCTTACAGCAGGAAGGAGACCTGCAATGATACAGCTTCAGCCAGCACACAGCAACAACAGATAGGGCGAGACTGTCTGTTAAATTTGGTTATATTTCTAAAAACATGGTATTCATTTTGGTGTTTAATGAGATTCTTGATGCTTTTACATTTTAAATTAATTAAATATATAATCTTAAAACCTCAGTTTCTATTTCTTTACACAGAAACTAATAATACTATGATGCACAGAGATGGAATCTCTTTAGAGGCCTAATAAATTCAAGAGCCGTCAAGCGGCATGTAGAGCTTCAGCTTCTCTGAACAGTGGAGAAAATTCCAATAGCACTAGTCAACTATTATTTATTATTTTGTTGGAACAAGACAAAACAAAGTAAGTCAAAGACTAAGACTGGGGAGGGGAGGGGTAAGGCAGACTTTCCTGCAGATACTGTGATTAGGTGGCTAACCCACGACAACTAAAAGAGAAGTTTCAATTAAGTATAAGTCTACAAAATGGTTGCATGTTCCACAATAATATCCAGCCATCCAAAAATTGGTTAAGAGAATTAGAACCACTCCTTCAGATAGCCAAAGGAAATGTCAGTCTTACCGACACAACAGAGCAAACATGGGGAGGAATGGGAAAGACCAGCAAGGGCAAATATGAGTGAGTCACAATGATGTGTAGAAATGAAATGTCATGATAAAATGAATTCTTTTTCACACCAAGAAAATAATAAACACATGTCAAACTATAAAACTATAAAAGACATAGGAAAGCACACAAGCAAGCACACTTTTTTTCTGAAGAAACAGCATATTGGGAGATTTAACAAGGCAGCCTGGTGGATCTTAAAGAGTGGAGCAATCCAAGTAAGGAACTTTTAAGAACTCACCGCCATGCCATCACGTGTGAGAAAACCACAGGCATGAGCAAGAAGCGCCACTGCAGAACTCAGGAAACACAGAGTGGAGGACAAGGTGAGAGCCTGCAGCTGGGACAGCCCTCTTCCCACCAGGCTGTGTTCCTGAGGCATGAGGGTGACGCCTCCCTAGGGAGGAGGCCGTTCCTGTGGACAGTGCAGTAAGGTTGCCACGTAAGTCATGAGCACTCAGCTGTGGCTTTGTAAAATTTATTTTCACCTACACATTTTTTAAATGAAGAAAAATCATGATTTTTATAGTGATATGAGTGGTGTGCGGGGGGAAGGGGGGCGTGCCAGGAGGAGAGTCTGGAGGTTTGTGTTTACTATTCTCCAGAACTCACAGAGGAAAGAAAATTACTCCAGAGTTGGTCTCGACATCACTATCAACAATCTGAAGGCCATCAGCTTCCCAGTGGTGTGTCAGCTGGGCTGGTAACTCAAGGACTATGGTCCAGTGAGCTCACAAGATATAAATAATGCAGGAAAGACAGAATTATTCAACTGAAATGGCAAGGAACCCAAAGAAAATGAAAGAAGGAACTCTAAAAAGTGAGTATCTCTATTCAGCAGTAATAAGAAGTTGCCCGTTCATCTTAAAGAACTTCTACCATTGTGGAAATCACCAAGCATTTGTTCTCACAGATGAAAGCAAACATTAGCGCTGTCCAGTGCGTCTCTCACACAAGTGGAGAATCGAACTGTAGTTGGCTCATTTTCTGAAAGCTGAGGAAATCCAGATAGGCCGCAGATACTATGGAGGGCACTCACAGGGCTAAGTTTCTGTGCTGTACCTTCTGTGATCAACAGACCATCTGGGGCTCACGCATCCCTCGGTTGGTCAGATCAGAAGACCAAGATGTCCTTAACCAAGGTTTCCATTAGGGCAACAAGGCAACATCAGGTAGTATCTGGGAACTGTTGCAGACAACATGTCTGTAATGAAGGCCCTGTGTTATTCTCGAAGCTTCCTGTGGAGGATGCTAAATCAGCACCTTAAACTCAGGAATTGCTAAGGTTCCATCCCTTAATACCTATCCTCTGTCACTGTGCCCACTTCCACAGCATAGGACAATGACTCCGATGAAAATTACCACGCGGATTCACTCTGGAACACAGATGTCCCTACCTGACAGCAGGTAAAGCCTGTGTCAAAATTCTCCAGTCAGGAGTGTGTGGGATCACATATCCTAGATCCATATGTCAGGTTGCCTTCTCTCCATGGCTAAGTGAGCATCCAACCAGGTACAGCAGATCCCAGGTGTGAGATTGAAACATACACACAACAAGCATGTGTCTGCTGATGTGATGAAGAGGTCATGTACCCCATGAATTGGTATGGCCATCCAGGTGCACATACTACACACAGGGGAAAAGAGGATCTCACATACCCAGAGTTTTTAGTTACACATACAGGTGTGAGCAGAAAGGATGGATCCTATGATAAAGAAACATGGGCAGAGCAAGGTAGTCAGGAGAGGATGCATCCTTGGTAGATATGTGTCACTGAACCTGGGGCAACTTCTCTTCCCCTGTAGATGAAGTCCTGCTGAATGAGATCAGGCAGCTACCACTAAGAATCAAAAGAACCCAGGTGCATGAATGTATTGCCCCATAGCCCCTGATATGTCCCTGGGAAGTCTTGAGTCACTGGGGCACTTATGAGTTTCCTGGACTCTGAGGATCAACTGCTGAGATAATGTCTATATATAGCCAAGAAGTGAGAGGAGGAAGCATTACTCTGAGGGAGAAGCAAGTGCTGAGCTTCCATATGACCCACCCACCATGCAAAAATTGAATCTACTTGCGGTATGTCACCAGGACATGAGTCAAGAGCAGACGAGTGGGGGCCTCCTTCTTTAAGGAGTGCAGTAAACCATCACTTGTAATATCGTTTCTCCATTCATTGTGGCCCTGATTTCAGCCAGGAGGTCTGCAGGTTCCCTGAATCCACAACCATAAAAGCAGAAAGGTAGAGCAGTCCTCACCTCTCACAAGTTGCTGCAGCCCACTTTCCATTCATGGTGCATCACGATATCGATTAATATAGCAAAAATGCACGGTATCGCCACACACAAGACAAGCATCCTCATCAGTTTATGGTGTGTTTCTCCAGTTTGGGTACTCACAACATTTGTAAACCAATTCAGGGAGCAGCAACCCCGGTCAATACAATACAAATGTTTAGCAGAATTTGCTATCAGAGTTAAGGAAGTTTTTAAAGAGCATTTCATCATTTCAGAATAAAGAATAATGTTGCCTGTGAACGAAAACTCAATTTGCTTTGGCTCGGCACGAATCTCACAAAGCTAATTTCCCTCTTTTCCTATGAGCGACTCTCACGGTGTCAGCGGCAATACTTAACTGTTAATATATGTTGCGAAAGAGCTGCAAGTAAGACATCTACACTGAGCTTCAGGACTATCGGAAATGTCATTTCCAATTTTAATTTATCTGGATTAGCATTACATAAGGCAGCGGTAACAGCCTGGTCTTTAATGGATTGTTTTGTCTTTCTGGCAGTCTCTGCCCCCACAGCCGAGGATGATGCATGGAACTCCGTGTGGTTCGGCAGGGCCAAAGGCTGACTCTCCTGAGCTTGCCGACCATCCAGCCACAAGGTCAAGGCATTATTTTCCCTTTGAATCACTAGCTATGGCCATGGCAGTCAGACCTCAGAGATGCTGAAATTCGTATTTCATCTAAAACTAAAATGAAATCTGTATCTCTTTCTGCTTTATTCTGTTGTGAATTTTGCCTTTATTAGATCTGTGGTTGCCTGTGTGGCTTTGAGAAAGGTCACTCTCTGTTCCTACCCTTCACTGTCCAAATAAAAAACAATCTAGAAACAAGTTGGAGGAGAAATGCATTATGATATGTTTACAAGGTTAGGAAATAAAAAACAACCTTGGGTTGTATGTCAACCATTAAATAAAAACTGAACATTGGTGGACACATCAGAGCTAACCAAGTATCACTAATTCAGATTCTGTCCTAAAATACCTGTGTAAGAATAGCTCTGGTGAAGTTAATCATTTCACATTTATATTCCTCGTGATCTGAAATTAAAGGTCCTTGTGTCTAATCTTGACATGATCATTACGTTCTCGGTAGCACAACGATCCCTTTCTATATGAAAGAGCACTTTAAAGACAAGAGGAGTAGAAAAGAGAGACATCTGAAGCTATTCAGCTATGTGAGGGTTTCCCTGACAATGACACAGCCATAAGAAAGCTATTCATACTGAGCTTCACGTAAGGAAATAGGCTAAAAGATCTCAAGGAAAGCTAGGGTCCATCTCACAACCATCTGTGCCTCCCTGGCATAGATTCTGGGCATCCTGACCTTCCAGAAGCATCTCCACCAAAAGAGAAAACAAAATGACAAAAATAAGAACAGTCTGAGTGTGTGTGTCATGGCATCTGACTCACTTCCATCACGGAGAGGAAAATCGGTAACAAGCTTTTCTGAGACCCCCAGCTTCATCTCCCGGCAGAACCCAGGCTCTCTGAAATTCTTCCATCCCTGACTCCCTCCCAGGCCAGAAGCCTGTGTAGACATGACATCGTCATCAGAGTGACTGTGAAGCCTGCTAGGGAACGAGTGGACAGCTCCTGCTGTAACCCTGGCCCCCCAGTGGGTGCCTGTATTGGTGCTAGGGAGGGTGGGTTGTATAATGAAGAACATGCAGACTGCCAGGCACGCCAGCGGCTTTGGCTTTGGCAGCTCCTTAAGTCTCTAGGGCTACCCCTTGCAAGGCTCTGGTGTTCTTATGAGGACTTGGAAATGAGCTCCAACCATTGAGCTTAGATGGCCAGTTTAGTTGATTTTTTATTACTAATTTCCACAAAACACTTTTTTTTTGGGTTTTCGAGACAGGGTTTCTCTGTGGCTTTGGAGCCTGTCCTGGAACTAGCTCTTGTAGACCAGGCTGGTCTCGAACTCACAGAGATCCGCCTGCCTCTGCCTCCCGAGTGCTGGGATTAAAGGCGTGCGCCACCGCCGCCCGGCTTCCACAAAACACTTTTAAAAATAATAAGATCACTGGTCACTCATTCTTCCTATGTTACGATGTGGATCAGCACCCACATTTCCTAAATAAGCCTGGGGGAACTTCCTGCAGCTTGGGAAGGACCTACCTGTTATACCAGCCACATGCTCAATCAAGAGCTGCATATCTCTAAGTAAGGGACCTGCAGGTGAGCCATGGCTGGTCCTTCACATCCCCTAGCCATGCCCTGAACCACCACGCACTGGCCATCCTGGCTGCTCCTCCAATCAGCCAGGGCCTGGGGCCAGTACTTAGACTGGGATAGATTTCTACAAAAGCCTTTAATAATTAGCTTTATCTGTTTATTTTTTCATTTCATTTAGTGTCTTTATATATTACCCTCAGAAATTCTAAAGAGCACAGCAAATGAAATTATGCAGAGTGCAGAGGACAGGGAAATCGGGTTTCCCAGAAACCTAGAGAATTAATTGAATTTAGCTATTTACCAGTTAAATGCCGAAGGTCTTGATGATTAGGAAGATGAACGGCGTTGTCAAAGGCCCTGGTGGCTGTGTTGCAGCAGGAGAATCAGGTTGGAAACCCCACCTGGGCTGCCTGATAATTCTTGGCTGAGTAGCTGTTTGGAAAATGTGTCCAATGGCCCATGAAGGATCAGCAGTACCACCAAGGGTTTAACAACCTAGTCTTTCCCTTTCTTGGTCTCTGCATACAAATCAGGTCTTAGGGTCTCAAAGGGACATGTGCTCTGCCTTCACCCCACTTATTCACACTTTCCTTCGAGAACATTTCTGGTTTTCTTTGTGCCATATGATACAAGCTTTGCCCTTGCCATCTTCCTGGATTCATCCAGACCAATTCTGCATGTGGAGTACCCTGCGGTCATATATCCCCATTCCTGTCTGTTTCCCACCTCAAAACACAGACGCCTATGCAGTGTGGTGCTCTAGATGGCCTGGTTCTACAGCCCCACTATTGATTCTTTCTCATCTTACAGTGTAAATAATTATCCCAAACAGGATTCAGATCATGCCGCTAAGCCTCTTAACCATCTCCATATGACAAGGAAGGAAGCAGAAGGTGCTTGTTCAAGCACCTCTCCAACCCCTGAAGACTGGGTTCTATACTATCCACTTCTCTATATTTTTCAAGCTGATTCAGACCAACCAAGCTATTCATCCCACAACCAGCACATAGCCTGCATCCTTTGAGACTTCTTGCCTTTCCTTTGCCAAGATGGCTTCTCCCATTTTGAGGTCCTCATTCTGGGCATTATCTTACTCTGAGAGACTTCTATGGCCATTCTGCTGGATGAAAGGTCTCTTGTGAGCACTTAACTTATTGCCTGTTTTAATCTCTGGGATGGCTTTGCTCACAGCCAATGACCACCTTCCCTTACACACTCTTGCTGCCAGTTTCCATGGTCCATGGAAGCTTTATTCAGAGAAGAGGATGTTGAAGGTCATGACCTCTAAGTTCTCAGTGTGCACAATGGATGCTTAATTAGAAGTGCTAGACAGAAAGTCAAAGAACAGGGAGGCAGAAGATGATAATGAGAATACAAAACAGGGGTTTCTTCCCCAGGTATGAGCTCTCACAGAGGCTCATGCCGAAAGGAATGGCTTGAGTCCCCATAACCAGTGCACACGTGGCTGTTCATTATGTACTGTTCATATGCCAGTCAGGAATGAGGCTCATCCAGGGACTTCTCATGTACTTGTGGTATGACTGCAGCTCCTATAATGGTTTTATTTTTCTTTTCTGAATTTCCTCAGTTGACCCTGTTGAGAGAACAGACTCTATCCTTTCATTTCTGTCCACTGGATCTATAGAAATGGGGTGTGCACATTTAAAGATTCTTTGCCTCTGTGGTATGGTTTTTACCTTAGTTAAAGTGAAATGAAGTGTTCATCAGTCTCCAGGTGACCTTGAGATCTGGAAGCATCTGACAGAAGTAAAGGAAGACAGGCCATGCCCACTGGCAGACTCGCAGTAGCAGGACTGTGAGAGTCAACTGAGAGAGTGGTTTGCGTTTCTTGTAAATACTCTCCAGGGTTGCAGATCCACAATTTATGCTGCTGGGTTTTGAATGAAAAGAGCCCCCACAGGCTTACAAGCTCTGGCACCAGTGGGAAGGAGGTGTGAACTTGTTGGAGGAAGTATGTCTTTGGGGGTGGGCTTTGGGGTTTCAGAAGCCCAAGCCAGGCCCTGTGTCTTGCTCTCTTCCTGCTGCCTGAGGATTGAATCCAGACATAGAACTTATGCTGTGTGAACTCCTTCAGCCAATAGCCTTTATGACACCAGTCCACTTGGGTGTGGTCTCTTATACTATAAAAACAGCCATAAAACTTGCATTCTCTCTCTCTCTCTCTCTCTCTCTCTCTCTCTCTCTCTCTCTCTCTCTCTCTCTCTCTCTCTCCTGCTGAATTTAGTTCCTGTTCCCTATTCATGCAGAGGACTGTGATCTGTGTGTCTAATCCTTTATTATATCAAATCAGAGCTAGTGTGGGATTACTTTATAGTGTCCATCTTCAAACTCCCACTATCTCTCCAGCACTGTGTCTGCCTGCATGCTGCCATGCTTCCTGCCATGATGATAATGAACTAAACCTCTGAACTGCAAGTCAGATCCAACTAAATGTTTTCCTTTGTAAGGGTTGCTGTGGTCATGGTGACTCTTCACAGCAATAAAACCCTAACACCTCTGCATACATGTGCATGAGTGTCTTTGTATACTGTGTGTATAAAATGTATATATTGCTTTTCAGATTGACCATATGGATGCAAAAAAAGGCTAACCATGTGAAAGTTGAGCAAGACATGCCAATTTCTGAAACATGTGTCACTAGTCACAGGTTCATTATCTCTGTGACTTGTTCCAAAACCCGCCATGTTTATAGACATAGATAGTAAAAATAGACATTTTCTTGTAGACTAAGTTCACAGTGACTAGAAGCCAGATGGAAACACTGAATTCTAGTTTAGGATCTTCATCCTGGGGCCCTCAAGACATGGCCTCTTCAATGTTGACCTTGTGGGTCCCACCACCAGGATGTGGCCTAGTTCCTGGTGAATTGATCATCCAATTCCTGAGGAGGACAGTCAGATGAAGGGCAGGAGGGCATGGGCTTCTTTGTAAAAGCTCCATTTAGCTTCATCCTGGGTTGTATTTCCTCCAATAGAGGTTTTTTTTACAAAGGATGCCAGTAAAATGTGAGGTGGAACACAATTCCACATTCATGACCCATACTTAATCCTGTAGGCAGGCAAACTGAATCCAGGAGAAGCCGCCACCTAAGTAAAGAGCCAAAGAGAACAACACTGAGATCACGGGCAAGCCCTGAAACCCTCTAATCAGGCACCACCAAAACAGTGCCTAAGTCAGCCCTGTGCTGTAAAAACTTTCCCACACGGGCAGAAATCTTCATTGCCTATCTACCCTCATGGTGGGCACTGAAGCCCAACCTTACAGCATTGACAGAAATCTTCATCACCTCTGTCATCATGGCGGGTACTGAAGCCATGTTCCTATATGGCAACTGAAAGGAACAGATTTTCCCCAGGCAGGGGAAGAGACAGGCATTGGGTGACGGCCCCACGCCCTTGTGGAGCCAGACTGAGTAACTTACACTTGTATCAGGAGCCATATTATTCCCGGGTCTTAGAAAAAGTACAAGGCCCAAATAATAAGCACACCTGCTTTCCTGCTCAGTTTCCCTGTGTGAGATCTATGCCTTTAAATTGGGTCATTTTTATTACTTATATACGACTGACGCTCATACAGAAATTTAAACACACTTAGAAATAGATGACTGATTGTTAAAAAAAAGGAAAATTCTGCAGTGTGACTGAGTAAGCATGAGTCAGGTGGACACTGTTGCTTGGATCATAAAGGAGCCGTGGACTTTGACTTTAATTTTCTAGTTGCAAGTCTTGTTGTGCCTAACGCTTCCTTGAAGGCTAAGAAAGTAACCTCCACATTTATGACAGAGTTGAGTGTTGAAAGAAAAGTTTGCTCAAAGTTCCACTGAACTGGGCAGTGTTGCAGGGAGCATACCAGTTGTTTCCAAAAGTCTCGGCTGCTCTGACCCAGTGAGATCTGCCATTACCCATAATCAATGTAAGAGAAGACAACCTGTGCAACAATAGAAAAGAATTGTGATCACACATCCAGAACTAACGTGAAATACGAAGAACTATCAGCGGACAACGGTAGGGATGGACAATGTGTGGCGCCTCTTCATCCATTCTCTACATCCCAAGGCATCTTTACAGAACAGAAAAGAGGAACCAGTAGCACCCTCTGAAAGCCCTTCTTCAGAAAACTGAGCATGTAAACAAGTGTTTCCTACAGCCTTAATTGCTTCTACGACATGGTTCTACAAGTTTTGATCAATCCAATTAAACGCGAAGCAGAACTCTCTCATGCAAGAGTCTTTCAAAGTCCCTTTCCTGCACTGCAGATTCAATAAACATTTGCCGAGTGAATGAACAACTAAAAATATGAGTAAGTGCTGTTATTTTAAATCCAATCACTGTGATGTAGCCCCACTGCCGCCTCCTCTAAGCCCCTGGGTTCTGGAATCTTCTCAAGAAGAATCTGCTCCTGATTATATTTGGCAGCATACATTTGTTCCTTGGTGAAATTAGAACATAACTCTTCTCACAGGCTTGCTGGGACTCCAGCACTGGGGCTCTCATACAGATGGGCCTTGTAACGTGAGAAGGAGGGAGTCGGAGGAGTCCTGGCCTCGGGATCACTTCTGCTCAAGAGTCATCAAGAAAGGCACACACGCCAGGAGCTGTGTGCGGACCACACACCACAGCTCCTGAGGAATGTCAGCTCCTTAAAGTTCCCAGCGCTGGGCTGGGACTGACCAACACTTTTCTCCTACACCCTTGTAGTTGTTCTAGGGCCACTGAACGTGTTGACAGTGCTTCAACAGTGGTAGGATATAGCAACTTGTTCCATACTCAAGGTATGGAACGGTAATCAAGACATCCAGCGAGCCCCTGTGACTGACTCTGGAGGTATCAGAGAGTTCCCTCAAATAACTTGTTGATGAATTTATTGGTTATTATGGTGAAAGTTGTATGAATATGCTAATCTGAAGCTCGTATTCATATCATTAACTGAAGCAATTGGATCAGAACAACTTGGATCGACAGAATGTTCTTACTAAGTACAGAGTATTATCACTTAAAATAAAAAAATGACTTGCAGTTATTTTCAGCGTTGTGTTTAAATTCTGAGCAGACAGCATCTCTGGAATTAATGCTTTAAAAAATTTCAGGTCTTGCTGACCTCAGTCAGCATCGACCATTCCCACGTGTGTGTTTATAGATGTATTTATGCAGATGCTACTAAGTAAGAAATAGGGGCTGATTTGTGCTACCAGAACCTCAATGTTTACCCAGAGATTTTCCCAGAGAATAAATGCAGTTGCCACAAGCCGCCGCTGTAAGGAGTTAGTGCCATGAATGTTTGTCTCTCTCCTCTGAGCAGAAGGAATTCAGGGGTGAACAAAATAAACCTTCTCCCATTCCCGAAGCTCACGGTCTCATAAGAGACAAACTCACCAGGAACTAAAGACAGCATACTTGAGTGTGACTTTAGAAATTAATAATTATTCACCACTTGAAGAGATCTAAGACTAAATATAAAATACAATGTTATTTTTCTCACAGAATGGAGAAAAGCAACACCAAATTTCACACGGAACTGCCAAAGACTGAACTGTCGAAGCAGTTTTGAATAGAAAATATAAAAGTAGACAAATTGCACATCTTGATTACAAACATGTTATAAAATATAAATAGCCGGGCAGTGGTGGCGCATGCCTTTAATCCCAGCACTTGGGAGGCAGAGGCAGGCGGATCTCTGTGAGTTCGAGACCAGCCTGGTCTACAAGAGCTAGCTCCAGGACAGGCTCTAAAGCTGCAGAGAAACCCTGTCTTGAAAAACAAAAAACAAAAAACAAAAAAAACCATGAAGAAAACATAAAGGAATATTGTTCTTAGAAAAAAAATGCCTGTGATAAGCAGAGTACAGAGAAGAAAAGCAAAAACACGGAATGGGATAATCACAAGAATTTTCTGTTCAGAAAAATCAAGAACATGAAAGGTTAGTTTCTAGAATGCTATCAAGTATTGGTATCCTGGCGATCTGGCGAGGAGCTAATATCTAAAACAAACAAAGAGCTCACACAGTAAAAAGGAACCTGATTAAAAATACGCAAAAGATCTGAATACATATTTTTCAATGTGGACATACCAATGGCAAACAGGTACATGAAAAATATTCAATATTGATTAGCCTGGGAAAAGATCTTCACCAACCCCGCAACAGACAAAGGTCTGATCTCCAAAATATATAAAGAACTCAAGAGACTAGACTTTAAAATGCTAATTAACCCAATTAAAAAATGGGGCAGTGAACTGAACAGAGAATTCTCAACAGAAGAAGTTCAAATGGCCAAAAGACACTTAAGGGCATGCTCAACCTCCTTAGCAATCAGGGAAATGCAAATCAAAACAACATTGAGATACCATCTAACACCTGTCAGATTGGCTAAAATCAAAAACACCAATGATAGCCTTTGCTGGAGAGGATGTGGAGTAAGGGGTACACTCATCCATTGATGGTGGGAATGCAAACTTGTGCAACCGCTTTGGAATGCAGTGTGGAGGTTTCTCAGGAAATTTGGGATCAACCTACCCCAGGACCCAGCAATCCCACTGTTGCGAATTTACCCAAGAGATGCCCAATCATATTATAAAAGCATTTGTTCAACTATGTTTATAGTAGCATTATTTGTAATAGCCAGAACCTGGAAACAACCTAGATGCCCTTCAGTGGAAGAATGGATGAAGAAAGTGTGTAATATATACATATTAGAGTACTACTCAGCGATAAAAAACAATGACATCTTAAATTTTGCATGCAAATGGATGGAAATAGAAAACACCATCCTGAGTGAGGTAACCCAGGCCCAAAAAGATGAACATGGGATGTACTCACTCATAATTGGTTTCTAGCCATAAATAAAGGACATCGAGCCTATAATTCGTAAAAAAAATCCTAGAGAAGATATATAAGAAGGTGAATCCAAACAAAAACATATAGTTAGCCTCCTGGATATTGGAAGCAGACAAGATTGCCGGAGAAAAAATGGGAACTTGGGGGTGGGGTGGGATGGGGGGATGGGGGGATGGGGGGATGGGGAGAGAAAAGTGTGAAGTAGAGGATGGGAAGAGCTTGGGGGAATAGGATGGTTGGGATATAGGAAGGGTGGATATGGGAACAAGGAATTATATATCTTAATTAAGGGAGCCATTCTAGGGTTGGCAGAGACTTGACTCTAGAGGGGTTCCCAGGTGTCCAGGAAGACGCCCCCAGCTAGTTCCTTGGGCAGCTGAGGAGAGGGTGCCAGAAATGTCCAGATCCTATTGCCATACTCATGAATATCTTGCATATCACCATAGAACCTTCACCTGGCATTGGATGGAGAAAATGACAGAGCCCCACATAGAAGCACCGGATTGAGCTCTCAAGGTCCTGATGAGGAGCAAAAGGAGGGAGATCATGAGCAAGGAAGTCAGGACCGTGAGGAGTGCATTTACCCATTGAGACGGTGGGACAGATCTAACGGGAGACCACCAAGTCCACTTGGAATGGGACTGATGGAACAGAGGACCAAACCGGACTCTCTGAATGTGGCTGACGGTGGAGGAGGACTGAGAAACCAAGGACAACGGCGATGAGCATGAACTCTATAGCATGGACGGGCTCACTGTGAGCCTTGTCAGTTTGGTTGCTCACCTTCCTGGACTTAGGGGGAGCTGGGAGGACCTTGGACTTAACATAGTGAAGGGAACCCTAATGGCTCTTTGGCTTGGAGAGGGGCGGAGTGGGGGTATGGGTGGAAGGGAGGGGAGGGAAGGGGGAGGAGGAGGGGAGGAGATGGAAATTTTTAATAAAAAAATTTTAATAAAAAAAATTCAAGCCGGGCGGTGGTGGCGCACGCCTTTAATCCCAGCACTCGGGAGGCAGAGGCAGGCGGATCTCTGAGTTCGAGGCCAGCCTGGTCTACAAGAGCTAGTTCCAGGACAGGCTCTAGAAGCCACAGGGAAACCCTGTCTCGAAAAACCAAAAAAAAAAAAAAAAAAAAAAAAAAAAAAAAAAAAAAAAAAAAAAAAAAAATTCAATATCACTAATCACCAGAGAAATGCAAATGAAGATTATGACATCACCTCACCCCAGTAAGATGGCTATCGTCAGACAGAGAAAAGGTAAGCTGGCAGTGACGTGAAGAAAAGAGAGCCCTTGCACACTGCTGGTGAAAATATAAAGCAGCATAACTATTTTTGAAAACAGGACACAGGGTACTCAGAAAAAATGTTTCTGAAACGGAAGTTCCATTTGATTCAGCAGTGGGATCAAAGAGATGACATCTACATCTCAAAGACACCTTTGTTCTATGTGCATTGCACCACTATTCATAGCAACCAAGAAATGGGATTGCTGACGTGTCCACCACTGGACAAGCAGGAAAAGAAAGTGGGATGACGTGTGTGCGCGCCTGTGTGTGTGCATGTGTATGTATGTGTGTGCGTGTGCGTGTGCATGTACGTGTGTGTGTATGTGTGTGTGCATGTGCATGTACGTGTGTGTGTGCGCGTGCGTGTGTGTGCGTGTGCATGTACGTGTGTGTGCGTGCGTGTGTATGTGTGCGTGCGTGTGTATGTGTGCGTGGGCGTGTGCATGTACGTGTGTGTGCATGTCTGTGTGTGTGCGCACGCACGTGTGTGTGTGCGCGTGTGTGTGCGTATACGTGTGTGTGTGCGTGTGTGTGCGTGTGTGTGCATGTGCATGTACGTGTGTGTGTGAGTGTGTGTGTGTGTGTGTGGACAGAATTGCTGTCTAGCTTTTGAAAATGAAAGAGACGGCTAACTGTAATGACAGGAATGAATCTAGAGGATTTGTGGAAAGAGTGGAAAGAGCCAGGCACAGAAAGATGCACATCTCATGACTTATGTGTGTAACGGAAAGAAGCGGAATTCATGGGAACATAGAGAAAAGGACTGTTACTGGGAGAGGAGCTGACCAGTTCCAGAAACCAGGGCTCAGTTTGGTATCTGTGCTCTTGAAAGGTGTCAGGAACATGACCCTTTGCCATTCTCCCTCCCAAAACGGGAAAAGTGATAACTGAGGACTTATTACTAACACATATTCACAGAGCATACAGAGCAAATGTCTCTTATTCTAAATAATTAAATCCATGCATTGTAATTATAAAAAATACAATAAAATTCCTTCCCAGAAAAAGTGACACATTCTAGACTCAGATGAAAAAAGCAATTAATCTAGAAGGAAATACCCTATTAGAGCAGCCCTCACTGCCTTGACCTGAAACACAAATAAACACTAGACTGGAAAACAAACATTTAAATCTCACAAAAGGGGAAGGAGGGGAGGAAAAAAACATGAAGAGAAAAATTAAAATTGTTTGAGAATTAATACTGACATTCCTTAAGCTGCTGTAACCCATTGTGTCCAACACTATAACCATGCTGCACAGAGGAACCTGTGTGCACAGACCCAAGACAGGACAAGGAGATTACAGAACTCATAGGACAGGGCTGAGCTCACTGCTGAATCTGCTTTCCACCTTCACATGGGCAGCCTCAGCCTTCTGCTACCAAGCTTTGGCTGCCAGCAAGCACAGTCTGGCTAGAGCCAGGAGTGCCTTGAAATAGTTTCCCCAGCGAGGCACCTGTGTTTTAAGGTACTGAAGATTCTCTCATGTTAAATTATATATATGAGCAGGAAATTTGATTCATCCTTTTCTGAATTTTCAGGAAAATTGAAAACTCTTCTGATTTTTCTTCATTTTATAATGAAAGGAAATAGAAGAGTAGCCTACAGAGTGCTTACCTAGTCTGTGTATAGTCCTGAGTGTGACCCCCCAGTACCACATAAACTAAGCGTGACGGAACACACAGACAAGCCCAGCATCTGGGAAGTGGAGGTCGGAGAATCAGAAGCTCAAAGATGTCTCAGCTACACAGAGTTACATTAATAATGGATACATTAGACTCTGTCTCAGAGGAAGACAGACATGACATCTGAACACAGAACCTTAGTGGGACATTTAGGAAACGTGCTAATTCAAGTATCTGCTCTTTTTAAAAGAAGTGCCAAATTTGGGGGAGGTCTGGGAAAATGGGAGATAGGGTCCCCACTCTGTGGGTGTCCCAGCTCCTCTGAGTTCTGACTTTAGTGCACCCTGTAGGTGGGGATGGGCCTGGAAAGCCATGTGGCCTCTCTGGAACTGCAGTTAGCGATGAAGACCATGGATGAGTACAGAAAGGCATGCTTGTACACTTTCTACTTCAAATGGTTAAAAGCTCAAACGGAACTCTTTCATAAGAAAGCCTACCTTTAATGCATGACTCAGGGCACTTTGTGCTGGGTTTGGTTATTGTTACCTTTGTTACCTTTGATAGTGAGACAATAAAAGTATGCTTTAGATGAGGTCATGAGGTGGGGAGGGCAGGAAGAAGGGAAAGACGAGAGGAAGAAGGAAGAGAAGGGGGGAAGGAGGAGCAAAGTAAGATCCAAATGAGTACACTAGGTTCTGCTTCATTCTAGAATTCTATTTCTCTTTTTGTCTACTGTTTGCTCCCAGACCCTGAATTCTCACACGGAACACAGCATCAGGGTCACATCCCAAGGTGGCATGGTTCATGCACACTTTCCACAATCACTTGTGGAAGATTCCGCTTCTATGTGTGCTTTTTGTCTGAAGTCCCACTGTGGCAGGACTGTATAAGTTTGCAGCAAACATGAACACAGGTGAGTTGTCATCAGCTTAAATGAGGGAGTCACAAGGCTCCCAGTCTGATGTATTCCCACAGGCAGACCGCTGGAAACTGCCGTGCTTAAGTATTTGAATGGTTCTACTTTTGTGTAAAATATGAGGTGGTAAGATACATAAGTTTATTCTTTAGTGAATTTTATTACCATCTTAACAAAATACAAACCAGGCACCCCATTACTTATAATAATTGCAAACTACTAGAGTTCTGTATTTTGATGACAGACACCTTAGAACATTAATTTTATGTATTCTTACTTTCATATTACTAATGTTTTAAATCTGCTGTTTTCAATATTGTTACTGACACATGAAATATACTATTGCGAATGAGCTGTGAAGTGTTTTTGTTTCTAGTATTTGGCTCTTTTAGACAGAAATTTGCTATGAAGCCCAGGCTGACCTCAAACTTGTAATCCGCCTGCCTAAGCCTCCCTAGAGCTTGGATTAAAAACTTTTGCCACTATGCCTATCTATACTAAATTGTTTTTAAATAATAATTTCAGACTTAAAGTTATTTAGCAATGACTACATTTTCTTTTACATATGAAATTGTTTTCCTTTAAGAATAAATCAAGGCATTTTTAAATGCTATTCTTGAATGAATGATGTCTTAAACGATATTTTTAGCTGAAAGAAAATATATTTTTCTTTTATTAATAAAAAAGAATAATACTTCATGTTATATTATGTCACTACTTCATAAATATGTTGTAGAGGGAGGTTGCTTGTTCATTCCTGGCTGCTCAGACCCAAAATAATCATACAGAAACCATATTAACTAAAGCACTTCTTGGCCTATTAGCTCGGGCTTCTTATTAACTAACTCTTACATCTTGAATTAACCCATGCCTGTTATTTTGTATTTTACCATGAGGCTCATGGTTTACCGGGAAGATTCCCTGGCATTTGTCTTCTTTGGCATCTCCTCTACTCTACCTACTCTCTCTACATCTCTGTTCAGATTATCTGCCTGTATCTAAGCCACTGGCCAAAAGCAACTTCTTTATTAATCAACAGCAATGAAACATAATCACAACATACAGAGGGGAATCCCACACCAGTATGTTCATATTATATTGTGCATGTGTTGTGGGACATACAGAAGTATATTTAGCAAGAAAACAGAATAAAATTGTGCCTGCTTTAATAGATGGTGATGGCGATCAGATCTTCCAACCTCATTGCTTGTTCCCTTCCTAGAGCAAGAGTGAGAGTCTGCCCACCTCCCGGATGCTCTCTCTGCCTTTTCAAAACTGAGTCTGAAAAGCCTAGTGTGATGAAAAGGGAAGGAAAAAAGAAGAAGAGAAAAAAAGGAAAGAGAATGCCCTGGCTCTCTTTCCTAAGAATACAAGTGGCCACCAAGGGGCACATGGGCTGAGCTGACTTGCCCACCTGCAGGCTCTGGAAGGTAATGTGAGGGACCCAATCCCTAATGACCCACGCAAGTTTACCTCTCTCATATCAGGTGTTGCCATCCTGCCTCCCCGACATCCTCAGAGTCTCACCCTGTGTCTCGTAGGTGAAATGCTGAGCTGATGAGAGACAACTGTGATGGGGAGGCTGACTGAGCTGAAATCCAGCAGAAGGAGCGCTATGGGTGCGGGGCAGAAGAGCATCCGGAAACATCTCAATATGCAGTGTATTTTGATGTGGGTCAGACTTTACATAGGAGGAACACACAAGGAAAGCCATGTCTCCTGAGGTGCTGAGACAGACTCATGGCACTGTGGTAGACAAGCATTTGAAAGTCTGGCTCTGTGAACCCCAGGGGACTCTGGAGAAGCATTCCACATCTTTCTAGCCATGAAGCACTGGAGTATTTCATGAGATTTCACAACTCTGACATTTGTTTCCTCAGTGGCAATCAAACCTTAACAACGATGAAAACCAAACAAACAGAAACACAGCCCGGAGCACTGTAGAAAGCCAGCGTTGGAGTAAGAGCATCTTGGAAGAAACAGTGGCTTTGCCCTAAGAACCTGAAAGTCTAAAGATTTGAGGCTATGCGAAGAGAAAACCTCTAGCACCCCCTGTGGTTTTGAGTCTGCACAGCACCTCACTGCTCCGTTCAGAAGAGGAAAATAGGTTTGGATCGAAAGCCATTCACAGCAGGATGGATAAAGATGGGATGTGCTGCACAACAAATTCGGGAGTCTCGTTCTCTTGTTTACCCTTGCATTTATATGGGAAAGTTGATGGCCACAGTCGTATCAAAGTGTCAGCTAAGTATGCCGCCTAAGTAAGGGCCACTGCAATCTGAAAGACAAACCCAGCTACTCCTAGAATATTGGTGTCCTCTTCACCTGTGGACACCTGCGTGGTGTCCCTCCTGGTTGAAGAAAACCCTTCCTATTCTCCGAAGCAACTGAATCTTTTCTTAATTGTTTGATGGCCAGGAGAGTGAGGATGGAATCTGAGGTCTACAGCTTTCTAAGAAGTAGCTATTGCGAGGCAAAGTCTGAGACATGAGGATATGAATATGGTCCAGAGTCTCATCTGGGTGTTAATATTCACACATCTGTACTGGCCTGCAGAATACATCCTCAGCTGCCGCCACAAAGAGCACCCCCCTATGCACATTTGCTATGTTCCCTTTTAAAAGTGGGCCTTGTCCACCTCCTTCTGCCCCCCGCCCCGGGTGTGTGTGTGTGTGTGTGTGTGTGTGTGTGTGTGTGTGTGTTTCTTGATAAGTAGACATCCCTCTGTTTGGCAGTTCTGGGCCTTAAAGGAAATAAATAATGAGAAATACCTGTTTCAGATTCATCAATGCACATGTCTGAGGCAAGATGGATCCTGAACAACAGTTGCCTCCTCCAGAACTGCCCTTGGTCCTAGAAGCCATAGAAACCACTTGTCTCATATCCTAGCATTCCTGTCTAATTACAGGACTCACTCCATATATAAAAACTGTACAGTTCTGGCAGAGTCACAAATTGAATTTTTTCAAAATAAGCAATTATATTCTTCTTTAATGATCACCACCAGGGTACTTAGCACTATCCAAGTTGATTTAGAGCTCCAAGTAGCCAAAATACAAGAGTTGAATCATTCTGGACTTGACCCAAAGAATGTGGGTAGAAAAACACAGCAGGTTTGGTTGGTTTTTATTTGGGGTGTGTGTGTGTGTGTGTGTGTGTGTGTGTGTGTGTGTGTGTGTGTGTGTTTGTTTGTTTGTTTTAAGACAGAGTTTCTCTGTAGCTTTGGAGCCTGTCCTGGAACTAGCTCTTGCAGACCAGGCTGGCCTTGGCCTCAGAGAGATCCGCCTGCCTCTGCCTCCCGAGTGCTGGGATTAAAGGTGTGCACCACCACTGCCCGGCTAGTAGGTTTGTTTGTGATGTACGCTCTCTACAGCCAGTGGTGAGACAGGAATAGGAGTGCTCACTTTCAAAGGAGGAGAAGCATGTATAGAAGGCTAAAGCAAACATGGATCTCTTCCTGGAACCCAGTGTCTCAAGGAAGCTCTGGTCCTTAAATCCTAATAACCAAAGAGGCTCTGCTCTCTGTGTCTTATGAAGGAGTGCGAGGTGTAGATGGAAGCCCTCACTGGAATAGTCAGGTAGACTGGTCATTATTGCTGCCAAAGTCTCTAAGACACATCAGTACATCACGTGCAACTTTAAGTCCCCAGTTCACCTCACCCAGGCTAAGTGTTTGAAAAATATCAGAGTAGCTGTTTGTTCAAAGCTCCTGAGCGTATGTAGCATCCTTTAAAGTTAGATTTTGGTGCTGGCCACTTTATATGTCAACACATTACACTTATATGATAATTCAGAGACTGATATGTTAAGACGTGTCTCCAAAAGTGTCCAAGGAAAAGTCCCATAAATAAACACACACGGTCATTTCTGTGCACACCTATACACACACACACATACACACACACATGTCTGTATATACTCACATCAGCCTAGAGTGTAAATTGACTTGTTCACACAAAGCTATTAATGTATGCAGTTGTGTGTACACATGTTGATGTGGGAGGTCCTTCTGTCTATATGTTTGTTTTTATTGGTTAATGAAAATAAGCCAATAAAATAAAGAAACTGCTTTGGCCTATAGCAAGGCAGACTTAGCTAGGCGGGAAAAACTAAACTGAATGCTGGGAGAAAGAAGGCAGAGTCAGTGAGAAGCCATGTAGCCCCGCTGGAGACATATGCCAGAACTTTACCTGGTAAGCCACAGCCTCGTGGCAATACACAGATTAATGGAGATGGGTTAATTTAAGATATGAGTTAGCCAGAAATACACTTAAGCTATTCGCCAAGCAGTATTGCAAATAATATTGTTTCTGTGTGATTTGGGGGGTCTGAGCAGCTGGGAACAAACAAGCGACTCTCGTACAACACACATGTACACACACAAGATTTGAACAGGAATCTCTTGATCCAACGAGAGTCATTTTCACTGTGCTGTGTACTGGATACAGGACCAGGACCACTGTGATTGACAGGGTCAATACAACAAAGTAAGAAAGTTGGATCAGTAATGTCAGATACAGGCAGGGAACCATGACTTCAGAAAGAGATGAGAGATGAATTTTAGAATCCCTGAAAACTGCTGACAATTGCACACTCGGTTCCACGAATGCATCCTTGTGAACTTGTCCTGAACAGGACTGGGTTGGCGCTCAGCTCTTCAAGTGCACAGAATACTTGGAAAGACAGACAGAAATAAAACTATCACCACAACCTCACTGAGACCAGCTGATGAGAACCATAACAGCGGTGTGGCAGTAGCCTGTAAGGTAGGAAAAGACAAGAAAAAATCAGATATGATGGCCTTAGGAACTTTTAGGGGATGCTAAGGACCACGCCAGTTCTGACTAAAGTGTAGAGACTGTGGCAGGCATTTTTTCTAATTGTAACACATAGTGGGTGTTTAGCAACATCCTGGACCATGATAATGGCTACTATTTATTTTAACAATAAAGCAGCTATTTCTTTAAAAGGACTCCATAATTCGCCCAGGACTTGCTCTTAGTTCCTTCTAACAGGATGGCTCTTGTTTCATGAGCTGGAATTTGCATTCCCAGAGGTGGTGCTGGGAACCCTGATCCTGGCACAGTCACTGAGGCCCGAATTGGAAGGAATGACCATCTGGAGGTTCTTAAGCTATGCCAGTTTGTCCCTGGAGATGGGAAGTGCACCTGTAGCAGGCACCCTGAGGAAGTACCGGCTGAGACCCATTCTTCCCATGGACTGAGGAGCATGGTCTTTGCTTGCTCATTCTGACACCAGCCGTTTCTGTGAGATCCACATTCTCAACCATTTTCTCTGCCTTAACAAGGGAAGCATCGCCCTTGAGGGATGTCCATTCAGTAGAGTTTTAAGGAAAACTATAGAAAGAGTTCACCTGCCCTGTCTCAGGGTGCTGTGTAGGCCATGTGATGGTGTGATTCATCAGAGCAGGTCATCTGTCAGTGGAGAGGGACATGGGGTTCCTCTAGATGATCCACTGAGGTGAACACAGCATGGAGATGGATGGATCTCAGCTACAGGTCCCAGACATAACTGACTGAGGCAATAAGAGTCTGATCAGCTGCATTCACAGGATGGCAGGCCTGAAGCCGAGAAGGACAGTGATATGTATGTTCTGCTCCTAGGTTTATCTAAGGCACATCCCCAAAGTGAAGTCCATACTGAGAGCTAGACTTCTAGGCTGAAGCTGTAGTTTGTGAATTCTCTCAGCTAATTATCACTATGAAAGAAGTGTTTGTGGTTGCCACGACTAAAATCAGAACACAGGACCAACTCACCTTCTGCCCTGGCTCTCCCTCTGCAAAGCTCGTCCAGGGGGCTCAGGAGTGGAACTCACACAGTTTACAGCACCCCCTCCTAGGGAAAGAGAATGAAGGAGTGAATCAGCGATATCTCCATGGTTGTGAAGATCCATAGAAAACTGCAGAGCCTCGGACTCATTAATTCCAAAATGAGATTGGTGCCTGTGTGAGCTGCATCACCCACTGACAATTAATACCTCGTATCCCAAGCATACGACTGCTTGATTTAACTAAGGACATTCAAATGTAATCCTGAGGGACCTAAGAGAGGTCTGGACGGGTGGATAGTTCATGAATGAAAATCGCTTAAACACCACCAGGACCCAGACAAGTGACGCATGCTGCTTGGTACAAGCACTGACCTGCGCGTCCTCCAAGTAGAACATTTCCAAATACACCTATTGCCTATTCCTTGCCCTACAGGCTTGAACAGGAGGCTCTTCCTTGTGTTCTAAGGATAACGCAGTATCCCTTCCTGCAGTACCAAGCACAGGGGCAGTTCCCCAGTTTGAATTCTCTGGTGATCCAGGAGGAGGATTCAATCTGATCCCTAGGGAAGATGCTGAGGACCCTACCACCTGTGTCCTTTGGATAATAAGAACAATCCACAGAAATGCAAAGGCCCACAAGCCAAGATGTGGATCACATGTGCTGAGAAACAACAGAAAACCATCTACATTTTCTTCACCAAAACTGACCACAAAACCTATCTTCTCACCTTACTTTGATTAAATCTATTATCCCCCTTCAAAGGTCTCCACTGATGTTAGTCAGTTCAACGGCAAATAACCAGAAAATAGACCATGTTTAAAATATAGTGCTAATCTGGGTATATCAACTACACCCAAGAACAGGCCCTATGGTCACAGTATTTGGCAAAAACAAATTGGGCTTTCTCCCTCTCCCTATCTCCCTCCCTATCTTTGTCTCCTCTCTCTCTCTCTCTCTCTCTCTCTCTCTCTCTCTCTCTCTCTCTCTCTCTCTCTCTCTCTCTCTCTCTCTCTCTCTTTGCTCCCTTTCTCTTTCTCTTTCTCTTTCTCTCTCTGTCTGTCTCTCCCTGTGCATATGTGTGTGTATGTGTGTGCATGCTTTCTTTTTTAAGAGAGGGGAGCCAGGCGGTGGTGGCACATGCCTTTAATCCCAGCACTCGGGAGGCAGAGGCAGGCGGATCTCTGGGTTCGAGGCCAGCCTGGTCTACAAGAGCTAGTTCCAGGACAGGCTCTAGAAACTACAGGGAAACCCTGTCTCAAAAAACCAAAAAAAAAAAAAAGAGAGGGGAATAACATTAAAGAGAGGGGAATAACATTGACTTGAGCACATAGGGAGGTAAAGAGAAATCTGGGAGGTGGTGGGGGAGAGAAAATAATTTTATCAAAATACTTATATGAAACTAACAAAAACAAATATTAAAGATAACTAAAATGTAGTGCCACAAAGCATTTAATGGGTAGAAATATTGGGAGCAAAGCCCTCTTCAGAAACTAAAGAAGTGTTTTCTTCTGAGGTTCTAGCCAGTCTTGATCCACAAAAGAGGACATGCAGGAAGGCTGCCATGGTTGGGATTGACATCTGGAATGCCAATGACGGGGAAGCTTCAGGTAAATACAGAGAGGGGGGGATAATTGAAGCCTCTAAACATTGAGAGCAGGTAGGAGGAATGACTAGAGACTGTAATTTGGGGAGGGTCTTCTTGCTCTTGAACTTCAGAACTACGATGGGATCTGAGAGCTAATGTCTGTCCTCAAGCACTTCCAACTTACATCTATCCCATGTCTGTTCATACATCCCAAAGGCTTCCATTCATCACCTAAGAGTTGACTCAGTTTACTAGGGCTTTTGAATGTCAATGGCCAAAGTGTGTCTCCACCTCAAGCATGGGTATGGAGCAGAGGCACTTTGGACT
Source organism: Arvicola amphibius (assembly GCF_903992535.2). NCBI lineage: Eukaryota > Metazoa > Chordata > Mammalia > Rodentia > Cricetidae > Arvicola > Arvicola amphibius. Next base: position 105,474,912 of record NC_052048.2, on the reverse strand, counting down.
GTACAGCGCTCCTGAGATAAAGCACACCTGTGCTGGTGAGGTTTCGTCGAGTCAACGGAAGGTGGAGTCATTTGAGGAGAGGGAACCTCAATGAAGAAAAACGCTTCTCTAAAATTTGCCTGTATGGAAGTCTGCTTCGCATTTTCTTGATTGCTGATTGGTATAGGAAGGCCTAGCTCATTGTGGGTGGTGCCATCCTTGGCTGGGTGGTACTATAAGAAGGCAGACTGACCAAGACATGGGGAGCAAGCAGTAAGAGATATTAGAAGTGTTCCTCCACGGCCTCCACCACAGTTCTTGCCCACAGGTTTCTGCCCTTCCTTCCGTCAGTGCAGAACCGTGATGCGGATCAAGCATGGGATTGCATTTCAGTTTAACTCTGGTGTGGTTTGAGGAACTTTGACGTGAGCACACAACTCTTCTGGATATGCTAAAAAAGACAGGAACCCGTTATCCATCAGCTTCGGTAGCTAGCGCCTTGCTAGGACTCAGCCAAATGCATGGGTATCAGCGTGAGGCTTGTGGGTTACCAGATCTGCCCCACATTCAGAATTAGAGTCCAATAGCTGTTTCTGTTGTTTTAGGTGAATTATCAATACATGACAATAGAGTCTGTAAGTTTCTGTGAGAAAGTTGCTGAAGCGGCTCCATGCACTTGGCTGTCTGTCTGTCTGATTTTCCCTTCACCACTTTCCCTATCAGTTCCTTACATACTAACTCTTCTCTCCTAGAAAGTGCAGACTGGTCCCTTACTTTCTCTTTCTCTTGGCACGCCGCCTCAACAGGATCATCCCTGAAGACCCCGGAGATACCTGATACAGCCCTGGAGTCTGGAGGGGGCATCTGATTACCTGTCAGATTCCCGGAGGAGCATGGGGTATGTGTTAAGTCTCTGCACCTGCCAGACTTCAAGACAAACAAAAACGATAGGATGCCAAATTCCCAGAGTTTAAAGATAATTACAACTGTATCTTTTTAAATACGATACTCCCTACAAATGTGGCTTCACCAAGAAGGGGAGAAAAGCAATTTCCCAAGCCTACATGTGCTTGCATATATAATGTGTGCATAGTCTATGTATCTTTGGACTGAGGTTTGTGGTGCACGTTCTAGGGCTGTATTTTGACAGAACTTGCTGCTGTTTTCTCCTGCTCCATGCTCTTTGGGTACTGGGCCACTGACTGAATTAGGTTGGGTAGAAAATGCAGGTAACTGTGCTGCTGTCAGACTTACGGCCTGGAAGGCCCAGTGCCTTTCTGCTCTGCTTGCTCCTCCCCTACAGCTACTGCAGAGGATCCCGACAGGAGGAGCCTGAAAACCGAGGACTCTTGGGTCAGCAGCACCTGCCATGGTCTCTAGGATGAGCTCTGTTTGGACTGAGCTGGTCAAACTTCGGGGAGCTGGTGAAGTCACTCACTGCCTGTGAGTCATCCTACCACGAGTTCCTATGAGGAAAGGAAGTCAGTTGCATGGTGTCAACTTTGCAAACAGGAAAAAAAAATGCTTCTCAGGAAGTGGATCGGCTTTCTAAGATGAAATCTTGCGGGCATCGCTATGTTGCATATTCATAAGATGATGTGAGCTTTGGTGATGGTTTGAAGGACTTCCTATCACAAGAGTATCTGTACTTTATCCTGAACTTCTCCAAACATTGAGATGTTTCTATTCACAGAACATATTTACACTGCAGCTGGTGGGGTAGAGGAGTAATCTAGACCAGAATCCCTTAGCTCTTTATTTCTTCCCGAAGAACGGTCTCCATAGGCTCAGCTCTCACATACGTAGAAAGTTAAGACTTGAAACTCTAAGTGCTCCGTATCACCGGTCAATTGATACCTCATAAATAAATAAAAAAAAACAATACAAATTAAGTGTATAGAGTATTTTTCTCTATGTGAAATATGTGACCACGGAATAAAACATTCATGTGTTTATTCATACAAATACATAACTAAAATAATGGTATTCTTCTCTGACCTTGATTTGGAAAAAAGAAAGACTGGCAGAATCCAGGCTGGCTGAAGGGTCTTCTCAACAATCTAACCTCTGCTATAGGCCCATCGCTACAGAGCTATATCTGCTGATGGTGGCCACCCCCATTTCCTGCAACCTCTGGCTGTATCCCAGGACCCTTAATGAATTAAGTGCAACATACCTGCAGACCTTGTGGGAAACACACACCTTAGTTTCAATCCAGGGCTCTCAAAAACCACAGGGTTGTTGGGCAATCAATAATACTGTCATTCCAGATTCCAGAAAATCAGGCCTCAGGCCAACGCATTTGTCCTCGGAGAGAAGAGCCACTTTCTCGGCTTTCACACGGGCTTGCGGGAAGGCTTGTGGACGAGCAGGGCTCTGGGAAGCTCTGGCTCTGCCGTATCACCTGTGGGCTTCACCTTTCCTTCCACTGGACGCACATTGGTGAAATCCAAGTTCTGTCTGGGTGCTGCTTGTGAGTGCTGGATGCTACTTCCACCACCCCGGGGAGGCCAAAGAAGCAGCCAAATTAGACACAAACAATAAAAATCAATGTTTCCGTTTTTAATTCTTGTTTGATATGATATTTTTACAAAAATTGTATTAAATACCGTAAACAAGTAGTTAAAGATATAAAAACATGGACCATTATTTATCAAGTAATGTCAGGATGATGGACTCAAATAAGGTTCATGATCCCTTCAATATTCAAAGTCTCTGTAACAATTTGTGGGCAGAAGGGATTGACTGAGTTTTCTAAGAGGGGTAACATATTTTTTTTTTATCAATATTCAAAGTACAAAGTCAACAGGTAGAACACATTCTCCTGATACTGCTCCACAGGGCCATGTGGACACACTCCCAGCCTGACCTTCGGGGTCACCCATGTGCTGATGGAGGATACATTTAACAACGTAGCAAAGGCTGTGCCTGTCTTAGGGCAGGTGATCCATGCGGTGCTCTGTCCGGCTGGGACAGGGAGGATGCTGGGCGAAGTGGAGATGAGCTGCAAGGTACATTCATGAGCAAAACTAACTAGCTAACTAACTGTTTATTTCTTCTGTGACCACAGATGATTGGGACCATCCATCCTCATATATTACCCATGACTGTCACTAAAGGGACTTTTAGGGAACAGAGTGCCATGGAGGGCCGTGAGGCCAGAATGACCCTGGACAGTGTTAGGAAGGCAGAGTCCTCTGAATGTCGGGATGGCTTGGAGGTTGACGTTTTGAGAAAAGTACAAGGCCGGGCAAGCATGTTCACCTCTGTGACCTCAGCAGAAGTCCTAACAGCTGTATTATCAAATGCAGAGGGGAAGCCTGTTCCTAGAAAGGAATCATCCTGGCGAGGTCACACCAATGGCTCTTTCCCTCAGTCTCAGGTCCTCACCTGCCACCTGCCCGCTGCTCAGAGCCAGCACAGCCCTGCTGCCCTGAAAACTTGCTCCACCTTGGGACACACATGCTCACAGTAATGATGACGGCAGTCACGTCACTGTTCCCTGAACTGTACTCTGGGAATGTTCTTGGGCCCTGGGCCCCTGTTACAACTCGGGGAGGGGTTCCATCTCCACATCAGATGTCAAATGGAAGGAAGGTCTAAACTCTGGGTATGAAGGGGGGCCAGGAGGGGCCAGCCCAGTTCACCCTTTATTTGGGGTTTTATGAGTGGCACCTAGCAGGTGAGGGCTCTGTAGGACAGCTGTGTGGGCTACAGTATGGGCATGGCCCTGAGCCGTGAAGGAAAGACTTCCCAGACCTGAGCCCCGCACCTCTGTGTGTCTCCAGGAACTGGCTTCGGGATGGGCCCAGGATGATTTCCAACGCAGCTTATTACCGAATCTCGCTCGCTGCGAGCCTCCATTATCTGGTTTGTGTGAGGCTAAATAATGGGAAACGTATTAAGTATTCAAAATATTCTGTTTACTTGGGTGAATGCAGTGAAATCAATAACAGTTGCTACTCAGAAATCTGGGAAAGTGATTTTCTGGAATGGATTCTAAAATATTTTAGCAACTCGGGGAGGGGGGGTGAGTATTGTCAGCCTGATTGTCGATAAAGCAAGGGTCAATTACAGAGTGAATGCCGTCTAAATTAATGCCACATGCTGGCATGTTCAGGCCACTCAACACACATCTGTTTCTAAAAGGACTCGACACTGAACCCAGGGTCTGTTTTGCTTTCCAGTGAGGACATGTGGGGGAGGACCACGGCTAGAGGGAGTTGGAGGGTATGAAGGTAAATCTGAAGGAACCAAGTCAATACCAGCTTGATTTCATCGTGTGGCTGTGGGAGGCCAGTGGGCCCAGTTCCTGAGGTCAGGTTCCATCTCTGAGACCAGGAGCTTCCTTGTATAGTACCTTCTGGTTCCCCGTAGGCTTTGCAAGCTGGCCTGGCCACTTATCTCAGTTCAGTTCTGTGATAGACCCAGCTCTGGGTCCCCCTGCTCTTGTCTGTGAATTCCCAGAAAGTCTGCTCCACTGATTGGTGGAGTCTGGTGACACAAAGGAAAAATACGGTTCCCATAATGATCTTGGTGTCCCTGAAGCTAGCAGGGTACTCAGAGCTATGTGTAGCCGGTGCAATGGTTTCTGTGGCTCATACTGAAGGACAGGCAGAGGCCAAAGCAGAAGGCTTCCTGGATCTCAGCCCTTGTTCCCATAGACTCCTGTCTAGGGGCCCACTAAAATCATAGTTCCCCCTTCAAACATAGCTTTGTGACTTTGACTTCGTAGCCTCTGTCTTTTGAAGCAACAGGCCCACACCACCAAAGGAATTATTTTTGCTTATAAAAGGTAAATGCACCATTTCACAGATCATATTATATGAAAGAAAATACAGCATCCATAGTCACATGGCTTTACAACCCAAGGTGCGTAAGGAGAGAGACCCTGGCTGTAGCTTGTATTTATTTGGTCAATGGAAAGAAGGGGATTAAAGAGATGGAAGAGAGGTAGAGGCACACAGTGAGGCACACTGAAATTGTTGGAGTCACAGGGCCAGCTGTACTTCTCTGTTCGGAACCCTGTAGGGACATCAGAAGATAGACAAACCCGTCTTTGTGAACTTACATGGGACAAGGGACCCGAACATCACCACTTGAGGCCCATGCAGCTGGGAAGAAGCATGCAATGAGAACCCAAAGAGAAAAGGACGGAAGAAGACACACAGAGGATCCAAGAGATGCCAGATAGGGCAAGGGAAGGAAGGGCAAAACTGCAAGATACCCCCAAAAGAGTAATGTTCTCATGGAGCAAAATGAAGGAGGGATATTTTCTCTGTGCAAGACATGGAGGCAGAGCAGATGTTGGGATAAAGGAGGAGCTGGAGCTTGAAATGAGACAGACGCATGTGGGGAGAATACTCAACCCTAAGGTGGCTATGAAAGGTGTGGTTCTTTGGAACAGCATCCGTAGCAGGCCCTTGCCTCCCTACTACCTGGGATGATGCCTCCTTGCTGAGGATGCCCTAGAGCCACCTTGGAGAGCAGGGAGCTCCAGAGTCTCGGGCCCTGAGTCACTGCAGCTTAAAGTCTGGCGAGCAGTGACCTCTGTGCTTGCTTGTTGGCTGCGGAGGATGCTGTTGAGTGAGCTGGCCAGCTGTGTTCATTTCCTGCTTTCTGGCTTTGGGTTTCATATTTTCTTTTCTTTTCCAGACCTAATAAGATTATTGCTTTCCTGAATGCGACAGAAAATGTTCACCCACCCATTTTAATCCCACCATCGCTATATTTCAATTTAGTAATTTATAATCGTTTTGAGCAACAGATTACTTCATGATACATAGCACATAAGAAAGAATGAAGGAATATTGGGTGCATCTCAAATCCAAAGTAGGTCTTCCCTTTCCAGGAGTGAACAGCATGCTGAGTTGTGGGCTTTCTATTTTTACCATAGTGTCCCAAGAACTTGCAATAGTAAGGGGTACATGAAGCTTCATTTTGGTCTTGTTTTGGTTTCTGGTGAATGATAGCACATGCACTGGCTCACAGTTTGACTCTGAGACTCTACAGTGATGGAGCTTCCAGCTGGGTAGATTGTTCGACAGAACTGAGTCATCTCCAGTCATTAAACCTTTGGTTTGCGATGAGACCAATCAGGTTTTGGCAGACAAGCTCTTCGCCATGGGAGACCGTGGTTCTTCCTCCCAGAAGGTCTGCCATGCTCCTCCCCACAGGTTTGGCCAGGGTATCCGCTAAGTGCATTCTTCTCACTTCTCATCTTGGCAGATATTTCACGTTCTTAGACGTGACGGTCTTCGGCAGATGAGAAGATGGCCCCAGGGAGGCTCACAGGCTGTCTGGTATTCTAATCACCACCTGGTTAGCCCCTCCAGGAAATGCAATTTTCCCCCTATGTCCACCTTCACTTTTCCCTCTATGTCCATCTTCACTTTTTTTGTAAACTCTTGGGGGAAAATTCTTCATATATTTTGGCTAGAACTGTTTTTTGCCAATTATTGTATTACCAGTCTTTTACCTTTCCAAACGCTCTTGAGTAAACTTTTGGGGAGAAAAATCATGATTTAAGTATAGGCAGTCAGGTTTATCCATTTGTCTCTTAATTCTCTGTGAAATTGTGGGGCTTCGCAGTTTGGACTCTGGTAGAACATCTGCCTGCTGATGCTGTTAGAACCTTAGTTTGATACCTTTGGGCCTTTGCTTGGAGTTTGGTATTAATCCAATACGCACTCCTTCCAAGGGCCCTTCTCCCTATGCTGTAGACCCATGTGGGGATATTTCTTTCATTTTTCTTTTTTTGAGACCGGGTTTCTCTGTAGCTTTGGAGCCTGTCCCGGAACTAGCTCTTTAGACCAGCCTGGCCTCGAACTCAGAGATCCACAGGACATTTCATTTTTGACACGAGATCTTTCCGTGGACTCTTTTACATGAGCTCATCTTTGTATCTTTTAAAAATAATTTTGTGATTTTTATTCCTAAAAATCTCAAATTTTTACATTGGTTCCCATGAAACTAATGTTTTGCTTGCATATCATAAAGCATGCTCTTATGAGAATAAAATAGACAGTAGGCTTGATATTGTAACCAGCCATTTTCCGCCACCTTTTTACCATGCCATCTATAGATGCTTTATTTAGGGGATTCTGAGTTAAAAAAAAAAAAAGTCTGTGATTTAAGACAAGTTTTATTTTCTTCCTTTCAAATTTTATTTCTTTTATTTATTTATGTATTTTTTTCTTACCTGAACACAGCAGCATTGTTCATTTTTGTGTGAACTTTGTACAGCCTATTTCTTTTCTCCTGAGAATATCTTGACTCAACCTTTCTAACTTTTTGACTTTATCTTCGTACAACAGCATTGTCCATGCTGTGTGAAGAGTACACAGTCTACTTCTCCTTTTCCTTGAGAATATCCCTATCTCACCTTTCTTACAAAGCAATCATACTCTTTCTCTGCAGCAAAGGCTGTGGCCCTGACCGAGGTTACTGGGAAGCTGGCTGTCCAGCTCCTCTGTAGCTAAACTTATTAGGACAGCCTTGACTGTCTTCACAGTGAGCGACTACAGATTTCAGGTCCTATCCACATCCTCTCCACTGCCCGTCTCCACCTTCCAATGGTTTCTTGTTTTTGTTTTATAGCGGGGACTTGAAACCATGAGCGACCAACTGTAACCTTTAGTCCTAATTCAGGAAGCAGGCTGGAATGTAGAAGCCTGTGGAGCAGACCCAGGGACTGGACACACAAGGACACTTCCTGAACTCCCTTTCCATAGGTGTGCACCTATTGCACTGGTCCCTAAATAGCGAGGTGCCCAGATTTTTCCTTGGGCCCACCCATGGATGAAATGAAAATTAAAATATGGCAAAAGTTTAATAAAACACAGCACGCTGTTTTCTCACAAGCTGAATACACACCACAATAAGGTTTCTACTAGTCTGTGGACACCCCGACCTCTGAAAAGGACAGCTCAAGCAGGGGCCAAACTTGGCACTGGGTCTCAGAGAGAGCATAGGTCTGCTGTGTAGGTCATGGAGGTCAGACTTCAGCAGACAGGCCAGACTGCCCCAGCCAGACTATAAGCGGACACCGCTTCATGAGAGTCTAAGAATGACTGAAGCAGACTCGGGGTTTCAGTTGTAGACGGTGGACAGGCAGCTCTGTGTGCAAAAGGTGTCAGTGACACCACAGTAGAGGTAGGGGCAGCAGGGACACGGTGATGTATCTGTCCTTCGGGATATTCACTCTTGAAATTTCGACACCATGTTGTGACAGGGAGACCTGCTCCTGGCCCAGATCTATCTCCCTTATGATCGTCAGGGCTAACCCTCCATTCTGGGAGCAAGCGGTGTAGAGCCTGGATTTCCTGCCACCAGGAGCTTTGGAGTACTAAAAAAAACCCCAAGCTGTTGAGAAAGCTGCAAGTTCAGGAGACGCTTAGAGCACACTGGTCATACCCTCTGAGGCTGGCCTTGTATGCTACACAGTAGCCGTGAGGAAGTCGACCTCAGGATGGGAGCCTGCACAATGCTGAGCAGCCTCAGAGAAGTGAGCACCAGGGTTTTCCAGAGATGTGAAAGGGCTAGCTGCATGAGAACCAACAAAAATCCAACACAGGGGGAAACATCCACTAACTTAGAGACCTCCACAAACTTCAAAGAAATTCCCACTAATACTCGAGACTGTTGTTGCGGCTGAACATTTGCACAACTCCAGGGGAATATATTCTCTCCTGAACTGCAGTCTGGCTTACATACAAACACTGACTCCCACTGTGATCGTCTCTTAGTATAGTGACGGTTACCAAAACAGCAAAGGCAATGTTTACTTTATTTGTATTTATTTGAAGATAAATCTCTAGATTGTACACATTTTCCCTTTAGTTTTGGTCATGAACCTGCCACTGCACTGAAGCCTGAATGTCTTTGACATGTGGAACCCCGGGGGAGACTCAGTCAACAAAACTGTTTCTCCCATCTGCTAGCTTTCCCTTCCTTGGGCTGGAGTGTTCTCCAGAGCTCCTAGCGGCCTCCACTAAATCATGACGTAGCTCCAACTTGCACCGTCCTTTAAAGGAATACCAGAGCAGGCACCAGCAACTCCCAGGTGCATCCTGCTCTCTGCAGCACACAAGACTGGACTTCAGGTCCACAGAGAGGAGGCCCCATTTGTCATTTGCCTTCCAGTTCTAGTTGACATCAGATCACCAAGGGACTAAAGGAAAATGACATCTCCAGAAAGTGAGTCATACTTTGAAGCACAAACTTAAACATTAAATCCATTGTGCCTTACCAATTTCAGCCGTGTGTGGACCGGGCTTCCCTCCAGATGCTGGGAGGTCACCTGCACTGGGCAACCTTCTACTTGACTCCATTCTACCCTCTCCTTTTCTTATCTCCCCCCTTTCCCTTTCTCTCTCAGTCAAACATTAGCCTTCTCCTGACTAAGCTTGAAGTTTGGGTAATCTAATTTTGCTATTTCATCCTATTTCCTCTGCCTTCCCCAAGCTTTCCTGGAAGAAAGAGTGATCCCACATCTGTCCGTTCTGTAACTCTATAGTTTCCTGGCATCTGCCTTGTCAGTACAACTGATTCTGTACTGTTCTGTTCATCCCAAAGTTGAGGTCCCACTGACTCTGAAGAGATGATTGACTCTAAGAAGACAGCAGGGTGTAGTCCGGGTCTTGCGTGAACACTGACGGAGAAGCTGGGGTTAGAGGGACACAGTGACAGCTTGGCTTCCAGACAGACTCTGGGCTGTTGAAACTGAGGAAGAGAGAAGGCCTGGGTATGGCTCAATGGGTAGACCCCAGTCTTCATCAGAGACACCAGGGTAACAGAGACACTGAGTAAGGTAGCTCAGACCCAGACAGGGCCAGGAGGATCTCTGCAAAGAGCTCTCGAGATGCAGACCCAGGCTCTCTCCCCCAGCATGGTGGGATTAAGCATGGAAATCACTTCTCTTTCTTGGTTTCCATTTTTTAACATTACAGATAATCAAGGTATCTGTTTTGTAGAATTATTGTGAAAAGCTAAAGGGTATATAGATTTAAACCCGAGTATTGGTTGTGCTGACAGTTGAGCTGCTGCCCTCTGTTGGCCGCAAACTGTCTTTCTGCCTTCTAGTGCATCCCACACTTCCTTCTGCCAGCTTGAGCCAGAACTCACTTCTGTCATTCTCTGCCTCTTCTGCTTTTGCTCTCTACCACTTCCCTTCTTGCTGGTGTCACTCTCTGTCATATCTTCATGGTGGCCTCAGTGCTTAGCTTCCAACAGTGGGTCCCTCTGAAAGACTTTCTGTTTACTCCATCCCAACTGCCTTGTTCCCCAAGCCACATCACTGCCAGGAATGGACCCAATCCTAAAGTCAAGGAATGACAGGTCTGAGTAGTTGAGGATAAGGATGGCCTCTGCCTGGCTCTTGGAAGCTGTTCAAAATTGACTGTGAAGAACAATGCTGAACGGCACTGGTGTTCACTGTGCACTGAAGACACAGGGTGCAGAAAATACAGGTTACAGGGCAGAGGGAAGTCTGAGGTAGGTTCCTGAGTTCCAGTGCATTGTTATTTGATGAACCAGGAGTATTCCCAGTCGCCTGAATATCTGAACCTGGAGCTGAAGCTTTGAGGATCCTTCATTCAACTTATATTCTTTCCTCAGAATTCCTGAGGCCGAAGCTCTTTTATGCAAGGCATCGTCTTCTCCCTGTACAATGCCAGCACCCCAATGCCAACCATACAGCAGGTGCTGAGCCACCACCTCCACTCATTTCAATGTCACATGAGATCACCAATTACTTAAGAAATGGCCTCATAATCTCTTTGTTTACTCTCCTTTCTTCCCTTGATAAAAGTATTTTAAGATCATTGTTTGATAATGCAATGGGGAAGTCAATTTGGTGTTATTTTCTTTATGTACACTGTGTGCTTTGTATGTGTGCTGTGTACACATGCAGGAAACACATGCTTCAGTGTGGTGTTGACAGATACACAGGCATATTATGCTATATGATATGCTTGCTAATTCAGTTCAGATGTAATAGAAAAACAAATTACCATTCATCGTCCAGTTCCTTTAGCTCTGGAAGATAGTCCTCAATCCAAAGCATTAGATCATCTTTTTCGCATGACAATTTCTTCAGTAGCTAGGATGTGGGCTGCCAAGTGGTATGTGACATGGAGCTTTGGCGCCCTCTGGAGGGTAAATGAGAAGTAAGTACTAGCAGCGCGGAGCCAGAGGCCCTGGGCAACATGCAATATGCCGCACTTGGCATTTTTGCTTTATCAGCCTAAGAAATAAGAACCTCCATGGGACAAATGATGGCTAGTAGACTTCCAAGTCACCCACTTGTTGCACAACTGCAAGCCTACGGAGAGCACGAAACTAACTGGGGGGCAATCAGTTTAACACAAGAGAGGGGCAGTCACGTCTGAGAGTCACACCTGAAGAAGAACAAGATCCTTAACATTAAGGCATTGGGCCTGCTTCAAAAGTGAAACCTAAGTCTGTACACTAAGGGTCTTGACATATCCTTGGATAAAATTCTATGATAGCAAAATCTATTGACTTTGTGATGATCATATCTGAAACTTAGGGAGAAGGTATAAAAGGAAAAAGGCTGCCTGAGTGACCCCGTGGACAAACACATAGTTCTTAGCAGATCAGCCCGCAAGAAAGAGAATCATGGTTTCAGTACCAAGTTCATGGATTCTAAATATTCTTGTCATTGGAAATGCTGTGTTTGGGGGCTGGGCCTGGAAAGTATAATGATGTTCATCCATGGATCCTGTGAAATATTCCAAGTGGAAGCTTGAGTGTGACCATGAGCCTACACCCAAGACAGCTGAGAGGATGCCATGCAGGCTTCCTCAGTCCATCCACAGTTCCTGTCTGGAACTGTGACAAAGGACATCCTCAGCCATCGGGGATCGCTGGCTCAGCTCTTGGGCCTACTCAGGGGCTCAGGTACACAACTGTGTATTTTATAGAACTTTAACACAGATCTGATTCAAAGACAGAGCAGACAGATGCGTTTGCATCTGTTGTTGCTCTTGACAGGAAATTAGCAATGTACTTGTGAAGACTATATTGCAATATGAAAAGCAAACCATATGTGTGATTCGGCCACAGAAAGGCAATGCTAAACAAACCTCCCTGATAGCCTAGGAAACACAATAAACAGTGGAATTCTACCTGTAATTCTCAAAATCACTTCTGCTGTGACTAAGTAGAGACTGATCCCAGGACACATGTATAACTGACAATGACACCCAGATGTCTTCTTGAACACTAACTTAACAATACTTTAATACTGCCAGCAAACGTTGTTTTTTTGCTGGGTAGTGGTGGTGTGCGCCTTTAATCCCAGCACTCGGGAGGCTGAGGCAGGCGAATCTCTGTGAGTTCGAGGCCAGCCTGGTCTACAAGAGCTAGTTCCAGGACAGGCTCCAAACTACAGAGAAACCATGTCTCCAAAAAAAAAAAAAAAAGGTTGTTTTGTAAGATAATTTGACAAACAGATCTTTATCCCCAGCCAGTAACAGAAGGTGACAGGTGCCTGTCTCATTTATATTGGTGATCCTTACAGAACTGCAGGTAGGTTGGCCTTCTCTAGTTTGGGTACTATGAAGCATTTGACAGTAAGGTCACAGAAGTTTTGTGAGGGTGAAAAGCTACATGATAGAAGATGACTTCCAGAGAAAGATGCTGGGGACCACAACCACCCGCTGAAAACGTACTGGATGTTTCAGATAACACAGCACAGGCGAGCTTGGGTGAAGACTGGTAATAGAAGGCAAAAATCCCAAGCAGACTGGGCAGTGTGAAGTCAAGAGCACCAGATATCCTGTGGCAGGAACTCTGGGTTTACTCCACAGAAAAGGACAGAGATACACACACCAGCTGTCTTCAGTCACAGGAGGCACCCAAACTCATTTCTGTTGCTGAAGACACCCAAGCAATGTCACTTGGTTTCCTAAAACAGGATGTCCAAGCCCATCACAGACGCTACAGCTTAGTGGGTGTACCTGCAGAGGGTCAGCTGAAGGGCACAGAAGGCCACACAACCCACAATATGCAGGAGTCTTGATTTCCACACGCCTCACAGAACATATCAAGGAAACAAAGCCTAGAGGCACAGATTCTCTTTGATGTCCTATTCGGTATTTTGTCAACTTGACCCAAGCTGGAGTTATCTGGGAAGAGGGAACCACAACTGAGAAAATGTTTCCCACCAGACTGGCCTATGGGCGAACCTCTGGGGCAGTTTCTTGATTGGTGACTGATGTGGAAGGGACTGATCTACTGCAAGCAGTGCCATCCCTGGGAAGGTGGTACTAATTTGTACAAGAAACAAGGCTAAAGCCAGGAGCAAGCCAGTCAGCACCACTCCTCCTGGGCTTCTGCTTCAGTGTCTGACTCCAGGTTCCTGATTTCCTGCCCTGACTTTCTTCAGCGTTGGACTATGAGGTGGAAGAGACAGGAGAAGTAAACAATTTCTCCTCCATACTGCTTTCTGTTATGGCCTTGTATCAGACCAACAGAAACCCAAACTAAGACATTCTGCTTATTTGGATCCCATTTACGTGGGGGTAAGCACTAGCTTTAGAAACAAAAAGAGACTATTAAAAAGCAGAAAATCAATACATTGACAGCCACAGGAATCAATATAAACAGAGCAGCTGTTTCGCTTACAGTTTACAGGAACCTCTGAAACAACAGGGGCAGCTGGCATACTGCAGGGGGATACAGTGTAGACTCTGAAGCCAGTGGCCATGCAAGACACCTCCTCACCTGAGAGAGAAGGCACCTGTTTGCCTGGAAGGAGCTCAGCCCCTGTTACATTTTATATATTTCTATCTGGATGCTATGTGACAGAAACAGGAGCCAGCAATTTTCAGAATTGGTAACTTGAGAACTAAGGATACAAGACAAATAGAGACAAACCTAGAAGAATCACGATGAAACTGTAGATCACTAAGAAGGGGGAAAAATCTGAGGAGGAATAAGGCAGCAACAGTCAGCTGGACAAGATGTCCCTTTGGTGACAGTTCTAGCCCTCATCTAGGGAACAGGCTCCAGCCAAGGCCAGATGGCTGAGGCGCTGTTTAATCAAGGACTACCAATTCTCTTTCTTCTGAGCAGCAGCATCTCTTACCTTTCAGGGCTTGCCCTGTATACCTCTCTCCTGCCAGTCTCTTGCAGCCTCACTGGTCCCTCCCACCAACCTACACTCCTCCACACACTTCAGGCTTTTGCTGTCCAGTGAGAACTATCTGATCTCCTTCCCTGGCACACGTGGAATCTGTTACCATGTCTGCATCAGAATCCTTTTCTCCTTTTCCTTCTCAGCCTGCTCAAGGCAGAACAGACTGAACCCAAGCTACAACACAAGCCCGGCTTTTGTCCTAACCAGGCCTGTCATGGGCATCCACGTCACGCAGGATTGCCAGTCCTTTCAGGTTTCAAGGACTTGGGGTCCCTCCCTGAACCGCTTGCTCTCTGCAGAGCACCTCCAGTCCTCAACCTGGCGTTCACATGCTTGGATTCCAGCAACTTTGGACTACATCCATGCTGAACACGAATGACTACATTTAAAAAGGATCATTTCTGGCAAAGTATAGTAACGACTTGCATAGTGTTTTCGTCGTATTGGAGATTTTAAGTTATCTAAAGATGAAACTAGATGGGTATGTATATGGGTTCTGTGCAGATTTTATACTTTAGGTTGAGGCTTGGACACTTGAGGATTTGGGTTCCTGAAAGGGATTCTGGACTCAATTCCCCATGGGGACCAAAGAATGACTATGTAAACTTATCTGAAAACCCTATCCCCAACCACTGGTTCACAATGCCTACCTTGACAGCCTCTGGTACTTAGATGTCCATTCCTTATCTGCCGTATGAATGAGTGGATGGGCGGCAGACATGTCGTGACCACAGCTGACCCCAGTAAACACTCACAAAGGGTGGGCTGGTTGGCAGACCATCATCACACTTGACTGAAGGCACCCAGGAGGCTCCTCTGTGACAGTCCTTACCCAAGGAAAGTCCTTAGTTTTGGCCTTTAGGAATGGAGTGTTGTGTGCCAGACTCCAATATCTCTGAAGAATGTTAAGTTTGGTTCTGAATCCTAGCAGGGCTATGAACACTTGGCATCCACAGGGATGTGTTGTGAAGAGGGGAGATCAGTCACTTGCCTCGCATTTCCCACAGGTTGTGACTAACAGATCCACAGGGCTCTCTTATTTACACAGCTCCTTTCTTCTGACACCGACGTCATTGCATTCCCAGCAGAATGAGAGTCACAGGCAGAGAATAAGAAACAAGCACTACGCGCGCGCGCGCACACACACACACACATACCAGGGAAAGCACACTGTGTATTATCAAAATATTTTATTGTAAAGTAGTGCATAGTAATCAGCAAACAGATTTCAGGGGCTAGAATGTGTAAAATGGTTATCATAAGCCTTTCCTCTGCCCTCAGTAACTACTTAGCAAAACAATGTTTACTATGTCTATCGGGCTGCCTGTGAACCTTGCACTACAGAAGTGTGAACACAGCACTTGTCAAGTCTGTAAAATCCTCAGAGACGCACTGACGAACCCAATTGCTTGCTCATAATTTTGGCTTGCATGATTTTCCTTAATAAGGACAATATTAAGACAATTCCTCAAAGTATAATTTAAGTTACTGAGTGTGAGTCTTACAAAACCCAAAACATTTCCATGTGTGTTATGTGTGTACCAGTGTGCACATGTGCATGTGTGAAAGCCAGAGGACAACCTCAGGTGTTGTTCCTCAGGAATGCCTAT
This sequence comes from Arvicola amphibius, assembly GCF_903992535.2. Taxonomy (NCBI): domain Eukaryota; kingdom Metazoa; phylum Chordata; class Mammalia; order Rodentia; family Cricetidae; genus Arvicola; species Arvicola amphibius. The sequence goes on along the minus strand of NC_052048.2, from coordinate 105,459,159 downwards.
TTTTTTCTTAAAACATCTACTTACTTGTGTGTGTGTGTGTGTGTGTGTGTGTGTGAACTTGGGTTGTCATGCTTGGCAGCAACCACCCTTACACATGGAGATATCTCATGAGTCCCCATCTCATTTTTGAGACAGTCTCTCTGGCTTAGAGCTAGCCAAGCAGGCTAGGCTGGCTAGTCAGGGAACTCCAGACATCTGTCTGTCTTCACATCTCCAGGGGCTAGGATTACAGTGCATGTAAGCATGCATAAATTTTAAGTAAGTTCAAACTCAGGCCTTCATGCTTAAAAGGAAAAGGAAAGTATCAACCGAGCCATCTCTCCAGCCCAAGCACCAACTGAGCCATCTCTCTAACCCCAAATATTTTCTTTTCAAAAACTAACAACTCTAATTGTCTCAAAAAGTAAACATGTGTGCATTCACAACCACATATGCAGAGAAAAGGCACAAAAGCCCAAAAGTCAAGGTCAGGGTTATGTAAAGTCTGAGGTATTAATATCAATATATGGTGAAGTAATAATACCTTTGTACTATTTTATCAGAGAAAATTAGATTAAGCTGATTGGTTCCAAATGCAGCCAGTCCAAACAATGGTACCAGTGCTGTAAAGTGCACAGCACCTACAAGTGCCCTGGTTCCTTTCCCTCTCCTCTCCAGCACCCATGAAGCTGCCCTGCACAATGTCAGGACTCGGGCAGCTCAACTACTCCCTGACACATTTTGTACCACAAGCCTTGGATACAAAGGCCAAGGGGAACAGATCTGGTTGGCGAGTCCTAAACCTCCATGACACTGTCCTGCTTCAGATTTATCTAACTAAATGTAACTGATCAATTTGTTTTTATTTTCTGGGAAACTAACCAATGTTACAGTGAGTGCCTTTGTAATCACAAAATGATTAAACACCCTGAACCAGTAATTTTCAGAAACACACCATTAGATCCAATGTCCATGACTTAACAGTGTGATTTTAAATTCAAAAATATGACTTAATATACTATGCTATTTCCATTAGTACTTTTTTGGCACAATGTAAAAGTGGAACAAATCAAGCCATTGAGAACTCAGGTCAGCTGAAGGCTGCAGTGGCCTCATGAAGGAGCCAAGCTCTCACAGCTTATCCGACTGACACATTCGGCCAGGGGCTTTTCTCTAAGAGCCGGGCTCCAGGACATAACTGGAATCTACCAAACTGTCTACTTTTAACTGTTTAAATACTTTTATCTAAATTTTACTGTATTTTAGAACTTGGAAAAATGTTTCATTTAGAAAGGAGAAAACTCCAACTAAATAAAGAAAACTATTCACAAATATTTCTTTAAACTAAAGCTAAGAGTCTATAGAGTTCCCAGTACTGAATGCTGTTTCTAAGTCTAGTCTCCAGTAGTTGGTAATTTCTGGAGATTTACTGCTCCAGATTCCATAGAAACTAAGGACATCTGACGAGACAGAAGCAGCACGTCCTTCGTCCTTCTGTGTGCTTGCCAACCCCCAGCTGCACAAGATGTGACACTCAGGAGGAACAGGTCTGTGCCTGTCACAGGCTGTAGAGAAACAGCCAAGCCATTCACCAAGCATGCAAGTATTTATAATTCTGTACCTAGAGAAAACAACACCAAACGGTTCATCTGACATACTATTTCCCATGGAGTCTGGACTTTACAGCTTCCATGCTAGCTTAATATTTTTAAACAAAACATTTTCAGTGGCAGAGCCCCAACTTAATTCTTCAGAGGCTTAGCTTCATGGGAACTGATACACTACATTCTTTTCCAGACCTGCCGCACAGTTCCCTCTGCCTGGGTGCTGCTGGTATCACATACAGAACAATATTCCATGGAGGGTGAGGCGGGGGGCTATCCTGTGTCCTGTAAGATTTCAGCATCCTAGTCTCTACCCAACAAACACAGTGCATGCCTATCTGTGGCGACCCATGTCACCAAAGTCTCTGGGGGAACAAGATCACCCTTAACTAAGAGCGACCCTACAGGTCAGAAACAGAAGAGCGAGCGGGTGGTGGTGCCACAGGCAGGATGGCGCTGTTTATTTCTCAGTTTCAACACTTGAGACAGCGTGAACATTAGTTACAGAATGCGGTCTGCCAGCAAACCATGAGAAGCCGCATGGGACTCTTCCTGAGGCTGAACCAGAGCTCCCACCAGGCAAATGTGGTTCCACGTTCAATCAGCATCCAGGTGACACTGATGCTCTTTGAAGGCTCCATGTTTGTGGGTGTGAAATCTAAGAACCATTTTCCAGACCATGAGTCTGCTGCCAGAGGACATCTGGGCCCTGTGCAGCTTACAGCTGGAAACAACCAGTCAGAGGAAAACAAGGTCCACAGCAACAGCTAGGCGTCATTCCTCAGATCCTCAGAATAGCCAGGTGCTATTCCTCCTTTCTTCTCCTTTTCCTTTCCTTTCTCTTTTCTTGCAAGTTCTTTAGGTCAGACATCACGTTCAAAGTCTTCCGAACCCACATAATCTAGAATCGTTTGAAGCCACGGTTAAAACTGGAAAGCACATGACTGAAGAAAGCCAGGACGGAAAAAGTCTGAACCATACATACCACAATGACCATGGCGTTGACCAGCAATGGTGCTGAGAACACGAGAGAAATGAACATTCCCCGGGAATCAAAATACTGGTATTTTGCAAACGATCTGTTTTGGGGAAAAAAAAAATAAACAAATGAAAACAATTATTGGACTCTCAGTCCTGGGGGGGAGGGTGACAAAAGAACAGCAGTTAGCAGTCTGGGGTCACTGAAGAGTCTGCATCAGTGTAACACAACGGCAGAAACAGGCCTAACGTTTCTCATAAATCATAGAGGAAGAGCTGCATGCCCGCTACAGCTGCTTGAGAAAGTACTGTGTCTAGTACTTCCTGCTCCCAACCACCTAGTGAAGTAACTGCCTGTCTGTGTAAGAGACTTGAAGGCTGCATGATTCCAATTTTCTGAGGGGTAAAAACCCAGGCAGCATGTTGAGAGCAGTGAGACCCCAGATCCTGAATTTCTTGTAATCCCCTGATCTGAGTGCCTACAGCTGCTCTGAGCACGAGACCTTCAGGAGTTCCTGATGGCAGGAGAGTGGTTTCTGGTGGGTTTGGCTGGGGCGTGGCTATCTCTATATAATCTGCCCCTGAACACAATGAAGGGGGCATACTTGGGAATTCAAGGATGGCCCATGTCTCTGTCTCTCTGTCTGTGTTTTTTAACCTCCAGCCCCTTGCCCGAATCTCGCGAACTGTGTAAAAGTGCACCGAACGCAGACATGGGGGTGCGGTGTGCGGCAGCAGCAGAGGGTGGGAGCTATCTATGGCGATTTCTCTCTCAGCAATGTGGGAATATACTAGACCGCTGTTTTCACTGACTCGGTAACAGTGATTGCGAGCCTGCTGCATGAGCTATGGGTTACAGCAAGAAGACTAAGGCCAGATTGACTCTTACAGGAAGTCTACCTTCTGCAGAGAACGAGGGACTCAGGCAGAGTGCATATTAACTTACTGAAACAAAGCAGGGAACATGGGAAGCTCTGGGTGCAGAGAGTCAAGACTAGTCTCTGACCTGAAGAGGGAATCAACACAAGTCTGAGGTGGTCGTGGGGCCAGCAGGAGGGGCTGCAACAGAGGCCATGGGCATCAGTACCGTTCTGGGCCTTTCTGATTGATTAGGAATATGTGGGAATGTTTTGAGTAGTCTCTACTGAGACAGGAGAATCAGGAAAGACAACTTAGGTGCCAGGGCTGGGAAAGCAGGGAGAAGACTGTGGCGGCTCTGGCACTTCCAGGGAAGACGTTTTCTAGAGGAGAGGGGAGAGGTAGGGAAAGGTCTCAAAAGCACAGCACCTACTCAGCACCTTCTAAAACTCCCACCTTGGAATCCTGAAACTCAAATTACTTTACAATACTTGTAATATTTGCTCACAGATTGTAACTTGATTGGCCAGCGCCTGAAGCCTCAGGTGGTACAGTGCACAGGTACACAATTCTTAAAGCATCTCACTGTTTTTGTAAGCCTCTAAGGCCCCCCAACCAGAAGGAGATATCTCCAAAGTGGCACTAGGATTTCTGTTTAATGACATATAGCTTCAATGAGGAGCTTTGACTATTTTTATTAATAAAATAAAACCATTAATCTTCAGTTCACAACAAAAATATTTAACTGTTTTGTTTCTTAAGGCCTAAGCCTATATATACAGGGTGCTCAATATTTAAGTGGCCACAATTCCTGATGATCTCGGTTTCCCTGTAAGTCTCAGGCTTTCTTGACGAGGTTCTATATGATAACACCACCACAGAGGGAAACTCCTAGGACACAGTCAGGAGCACGAGAGCTGACTTTACCTCCAGTTCATTGCAGCCGCTTCATTGATATACTCAGCACAATAGACCAACGCGACTAAGAGAAGAGAGAAATCACGTTAGGATCTCATGAGCAATCCCTATCACTATAGAACAAGAGCATACGTTTTTACGTATAGCAACAGAACACCAGAACACTCGCCGAGAAGTGCAATTTCCATTTTAGCTTGGATGCGTTAGGACTGTGAAACTGCGAAGCTAAAGGACTGGCACGCGAGGAAGATGCCAAGCGTCTCCGTGAGACTCCTGCGAAGCCACGCTGCACTGGCGGGACTGCCATAGTTCAGGTGAAGGAAACAACTCTAAGGTGTCATTGCTCTTAAACTTAGAAAACTGTCCCACCTTCCAAGGCACTGCCCTCAATACCCCGCACACAGTTCTCATCCTCATCCCTGCCCTTGTCTGCTCGAGCCCATGAGCTTCTACACTGCCTGCAGAAAGGCACACGAGGACCCTCGGCATTTTCCCTGCACACCACAGCTCAGTTCTTATCAGAATGAGCACTACGGTGGGTAACAGAACAATTACAACACATCTATGGCTATCTACAGAATGTGGGGGTCCCCAAGGACACTAAGCTTAGAGCCCTATTTTGCTCTCCAGGGCCCACAAGAGTCAAGTGTTTACACCTGTAGTTATTCAGCCTTGTAACACTTCCTGCGGACTGTGGTCTCTGACCTCTGATCCAGCTTCCTACCTGTCTTCCACCCTATATTTTAGGGGCTCGCTCACTTATCTGCAATTGGGACAGATATCATGCCTGGGCCATCCAGTTATTAACTGATATTTTCTTACTGACATTTTAGTGAGTATCCTTTTGATTTAACTGTGGGGCCTAATATACTGATTGTCCCCATTTGGTCAAATACCACGATTCTTATGGCGTGCCTGCTTCTCTGTAATCTTTCTCCATTCTGGATACCTAATCCCTTCCCACAGTTTCTAAAGTCATTATCTTTAAAACTGATCTATCTGAAATAGTATTTTATGTGGAGAAGGTCTCTTAATTTTTCATCTAATTTCCAGAACATGCAATGTGGAACTAAGCCCAGCAAGAAAATATCTGCATGAAAGACATGCCATCCGGGACTGAACTCAAGCAGGAAACTGTCCATGTAAGAGGCAGCATAACAGAACCACTGTCTTAGAACGCCTGATGTTCCATATGCTTCCTGGCCAGCCTGAAGTGAAAGGAAAACTCCCTTCAAGTTCAACGTCCAAAGATTACTTCACGGTTTCTGTAGAGAACGGAAGGTTGGGGAAGCCCTGTGAAAACATAATTCAAACAAGCCCAGGACAGTATCCCAGCAAAGCACAGGGATCCCGCTGTCTCCTACTCACCGAGGCACAGGAAGTGTCCGATCTGTAGTTTATACCTCTTTGATGAGAAGCAGGTGAGGAGCAGGCACAGCACGTGGAAGACGACAAGCCCTAGGAGCCAGGGCTCTGTCCAGTCTGTCTCCTGTAAGGATACAGTGTCAGAAACGTGGGGGTGGTGGTATATCTGCAAAACTGCTTTCCCGTGGGTAATAAGAATGGCCGGTCCCTGTCCCTGCATTTTGGGATAACACAGCTAAGCCTCCCAGACAAGTGGGAGCAAAGAGAGGAAAGAAACAGCAATGCTTCGGTTGCAAACACATCCAAGGATTTTATACGAAGATTTCAAAGTCTGAGCACACAGACTGGAAACCATCGCCCACTTGCCTCTTTGGACTGGTGAATACAATTCTTCCCAAGCTGGGTGAAACCTAAAGGGTTATTGCCATCTAAACTAACAAGCTGAGTAAAGAAAGTTGGCCTAGTCAAGGAGAATCACTTGGAGTGTGTGAAGCTGCCTAGAGGAAGCTCTTATCAAGGCCTGGAAATGATCCTCCTAACCGGCAGGACCGAGTGTCCCCAGCACTTCTGTAGTGCACACAGTTCGCTAGACAGTGCTTCATCAGTTCCTTAGGGATCATCTTCACAGATGATCAGGGTCCATACCTCAAGGCTCAAATCTTTCTGACTGTCCTCACCCGATACAAGGTTCCTAGTTCAGATTTCCCAGTACTTCCCCCACGCCCGCCTATGTCCAAGGGTACTGCTCCATAAAGTAAGACTAGTTCTGGAGTGTGGAGTCCATTGCACCTTAATGAGTCTTCTGTGCCATACCAGAATGACCACTGAGTCAGTCCAGAGCCCGGTAGAGAAAGCAATGCACGCTGCCTCTGCCAAGATCCCACCAGCGTGGGCACACTGGTGTTGGGGGTGCAGAGGTCGGCCTGTGCATATCCAAAGTCGGCCCCATCCAGTGGAGCCACGGCAGGCATACTGGTGTTGGGGAGCCACTTTTGTTCTTAAAAAGATAGTAGCTGGGCAGCTGCAACCATAACAGCCACAGCAGGCACACTGGTGTTGGGGACCCAGGGCACCGCCTGTGAGCACCCAGGGTCTGCCCCATCCAGCCGAGCCACGGTAGGCACAGTGGTATTGGCGATCAGGTCACCGCCTTTGCGAACCCAGGGTCTGCCCCATTCAGCGGAGCCACAGGGCGACTTCAGGAAGACAGCGTGCCCGCGCAGTCCACAAAAGAACTAGCGACTCCCCACCGCGTGCCAGCGCCACCCAGTCTCCATAGTCCGCAACTTACCATGATCACCGCGGGGATGCTGACCGGGAAGGTTCTGACCGAGAAAGGGGAGGGCATCACGCAGCCGGGGGATACCGACAACCTGGAGAAGTTTGCGGCTTCCGGCAGCCAGGAAAGTCGCCTAGACTTCTCGCGAGATCTACGGGTACGAACCAGGCATTTAGTTCTCGCGAGATTTTTTTTTTTTTTTTAAGAGGTCCAACTTCCCTTCCTACGTTCATGAGTTTCTGTAAGCGGTGTGAAAAGTGGTTGGTTCTGCTTCTTCCAAACTCCTCGGAAAGCTGCTGGTTCCACAGAAGCAGCCGGCGGCTGGGGCCAGTTTGCCAGGGTCGGACAGCACCCTGCAGGGTCGCATGCTGTCCGGGAATGAATTGGCGAGCTCTTAGGACTCAAGCGTCCTCACAGACCTGGGATCAACTCGGGCGTCTGCACCCCACACCTGGAAAAGACACGGCGACCCCCGCACAAACCCGACATAAATATAGCGTGCTCCTCAGAGACCTGGGTGGACGTGTCGCCAGTCCCGCAGAATCGGAATGAGCTCCGCATCCTCACCACGGACCCGGGACAGATGCAGACCCAGGCTGGGAACTGTGTCTGTGCTCCCCACAGAGCCCTAATGAGCTGGATGGTTTACACCCACAGAGTCGTAATAGATGACATGGCATGGGCACCCTAAAGACCCAGGATGAATATAGTGTCAGGTCCCACAAACCTTGGATAGACATAGCGTCTGGGTCCTACAATACACATAACTTTTCCTCAGAGAAATGGGATGCCAGTGGTGTCTGTCACAGACCCGAGATAGACACGACTTCTACCTTGCAGGCCAGGAATATGGTGCCCATGCCTCACAGACCAAGGATGGATATGATATCTTCTGCAGAGACCTTGGGTGTGCATGGCATTTGGATGAACAGGTTATTTCCACCCCTCAGATACAGTATTCATCTAGCTCCACAGACCTGAATGCACACAGAATCCTACATACCTAGATGGACGCTGTCCTCCCTGCATACCTAGGTGACCATGGTGACCCATCCCACAGATCCTGGATGGACACAGGTACCTGATCCCACACACCTAGACTGAACACAGGATCTGAGCCACAGACCCAACATGGATGCTGACTAAAGGCGTCTCTGCAGACGGGCTTTTCAATCCCACAAACTAGAGATGGAATTGTGTCCATACGGCATAGTGAAGCAGACCTACCCGAGAGACCGGGGTGCCTATGCTATCTGCCCCACAAACCACGATGAATACACAGACAGTGCCCACAGATGTAGGATGAACACAGCATTCAGTCCGTTAACCTAAGATCGTGGTGATTCCCCTGCAAGCTTTACAGCAGGAAGGGAAAAATTGCTCAGAGTGAGGTAAGAATGAAACTCGGCTCAGCCTGGTCTTATTGTAACCAGCGCTGGACCAGGACGTCTGGAGTCTGTTCTTGATCATTTTACTTTGGTCATATTTAAGTACAACACAATTTTGGAAAAAAAAATCAGATAACAATTAGCTCAGTCCCAAGGCGTGTTTACCCTGAGATTATTTACAAAGTATCTCTGATCTCTGGCTTTTTTTTTTTTTAAGAATGGGGACTCTTGACTCAGAGACAGTGCCCAGGATCTAGGGTCTAGGGAGCTTGACGGAGGTGAACATAACACCTGTGTGTGTCAGGATTGGCCTGGCCCTAAGATAACACAGAAGTCACTTAGGCTTTTATAAAGCACAAGTGACCTCACTCACATGAATGTGTTTTATGGCCTAAAAACAATGCTCAGGATTTAGGAGGAAAGGGTCTAGGATAAGTAAATACAAAAACTGTGGGAGATATGGGCATAGTCTATCTCATCAGACATCAAAGGATCACCAAGTTGTAAAACTGTGTTATCTCTGTCGGTCCAGGAAGAGCAGCTAATCGCCTCCTTCCAGTGATTGACTTTCCTGGCTTCTCCACTGCTTCTCTCTCCACAGAAGATGCTCATTCACACCCTAACTCATCGATCTAGAAGAGACAAAGGTATTGGTGTTCCTCAGATCTATGGATAAACATGGCCCTAGTGACCTTGTGTGGCTGGGGAGGCTGTCCCAATTCTGAGGTTGCAGGTGACTCAAGAGTGGCTCACCACTGGGCAGTTTTGGAGTGTCAGCGCTCATGGAGACTGAGCTATTACACCTGTTATTGGAGAAGGGGCAGGCCGTTGGACGTGGACTGGCAATGGATTGCATAATGGTCTTAAGATGATCAAGCACACTTAGCTCACGTGCAAAGTTCTCCTAACTGCCTGTGTAAACAATGAGGACCCAGAAGTGTTTTGCCGTAACATATGCACATTGCGTAAATGAATGCACCTCATTATCCAGTCTGTGCTCTCTCTTCCCGTAGTGGGGTGACGTGAACAATGATGTTGTAGCCCATCTCCACCTTTCTGAACACAGTGACTTTCCTAGCCTATCTCCTTCACTTGGCTGTGGAATATCCTTCATGCATTTAGCTGCTGCCCACCCTAAAGTCTTCCTCCTCTCTCCCAGATGCATACCCAGGCTCTCATGGTTGCCTCATCTGTCCTGTTCAGACTTGGGCTTCTCGCTGTTTCTCAGGTCCATGTGCTCCACTGTCTTCACCAAAGATCAGGGAAGAAAGAAAGGGGAAAAAGAAGTCTCAAGGTCATCTGAGTGTGACCTAACGTTCTGCTTCAACAAGCACAGGATGCTCCCAGGTTTCCAGGATAGGGGCCCAGGGCCCTCCCCATTCAGCTTTAGTGTCGTTCGCTGAGAGTTGGTGTGTGAGTGAGTTGGAGTTTTCTCGGGGGTCTGGGGACTGGCTATTCCTGATGTGCTTTGGACTGACTTCAGTAAAGATAGAAATAGAGAGTAACTGCAGTTTCTTCGCCATCATGATGGCTCCCAGCCTTGAGATCGATTTGCAGCAAAGGAAATAAAAGCAACAGTGTTAACATGTGACTGAATTCCTAGGCTCTGGAATCGTACCCTGAGTACATATAGTTAAGCAATCGGCATCGCTTTCCCCTCTCACTTCCTGGAGGACCCAGCCCAGACTCCTCCACACGCAGCAGTGAGTCTGCTTCATCTTCAGATGCCTGAAGTACCATGGCCTTGTCGGATGGCATCTCTGTTCTAGCCTTGTTTCTGTACTCCTGCCATGGCCAGTTCTTTAGAGCACAGCTAGAGATGGTTCACACAGACAAGATTGCTTTTAGGTGCTTGGCCTGAACATTTCACAGGCGCCCACTGCTCTCGAGTCCCGCTTCCCCTTCTGCGGTCCTGTAGAATCTCCAGCCGCAGAGTCCTCTTATCCTTTCCACAATCTTTCTTTTTTTCTCAGCACCATTCGTTTGTTCCCTGGCCCCATGTCTCAGGTGTCACGGTGTCCTTGCAGTCATCCAGATCCTCGCTGACTTTCCTGGCTGCTCACTCTTACTTTTTCAGCCTCTTTATTTGCTGTCTTGGTTCCCTGGACTGCTCTAACAAGGTACGGGCAACTCTGGTGGAAATCCAGAGGGAAAGAAGGATCCCTTGCCCTTGGAGGTCAGTGGTCCAGGCTGATGAATGGGTCCAGCTCCTGACGGCCCTGGCGCACTCTGCTGAGCGCTCAGTCCTGGCGTTGTGGCACTCTAAGACATGTGGAGCTTGCAGAGGCCTTCTTCCCTTCTGAGTTTCCCAGTCTAACCTCCTGCAGCAGTCTCACCTAAATATACCTCCACCTGTAAGAACTGTAAGTAGGCTACATTTCATCCTTATAGGTCCTGGCTAGCACTTCCTCATATCTTCCTGACAACACTGTTCCACCAACAACATGGTTTAATGTCACCAGTATTTTTACCCATGTTATGTATTTACTTACTATTTGCCATGCACTTGTTTATTGTTTATTAAATTATAAATTGTTGTGGAATATTTCTTTAACTAGGCAAAGATGTGCTACATCTATTTGTGCTGCAGAATATTACTTTAACTGGGTAACGCTGTGTTTCTTATGTTTGTGCTACAAATGCTTAACAATGTAAGGCTGCACATTTAATTATGTAAAGACATGTGGTATCTGTTTCACTTTGCCTGTGTCAGGCATCTGACTGGTCCAGTCAAGAGCTGAACAGCCAATAGCTAGGCGGAGGAAGGATAGGCAGCTCTGACAGGGCAGAGAGAATAAATAGGAGGAGAATTCTAGGCTCGAAAGAGAAGGGAAGAAGGAGAGGAGAGAAACATAGAAGCTAGGCAGAAGCAGTAGGATACACAGAAGAAGGAAAGGTAATAAGCCTCAAGGCAAAAGTTAGATAAAGAGAAACAGGTTGATTTAAGTTAAAAAGAGCTAGTCAGAAATGTGTCTAAGCTAGGCTGAGCATTCAGAACTAATAATGAGTCTTTTTGTCATGGTTTGGGAGCTGGATGGTGGCCTAAAAGAATAAAAGCATGGCACAAAGCACTTTTATGTGCACCTATCAGAGTCACCAGTACCTTTGGTCCACAGTACACAGTAAACCTGTATACAGTCACCAAATAATTGAATGGAATGGATGAATTCACTTGTAGATTAACAAGGGAGAAGGTGCCACTAAACATTTCTTCCTCCATTCTTTGTGTTTTAGGTGAACACTATTTAAGACGTTCAAGATTTTTCCTCTTAATATATGCAAGCTCTTGTTTCTTTATTAACTTTGATAACTAATACTTTCCTGGAAAATGTGTATCTCTCGCACAATTTCAAATTTCTTGGCTGAAAATTTCCATTGCCTCCTGTATATATTGCTAGAGGAATCTTAGGGCAAACCTGTCGCTCCGGGAGTCCTGGTAGACTAGCTTCAGCCACTATCTTGATATGCCAAATGAAGAGATAAGTAATGCTGAAAATAGAGACAAGGATTTAATCGTTTTCTCCATATTGGGAAGCAGAATAGATAGAGGAGTTCAGCTGCCCTAAATCTGTCTTCAGGACAATGACATGAGCTTTAGGTTTAAATAAAGGAGTAAGTACAGTAGAATGGCTAGAGATTCCTAATGAAGCAGTTTTTGTCAAGGACTGAAGGGGTTAATCATTACCTCAGTCCCACCAGGTGGGTAGAAGTTCCTATTGATGCAGGATAGAAAGGGGAGCATTAAGGAAACACCAGAAGGGACAGGAGCCCTCTCACCCCAAAGTCAGAAGTGTCTCATCCATAGAGATCATGGAGGATGTCTGCATCTCCAGGCTTGTGTCTGCATTGTTCTGGAAACACTCAGGTCTTCCTGGTCCTCCATGGTATAGCTATCTATGCTCTGTTAAAAGCTGCTTCACAGAAGACCTATGGCTACACTCCTGCTCAGGGGTCACACTCTGAGCCATGCATAAAAGCTTCTCACGCCCATGTACTGTGGACCATCCTTGCATCCGAAGCTACTCCATCCAGCTTGTCCTTGCCAATGCCTCACTGGCTAAATCTGCTGTGGTCCACACAGTTCCCATGTAAATCCCATGTTGTGACTGTGGTTACCAGTTTCCTTGGAAACAGCAGTGGTGAGTGAGCATCCTCCTCCTTCCTCCTCTGAGGCCATTTCAGGCCAGTACTACTGATGGCCTTGCCCTACAAGCTCTTACTTTTGAGCCTTACTAACTTGTGTGCCAAGTGGTATCTCCAGGACTCGTGGAAAGCAGATGTAGGTGAGAGAACAGTAGGAAGGGTCCATAGACTAAGGACACTTCTGTGTCCCTTCCAATGATTTGCTACCCAGTGTGCCCAGTTATGAGGATCAAGGAAGGTAGCACGAGTCCCCACTACAATCTCTAGTTTGTCTCCTACCCACTGGCTTAGGACTCTCAGTCATATCCTCAAATGGGCCTTGCAATGTTGTCCTGAGACTTTGTCTCGGGGATGTCTTGGGAATTTATGCTCAGTAGATTCCTGAGGACTAGGCACCCACTGCCTCTACTGCCTCACGTGGATGACAATCAGACCCATTAGAATGCTTTTGACCTATGCCAAAGTATGACACTCTATCTCCACTGAATAAAGGCCCAGGGCCAGGCCAGACAGTAGCCACCAGCTGGGAACCCGACTTGGGGGCAGATCCTAGTGTAATTCTTTGTGCTGATGCACAGTATTGTGCCCCGACCTAAAATCTCATTTTCCCCTTTAGTTTCAGCTTCAGAATTTTAACAATGAAGTATTTGATCAAACTTTTCAAAGGAGAAATAAAAGATTGTAATTCAGTGAACACAGGCCTAGGCTGTCAGGCAAGAGCTCCTGGAAAGACCATCAGTCTGATACTGTCACCATGCTGCTCTTAGGAGGCCCGATGATCACCTGCATCTCAAGCAGGCCTGACCTCTTTGGTCATCTGATTACCAACTCTCTGTGGGCTTGGCATCTATCCCTGGCTTTAGACCTCATCCTCTGGTGCCTCCTGGCCTCGTTTTTTTTTTCTTTTTTGTTTGTTTGTTTGTTTTCCTTAAAGACTCAAAGAACGGAGTACCTTTCGCCTCAGGAGAAGCCACGAGCCCCAAGCGAGAGGCCCAGGCCTCTCGGCCTTCTCCTGTACTCCTCCTGTCTCATTTCCTCAGACTGTACATTGTGTGTCTTAGTGGGCATCCTCCAGCAGCAGCAGCACCCCTCCGTTTTGTCTCACTCCTCATCTACTCTTTGTTGTAGCTTTTCGATGTTGTTTAGACTCAGACACACACACTCAGAAACCCATGCTCAAAATGTTAAGAAGTTCAAACTACGATTCTGTCTCCGTATTTAGAGTAGTGTGTTTAAGATAACATTTGATGTTATTCCTGCAAGGGAACCAGAGGATTTGATTGCTGTTCCCCTGCCAGACTCTTGCTAGAGAACCTTCGGGCCTTGCATACGGGGCTGCCACATACCTTAACTAGGCACTAGGTGGCAGCACCTGCCTGCCAACAGGCCAACAGGCAGCCTATACCATATATTTCTACAATTAAGTAAACTTTCATATGTTTAATTATTGAAGTGAAAGCTTTTAGTTTGCAACATTAAATATGTTTATTGAGGACTATGGGATAGATAAACACAACATTATTTTAACTCTTCTGTCATAGATTGACTTTATAAAACTAGTCACTTAAAAAGTACTAGTGAGAAAAATTGGTAATTGCAGATACAAGGTTTATAGAAGCAAAAATCTAACCAATCTGATAGCATGCTGTCCTCTTATATTTACAGTATTTTACTGTGCTCCTGTATCAATGCTCACGGAGGAATTCACATAAGCGCCAAGCGGGACATAGCCCACTGTCTTAGTGTACTTTATTTATCCCTGTCTTGCTCAATAAGTGTGAACCTTTCATGTGGATTCACCAATCTTAATCACTTATTTCCACACCCTCAGTACATCTGACAGTACAGGTGTGACTGAGCAAACAAATCGGATATGAGAGTTCGTTCAGGAATCAGCCCACGGAGAGGCTCTACTGTTGTTTCTAGAACTACCCCTAACCAGGCACACCGCTGTAAAGCTACCTCCTGTTAACAGAGAAGCTCTTCCCAAAGAAGAAGGAACATGAAAAAGAATAGAAAGAGCCACACAGTCTCTCCTTTTCTTGGGAAATGGAGTCAATACTGACACAAGGAGTTATTCCTTACCATCAACCGGTCATATACCAGCAGAATTCCCAGAACATATTTGGGAAGCCAATGGCAGTCATTGTATCAGGTGTGTTGGACATAATTCTCTGTATTTGGATTTTTTTTTCTCTTTTTTCTTTGACCCAAAATAGAAAAAAATATATGCCTGAATCTCTGGTTGGAGGTTAGGATGGACCAACATGCTATTGGGTTTTTGATACATTTCAAGTCAGGTTATGGGGGTGGGGAACTAGTATATGGTTACCAGCTCTGTCAATGTCTGTGTCTAAACCCAGGCATCTGGTGGCTCCAGTGTGATGCCTTTGCCAGCCCCAGCCTCCTGCTCTGGATTGCTGAGTGATTTCTTCTTCACAAAGGGCAATGCCATGTAAGTGAGGGCTTTGAGGGAGCAAAGGAAACAGTGGGTACAGGCAAAGCCATGGTGGCATTTCTTAGTTTATTTTTGCTGTGTGTAATTTGAAGTCACTGAACTACTGCTTGAGCCAAAGCAATGTTTCTCTAGTTGGCGACTCTGCCTGTCCCCTAAAAACTTAATCTAAGTGATTTGCATACCCACTGAAGTCAGGCAAAGAAGCAAGGGTGGGTTGGATAGAGAAGTAGAGTCACATCATAGAGACCAGTTGAAGTTAGACTTTGGGCTAGTTTTTGCTGAATTCAAGCTTCACTGAGGGATAAAGATGTTTCCAGTATCAGAGTAGGCAGGGTTTAGTGCAGAGTATGGTTGCCTGGCTCCAGAGGGTGTAGAAGAGAAAGTAGAAGACAGTACTGTAAACAGAAAATGTCTTCTGTAGGGGAATGTGTTACAGTAGTGTGCAGGAATATCCTGACTTAACTGGGAAGCCAGGATATACTTATAGCTGCAATAGGACAGTTCTGGAGGGGGAGATCCACAGTAGGACAGCTCAGGAGGCTAGAGCCACAGTAGGATAGCTCAGCCCTAGAGGAAAGGTGTCCTGACTGTCAGGAAGCCAGGCTACCTAATCTGGGGTGTGGTGGGGGATGGTCTCCCCGCAGTATATAGCAATCCTGCTCCACTCCTGGAGAGCCGCTAGAGCTGAGTTCTGCTCTGTTCCTTTACAGGAGCGTCCTAGAAGAGCGATCTGCTTCTCCAGCCCAAGATGTGTTTTTCTTTTGCTAACACTCTGCTAAAGGGAAGCCCCTGCAGAAATGTAGCAATCTCCTTTGGATCCGGAGAAAAGTTGTTACTTTTTCCTACCTGGCCTTGCTCAGCCTCTCTCTTAAGGAGCATCCTAGCAAGGTTCTTCTATTCTGCTCTGCCTTGCTGAGGTTTCCTAGAGAGCATCTCAGCAAGGTTTTTCGGCTCAGTCCCCTAAGGGACGACCCAGCCAGGTTCTTCTTTCTGGCCAAGGCTGGTGAATAAAGGTCTTCACCCAAGTCTCTTTTGAGAAAAAGTTTTATTTGGGAAGGAGAAATCCAGAAGAGCAGCTACCTGGGCCAGGAAGGGATTAATGGCAGCTCTTAACTGAGAAGGTAGAAAGGCTTATATAGAGCTTCTTAGAAGTGGAGCTTTCCTAGGGAGAAGGGAGATTGGTTAGTTTTTCCTTGCTCAGGGATTGGTCAGTTTAGCTGGTCAGGGGCAGAGATGGCTCTGACTTCATAGTCAAACTGTGTTTCTTTCACCAGTCCTTTTTAGTTTTTTTACTCTAATCTTAGGACCAGGGTATATTTCTTTCACTGGCTCTGATTTCTAGGGACAAAGTGTGCTTCTTCGATACTAGTTACAGAGACAGGGCACACAGCTTTAGTCCTGGGTTCAGGGATAAAGATGTTTCTCTCCCTAGCCCAGGTCTCAAATACAGATGTTTCTTTTTCTGACTGGTTCAGAGTCATAGTGCTCTGTGATTGGTTGGTTTCCTGCTGCAGTTCTCCCTTTTACCCTACATCTTCTCCATAGGCTCAACCCCGTCTGTAGGAACTCAGGCTCCATACAGTGGTCAGAAAGGCTGGATGTTGCTGGTCAACTGACTTCACAGAATGAAGCCTTCTGAACTTCCTGGTGACCAAAGTTTTCAGGAGGATTCTTCAGCAGGGTTGTGGATGTTGAGATCATTGCCAGGGGATATATGAGAAGTACTGCCCTTACTGCCAATTTCAGGAGGCAGGGGCCAGAGCCCAGTATGTGGGGCTCTGGAAGTTGCGAAGGAAGACATTTTCCTACTCACCTCCAGGAGCCAGATTTACCTGCCTAGGTTTCGGTAGCCATGAGGCTTATATGATTTATTTTGTCAGCAATAATAGGAAACTGGTCAAGGTAGGGGCTCTGCTTGGTCCCCTGGTTTATGTGTTAGCTCTCACTGGCAAAAAGAAAAAATGATTTGAAAATCAATTTATGAGGAAGAAAGGTTAATATTAGCTCATGGTTACAAAGGCTTTAGTTCATGATTGGCTAGGTCCATTGCTTTAGGCTTGTGTTGAGGCAATCAGTACATCATGGTGGGAACATACGGTGGAATCATACTGCTCACATCATGACAACAGAAAGCAGAAGATACAAAGGAAAAGTCCTGCTCCTGGCAATAAAACTTCCTTCTAACAGACTCTGCTTCCTGAAAGTCTCTATTCTAGGCCATTATATAAGCTGAATACCAAAACTTCAATATCCCACAGACAGACTTAGGTGGGCATTTAAGATCCCAAACACCCCCAGAAAACCTCTGCTGTTCGTAAAAGCCTGTGCGTGCGTGCGTGTGTGTGTGTGTGTGTGTGTGTGTGTGCGTGTGCGTGTGCGTGTGTGTGTGCCTGTCTGTTCCCCATCATGCTGGTATAGGTCTTCATCTACCTGATTTCCACCTCTAGCTCAAAGTCTACTGATTTCTCTGACTCATTGTGAAATCAGCTAGGGCTATTATCACATATTGCCACAGGCATGTGTTTCCCCCAGTTCTGGAGGTTGTAAGCCCACGGTTCTGGTGCTTGGATATTTACTTCCTGTGTCATAGACAGAGTTTTCCGACTGTGAGGCCGCTTTGTTCTAGGGCAACGTGAGGGACAGAGTTGTTCTGTGGCCTTTCCTTTTATGGAAATGCTCACGTCTCAGTTGGCTCATTGATATATTTAACTTGCACGAACAAGTTATTTATCACCCCGTGCCTTATAGTTGGGGCTGGAAAGGTGTGGGTCTCTATTTGTAGAGACAAAATGTTGAGTCATTCTGATTTAGGATTACACTTTAAAATGGAACTAACTTTTGGTTTGTAGTGTGAAGTCACCCAAGGCAAGGCATAGCCCAATAACCACAGTTCCGTGTAATACGGAGTCACTAAGAGCAGGTTACAAACTTATCTCTCCATCTGATTATACCCTTTTGGAAGAAACATGCAGTAAGTTCACAGAAATACCATTTTCACTTGTATATGCTTATGTAAATACATTTTTTAGCTTCTAATGCCAAGGGCACTTTGCTTTTTTTTCCTCTATTAGGTCAAATGCAGCTCTCCCATTGGCTACAGTCACTAACAGTCACTAACAGAGGGATCTAAAGCACGTTATCAGATACTACCGTGGCAGTCTGCATTCTATTCCTCCCAAGAAATTACGTACGCAGAGCACAGCCAATATGGCGTAGGGCAGGATCTTTCTCCCATGACCACTGGTTCTTCTGCTACTACCCCTGCTCTGCCTGACTTCAGGGTTTTGGCTGCCTCTCACCAACTACTTGTGATTTTCTCCAACACGTAAGTGGTGCCTGGAGATGACATGACAGTTTCCTGGACTTTGTCAGTGACTAGTTTGTCATCTCACTTATTTTTAAAAAATGCTATACAACTGAAATATAATTTCAGAGATATTTGTTAAGTTGCAACAAAATTTCCTCCTCACTCCAGGCAATCAGGACTCATTCTTAGCAGATTAATGGTCCCAGAATGTCTTCTTGCATCGTGTTCCCTAGGACGTAACTGCAATTTCAATGGGGCACAAAAGAGACAAAACCCAAGAATAAATGGTGCAGGTATCTAAGCTGCTAAATTGTTAGCAAAATCAGCAGATGATTGTTCCTGAGTTTTTAACATGCAGATTTGCGTTTGCAGTTCACTGAATCATGGGGCAGTTTTTCTGACAAAAAATTTTTTATTCAGAAATCCATGTACCTATAGAAACTGAATTGGCAGAGTTTGGCCTATGGGTAAAACTATTCTCAGTTGTGCGTATATCAGCTCATGGTGTCATTAAGTTTATATGCGTGGCACTTTTTACAGTCAGTCTCTGGCCTGTCCAAGAGTTGTCTCTGATGTTCTGGATACCTTCCGCACTAGTGTGGCTACTTTGATGCATAGGAACCACACACTCAGTGGATGAAGCAACAGAAGTTTACTTTCTCACAGTTGTGGAATTCGGAACTCCTCCACGAAGGGGCTGCAAGGCTGGTTTCTTCTGAGGTTTCGCTCCTCATTTTGCAGATGCTGGAAAAGTCCTTAAAGAAAAGGTTAGCAACAGTGGGGAGATGCAGGCAGAAGTTGTTCATAGCAGTGGGGCATGAGGTTTGCTCATCTCTTAGAGACCCACACTCAGGCAGGGCAGAATCCTTGATGGCGTCAGAGAAAGTTTCAGGACAGGCAAGAGTGAAGCAACCTTAGTGAGTTCAAGTACTTAGGAAAAGGACAGGATACAATCCCAACATAGCGTATTAGTCTGTTCTGTGTAAGCTAGATTGATAGACTTTGTGGAAGATTGTTGAAGGCTTGGACAAAAGGACTTCAGTGTCTTGAATTGCTCTGTAGATTCCTGGCCTTTGTTTAACAGCAGCTACTATTTCTGTATCTTTACCACAGAAGTGTTTATCTCAACTATCCCAGGATATCTTCTGTTTATCTCCTTTCACCTTGCAAGACCTGCGCTCTGTATTCTGGCTCCTTTTTGCATGTGGTGGATGCTACGTAGACAGCATAGCAAAACACTGTTTCTTTTGTTTGACAAGTAGCATTATCTTTTTTGAGCTACAACATAGTCCAGTGTTTCATTTGCTTCTCTGAACACCACAGCATGTTGTATATTGTACTCGGAAGAGATTTAAAGGACTAGAGCATTATTTTAGAAGCCTCATACAATTCCTGTCTCATCCACATGACTGTGTGGTTCATACTGTACACTGTAGCCTTCATAGTCTGTGTTTTCATCCACTTGTTATTTACAGAGATCTTTCATCCTGGGCTGGATCCATGGGTTGTTTACTAAGTAAGCCTTTTATTGAAGACATGAGTGTGTTTAGCTTGCTGTCTTCATTTGCTTTTCAACATACCTGGTTCAAGTTTCTCTTTTGCATCCCATGAAGGAGTCACAGAAGGAAGATGTAAATCTATCTTAAGTGGTTTCCAGTATGTTAGAGAATATAGGTGATTAATTAACTCTTCAGAAAGCAAGTGGATGTTTGTGCCATGGCAATGAGACAGACCTGGGTCACATTCTTATCTCTTGCTCCTCTTACATGACACAAATGGAATCTGTACATCCACACTCCACGCAGGTTTCTGTAGACACAGGCAAACTCAAGTTGAAGAGGCAGCAAGCCAGCCATGAAGTCATTTGGGTTTCGTGTGGTGAGACAGACTTATGATGTCTGTCATCATGTAATTTATTTTATTTTATTTTTGTGGCCGCTAAGATTAATTTATGAGCAAATTTTCCTTGTTCAAGTTTAGATTAACTGTTAACAATATTAATACTATGTCACATTTTTTTTTTGAGTTCTATCTATATTAAGCCCTAATAAACATTACCTTTCATGGAGGGTTAAAAAGCCAGAAAGCCACCAGACCCCTCTGCAGTGAGGTCCCATACCACACTGCTCCAACTGCAAGAGGAACATCCTGAGGGAGTCCCCTTTGCCACCTTTAATCAAATCTAAATGTCACCTGAGGAAGACCAAGTGTCTTCCATAGGTTGCCACACCTCTTTTTCATAGTGTGTGATGGGAGCCTGGGCAGGAACTCTGCACATCAGCCCTTCTTTCTCTTGGCATCTCCTCCTTCCCTACGAAGGCCGAGTCTCCCCAGATTGTGGACTACTTTTTTTTCATGGTTTATTTTTTTATATTTAAAAATTTCCATCTCCTCCTTCCCTCCTCCTCCTCCTTCCCTCCCCTCCCCTCCACCCATACCTCCCCTCCCTCCCTCTCCAGGCCAAGGAGCCATCAGGGTTCCCTACTCTATGTTAAGACCAAGGTCCTCCCAACCCCCAGGTCCAGGAAGGTGATCAACCAAGTTGAGAAGGTTCCCACAGAGCCCGTCCATGCAGAAGAATCGAAGCCCAGCGCCATTGTCCTTTGCTTCTCAGTCAGCCCCCACTGTTGGCCACATTCAGAGAGTCCGGTTTGGTCACATGTTCCATCAGTCCCATTCCAACTGGAGTTGGTGATCTCCCGTTAGTTCTGTCCCACCGTCTCCTACTTTTTAAATGAAGTCTGTCTCTTGTCATAAATTCTTTTCTACTAATATTTTTGTTTGTTTGTTTTTTCGAGACAGGGTTTTTCTGTAGCTTTGGAATCTGTCCTGGAACTCTCTCTGTACACCAGGTTAGCTTGAACTCACAGAGCTTTGCCTGTCTCTCCCTCCCAAGTGCTGGGATTAAAGGCATATTCACGGACGCAGGAGGCAAGAGTTCTTCATTGGTCATTCAATGTTGTCTCACATTTTTTTCATGAAATAATGTGACGTTATGTTTTATTCATAAATTCTTCATCTACCATAATCCTTAACACCTACTTGTAAGCACTAGATGGTCCTTCATGTGTACAGTTTAATGTAAACTGTGTGCATATCTCTCTCACAAATGAAGATAAGGTGAGAACCTCAATGCTGGAAAGAGAACACACTGGGCACTCCACTTCTTTGCCCAGGAAGCTGCAACTGGAGAGCCATGGCCTGCCCACAAATGCTGCCACTAAGGGCAGCTGTCAGAAGCTACCACTTCAGACCCCAAACCTGACGTGTGCCCAACAGAATTCTCCTAATTCTCCATCTGGAAAAGTCTCAGGATATTTGTATGGAGGAGTGTGTGTGTGTGTGTGTGTGTGTGTGTGTGTGTGTGTATGTGTCAGTGGGTAGGGAGGACCACAGAGAACATGTCAAAAGATAGACTTTGGATGCTGGTCTTCACCTTTCCACCTTGTCTGAGACAAGATCTCTTCGATGCTGTGTAAACTAGGCTAACTGACTCCTGATATTTTAGAGATTCTCTGGTTTTCACCTCTCATTTTCCAGAGCATAGATACAGTAAGATTATAGATGCCTGATAATATTTTAAATATGTTCTTAGTAACTAAACACAGGCCGTTAGATTTGTGTGACAAGTGTTAATATACACTGAGCCATATTCCCAGCCCTCAGAAAAGTTTAAGGATTCTCATAAAGCAAAATCCCTTAGGTGTTGCAAAGAGAGAAGCCGCTTGGTTGTTCCCAGCTGCTCAGCCCTGAAATAATCACACAGAAACTGTTTTAATTAAATCACTGCTTGGCCCATTAGCTCTAGCTTCTTTTTTTTTTTTTTTTTTTTTTTTTTCGAGACAGGGTTTCCCTGTAGTTTCTAGAGCCTGTCCTGGAACTAGCTCTTGTAGACCAGGCTGGCCTCGAACTCAGAGATCCGCCTGCCTCTGGCTCCCGAGTGCTGGGATTAAAGGCATGTGCCACCACCGCCCGGCTAGCTCTAGCTTCTTATTGGCTAACTCTTATATTAATTTAACCCATTTCTATTAATCTGTGTATTGCCACATGGCAGTGGCTTACCAGCAGAGTTTCAGCATGTCCGACTCTGGCAGTTCCATGGCATCTCTTTAACTCTGCCTTCTTCCTCCCAGCATCCAGTCCAGTTTTCTCCACCTACCTAAGTTCTGCCTTGTCAACAGGCCAAGGCAGTATCTTTATTCATTAAAAACAACACATAGACAGGAGGACCTCCCATACCGCTTAGGAAGCCCCAGTCATCGTTTTGGCCATTCAGTTTATACCTCTCTCAAAATCAGATCAAAATTGAGAAAACAGAACATATTTTTGTTTATTTAACTTGGCAGGTTCTTTATACTACACAACTGAGAATCAGCATCTCAGATCAGAAGCTCTGAAACCAAACTCCTAGTATTTTGTTGCCCATTTCATGATAACAGCTAGATAGATTGCCATGAATTTGTCACCACAAGAAAAACAATGTAAGATATATTTATATGCATCTACCATGTGTATTTTACCATCTCAGGAGACCACTTCATCAATAAGCAGAAGGGAACTAATTTGGGATTGTTGTTCGTGGTTGGCAACTTGACTACATTTGGAGTTACGTAAAACCCAAAATATTGAGGGGCACACGTGTGAGGGATATTTGCTTAATTTGAAGAGGGAAGCTCTGCTTCTAATCCAGATCTTTGAGGTGAAAAGACACACCTTTAACCTGGGTCATGCCTTCTGCTGTGAGTCAACATAGGGAAATGGAAAAAGAAAGCTTTTGCTATTGCTGAATCCTACATAAGGACATGGAAGAAGAAAACTTTTGCTCTTTGCATCATACTCTAGCAAGTCCATTATTTCCCTGGTATTAGAGCCTAATTCTTCTAGGTTCTGGCATATGCTGAAGACCAGCAGAGACACATAACCTTGTGGACTGAACTATTGGATCTTCCATTCGTAGACAGCTATTGTTGGATTAGCTGGACCACAGCCTATAAATCTCTCTCTGTCCCCCCTACCCCCCTCCTCTCTCTCTCTCTCTCTCTCTCTCTCTCTCTCTCTCTCTATATATATATATATATATATATATATATATATATATATATATATATATGAGAACCCTGACTAATATACTAATAAAGTATCTAAGAGTCTATCCAATTTATTTAACATTACTCCTGTGTTGATCCTTAATGTCTCCATGGCTGGGCTGGGCTCTGGATAGGAAGTACCATGCAAAGATGTATATCTTCTTCTTATTGTTTTAATCAGTCAGTGATGGAAGAGGGTCATCTGTCTATGTGTTGCTTTCATTGGTTAATTAATAAAGAAACTGCTTGGCCTAATAGGTCAGAACATAGGTGGGTGGAGTAGACAGAACAGAATGCTGGGAAGAAGGGAAGTGGGTCAGTTGCCATGCCTCTCTTCTCTGAGACACATGCAGGTTAAGATTTCTCCTAGTAAGCCACCACCTCGTGGTGCTACACAGATTACTAAAAGTGGGTTAATCAAGATGTGAGAGTTAGCCACTAAGAGGCTAGAACTAATGGGCCAAGGAATGTTTAAAAGAATACAATTTGTGTGTTGTTATTTCGGGTGTAAAGCTAGCCATGTGGGAGCTGGACGGGAACGCAGCCTGCTGCTCCTTATACAAGTCAGTGTGCTCTCCACTCTTGAATTAACAATATATTTGTGTGAACAGAAAGGTAGAACAGACACCACTCGAGGACAAGTATCCTCTCTCCAGGAGCAATGACAACTCTAGGATGCAGTTCTGACTGGGAACATGTGCTCAGCATGGCGGATGCTCCTGACTTTGATCCCCATCAATAACAAAAAAAGGAAGTAGGGGCTGCAGAGGTAGGTCTGTGGCTGAGAGTGCTTAATGCTCTTACAGAGGACTCAGGTTCGGTTTCCAGCACTCGTATGATAACATACAACCTATAACTCCAGTTCTAGGGGATCCGGTGCCTCTTTCAGCATCCTTAGACTCCTGCACTCATGGTGCAAATAAACCCAAACAAGCTCACACATATACATACGCATACATTCTTAATTAAAATAAACAAAAACTTTTCCCAAAGATATAACAGAGACCATATATATTTACATGCATACACATGCACAATAATTTAAAAGTGCATTGTCTTTACTCCTGATGGCAGACTTGGACATATGTGTGCTTTCCTTATGTCTCATACATGTGTCCATGAAAACCTTCTGCAGAAGAGTAGCATGTGGGAGAACCTCCCTTCCCTTTGATTTTGAAATTTCTATCATGGTACTTATAGAATGTTTTTCTTTCCCTTTTTCTCTCTGGATTTTCAGGAAGCTCAATTTCATCATTTTCTAACTTTAACCCGTCTTCCTAAGATTTGCACACAAGCATGGAGAGTGTTTATAAAAAGAGCACATTACATGCTTCATGGAAGCTTTACCTGTGATAATAGCCTCAAATCACAGGCTTCTGTTTCCTTCCTGGAGGTTTGATTTCCTTTCTATTTCATGAAGGATTGCATTCTCTAAAACAACCTCCATTTATTTTATGGGAGCATCCACACTTCTTTTCTTTCTAGACTCCATTATGTCTTATTTCACAATAGTATTCAAATTATTTATATGCATTTCTTACTTATACATTTACTTTTTGTAATGGAGTATGAATAGAACTCAGATAGAAAATATTCACTATAGAATAAGAAGAGGAAGTTAATGCAGAATATCAGACAGTTCTTGGTATCGTTCTTCCCTCCTTCCAGGCTCAAGTTTTTAAAATAATTTCCACTTTCCCTTCTTGAGAATATCTCATGGATATTTTTACCTAGTAGAGAGTTGAAGCCCTCCCTGGAGTTTCATCTTTCCTGTCTGGTTGCCTCTGGCAGTAGGAAGATTCCATGAATCATTGTTCCTGCACATTCTGGGGGCTACAAGGTGGCGCTGTTAGGGAAAACGAACTTCCTAAATTCAGATGTGAGCAGGACCCATGTCCATTGTCCTGCCACTAGTATTGGTGTTTTAGCCAGAGGATTCAACTATTGAATGTCCTTAGAAAGCTGCTGATTTAGCCGAGGTGGTCCTGGAAACGTAGTGACCAGATATTGATTACTGACTGTCCTGAGAATACTGGAAGAAGAAAAGAGGCATCTCGTCCTTTTGGAAAATATTTTTGAGCCATATCTTCTGAAATAGAATTATCAAAGTGAAAACATGAGTTCTCTAGTTAATCTGAAGGTGAATGCTTACATGGCAGACAAGAAAAAGTGAGGGTCCCACCTGCTTTTCTGTTCCCTATAATCATAAAGTCAGAGGTTGCAAACTTATCTTGCCCAGGTTCTGAAGTTTGCCAAAATCGTTCTTAGAGCTCTGGAGATTCCCCTGCTTATTCATGGCCCTTGTCCTCTTTGTAAAGAATAAAAATGAGTAGCTGGTATGTTGGGGTAGGTAAGGAGTCTGGGAACTAGATGAAGCATCAGATTCTCCGAAACACAGCTTAAGCTTTGAAACATTCACATTTCAGCCATCCTCAATCTGCTTCTCACTATGCAGTTAACATAAACTCTGAGAGCAGCTGGAAGCTGTAACTGGGGTTGAATACAAACTGCCAATGGGGGCTTTAAACTTAATATCCCAGCAAAGAATAAACTGATGATAGCAAGGAAAAGTATCCTAGTCCAGAGCCAGCAAAGCTAAGAGGTAAGCTCTGTGATAAATAGGAATAACCATCCCTCATTTCAAACACCCTCCCTCATCTTCTTGCTATGTAGAGAGCTTTTAGCCACTATGCTAAGATCAGCAATAATGAATTTAACTAAGTAGTTCTTTCTCAGTTGACCAAGCAAGGCATAAGAAAACTTTCAACCTAAGACTCAAATTATCCTGGGCAGAGTTTCCATACCTTCTACAATAAAAGCTACAAGCAACAAGACACAGGGAGACAGGTTCTTTGTTATTTTCCCAGTTCTACACCTT
Organism: Arvicola amphibius; assembly: GCF_903992535.2. Classification (NCBI taxonomy): domain Eukaryota; kingdom Metazoa; phylum Chordata; class Mammalia; order Rodentia; family Cricetidae; genus Arvicola; species Arvicola amphibius. The sequence continues at coordinate 105,432,917 of NC_052048.2, read as the reverse complement.
GCTCCTTCTTGCAAGCTGCCCTGTTCTTTGCCTATTATCTCGACTCAAGCTCCCCTAGCCTTTCACAGTATCTTCATTTTTGAGGAGTCAGGGAAGGTAGTCAGAGGCAGTGTCCCACATCTTACTTAGGGGTAGCTCTTCTCTATGTCCTTGATAGCAGGTATATAGGCTACAAAGGTCTGGAGGGGCACCAAGTTCAGCAGATTCTGTCCCTCTTGAATGGGGGGCTCTTTCCAGTTGCCACACCTGAAAATGCTCTGCTTCCTGTCATTAAGTGAAAGTGAAGCTGACCAAATGGTTGGCCAGTAGTGACTGGTTTTGACTTTAGGACTTCATTCTGGGCTGGGATGAAGCTGAGAAGTCCAACTTGGATTTATTCAGTGGTTCTCCTGGGAACCAGGACACCCTGAGGTACTCAGGGGTCATCTCATTAGCATAATCAGGAATAGATGAAAGTTGATTATCTCATGATAAGAATAAATAACAACAATCTCCCCACCACCACCATCCAGCAGCCCTGATAGTTTTAGGCATTCTGCATCAGGAACCAGGAAGAAAGACCAAATATATTATTTTGTTTTGTCACAATGTCACAGTAAGACATATAGTAAGCGATGTAAAATCCTGATGTCTTGTGAGAAAACCAGAATAAACTATCATGTTTAAGGTCAAGTGTTGCAAACCTAAAAAATGTTAACTAATGTTGACTCATTGGAGAACAGGTACCAAATAATTCCATAAATAAAAGTGGAAAGATAACATAGAGAGCTGGGTGGTGGTGGCGAAAGCCTTTAATCCCAGCACTCAGGAGGGAGAGGCAGGCAGGCAAATCTCTGAGTTCAAGGCCAGCCTGGTCTACAAGAGCTAGTTCCAGGACAGGCCCCAAAGCTACAGAGAAACTCTGTTGAGGGAGCTCCTTCCACTCCTTCAGCCAATAGCCGCTGAGATACCAGCCCATTGGGGCGTGGTCTCTCTCCTTAAAAAATGCGGCCACTTCCCTCTGCTGGCGCCCTGGCTTCCAGCTCTGCTTCCAGCGACTAGGCTCCCTTCCTGATTGCTCAGAGGGCTGTTGGCTGGGACGGTGATCTGTAAGTTTTTCCCTTTTAAATAAATAACCATTCTATTAATCATAATTCCAAACTGATGTGGGATTGTTTGTGATTTACGCCTTCAAAACTCTGTCTCAAAAAACCAAACAAAACCAAAAGACTATCATAGAAATTAGAAAATGGGACAGAGATGTACTATTATCAGAAGGATGAAAATTATTAACTCTACTAATGGAGGCCAGTGGCACTCGTAAAGCCCTGAAGGTGGCTTCCAACCATAGATCTCACACACAGAAACGCCCCCTTTAAACAGGAAGGAAGGATGACAGTACGTGAGGGACTATCAGAGTCAGAGAACAAGAGTGATGCTCCTCATGGGTAAGGAAAGGACCCACACCCGATACACTGGGTAAGGAACAGAATGAAGCTTCATTTTTTTTTCAAAGAATGATCAATGTAATTAAAATATTTGAATAACCCAAATCATGATATTATTGAAAGAAGGACATGGTAAAAATAGTTAGATTTTTATGATCTTTGAATTATCTGAGAAATAGTGAAAGTACTAATTTTGCTTTCTATGATTTATTTTTGTATTTAGTTTCTAGTGAAGTTTGTGTTCTGCATAACAATAAACTTTACTAATGTCTGCTGCTCCTGCTATCCTGACTTGTGGTTTGGCATCTTGCTAATTCTCAGATGGGTACTCTGATTGTGCTTCTTGTTTAAATTGTATCCTTACTGATTGCTGCCCTCTATGTCTGTCAGCTACAGAAGAAGTGGCATTAAATTCGCTATGGTTAGCAGTAGACTATGGGCAGATCTACATTCTCATGTATTGGTAGGATTAATATAGAAATAATATTATAAAAATGGCCATCCTGACAAACACAGTTCCCAGTTCCCTGTTATTAGAAAGTTCCATGCACTTTGTATGATTGCATTCTAGCTTGTAAGATCTCCTTAGCCTACTCTGGAGCTCCGAGTATCCTTTGGGATGGACCCATTCTGCTGATATACCCAGGAAAAGCCTTGCCAATAACAATGGAGTTTCAAGCACTTAAATTGATTCCTTCATAATTAATTAATCACTTTTCTATGCTTTTGAGTATTATTTCTTTTTTATAAGGGCACTAAGATATTATTCATAATTATTATAAATACCCTGTCTGATGTTTATAAAAACCTGTCCCATGTCTTTGTCTATGGTGTACTTAGGATTGCTGTTTGAGATATATTTTTCTTGTTTTTATATGTCTCATTTTGGGGTAAAATGTCAGACAAGCATTTTGAATAACGTGAACTCAGAACAGTTTATCTATAGTGTGGGGTTTTATGTCAAGTTGGCTAGGTGATAGTCTTTTTTCCTGTTCTCTCTGGATACATGGGACATGACTTTCATGTATCACTTTGTGCAGGTTTCTTCAGCCCTCTCTTGTCTTAGGATGTTATAGATGTTCCCTAAGTAAATCAGAAGAGGCTTGCCTATTTAAGAGGGTCTTCACATACCAAATTAAAAACATAAACATATCACTCTAATGATCAATACATGTTTGTGGTGTATTTTTAAGGACATGTCCACAGATGGTTGGTTAAGGGGGGAACTGCTGTGGATGGGAGAAGCTTCAGCTCATAGACTGGGGGCCAGTGGAGTAAAAGTGAAAGGAGAGAGTCCCTGAGACAACAAGCATTATTTCATCCTCCCTCCCTCCCTTCCTCCCTCCCTCCCTCCTTCTCTCCTTCCCTCCCTCCTTCCCTCCCTCCCTTTCTCCCTCCCTCCTTCCCTCCCTCCCATCTCCCTCCCTCCCTCCCTTCATCCCTCCCTCCCACCATCCCTCTCCCTCTCCCTCTCCCCCTCCTCCCCCACCTCTCTTTCCCATCATTGCTCCGTCAAATTCTCTGCCTTGATGTCTTGCCTCACCACAACTTAGAAGGAACAAAGGCAGCCAACCATGAACTGAAACTTCTGAGACCATGACCATAACAGATTTCCCACACTTTAGTCTGATTTCTCGGGTATTTGTTACAGTGGTGAAAATCTGAGTAGTTCAAAATAATAAACTAATATGAAGAATGATGAGCAAACTTTTGCCAATATGTGGAGAATCTAAATGTAATAAATTCCTAGATATGCCCATATATATTATATATTATGCCCATATATATATATATATATACATACATATATATTAAAAGTATCTAGTATGAAAGAGAAAACTTGAATAGATCTATATTTCTTCAGTATACCCAAACTGTTATTAAAGTTTTGGGGAGTCAGATTCCTGGGCCAAATGTTAAATTGTCTCAAATTTTTCTTAACTAGAAACCATTTCTAAATCAATTCCTCAGGGAAAACTGAAATGATAACCATGAAGAAAGTCCTCAAAAATGGAAGGATACAGTATTTTTCCAGATTAAAAAGGCAATAGTATAAGGATGAATTTCCTTAAACAGTAGGTGATATTGTTAGGCAGTGTGATGAAAAGAGGCATACTAAATTAAAGCTTGGGGAGATAAAACCAAAGAATAGGAAAGTTCTCAAGGGAAGGCAAACACAGTGGTGCCCACACCAATACCAGGATTTGCTGCAAAGCTGAGTGTGGCCATGAGGCACAATTCAAAAAGAGAGGATGTTGAACCAAACAGAATCCAGGCAAGAAGAAACAAAGTGATCATAAACTAAAGTCCAGTTACACCAACCATGGTCAGCATGGTGTCATAGGCACAGCTGCTGGAGTCAGGAGGCACCTAAACCTAAACACGAAAACGGTCTTACTTCTAGTCTAAGAATAGAGTGTATCCTCCATTCTTTAGAAAGCTGGACTCACTCTCCAAGGCCTCAGTGCCTTCTGTTGCTCGTAGTAACACTGCAGAGACACATCTATGTCTGTGTTTGAGTGTGCTCCCAACCCCTCCAGGCCAGAGACCACTCCACAGCTGACTGCTACTATCCATTGATGTCTCATTTACGGGAAGATCATGCCCATCCTGTCTTCTCACGCACCATCAACTAAAAGCAGTTACTGTTGTTTCTTAAAGACAAGAAAGTAGATGCGAGGCACAGGGACTCGTTAGGAAGGGGGAGAGGAAGGAGACAGTGGACGCAGAAGGAGAAACAAGAGTAACAGGTTGAATATGACCTGATAGATTACATACATGCATGAAAACGCTATAATGGAACCCCTTAGATAGTCATTATTTACAAATGGAAACTAGAAAATCGTGTTTTTATGAAGAAAACATGAACATTTTTAGTTTGTTTTATTGGTTTAAATTAAGCCTTTCATGCAAGACCTTTCTCTCACCTTTCCCAGCACATTAAGAAGACAATTAAATGCGAGAGACAAGCACTGTCTGAGTCCCATTATATTCAAGAGTTCTCCTCTTCACCACAGAGTAAAGGATCATTTAACTTTTCTGATTATTTCAGGGGGCTAGCTGAGAGATTTATAAACTGACAGTGGGATTTCTTATAGATATTCTAGATAACGAGGTGAACAGCATTGTGCTTAGTGTGGGAGGGACTGAGCCCCCGAAATGTTGTTTACCAAATCGCCAGTTGGATCTTATCACAGCAAAACAGATTTACTTTTCCCACACATTCTTTCTCAGAGGCATCTGAAATTCAATGTGTGTGCCGAACCTTCAAATATGTTTGACGGAGTTTGTCTGCTGGAAAACTATAATAGCATTGAACTTGAAATGTATTTCCCCCCGACTATCTAAATCAGACTGTCAGCAGGGCACTGCTGGATGGAGTGGGTTTTTGTCCTTCCGTTTTCAGTCACGGAGTGAGGCAGGAGGAAACCTCCCTGACCTTGCTGCAGCCTCCAGCTGCTCTGTGGCCAGCCTCTCCAAAATGGTGAATCGCTGCCTCTCTAGTAGCTGCATAGCCAATGTCGCTGAAGTAGTTTGAAAAATTGTAATTTTACAAGGCTCTTAAAATGCCTGATTTCCACCTATTAAAGCTATATATAAATTTTAAGATGCCGGCCAAAACGCATAATCTAAAGGCTATTTCCTAGCTGATAGTTAAGGTGATCTCCTTCCTCCCACCTCTTTCCTCCATGTCGTTCCCCGTTCTCTTCCTCTTTACTTTCTCTGTTTTCCTCTTCTTTGTTTAGAGTTTTCCAGGTAGAAAGCCTTATCTTCCTTCACCTCATGATATTTTCTCATTTTCCTTGTGCAATATTTTTCTTTCACACACTGGTTACTTAGGCGTGTGTTGTCTAATTTTTGTTTATTTAGGAATTCTTGAGCTTTGTTTCTTTTGTTGATTTCTCCTTTCCATTTTTGTCAGAAAACTATGCTTCATAAAATGTAAGCTTTCTAATATTGACTCAGACTTGTTTTAGAGTCTGGAGAGGGTGCTACTCTAGCACTGTTCTGTGTGCTTGGGTACAAATGTCTACTCTAATGTCACGGGTGCTTTTCTAGAACGGTGTTCAAGTCTTCCACTCCTCATTAATCTGAAATACTGAGAATTTTATCACCACTAATTCTTGTCATATTGCCCTTCTGCATTTGAATAACTTTCCCCCACTGTACTCCCTTGATATCCATATGGAAATTATTTGTCTAGATTTGGAAATAAATTGCTGTCTTCACCAATAAGAAATCAGGACATCTCTCTCATTTTATTTCACGGCAAGGGACAGCAGCGTTCCTTGTTCTGTGTAGCAGACATGACCTTGCAGGCGTAATCTGGTGGCTTCCCGTATCAGACTACCTAAGCGTACCTATATAAAAGCACGTTGTGCTCTCCCTGCTCCTGCTCCCTCATCTTTGAGCACGTATCATCTGCCCAGAGTGTTTGTGTGTCACCTTTGCAGGTGCTCTCACTGAGCATGCTCCTTGGCTTCTCCTCTCTTCTTTTGTGGCATGTACAGCGTGACTTTGGGAGTACAGCCTGTCCTTTGTAGGGAGCAGCTTTTGAGTCTTCTTATGAAAGATTCAACAATCCCAGATACAGGAACAGAACTCTGCTCCTAGGGAAACTTCAAATAGACAAAGTTCACATAAGGTAAGCTTGTTTATTCCAGTTTAAAGGAGCACAGAGAACCTGAACACGAAGACATCTAGAGAATCTGCAAGTTCCTCTGATGGGTTACATATGATGGCACATGTGGACAACACAGAATGCTCACATGCTCTGGCAACAGTAGAGCACTTTAGGAGTGGAACTAGATTCTTACGTTCAGATCTGAACATCAAGTTCTCATCCAAATTTCAGAGCTCAGGCATTCCTGGGGATAATCACGGTTGATAGGAAGAGGATTGTTTGTTGGTTTGGGTTTGGCTCTTGGTTTTGTTTTCTCCAGTGCTTAGAATGGAACCCAGGGCCTACAACATGCTAGGAGAGTGCACTAGAGCCCTAGGTCCTCAACAGGAGTGATAGCAACCTATCATTGTGTTAGGAATCTGAGTCTGTTTACACTAAGTTATTTTAATTAGTCCATAGTGGCCTTTGTTACCTGAACTTAGAAAACTGTAGTGAGAGGGTTTGTTGTTGTTGTTGGAAAGGAAAACTGCCGAGCTAGGAAAGGCAGGGCCTTCCTTCTCTCTGAATACCAGAAGGACACAATGGTTGCGGTGCTGTGGAGAAGCACAGCTGTTTTCAGAAAACCCATTTGAATACCTGGATTATTTATCTTTGGGGGGGATTCTCCCTTTATGAGAGCATGTCTGATGCTTAGTAGTGTTGTCGGGTGAACAGGTTGCATTCTGTTTCTCTTTCCCTGACGCTTCTTTATTTCCACTAAAGCCATCTGTTTGGGGGCAGATGCTGACAGACTACCCTTTAGAAATACCCTGTACTGTTGTGATGTCATCAGCTCACATCTTCCTCCGTCTTTCTTTCCTCAGTGTGTGCTGGAAAAGAGCCCCTGGATGAGTTAGAATGGCCCAGCTCCTCAGTCACCCCCGACTCTCTGGCCAAAATGTGTGACTTTGGGCTGCTTAGTTAATTGTTTCTTCCAAATGCCTATACCGCCCAGCCTAAGCACTTCTGTACCGCCCTTCCAGATATGTGCACAGTACCCTCTCCTGGCATTTCTTCACTACCTGCTTCAGGCATGTCTACACACCTGTTCCAATTGTTTGTTTACGTCTCCATTTCCAGGCAACTCTGCTACAGGCATCCGTGACCACCTGCTACAGGCATCCGTGACCACCTGCTACAGGCATCCGTGACCACCTGCTACAGACATCCATGACCACCTGCTACAGGCATCCATGACCACCTGCTCCTGGTGTGTTTATACTACTCTCTCCTGGCATGTCTATACCATCTACTCCAGAAGAGTCCATTTTACCAGGTTTTTCTGCTAGTGCCACTCCAGGTTTGTCTGTACCGCATGCTCCAAGTGTGTCTACACCGCCCTCTCCAGCTTTGTCTAATTACCCGCTCTGCCTCAAAAGCATGAGGCGCAAAAAAGCAACAAGTCTGTTAAAAGGAAAGAAAACAAGCCTTTTCTTTTTAAAGTGAGTATTACGATCTCTTCCCCAAACCAGATTACTAGATGATGTGAATTGTACGACACAGGATGTGTGCCCTCTGGGAGTTGTTTAGCTTGCTCCAGATGTCTCTTTCAGACTCTGTGTGCATGCAGTGGTTCAGTGGAACAGTGATGTCCTGTGTGGGACAATTGAATCTCTGTGTCTCCTTCCTGCATGTTGGTTCTAACTGGCTGACTGTAGTAGATTACTTTCTGTCTAACTTCTTTACGTAGATTGTTCAGTCTATGAATTTCCTGCCTGTAAAATAGGTTTAACTCCTTAAGTTTTCATCTTAACTTGACATAAGCTAGAGTCATCTGAGAGTAGGGACCTCAGTTAAGACAATGCCTCCCTCAGATCAGGCTGTAGGCAAGTCTGTAGGATATTTTCTGATCGGTGTGAAAGGGCCCCACCTAGTGTGGGTAGTGCCACCCCTGGGCTGCTGGTCCTGGGTACTATAAGAAAGCAAGCCGAGGAACCTGAGGGGAGCAAATCAGTAAGCAACACTCATCCATTGTTGGGAGCAGTGAGACCCCAGATCATGAATTTCTTGTAATCCCCTGATCTGAGTGCCTACAGCTGCTCTGAGCACGAGACCTTCAGGAGCTCCTGATGACAGGAGAGTGGTTTCTGGTGGGTTTGGCTGGGGCGTGGCTATCTCTATATAATCTGCCCCTGGACACAATAAAGGGGACATTCTTGGGGAATTCAAGGATGACCCGTGTCGCTGTCTGTGTGTGTCTGTGTTTTTTAACCTCGAGCCCCTTGCCCGAAGCTCGGTAACTGGGTAATAGCGCACCGAGTGCAGACACTGGGGCGTGGTGCGTGGCAGTCCCTGGCAGATCCATCAGCTCCTGTATCTAAGTTCCTGCCTTGAGTTCCTCCCTGACTCTTCTGGAAGATAAACTACACGAACGAAACTCAAATCTTTTCCTGTTCAAGTTACTTTGGGTGCTGCTGTTTATCACAGCAATAAAGACCTAACAAAGACATCCTCAATATACTCTGAGGAAAGGTTCAGTGACTAATGCTTAAGACCAAAGCAAAAAGTCGTAACAAAAGTAACTTCTAGTCTACAGACCGCTTTCAGAGACACCACCATTCCTGTGTTCTGTTGTTGCTGGGACTGCCCAGGCAGAGACTGACTTCCCCTCCTGCTCCTGCAGCATCTGCCCAGGCAGAGACTGACTTCCCCTCCTGCTCCTGCTGCTGGGACTTCAGGCAGAGACTGACTTCCCCTCCTGCTCCCGCAGCATCTTGCCCATCTTCAGTCTCCCAGTAGTGTTCGCCCACTTTCCATCTCGCTGCTCTGGGGGATCACCCTGAATGCTCCAAGGGCCACAGCACCAATTAAACTCTGTATTCATGTGGCCTGCAGCCAATGGAGTCTGCTGTCATCTCTTCTCCTATCATAAGCAAGAGTCTGCTTACCCCAGAGTCAAGCAGTGAGTCCCAGCTCTGCCTCTTGGATCCTTTTCCTGCAAATACTATATGAACACTCCAAGCTACAACTTTACCTAGGTAATGGTCCAAGCAATTTCAATATGACAGAATATATAGAAACCCCCTCACAAATTAAAATTCCACTCCAATTCAATGTAACTTAATTTCTGAAATTATTTAGAGCTCCAGTATCCGGCTATCCTCCCACTCTGTAAGATTCCCAAGTTCTTGTGTCTTAAAAATGGCTGTTGTTCCTAAGAGCAGATGACTCTATGTCTAGGCCAATGGGTTTGACCTTTCCTGGAATACTTAGAACTGCCTGAGCTCTGGTTGGGTCATCTCTAAGCTTGCAATACATGATGAATGAAGAGTTAATGGTATCATTCATCCACGTGAAGCAACTATCCGGCTGTAGTTTAGTCTGCTTTTCAAATTTCAAATTGTCTTTAAAAAAAAAAAAAAAAACAACAGTTTCCTTTTAAATATCTGTTTATTTCTTTTTAGTGCACCCAGATTATTTCCCTAGATATTAGCTTTCTAATGTTTATTGTATTAGTCAATAATAGAAATAATCAAGGTATAGATTTCTCTGAAGATTTCTGGAGAGATCTGGCTTTGTTGCCATGGCCAGCCCCTTGCTGGGCCATGGCAATCCATTCTAAAGATATCTGCAGTCTTAAAATGTCCTGTCCAGGTTCCAGCTCCCTTCCCCCCTGTTCCTCAAATAGCATATTTTTATAATATTGTTTCACCATTCTTTAAAAGTTTCCTTTGAAATTCTATGCTTTCGTCTGACCCCAAGGTCAGATTATTATTCTGATTGACTCATTAAATAAGGGTCTGTGTGGTATTTATCATGTGTGAACAGCTTAAAACCGAAAGCAGGGAAGCTGTCAAAGGCAGAGTCTGATGCACCAGGGTGGGGTTTAGGAAAAAGCAGCAGGAGAGCTACACCTGCAGCTCCTCTGTGCCTCCCGGCAGAGAGAGGAACGTGCGCACCAAGGAGCTGGCAAGCGGACGCCCAGCATCCATTCCCATCAGCTCCTTTCGCCCCCTTCAAACAAAACCCTCGACCTGGAAGGGATTTAGAACTCATCAGGTTCTAAACCTTGCAAGCAGAGGCCACACAGTCACTCGGACAAGGTCGCTTTGCTTTTTAGAGGCAGCAAAAACCAATTTCAGACACGAATCCTCTTCTGTTCTGACATAAAGGGTGAAATAATGACAGCTGAGCAGTAGCTATGCTCAAACTGGAGGGCACAGTCTTTGCCTTCAACAGGTCTCAGGGTGAGGATGGGGCAGATGGCAGGCCTGGGGGCTCCCCTTCACCTAGAAAGCAGTGCTGTATGCAGAAGGGATTGCATGCTGAGGAAAGAGGATCTTCAGGGATGTATTTCTCCAGGACGAGCAGGGTTTCCTCAAGGTAGGCAGAGTTTCCTCAAGTGAACGGTGTTTCCTCCAGGTAAGCATGTTTCTTCACAGCGGGCAGAATTCCCTCCGGGTGGACAGTTTCCTCTGAGCGGACAATGTTTCACGATAAACCGTCTCCTCACCTTGAACAGCGTTTCCAGCGAGATGACAGAGTTTCCTTGGAGAACCGCACTTCTTCACAGCGGGCAGCATTTCCTCCGAGCGAACGATTATTTTTTTCCTCAGGGTGGAAAGAGTTTACTTCACATAGATGGTATTTCTCCTGGATGCACAGCAGCTCCCCAGGACAGACAATGTTACTGAAGGAGAACTGAATTCCCGGAGCTTTGTGCTTGATAGAGTTATCTAAGAGATAACTAATGGTGATAAGAGATGCTAAGAGTTGTCTCTAGCCTTCCTTTTACTTTTTATTTTGAAACAGGACCACAGTAAGTTTACAAGACTGTCATTGAAGTTTTTCTGCATCCTAAGCAGTATTTGAACTTAGGATTTCCTTGAGCCTCCCGAGTAGCTCGATTGCCTGTGCCACTGGATCCACCTAGAGAACTGTCTGTCACCTTATAGCCTCTGTGTTGATGCAGTCTGGCTCCTGGACTTGTCAAACTTTGCTGAAGATGCTTGGCTGACAACTTAGCTCACACACTCAGGCATCTTACTACAAGGTTGTTGCTGTGGAATATTTTCACTCGGCAAAGATGTGCTCCATGTGTTTATGCAGCAGAAACCTGGGCTCAAGAGAAAAAAAAAAAGAGCAACGAAGGCAAAATGCGAGAAGGAAAGAATGAGGGACACGCCCAGGGCACAGGGCCAGGCAGTTGCCAGCCAGACACAGAGAAGCCGTGAAAGTAAGATACACAGCAGTGAGAAAGGTAATAATTCCCAAGTAGATAAAGACTAACAGGCTAAAATCAGAGCCGGTCAGAAATGTGCCCAAGCCAAGCATTCAAAACTATTAATAAATCTCTGTGCCATGATTTGGTACAGGTTGCTTCTTTGACCATATTAAGAAAACGGGTATGGGGTCACACCTCCTCATGGATCATGAACTGACTTACTAGTTTATTAGTTGCACTCCTGTGGAGAAACTCCTTTTCCATTCCCTCATCTAGAGAACTGGAATAAAGTGTTCCTCTTGAGCTCCAGAGCAGGAGGGTGAGCGCATACGTATGGAGCTTCCGCTAAGGAGGTGGTAGCAAAGCCACTCTTTTCCTGAGGTCGTGAATGAGATGTTTCTGGTTTCACACATGCAGGTGCACACACAGGGAAGGCTTGGACTTTTGATGAGCTGAGTCCTGACAGGCGGTGTGGCCTTGGACTCAGTTGCTTCAAAAAATACAATGTACCTTATGCACCCATATCTATCAGACTCTCACAGTTCATGTTTAACATAATAGCTACAAGTATGTGTGGACACATGAGTGAGTGTTGGATGTTTGACACAACTCCAGGGTGGTATTAGAACACCTTGGGGGAGCTGGTGGAGGCTGAACTTTGAGCTCGCCTCCTTTAGACGGTATACTGGCTGGTTTTGTCTATATGTCAGCTTGACACAGCTAGAGTCATCAGAGAGGAAAGAGCCTTAGTTGAGGAAATGCTTCCATGAGTTCCATCTGTAAGGTATTTTCTCAATTAGTGATCAATGGGGGAGGGCCCAGCCTATGGTGGGTGATGCCATCCCTGGGAAAGAAAGAGGCTGAACAAGCAAGGGGAAGCAAGGCAGTGAGCAGTACCCTTCCACAGCCTTGTGTCAGCTCCTGCCTTCAGATTCCAGCCCTGCTTGAGTTGCTGTTCTGACTTCCTCTAAGGAAGGACTAACCCTTTCTTCCCCAACTGGCCTTTTGGCTATAGTGTTTTAGCATAACAATAGAAACCCTAAAATAAGCTGGCACCTGTGTAGTGGGGTATTGCTGTGACAGACCTGATGATGTTTTGGATAGGACTGTGGAAGGATCTAGGAACTTTGGGCTAGGAGAGTCGCTGAGTGTCAAGATGTCTGTGAGATATTCTGTGGGAACTTGGACGATAAGAATATTGAGAGCACCTTCTGTGGGAACTTGAGAACACTGTAGAGGATGGAGACCTAACTTTCAAAGTTTCAGAGAGAAGTTTAAAGACTCTAACAAGGTCCTTTGCTATTCTGAAGTAAGATCCCGTGATCCTGGTTAGCTGGGGCTGAAGAGTCAGCTGTGATTAACAAGCCGGCAGAACCACTAAAGCAGAACTTTGCTGGGATACTTGGTGCTGATCAGCTGGGGCTAAGAAATCAGCAGTGATCAAGAAGAGACCAGCATCCCTGAGGTGAAATCGTCTGGGAAGTGTTTCCTGAGAGCGAAGAGAAGCTGTATTCCAGAGGTGGCCAAGGTTGTATCTCATCCTGGTGGCTGGACTTGGTAATGTGTAAGACTCAGCCAGGTGGTACTGGTTTTGAAGGCATCAGGGGGTCACGGAGAGCAGCTGAGGCTTGGCACTGTGAGAGGCCATTGGTGAAGGTGCAGCCGCAGTAACAGTTAAGGCCCAGGACTGAAGGGGTCATGCAGAGAAGCTGAGGCTTGGCACTATGAAGAGAGCTTGTCAGAGGCCATTGGTGAAGGTGCGGCAGAAGATCCCAGCATTTTGGAGATGCCAGTAGCATAGGATATCCACCAAGAACTGCAGCAGTGGAGCGGAGCCCATTGGAGTCCAGAAGACAAACTGTGTGTGCTGCAGGAGATGGAGCCAGAGAAGTGGCCTAAGTCCTGAGGAGGAATCCAAAAGATCGTGAGTGAATCCTAGATAACTGGGCATTGAGTTACTTATACTGCTGGAGTTTAATTTTATTTGGTTCAGATTGTGATGGTGCCCTGGTTCTTCCCTCCTGACAAAGGTATTTAATTCTGATCTTTAAGGTAGCCCATGGGTGAAAGACTTGAACTTTTAAAAGAGATTAGATATTTTAAAGAGACTGAAATTTTATTTGCATTTGTAAAGACTGTGGGTCTTTAAAAAATTATTCATGATTTTACGGTGAGATCTTGGGGATGAATAAGAAAGGAAGGGTTGTGGCTCAATAGTGTGTCAAGTTGACAAGGGGTCAGTTGTACTGGCTTCTTTTGTGTGTCAGCTTGATACAAGCTAGAATCATCAGAGAGGAAGGATCCAGTAAGCAGCTCTCTTCCATGGCCTAAGCATGGGTTCCCGCCTCCAGGATCCTGCTTTGGTTGAGTTCCTGCCCTTACTTCCTTTGGTGATGAACAGCAATGTAGAGGTATAAGACAAATAAACCCTTTCCTCCCCGATTTGCTTTGTTGACCACTGTGTTCCATTGCAGCCACAGAAACTCTCAGACATGTAAGACTGTCCTGCTAAGCAGGTGGGAGGAAGGGACTTGCTAATCAACATAAAACAGGCTCTACCGGGCTCACTGGGAAGTAGAGGCCAGGATGCCTTCCACAGCAGGACAGGCATCTTTATCTCTCCCTTTGCAGAGTTCAGGAAGATAGACCCATGTCCTTTAGGAAGGTGGTTGGGACCAACTAGCAAGATGATAGAGGTGAGGTTTTGGCAAAACATTGGAGAAAGTCTCTGGGCTGTAAGAGCCCGAAGGCTATGTGGTTCACAAAGGGAGGGGGACAGTCAAAGAGGTTGTGCTTCATTATTTCAACATACTTTACTATAGCCACTTTAAGTGTTCTTAGAACTCTCTGGAACTGAACTGTGTGTGACCATCTTACCACATACTTACAAGGCAAGGTATGATGGCACTTAACTGGTATTCTCTTCCTGTCTTCTGGTCAGGCATAGCAGAGTGTGCCATCAGAGTACAGAAAGGGCAGTGAGGCAGGGCGATATTGCCTGCCCGGATTCCAGGTCTCCTTGTCCTCAAACTAGGCTGGGGTCATCCAGAGCTCTCTCAGACACCCCCAGAATCACAGGGGCGAGGAGCTTAGTGTGTCTCCTCACCTGATCTGCCGGCTGTGTGGTTTGAATGCCTCTCCTAAAGCCCCTTGATCACTATTTAGTATTCACAGTGGCTCAAAATAGCCTGACGCAGACTGATCCCAGGGAGGGGGTCCTAGTGATAAACAGTTCTGCTGGCAGCTTAACAACTGTAGAATCATATTTTCTTTAATTCTGTAGGTTTTTAAGAGTAGGAAATATAAGCATTTACTTTTTAAAAATAAAAAAGGAATAAGAGTCTTCTTACTTTTTAATCCTTAAACTTTATTTGGTTATATTTCAACATAGAAGTGAATATTTTAGTTAAAGTAAACTAAAAACATAACTTGTAGTGTATTTCTTTTATGTCGAAAAAGAAAACAGTTAAAACATTTTCAAGTTATTATATTTAAATAAAATATATGCAAATTAGGTCACATACACAGTTAGTTATAGAAATACAAGAAAACATAACGGTAATGTAACCCTTTTTAATAGTTTAATTTATTCAAATAAGTTTTCCAGATAAAATATCCCAGTATGAATTAATATTCCTATACTTTGTATCTGTACTTTATTATGTAAAAGCATCTATCCATTTTCACAATATTTATTGTCCCTTCTCTTAATGTAGCCTTCTAATCTCCTGTTCAGTTTTCTGCATTAATTCAAGCAAAACTGCAAAACAATCGAATAGAGGAGTCTCGCTGTATTCATACGGCTCGACTCTTGAATCAAGATTTGCAGTGTCTCTGTAAGACGGTCGTGGGGAGAATGAGAATAGAAATAGCACAGAGTCTATTTAAACCCAGTTTATTGTTATGTGAATGTTAGCGGTCTACTTTTATGAGGAGGTATTAATGGTATATAATGAGCTTCCTTCTGACATCCTCATACATGTCTGCAAGGCATTTTTTCCGTATTTACCTTACTTCTTTTTGTCTCTCTCCCACTTCCACCAATCCTCTTACCGACTAGACACCCTTCTATCTTTGCATTTTTCTTTTGTTGGTTTTGGTTTGGGGGACCCAATGAGTTCCATTAAAGTTTCTTACAGAAGCATGGGAAATTCAACTAGTGGTTACACCACTGAATAAAATATTTTTCTCTCATTGTCCCAGCAACCAATAATTACCTATACATTCGTCTCAGTTATGATCTCTATTGCCTGTGCTGTAGCCCGTGAGCCTCTTCCCTATTTTCAGAGACCTTGGGAAAGGCAGGAGGCCTGGGATAGGGTTTGCTGTGTCACTGTCCCCTCCCTTTACATCTGTTCCTCCTTCTTGACTATAAGGCACTGATACTCCTAGAGCCTCCACAAAGATGGTGTTGATGGTTTTGCTTGTGTTTATGCTTCTCTGAGGGGGGACAGATCTTGGATTTCCTTACCACCATTTTTTCACCTCTTAGTGCCTTTGTTGCTTTTCCTTGCTATATGCGCCACCCTGCTTAGATCCCATCTGGCATAGTCACTGGTGTGGGATTCCCCTCTTATGCTATGAATTTGTTTTATTACCATTGGCTAATAAAGAAGCTGTTTCTGTCAATGTCTTAGCAGAGCAAAGCCAGGTGGGAAATCTGAACAGAGATGAGAGAGAGAGAGAGAGAGAGAGAGAGAGAGAGAGAGAGAGAGAGAGAGAGAGAGAGAGAGAGAAAGAGAAGGTGGAGTCAAGGAGATGCCATTTAGTTGCCAAAGGAGAAAGACACCAGAACGCTGGAACCTGACTGGTTGGCCACAGCCTCATGGTGATACACAGATTAATAGAAATGGGTTAATTCAAAATGTGAGAGCTAGCTAGAAATACGCCTGAGCAATATTGTAATTAATACAGTTTTTGTGTGATTATTCAGGTCTGAGCAACAGGAAAACAAAAGAGCAGTCTCCTAAGGTTTTTTTTGTTTGTTTGTTTATTTTGGGAGTGGAAACCTCTTAGATATAATTAAGATTTTTTTCACAAAGATGCCAAGAAGAATGAGACTGTTCTGTCCTGTCTTACATGGTACTTGGGTTTCAGTTCTAGTGACTTAGGTCTTCAAAATCTTGCTTGTGAATTCACTGTTATTGTTTGTCCTCTGGAAAAGACTGTGCAAGTATAGTGTTGTTTCTTTACCTATGTTGAGGGATTTTCTAGAAGAGAAGTCCAGTCTGGGTTTTCTTTGGAGTTTATTTGTTTTTGTCTCTTAATTTCCTGAGCACAGAAAGCAAAACATACATAAAATAACTGTAACAAAAAAGAAATAAATTTCCTAGTGATTCTTTAAAACAAAATCTCTCCAAAGTATATTTGATTAATATCCAGTTTGTAGAAAAACTCCCTGTGCCCATACATACATAATCACTAGGCATGTACTACCCTATATATAGAGACTGAGGTCTTCTGTGTGGGGTGCATGATGGGAAAGGCACTTGAGTAGGGAAGGTTGTTTCTGATTTTCAGACTTCTTGAGAATCTCCAGTAATCCTGGGAATTTTTTCCAGCTGTTCCTCCATCCAGAATTACCAATCCCACTACAAATGCTGCAGCCATGATGGTGATGTCAGGAGACAATTTCAGACCACTGAACTAAGTAGCAATCTGGACATATTAAATAGTTACTGAGGGCTGAAAAGACGAACCTAATTCTCTCATACCTGAGTTTAAAAAACTCCATTTAGTTTTGCTTTTAAAAAAAGAGAAGAGTGAGGTTGGTATTGGGGATAAATTTTCAAGAATTATGCCCTTTAGTTTCTGTCAGCTTTGGAAACTCATTGGTGAATTAGGAAAAAGTAGATTTGTTAGAGTTGTTGAAATATCTAAGGGCTGAAAATGATGATTAAAATAACCTACAACTCACCTGCTTGGATAAAAAAGTCAACATCACAATGATGCAACTGGACCTGAAATCTAGTTATCCAATGTAGTTTAATTAAAATATCAATAGAATTATTTAGCTAGACAAGAATTATTCTAAAATGTATCACGGAACACACAGCTAATAAATACCTGTCGGTGTGTGGGGGTAAATCACTAATCTATATTCTTTGATAGTGTGAATGAAGAATGTTGTGTCTGCAGACACTGACTAGGATTTCAGTATCGTAAAGAAGTTGAAATGACACAGGTCCAGGGACTAGTCACTTTACCTGGGGCTGGTTCTAAGCATCCAGAACAGTCATTCCTTGCCCACTAACACCTTGTGACTAACAGAACAACCTGGGTTTTTTTTTTTTTCAATCTACTAACTTAGAAAACCACTATCTTCAACCAACACAAAACCCAAGAACTCCATCAAATAGCATCTGGGGCCTATAAAAAAGTTGTTCCCATCTTGCTATCATTGCTTCTCTGTTGAACCTAACAATGTATTTTAAACTTGCCTTGATTTATGGCTCTCTTTGTTCTGTAAAACTATAGAACTTCATAAATATACTCCCACTTTGGAACTTAGAAGTTGGGGTAGCTTATATCCTGTTTCCAGATCATGGTTATTCAAAATGGCTCCAGAAGAAACAAAATCCCTTTAAGATGAATTAATATGTGTTTTTTCCATTAACAACATTAAATAATGTTAATTTTGCAGTTTTAAAATAGTATAACTAATAAAACAACATCAGCCCCATAGAAAATATGGAATAACTTGACTTTATAACACTTTTCTACCTGCTTTATAAGAAAGATGGGGTTTTCAGTAGAGAAAAGAATGTTTCTTTCCACAGACATTACTTTTCATTTAATTCCATTCCTGCCACATGTTAGACATGGTGTACTTGTTAATTGAATTACTGAATACATATAGATCTCACATATATGGGATAATTGACTTAAGAAAGTAGAAAATAGGGAAAAACAGTAAAAATGTTATATGAGCAAATAACAAATGTCATACAGCTGATTTTACCTCTTGAAATAAGACTCACATGAGTTTCACTGTCTCTGGCACCAAGTAAACACTGAATCCAGAGGTGCAGGCCAGTGTCAGCCACTGACTGCAGGTGGCACTCCTAGGGAAGGATCCCTGTTAACTTTGACAGCTGAGCTGGTCACATTCATTGACAAATGCTCTCTCTGTCTTGTCCTGGACAGTTGGCGCTTCTTCACAGGGTCTTAATTTTGACCTTGTGATAAAGAGCCAGTGTGTTCTACTCTATGCTGAGTATCAAGATGTGTGAATGTGTGTGCTGGGTGACTAAGCATCCATGGCTTCAAAATAAACATTAACACAAGCCTTGAGAGACTGAAGTTAACCTAATTAGGATCGCGGAGCTACATGTAAAATATACAGCTGTTTATAGATATATATTTTTTGTATTAATGTTTCAGAATAAAGCACAGAGTATAGAATAAAGAAGCCAGAGTTAGGTGAACAGTTCTAAGACTAGATGCCAAAGCCAAATTTGACAGATTATACTTCCCCAAAATGAGAAATACTTGCTCTATAAAATGCTTCATTAAAAGGATGAAAAGATTAACTACGGATTAGAAAAGTGTCATGCCTGAAACAGAACTTGTAAATTCTCACAGTCTAGCAAGGGGAACAAAGAAATGAGAAAATGAACACAGACTGAGATTATTTCATGACAGACATAACGGTGACAGACACGCACACGACGTTCCTCCTATTACCAACTCAGAAAAGTAAATTAAAGCAATGAGGAAAGCCGCTGTCTACCTGCTAAGACAGCCGGAATCAGAAAAACATGCTGTGTATGAGAGTGAGCAGACCGGGGAGGCCAAATAACTCAGATGCAACAGGGAGGAGCCTGGCAGAGAATAGCTATTTAATGATCTGAGTTAAAACACAGACACAGATAAAAATGCCATTAGAGATAAAAATGTTAATACATGCTGATAAAATATTAAAGTAAAGAAGAATGGTAAATAACTATGCATCTTGATAAAATATTAAATTCACTAGGAGTGGTAAATAACTAAACAGTTTTATATCGAATAAAATTACCTTGGCTTGCATTTATTTTAACTCACAGATATTTATGATAGCACCAATCTATTGTCATCTTTCTGGAGATTAGAATATTTAGGCAGCCTGTGCCAAATTCTATAATTCAGATGATACAGACAAGTTCCAAAAATAGAAATTAGGTAGTTCATCAAAAGACCAGAAACAGAATTATTAGTTAAGAAGATCCAAGGAGAAGAAAGTCTCACTGACAGATGATAAGAAACTTTTATGTGATTATCAGTAGTTGATGAAATGTTCCAAAATACAAGAACGCTTCCAAGTCCATCCTATTATCTTCATATTAAAGCCGGGTACAGTATCACCAGAGTACAGCCCAGTGTGTCCAGTAACTACAAAAGCACAGTGCTGCCAAGCAAACAGGGGCAGAAAGAACACAACGCCACAACCAGGTTCTACAGTGTCAGACCTGAGGTCGAGAAGGCACCAAAACATTGGTCAGTGAGATACACCATGTTACCAGCACACAGGGCGAAGCCATTGTTCCAAATGCAGGCGAAAGTCAAAATCCAGCACACCTTTCTAATTAAGACAAGAACCTCAGAAAGTAGGAAGACCACTAGATCCTCCTACACTGTTAGCATCCAGGAGTATGTGGGGGAGAGGTTGGAGTCTCTGTCACAAGGAGACCCCTATTCCAGCGAGAAGTGGAGCGTGATCTGTTATGATCACATCTGACTTTCCCAACTGGTGTTTCTCATTGCTCTTTAATTCAGTCATCAGAAGGGATAGAGGCCATGCTCACGGGGGCTAAAGGGCAGCTGGTCAGCAGCGTGGCCTCCTAGGATACCCCTGTGCAGCACCAAAAGGTTCCCAAAGCAGGATGAGGAAGGGGAAGCAGACATAGATTTCTCAGGGAATGGTAATGAGCTTTCCCCATGCACATTGTTTGGAGGGAAAGTGTAGAGTCGTGGGGGAACTTAAATTACTAGGCATTACTGTGAGAACAGTAATAATGAAGAAACTTGAGGTAGAGATGAATTCTTAAAAGAAAATATGTAAAAAGTAAGATTTTTTTGTTTTTAACTATTAGCTGAGAGGCCATCACCTGAACTAAGGAGTCCTTATCAATTTTTCCATTTTTCTGCAAATCATTCAGAATTTTGTCCTAGAAAAGAATTCTCTTAACCCCTTATCCACTCATAAAATCAGGCCTAAGGGGTCTACTTTTAGTATCTCTTCTTGTTCTTGCCTTCTCAACGTCAGACCATGCTGAGCTCAACCACACCATCCCTGCAAAGTCTCTCGGGCAAAGCAACAACTACGATCATACTGGACACAGAGGGGAAGGGGTGACTTGTCCCAGACCAGCAAGAGCCCCTGATGCCCATGAACTGCATTTGTTCTGACAGCACTGCAGTAGCAAGAAGATGAATTCCTAAGGTGTGGGATCCAGTGCCAAGAACATCAACCTTAAACAGCAGAGAGGACAGATTTCACAGAAAGAGGCCCTTGCTTTCAAAGTCATCCCCTGAATTACTATTCGAGGAGACGTTTCATGTTAAGAAACAAAGCAACCAATTTTAAGTTGAGGTTGCTTCAGATTCAGTAAAGCATGATAGACCTCGTCAAAGTGAGACTGGCTCAATGAGTAAAGGTGCTTGTGCAAGCCTGGTGACCTGAGTCCAATCCCTAGAACCCACATAAAGGTGAAAGAAAAGAACCAGCTCCACAGCACCCTGACCTTCACACACATGCACGCTTGCTCTCCCTCCCTCCCTCCCTCCCCTCTCTCCCCCCTCCCTCCCCTTTCTCCCCCCTCCCTCCCTCCCCTCTCTCCCCCATTTGTTTAAAGATTGATAGAATTACTGAACAAGACAGAAATTATATCCCTAGTAGTAAAGAAGAAATTAATGAACAACTATTCTGAATAAGTCAGGAAGAAGCATATATGTGAGATATTTAAAAATTCTTAAATAAAATTCTCACGGTGATGAGAGACAGCATCCGGAAGGGGATAGTCCCACTCATATGAATCAAGCAAAAGTGGGCCAGATGCTGGAGACTGCGCCACCCTGTGGTGCTTTTGGAGTTGCAGGCCTAGGACAGTGGTGTCCATTCCTGGGGTTCCTGCCCATGGGACGGCATTCTGTTCTCATCTTAACCTTAGTTCTTTTCTGCTCTCCCAGAGTGCAGTGTGCAGAATCAAGGTCCCTATCGAGGGCTCGTTTCTGCTGTCCCTCATCAGAGGTCTTGGTGGGTCTGTACTCCAAACACAGAGATCAACTGAGGTCAAACACAAATGTCAAGTACCTAAGAAGGAGAGTTAATTAGGGAGTCTTTCTTTAGTGTCTGTTTTCAGTTAATGGATTCTATCTCAGATGTGTAAATCAATGTTTGCAGCTCTAACTCATGAAACGTGTCAAGCATTATCTGATTCCTAAGCCATACTGGCAGGCCCCTAGAAGTGTATTGTTTCAAACAGTTTGGTCATCATAAAACATATGGCGTTTAGCTATGAAATACTGAACTGTTTTCTGATATCAAAACAGCCACCTCACCTTCCCTCACCTCATTTCATGCCTGTGTCTGAGAGTCTCAAATTAATGCAGTACCCAGTGGTCCCAGGCCGGCCTGGCAGGGAGCCTTCCTAAGTCAGGGTTTTTACTCGTACTTTATAGAGACACAGCCATGGGGCTCCAAAGAATTCCTATTAGCCAGCTTTGAAAGGATGGCTTCCCTCCCATCTCTGGCAGATGCTGTGGGGACACTGACAATGAGCCCAGCAGCTGGAGATCCTTCCATAAGCAACTGTTTCCAGCAAAGGATGAAAATGAGTGGTGTTCGCTTTCGACTCTAGAGAGACAGGTTACGCTTTCGTGTTTTCCTTATGATTAAACATACGCTGTAAAGGATGGTTATAACATAGCATGAAACTAGCTAAGACAATCATGTCATCGGTAGTGATCACTATCATCATCTAGCTTATTAGACATACATGTCTAATTATACAAACATATAAAACATACATAATATATATCTCTATATATTCTAATTCCTGCTGGGGAGTGGTAGAGTTAACAGGCAAGAATCACCCAAATAGCCTGCTTCAGGAATTCTGGGAAAGCTGCTTGGGAACCTGAGGACTGGTCCCAAGAGAGTTACCTGGTGCTTTTCATGTCCAGACAGGTGAACTAGTTATCGTAATCATATCAAGATTTCTGTGGTCCATGGATATACTCATTGGTAAGTGATCCCTAAAATTCATGGGATTTTGAATTTCTCTATCTTTTAAGATCTGCAATTATATGTACTTAAGCTTGTTGGCATCCTTAATTAAGTGTAGAGATCTTTCTCCAGTGTGACATCAAGATTGTGCATATTGATTACTTTCTCTCATGATCCCCTCTCCTTTTGTTCTACTCTTTATCCAATGCGCCAGTGGTTTATTCTCTTCTCTTCTCTTTGTTCTCAACTCCGCAAGCCGAAATCATCCCTGCTCTGTGCATTAGTAAAGGTACTGGGCCTGAAACAGGACGGATTTGAGAATAAATTCATAAGTAAGCCACACGGTGAAGTCAATTATCTTTTTGTTTTTTTCAGTGCTGGGAATGGAAAGCCGGGTCTCATACCTGCCAGGCAGGGGCCTTAGCCCTAAGACACATCCCAGCAAGGTTCTTGGCTTGTGAAGCTTGGTGCCGTCTGACTTGTATCATTTGTGGAGTGGACTCTGTAATAATAGTGGAGTATATAATAATAATATAGCTACATAACAATAATAAGCGATGGCTGGGCTCAGCTAACTCTTTTTCAGAAAAGTAACTCCCTCTGAAACTGTTACCATCCAGGGATGCAGCATGGCTAACAGAGGCACACTCAGTGGTTTCTGTGGTGGTAGATCAGGCCTGTTTCTAGTCAATGTTCTTCACCACGCAAGTTGTAGGTTTCGCTGTGGGAAAGCATATCCACGAAGGCCAAGGCACACCGGAGCATGGTAAAGGCTGATGTTTTGCAAACAATACTTGCTATGGCACCACAGATTGGGTGACTTCAGGAGAGATCCAGGATCCTACCCCACTCATCTTTGGGGTCACTGCAATCTTTGGTTTGCATACCATGCTCCTCCCCAGAGTTGATATCTGGGCCACGGGATTCATCTAGGGTTTCTCAGATGGTGATACGTCAGGTAAGGCTTATCATACTAACATCTCATGAACTGCTATAACAGAAACAGGACAGCAAGCAGGTTTCTGCACTCACATACGAGCCTTGTACAGTGTCTCGCAGTCATCCCCAGAGAACTGAGAGTGGCCAGGACTTGGGAATGTGTAGTAGGCTGCCCTGGAATCCTAGCACGTGGGTACAGAGATTGCACCAAGATAGAGTATCAATAAAATGGGGCAGCAAAAACTTTAGCTGTAAAGCCCAAGAATGACTGAAGGATTCAGCCAGCAGCCTTTCCCACGATCATAGCTTGTTTCTTTAAAAGGAGACGAAGCAAAGTCAGTTGTTCGTTCTCTTTTACCGCAATGTAACAGTTCCTGGTGTCAAAATGAACAATTACAGTCTTTGTCAGTGGAGTTATTGGGGGCAAATTGCGTTTTTATTTTTGAGGCAAAACTATGAATTATATCATATACATATTAGTAGGTATAATTTTAATATGATAAAAATTTAAACCTTAAAGATGCTAATAATACATTTAGAAATGCCCTCCTTGGGTACCCTAGCTGTAGCGATAGGGGCAGGGAGGCGCTGCCAAGGTGTTCAGAGGCTTCTCTGGCTCAGAGCTTTGCGTGTGATCATGCATTCTTCCTGTCTATTCATCCTTTTTCTCACATATGTGATGAGCATCCTGGCTGGGGGTGATAAGTAAAAAGGTAGATAAATCCATGGTTTGAAGGCTCCGAATCTTGAAATACTGACAGGTAAGCCAATTTGAAAACAGGAATCTAGCTTTAAAGAGGTTCCAAATTGTTCAGCTGCAGAACAGGGGCTATTTGAACAAAGACTTGGTAGAGAGAGCCACAGAAAGTTCCTGGTTTGCATTTGGGGTTGCTTATATAAAAAATAGATGAAGGAAAGGGTGGCTTGTGGGGGTTAACTAATCAGCAGGAAGGAATCTGGCTCAGAAGGGATTCCCACACTCTACAACTTGCTCTATGGGGAATCAGTAGTCTCTTGTTGAGAAACGGTTGCTGCTCGCAGGGATTCGCAGACTGTCTCCTCCTCCTCACCCTCATTGTCCTCTCCGTCTCATCCTCCGGCACCTTCCTCTCTGGAATTGGTTTTTGCTGGATCCCAAATGCAAAGAACTATGTGTAACTCGGTTTCACTGCGTCACCACAGGGAACGTAGGCTTATAGACAAGAAAGGTATCAAGATACCAGTGGGGGCCTTCCTGCTTTAAATTGTGGGATTACTATCAGAAGCCTCATGTAGCCAGGTTCACATTGCCCATTATCCAGTAAAGCCATTTGGAGCAGGCCCTTTAGCTCCCCAGTGTTCTGCCTTCTGATACACTGCCCACGAGCTGCCTGAGGTTCCCCGAAGTCCATTGTGTCTGTCCTTATCGGCTGGTGCTCCATACCGCTAACATTTGCACTTATTTCATTTTATACCACATACCATAACTAAAGTAGTTTGTGATGATCATCTATTGAATTAATTAGTGTGCTAGGTAATATTTATCTTTGGCTTACTTGAACTATTGAATCTTTAAAAGTAATTATTTTTCATCATGATTTAATTATGTTCATGTTTATGGTGATGTGTGCATGAATACAGATGCCCTCAGAGGCTAGAGGTACAGCTACCCCTGAAGCTGGAGCTATAGGCTGTTGTGAGCCATCTGGACATGGGTGCTTAGAACCTAAGTTATTCTTGACAAGAGCAGTGCATACTTTTAACCCCTGAGCAATCTACCAGGACTAAAGTATCATATTTCTTCCCTTGTTCTGGAGGAAACTGATGTATCTCTCAGAAGATAACAGTCACTAAGAACTAAGCTGACCTTTCGGTTTAATTTGTAGATTCTGTGCCTCCTCAGAATCACATCACATGTTTGAACTTTTCCATTTATAAAATGCATGACTAAAATCTCATTAAGGTGTTACTTTTCATTTTTGTTACATTTATTAATTTCTTTGATTCCATCTCATGCACACAGGCATGTCACAGTGTCCGTGCGAAGGTCACAGGACAATCTTCAGGATTCCATTCTCTCCTTTGTTTAAACTCAGGTTCCCAGGCTTGGTAGCAAGTGCCTTTATACACAGGGTCATCTTGTCAGCCAAAATGTTATGTTTTAATTCACAATTAAAGTTTAGTTGCCAGCTTCATCCAGAGTTACCTGGGAAACACTATCGATGACAGATTATCTATATTGAAAATCATGTAGGCCTTTCTGTCAAAGACTACCTGATCACAGAGAGATCTGGCACTTAATAAAAGGAATCCCACACTAGCTCAGAACTAAGAAATATACAGGTATTTATTAATAGATAAAACTTCCAAAATCAGGATTCTCTGCGTTAATGATGGATAAAGATGAGATTCAAACAAGCAAAACTAGGGTCAAGGGGGAGAGGCAGAGAGGAAGAGGGCAGGACGTGCTTCTGCAGCCAGGTAAATAGTCTACGAGGCCACGCCCCAGTAGCCAGGGTAGTTGTTAGCTATACACCTTCCTGCAGCAACTACCTTAATTATATTAATTTATGAGAAGACCTGTCCACCATGGGTGGCACCATTCCCCAGTCCGGGGATCCTGAACTGTGTAAGTGGAGGAAGTGATCTGAGCACAAGCATGAATGCATTAATTCATGCTCTTTGCTCTTGACTGTGTATAGAATGTGATTATCTTCTTTAAGCACCCACTGCTGACTCTTCTACAATGGTGGGCTGTAACCTGGAACTGTGAATCAAATAAACACTTTCTCTCCCTTATGTTGCTATGTCAGGGTATTTAATCAGAGCAACAGAATATCATACAAAGACAACCTTGATAGGTTCTATATAAAGTCATATAGGACTAAGTGCTCATATTTTTCAAAGTAATTAATTCAAACACTGCATAATAATGCACCCTTTAGATCTTGCACATGAGCGTCTATTCTGATCACCACTGTCCTTCAGCTGTCTGAATCTCAGGGCTTCATACATGTGGTTCTGCTATTGAAAATTGTTGTGTTACAGTTTGAATTGAAATTCCCCCAAGGTTTGCATGTTCATTTTACCCGGCTATTCTAAAACCATACTGTTAGACTATATAGTCAAGATTTACAGGCTTTGCTGAAAGTCTGTACACTGCTCCACCAAGGCCATTAGATAACATACAGAGAGTTAAGAGTCTTGATGACAGTAATGACTCAGGAAGCCAAACACATGTTGAACTATGAACTTCTACTCTCTTTGGTATGTTCCTGTGATTTAGCTAACAGAAAAAAATGCCTGAGTATCTCCTGCAGGTGGATGGTATGCTCTCCTTCAATGAAACATCGGTATCTGTCTTTATTGACAATTTTAGTGCTAAAAAATGGAAAATATATTCACAATTCATAATAAATTTATAAAATTCGTGAAAATTCTGCTTATACTTTTGCTTTCAGTAATATTCAGGGCTTGATGTTTGTTTATTGAGCTAGCTATTCAAGTAATACACAGTGTGCCATGATCACTGTGTAGACTTTGAGCATCGTAAGGCCTGGAATCCTTTCGTGTCTGGTAGCAGGATACACCACGTGGCAACACTCATCTTTTAAACTCCATTGTCAAACAGCATCACTCACATGGCAACCGTCTAAATGGTGACCATAAAATATAGCGCACATAAAGTGCTCATCTTGGATTCCAGGATGCGGTTCCCTTGCTCCCTTACCTCCTTCTCAAGGATTATTACACATTCTTTGAGGGATGTGGGCATCAAGGTCTTTTTCTAAATAAGCTCTCTCTAGAGGACATGGAAGCAATAATGAAAGGAGATATCAGCTCTCGTGAGCCAGCAATTATTTAGAGACGTGTGCAGACCAAGACCTGCCATTTTATGAAATAATGCAGAGAGGCTTTTCCAAACCACAGAGGTGAGGTGACGGGCTGACAGTGGCAGGCAGAGAGTGATGAATTCTGCCAGGGCTTTTCCTGTGGAAGAAAACTATTACGTGAAACTCTTGGCTCTGAGAGAGAAGTCTCCCTAGAACACAAAAGGAAAAGAAAATGTCAAGGAGATTACACTTTGTGTGTCCAACTTCTTCTAGAAGACGACCTTCCTTGCATATAAATAGTAAAAACAATCAGGGGTCTTGGGGATGCAGCCTGGTGGTAGAATGCTTGCCTGATAAGCACGGGTCCTTGGGTTCCATCCCCTGAACTACAGAAAGAAATAGTAATAAATAGAAGAAAACTAAGTTTAACAAGAATATGATTCAAAGCCCAACTCTCAACCCTAAATGAGAAGTAAAATGTGGTGCCTATAATAAAAACAGTAACTTGATGCTAGGAAAATTCCCAGGAATTCACAACGATGACCCCAGCTAAGACTCCTAGCATAGTGGAGAGGGTGCCTGTACTGGACTTCCCCTGTAATCAGATTGGTGAATACCCCAATATCACCATAGAGCCTTCATCCAGTAACTGAAGGAACCAGATGTAGAGATTCACAACCAAACACCAGGCCAAACTTTGGGAATCCAGTCAAAGAGAGGGAGGAGGGAATATGTGAACAAGGGAGGTCAAGATATCATGTTAGAGAAATCTACAGAGACAGCTGAACTAAGCTCGTAGTAACTCATGAGCTCTAGACCAACAGGTGTGGAGCCTCCATGGGTCGAACTAGGCCCTCCATTATGCGGGAGACAGTGGTGAAGCTTAGACTATCTGAGAAGCCACTGGCAGTAGGACCAGGATCTATCCCTGGTTCATGAGCTAGCATACTGGAGCCCATTCCCTACAGTGGGATGCCATGCTCAGCCTTAATGTAGAGGGGAGTGGCTTGGTTCTGACACAACTCAATGTGTCAGACTTTGGTGATGCCCCATCGGAGTCCTTACCCATTTGGAGGTGTTGAGAAAGGTTTCTCTCCTGCCCAGTCCTGCAGCTGTTTAGTCCCAAAGAAACACACAGAGGCTGACATTAATTATAAACTGGTTGGGCTATTAGCTCAGGCTTTCTTATTAACTAACTCTTTCATCATACATTACATACATTGACCCATTATTCTTGTCTTGTTAGCCACGTGGCTTGGTACCTTTTATCAGCAAGGCATTCTCATCTTGCTTTCTCTGCATCTGGGTGATGACTGCAGAGTGAGCCTTTCCTCATCCCAGAATTCTCCTGTTCTGATCGCCCTCTCTATACTTCCTGCCTGGCTACTGGCAAATCAGCATTTTATTAAATCAGTACAACTGGCAAAACTTTAAAGTGTACAAGACCATTGTCCCACAGCAGGGAGGAGTGGATGGAAGGTGGGCTGTGGTGGGGGAAGCAAAGGGGTTAGGAGGAGGGGTGAGAGGGAGAACTGAGGTTGAAATGTAAAATGAAATTAAAAATAAATGAAGTATAAAAAATAAAAAATAATACTTCATAATAAGCAAAAGAAGTGAGCAAAATGTATAGCTACTTTTATCAACCCACTGTAATTCTCCAGCTACAAAGCACATGATAGAACTGACTAGAAGCTTGAAGGCATGTCTCCAAATCAAATGTCCTCAGAAATGTTCCTCAGACACAAGCGTTCCTTTATAATTAATTCCAAGAAATCGAACAGGAAATAGTATTAGGGTGGGAAACAAAAAGGAAATATATAGATCAAAGCACATTGGGGATTGTCAATGTCTCTGCCCCATGCTTCCAGCTGCCATGCAGAACAGTACACAAGAGGGTGTCCAGCGGTCAGTGCTGAAACAGAACAGCACCTCACTGATAATCTGAGCTATTAGAAACAAATTGGCAGCTGACCTCCAAAACACTCCTCACAACTGTGCCTGGATGTTCAGAAGTATATGCTCATGGGGCCGAAACCCAGGCTGAGTCTTCTGTGGGATCCAGGACAACAGCCATGTGTAAGTAGTCTGGGTGATAGACCCAGGAGCCCACTGACTCAGAAGAGCTGCAGGAGGGGAAAACAAGAACTTGAACCCAGCAATTTAGGGAGAAATGAACAAAGCAACGAGACTGCCATCTCTAGTCTGTTTACGGAGTCCTGGGACATATCAAAACCCTTTCCCACATAGTTCACAGGCAGGCAACATGGCAAGGAGTGAGCAAGACCTTGGCTTCAGGTGGGGATTCTGATGACCTGCACTGATGAGGTCTTGGGGAGTATAATGCCATAGAAATTAAACTTCTGAGAATCAGCCATACCCAACTTTCCAGAGCCACATGTTCTTGTATCTCATAAGTCTGCAGAGACATTGGCATCACTAGTAGAATAGAGGGAACAATGGATTATGCCCTCATGACAGGAAGCTTGGGGGCTGTCTTTCTGTTTCCATGACAAGTTTTCCTGTTTAAGAAGTAGGTTCTGGATTGTCCTATAGAAATCATTAAAGATTTTGGTCACAGTGTAAGTTAAATAAGTTTCTTCATTTGCATAACAAGTAATGCAGGCAGAAGAACCACAAGGGTTTACTTTGGGGGTAGGTCAGCCATGGTAAAGGAACAGAAGGTGCAGAAGAGGGGGTCTTATGTTTTTGATTGCAGTTATTTATAGCTCTGATTCTTGGTAATACCAGGGATCTAAGGGTCATGGAGCATAGTGTCTCACCTCCTGATTGTACCTTATTGCTCCCTTTTAGTGAAGCTTCACAGACTTTAACTAAACGAGTATAGGAGTGGTATATGCATGTAATTGAGGCACTACACTGGATGGATCCTGTCCAGAGAGTCATTCATGGGTGACTGGGTAGGATTAGCAGAAGATTGACACATTAATTAGCAGTACTGTTTCCGTGTCAATCACCTGCTTCTGAGAAGCCTGTGATTCTGCTAATGCTGTTGAAAATGTAGCGCTGGGGGAATGGGTAGAGGGTGTGAAGAAAAACCACAAACTCATTTTTGCAATGTTTAGTGATTTAATAGAAAATGCTGTCAATTTGAAGAAGAAAAGCATGTGGGGAAGAGCTTCCATTTCCCTGGAAACTCGTGAAAATGCTGAACCCCAGGAAGACGTCAGCAGGCCTCAAATGGGTATGAGCTGAGTCCTCATCAAGGGGCACAATCTCCCTAAACAAGATACCACGAAGGAAATTATGCGCATGTACTTATACTCTCACACCTTTACATAACGTTCGCTTATTTAACGATCACCTGATTTTTATCGAGTGCAGCTACGATATAAAAACAAGCAAATTCCACCGTCTGCCACCATCTGGTTATACAGTGCGGATTTAAAGAGCCAGTCCTCATAGGGTTAGGGAAGGAATCGTCTCATCAAGACACTGACAGCAGCACATGATCTAGACAGCTAGAGATATGGTGGAGGAGCATAAATCCTTACCTAGGCCGTTCCTGTCCTCAGACTTCTATCATAGAAATCTCTTGATGTTTCTCATCTTTGCCTTTCTTCAGGCTCGAGTCAAATCAAGGTTAAGATGGGCTGATTTTGTAAGCTGTCAGTGTCAATTTCCTGGGATCCTAGTAAGTTCCTGTAAGAGTAGTTTGTTATGAAATGAATGAGCCCCACCCTGAGTCTCTTTTTCTTACTGTCTTATCACGTGATCGCTACCTCTTACATGGGCTTCTGCCATAATACCATCCTCTGTGAGTCCATCCATAACCTGCCACCTGCCATGAATCCTGCATGATATCATCTCATCCGTCTATCATGACACCATCATGAGTCAGTGTTCCCTTATTCTGTCTGTCATGAAGCCATCTACCAGAAGGCTGAGGACAAGGTGCTGCCTGATCTTAGACCTTGAACTTCTAAAACTGCAGGCAAATTAATATTTATTCCTCAAAATAGCCCATCTCACATGTTTTATTTTAGCTATAGAGCAAAGTCTCAGATGCCATGGAAAATGAGCAGTGGGTCTTGACTGCTGTTCTCCGAGCATACTCCATTTGCCTCACAAATCTGGAGGAAACCAACCCCCTTTCAAGAGCTAGTGATGGAGACAAAATTCTCGCTCATTTTTATTTGAAAGAGCTTTATTGTTAAACCATTTTTTTTTAAATTCCAACCTGAACACTAACAAACACTAAAAAGAAAATTGCACACAAATAGTCACTTTGAGAGACTAATGTAATAATAATAAACTTCCAGTTAATAGCTACAGCTTATGAAATTATAATGACTGCCTTGTCAGGCCCCGTGTCTATGGTGCTGAAATGCTCTATCAGATCTCAGCCTAGGGGATCCTCAGAATTCATGTTTATCAAAACTATGGTCTGAGGGAAGAAGGAGGAGACATACCAATTAGTTTTCAGATAGTTTCCATTGTAGTAAGAAAAAACACAGAGAAACTGAAGGTCAGTACATCAGTGAATTCTCAGTGAAGAGGACTACTGCAGAGCCAGTTGGGTTGGATCAATGCTGTGGCTTCTACATGTAGTGTAAAGTGGCGGGGCTGCGTCCCGCCACCCGGCTAGCTTTACCCAAAATAATTACACGGAAACTGTATTCTTTTAAACACTGCCTGGCCCATTATCTGTAGCCTCTTATTGGCTAATTCTCACATCTTTCTTTAACCCATATTTAGTAATCTGGGTAGCACCACGAGGTGTGGCTTACCAGGAGAGATCTTAACCTGCGTCCATCTCGGAGAGGAGCAGCATGGAGACTCCTATGGTGACTGCCTGAAGCGTCTCCCCAACTCTACTTCCTTGTTCCCACAATTCTGTTCTGTCTACTCCACCTACCTAATTTTCTGTTCTCTTAAAGGGCCAAGGCAGTTTTCTTTATTAATTAACCAATGAAAGAAACATAGACAGATAACTCTCCTCCATCATCTACACAGGAGGTGAGAGCAAGGCTGTCTTGAGTTCCAAGGCAGTCAGAGATGCTATTGAGACCCTGTATCATAAAATTGATTGCCCTTTGAAAACTGGAATGTGACTAGCTTGCTTGGTGTGGCCACAGGGCTTTGCCATCTTTGCTGCCTGTGCTGACTAAGAGATGGGAATTTGTTCTGAATTGTCAGGGTGGGTCCCATCCAATCACATAGGGGTCCTTCCTTGGCTACAATAGGAAGTACAATAGATGAACAGAATGAGAACAATTTTAAGAGAGGGAGACCCATCCTGTTTCCCAGGGAATCTGCCCCAATCCTAAGAACCCAGGCAGTCTGGAAGGAGTTAAGGACCTCAGGCTTCCAACCATAAAGGATCAGATTCTGCCAGTACCTGAGCAGACATTGGTCTTCTCCAGGGCTGATGGTGAGAACCAGCCAGACTCTGACCTTGGTTGACTAAGATAAGTTATTGCTTTGTAATCCATCCCAGTTTTGGTAGTTTATTATGGCAACAACAGAAAACTAACTTTAGTACTTATAACCTCAGCATTGTGTAGGATGGAGACAGGGTGACTGCCGAAGCTTGTTGACTGCGAGCCTAGCTTCAGGTTCAATGATAAACCTCTCTCAATGGAATATTGAGAGATACTCTCAATTAGTAACAACAGAGTGAGACCCCAAAGTCATCCTCTGGTCTACACACACACACACACACACACACACACACACACTTTTTTATATATCATACAAAGTGTGATAAGACACAGGGGAATTAAGATAAACTGATAGCATGGAATATTACGTCTATCAGTGGTCTGCAATTCCCCAGTAAAGAGGGGCTGTTCTTTGCACGGTGGTTGGGAGGCTGACATGGTACACAGTACTAAGAGTGGAGGCACTCGGCCTCAGACCTGGCTTATGGGCACTTCAATTAGTATAAACGTGAAAGGCAGCAGTGCAGAACTGCCCTTCACCATCCAAAATTCACACTTTGACTAAGAAAATATGCTCTAAGTCTGTCTGGCAGAGTATGCATAGACCCGTAGCCATATAAATATTTGAAGCGGTTTGTAATGTTATTTATGTATAGCAACATTTTATGAGAAAAGTCATCAGAATTGGTAATCGGCAAGATAAATTACACAACATTATCAAATGAAAAGGGAAGGCCACTCCGCAAGTATGTCAGAGTATACCAAGATGGCCTCTATGGCTAGGACGAAGTAACAACCTGGGAACAGCACATGCCTGAGATGTATAGTTCTGAGCATGTGCAGGGAGTGTGAGTCCACTTTAATGTGATTTACGTGTGTGTGATTTTGACTCAAGGGATGGAACAGGCCTTGGCATTGGTAAAGGGGCCTTCATGGGAATGTACGTTTCTGGAACGCACAGATCTGGAGCCCCGGAACGTCACTCCTTCCATGATGTTGATTTCACCGTGACTCTTGTTATCCAGCAGGAAACAGATATCAGACTGCAAGCCAGAAAGCTGACGGAGCAGAATTTACATCTGCAGAAAATGTTTGCTTCTGCTGCAGGAGGATGCAGACCTCAAGACTACAGATACATCATGCATTTTACTTTTAGAAAAGAGCTAAATTAAATCCATTGTAGCTTTATTTGATATCTAAGGACACTGAGATACCTTTTTTTGTCATGTGTTACAAAATAGTTGACAGTCGTGTTACTTATGGAAAGTTCAACCAGGTCAAGGAAGAAGAAATCTCTCTATGCCCCCCTCTCGTGTGTGTGTGTGTGTGTGTGTGTGTGTGTGTGTGTGTGTGTGTGTGTGTGTGTTGAGGTTTCTTGATGTGGCTCTGACTGTCTTGAAACTCACTCTGTAGACCAGGCTGGCCTCGAACTCAGAGATCTGCCCGCCTCTGCCTTCTGAGTGCTGGCATGTGTGCCACCATCTTGGTGAAATGCTACCTTTTATTTTTATAGTAAGCATTAAAAAAAAAATCTTTATTTTAAAGGTACCAATTCTGATAACTGAAAGCATACTTTTGAACATTTTTAAAATATTTTTTCTTAAATAAAAGTGTTCTTCGACAATTTCCTTACACATACATAGTACATCCTGCTTGCTCACACCCTGTAGTGCCCTAACACCTGTCACACCCCTTCACTTCTCTAACAATGCTCACATGATGTGCCCTAGGGCAGCCATCAACCTTGAGAGAGAGCAGGGGCTAGAGAATGTCAAGCCCTTAGGGAGAAGCATCTATGTCTCTGTCCTTGCCTCTTACAAAGTTAGTTATTCTTTATAGACATCCTTCCTGGCTTTGTCCACTTGTTTTAAAGTCGCAGTAGCAGGTTGGATGTTGGAACTGTACATTTTATCATCTTTTTCTTACCTTTTTATTGCCTTCAAGCCCTGCTTATACTTTGAATAGCTGGCCTATTCAAACCCTGGGCTTTGGTTTCCATCTCTCCCCACAGTCTTCACACACCATCCGTGTGTCCTCTCTTAGTCTAGCTTGAAGTGGTGTCTACCAGTACTGCCAGGTCCTGGGTTTCCTTTAGAGGAGCTTCAAAGTGAATCCCATCCAGCTGTTTTCCTACTGCACTTACTGATCCACCACACAGTCAGGGTTTCCTGAGACTCACAAGGCTTCAAAGGGAAGATGGCAATGAGAGAGAGCATGGATTTCTATGTTGTATATGTGGGAAAGAAAGGCACAGGTCCCTGTGACAGAAGATACATGTCCATCAGAGCTGATGGAGCTTCTGTGACCTCAGCCAGAGTTCTTTCATCCTGAATTGAAGAGTTGACTCTGTGTCGTTACCTAAGTGTTGTTATGTCTGCTCCTCCAGGGTGTGGCATACTGAGCCTTGTGTCCAGGAAAGGACAAATCTCTTCCTAGGTGACTGTGTTCTCAGAGTCGTTAAATCTCCTCTCTCATTCTGTGTTGTCCCTTCCCCTACTACCCCATTTCAAACTCACACCAGCCAGGCTGTCCTCCTCCCCCACATCTTTGAAACCATTGCTCACCTTGGTTCTGTAGGCTTCTGCTGGAATTATACCAGCGTTGATTGATTTAATCTGACAGGTTTGAATTTCACATTTTTCCTCTTAAGGGTCCTTGTTCTATGTCCTTTTGCTGTCACTTTGTGGGGTTGTTGATTCCCAGTGTATAAATTGTAAATAACTCTTGCTGTTTGGGATGAAAAACCAGATAACATGGGAACAAGGGGTCTGGACACGAAGAACTGAACGAGAAAAGTCCCTAAAGATGTTAAAAACTTAGCGAACATTGCATAGCTCTACTTGGTGTCTAGGGAGGCCCTCCAGATCATGACACAAACTTGCAGCTGGAGCCAGTGGTGCAGAGCAGGCATCAAGCCAGAGGCTCAGTGCAGAGGAGCCTGGGGTTTGTTGCAGGACCTCCAAGAAACTATCACAGGAGATGGAAAGCCTGCAGCCATCCCTGGGCCAGAACTGGGCACCAGCCAGCTCTCCCAAAAGAAATGAGGAAATAGAATGTGTATACTACACAGGTGGGAGTGGTCTCTATGGCTGCCAGTCCTTAGACTCACAGAAAAAGAGGAATTTGCAGAAACTAAGAAAGAGTAGTTCCAAAAGCAATGCTTCAAAAATGGGCAAAATAATATAGCTTGGCCATACTTCATAAAGCATAAAGTAATATCAGAAGAACAGCTGTGTACAAGCCCGAGAATGAAGCTCAGGGACATTTTCAGGGTAAAACATATTCAAGATGCAACCAAAATCACATCTGTGATGGCTGACACTCAATAAAAGATTGCTCGGCATGAAAAGAAACAGAGACATACTAATGTACAATGACAGTAAAAATCAATGAATGAAGATAGATAAAATGTGTCACCTGTAATGGAGGTCATGGGTTAGGGCAATAAAATCAGTTATGCAAACAGCCTTGGATTTGCTTCTAAAGTTAAAGAACAGCGTGGACAAGCTGGAGAGGGACAAGGACTTGATTTTTACAACCAAATTAACTGAACAAACAGGAAAAAAATAAGACACCTGGTGTGGAAAATCTCCTAGATATAATTTTAAAGGATTGGACTCTGTAGAAAAAGTATCCCCAAATCTAAAGATAAGGCAAACGGATCAGTCAAAATTTTGAAAAAAAACCCTAAAAAATTGAAGAAATAATAAACAGAACACTAGAGATCTCTGAACAACACTGACTACTTAGAGTGATGTGTCCCTAAATGGGAGGACAGACAGGCAGCAAAGATGTTTGGACAAATACATGAGCAGCATTTCTAAACATACAATTTGAAAAGAGACAAAAAGCCACCTCTTTAAATTAGAACAGCATAGAAATCATCCTTAAGAAACAAGGCACACATAAAGCCAGGCCACTGTGAAGTTACTTGGAGGGAGTTGTAAGGAGACTCCCCTGAGAGCAGACAGGTGGAGGAGGCCAGGGCCGGGATGGATGCTTGGAACCTATTGGAAACAAAGACTTCCTAGCTATAGTTATGTCCTATGGAATACTTCCTGTGACAAAGGGAAATGGAAGGTTCTCACAGGGAACTGGAATGAACAATGAATGTGCCACCTCAGTCATAAGCACCTAACTCCGATGGCTGGAATCATGCAAGAGGCTCACAGATGCCTGTCCTGAAGAGTAAGGTCCCTCAGGATCCGTCCTGTGTCTGATAAAACTCCCATGGGACTGACTGTTCCTCTTTGTGCTTAGCCTTGGCATCTCCTGTCAAATGTCATCTCTAGCCTCTCTCCCCAAGGTAACCTGGGATCCTGATCAGGGAGCAAGAGGGGCTTGTGTATTCCATGTCAGCCTTACACAGCAGGGGCGAGAGATGAGGGTGGTCTCTGCGGCAGTAGCTCCTCGGGATCCCCCCTTCCCAGGCAGGTTGCTTTCCTGAATGAATGCACACTTTGGGTAATTTCAGGTTTCCCTGCTCAGATTCTGATGTATGTGAACCCGCTGTTGTGTGATGTTACAGGGACTGCTGGAACGGGGAGCGCATTCTGTTGATGAAGTCAGAACACTGACAGGGAGAGGTAATCTGCTCTTTTGAATGGACACCTTGCTATTTTTAGATGGCGTCTCAACCAATATTAAATGCCTTCCTTTCCTTAATGCAATTTCAATGCAATACTTATGGGTCCAGGGGTTTGAGACGTGCGTTTACTAGAAGTGACAGATCATTAATCCATGACTCTCTCCAGGCATGACCTGGTTATGGATCTGTTGACAGTTATTTCTTAGGATGTCTGGTTCCTCGTTTGTTCACACCTAATAAACTGCACAGTGACAAACCACCTGGGCCAACTTTAGCCAGGAATAGAATCTATGATCAGCTATAAATGACACATTTTCATGCAGAAGTTTGTAAATTAGTCCTGCAGTATAGCCTCCTTTGTGAATAATGCTTGTTTAATGTTAGTCTTGTACTTGGGCTTTGGAAAGATTGTGGTGATTTTTGTCTACAAGGGGAAGGAAGACTTGGGTCACACAATCCTTAGTGGCAGGGACGTGCGGGTCACACTGTCCATGTTGTCAAGGACACACTGTTAGCATGGCTCACAGCAATGGGGATATGTGGGCCATGTCTTTGTACCCACTGAGGGCAGACAATCCCACATGATATCTAAGCAGGCACACGTTGTAATGTCACTAAGAAAAGATGATAAATATTCTAATTTGACTATCTACCTGAACCTGACTTGTTAAAGGAAATATTGGAACGTATGCTAGGAATTGGAAAGGGGTTGTAGATAAATGCAGTTATTTTCTAGAGAAAGCACTAGAGGAAAGCAGTGCCTTTGTACCTCACATCTTCATAGGCGCTGTCCTATCTGTTTCTCAGAACTACCCGCAATGTCTAAGACACACACGTATCCAAGGCTACTGTGTTGAGCAGAAATTAAGCATCTTAGGATGCACTGTATGTCAGTTCAACGAAGCTGGGTTCTAACATCTCTCTTTTATGGCTCTAAACTGGATTCTGTTTTTAAAAATAACGCATAATATCTTTTTATAATACAAAAACAAACACACAAAAAACAACTGGAATAAAGAAATCAGTTAGAATCACCTTGCAGAACTCTTCCCAAGAACTCGTTTTCATGCTTTTAGTATGCATTTAATATATTAGCAAACTAGTCCTTAGCAGGTAAGAGCTCAGTACGCTGGGCCTGTAACTGCTACTCACTTGGTGACGCCGCTGCTCATTGGGCAACCCCTGTTCCAGAGCCTACAACATGCCAAAGGCCTTTCAGGGACTAGATGAAAAAAACCAGCCACAGAAAAATTGTGGCTGTTGTACTTACCTACTTCAACTCTGGGGTGAGGAGGAGCAGGGTGGAGGCAGACCCAGTCTCTACAGTGCTGGGAGAAGATGGTTCTCTGGAATAGGCACTGCTGGGCTAAGAGCTAGGAATTCCTTGCAGCATGGAGACCGAGGCTGTAAGTAAAGGGCCAGAAGGGCCCACTGAAACAGTGAGTGATCCGGGAGTCTCCCGAGGACCTGAGGGCAAAGCACTTGTGGCAAAGTATGAGCAATGAAAAAGGTGCCAGGGAAGGGGCATTGTCAGAGCCTGGAGGCAAGTGGGTGGTGGGGACTTGAGGAGGATGTCCAGAAGAGTCTTGGGGAGGGGGTATGCAGGGCCTGAGGAAAGGCAGACATCAGAGCTTGTGTGTGTTGGGAGGGGTAGATGGCAGGGTCAAGAGATAGTGGAGAAGCCAGCCCAAGGAAGGGAGAATACATATATGGCACAGTGCTTTCTGTGTTTAACTTCAAATCAGAGTTACTTCCTCATGGCTAGTATTATGAAGTAAAATGGTTTTGCCTCAAGTTATCCTGGAGCAAAAATGCAGTGACATTTCAGTATAAATACAGAAAATGTCTGAGTCTCAGGGAACAGCTTCGTGTTGTGATATATGCTGGCAACAAGGCTGTCTGCCCCTGGTCACATACTGATGTGGAGACAGGCAAGCCCTTCATGGGCTGGTCCTGTGTGCAAGGTTGGTTACCATGGCTTCACAGATGCAATCTCTGAACCTCCACACAATTGTGCCAGGAGCTTAAAGCATCCTACAATGTCTATTTTAAGGAAGAAAGTACAACTGTCTTAATAGATTCAGAAAATGTATTAGGAAAAACGATTTTATGAACCAGAAATAGACAAGAACTTCTCTTTCTTGGTAGATGTTAATCATAACTTCATAAATGACAACTTCATAAATGACATCTTTTAAATTAGTTAACGTTCTATTTATTATGAAAACTAGACATTTCTACCATCAATAAGTTTATTAAATATATACTAAAGCTGACCTCATAGAAAATGAACTACAATCAACTAAGGAAAAGGAATACTGAGGGTTAAAGAAACAGTTTTCCTCAGGGAAGAGCACAATAATTAGTTATCCAATACTAGATATTCATCTCTGAAAAAAAATATATATACAGGTAACATATGATCATATACTCGCATTTGGGAACACACACACATGTAATAACAACTAAAAAAGAGCATGAAATTGAGAGAATAAGTGGGGAGGTTACATGAGAGGAGCTAGAGAGAGGGAAGGGAAAGGGCGAAATTCTATAATTGCATTTTAATATCAAAAATGTAAAAATGTTAGTATGTACATTGGAAACTTTAGCAATAAAATGTGGTATCTACAAGGAAAGAAATTTGTTATCATTGATAAAAGATTAGCGTCTAGATAGAAACTGTCGACATTAAAGAAATGTGTCTAGACCTGTATACAGAAATAAGTTGTGGCCTGTGCTAGCAATACATAATGGTGAAATATAATAGCAGAGATGACGATAACCTAAAAACCAATAGGAAACGCTAAACAGGACCGCACTTCGGAGATTTAGCATATGCATGGAAAAGAGGAAGTAATACCCATTTCATAAGTTATCTCAAAATTAATGTACAAATATCATATATTGTTCCAAATTTATGACCGGGGACTTCTAAAAGAGCTTACAAAGCCTCTATCTAATACCTGTAGACGCTCCAAATGCTGGGTCCAGGCTGAAAGGAGACTTGCTTGCTAAGACTGGCGTGGGCTTCCTGACTGCACTGCTCTTGG
Organism: Arvicola amphibius; assembly: GCF_903992535.2. Lineage (NCBI taxonomy): Eukaryota > Metazoa > Chordata > Mammalia > Rodentia > Cricetidae > Arvicola > Arvicola amphibius. The sequence goes on along the minus strand of NC_052048.2, from coordinate 105,392,663 downwards.
ATAGGAGTCTAGATCAGGTGTCATGGAATGGTGTGTCTCCGAACCCTGCGGGGGTTCTTGGACTGTCAACCATCAGTCCAAGAGGGGAAAGAGACAAAGGAGGTGACAGAAAGCTCTGTATATGACCCATGAGAACAAACAGAGACAACCCTCCAGGAGACAGATTTCTGTGAATCAGTTCAACTTTATTCCAGGGTATAAGAAATATATAGGATTGGTGAGCCTAAGGGCAAACCTTAATTTGCATTAAGTGGCACGCTCCTATCACAAGGCTTGATATGTGGCAGTAGGGTCCTATAGCAGACCTCATAGCCCAAATCTATGAGAGCAGGAAGCCTTTCTGGGGAGGGAGGGAGTTTCCTTATTTCAGAGCTTAGAGGAAGCTGCCAGGCTATGGCAGACTGCAATCTCTAACCAGCTAGCAGTGTATTCTAACACATCCGTGAGCCCTTGTTTCCACAGCTCATGCCTGCATCCCTTCCTTAGATGTCCTGGCATACCCTGTCCAAACTGGTAGTGCAGTGAGACCTGAGACACAGTTAGACCTGTGTGCTGATCCACCTCCTCTGGTTTCCCTGGGAGTTAGTGATTCTGTGGGCCTGGTATCTGCACTGCCAGGTTATTTTCCTAAGGTAACCGGCATCTTTAATCCAAAATATATGAATAAGTATAATTAAAAATATCATAATTACAAAGCATTCTTAGTAAAACACCAATAAAATATTTTTTAAAAAATCAATCTACAAACCCAAAAAAAACACAAAAGGAAAATGTAAGAAATGTATTATAGCATATTACTAAGCCAATAACAGAGAATTTAAAATGAGACATCTAACATAGACAAATAGAACAGATGAGGAAAATGTTAATGATAAAAGTCCAGATTTTTCGGGATATCCATGAAGACTCTGCTCATGTGCAAGAGAACTGGCAGAGGAAGGGCCCCAAGGATGCGCCATGCTCTCTACAGTCCTCCAGCAGCTCGTGACGAACGTGTTGAGTTAATCTGGACAATGACTGCCACTGGTGTCTCTCAAGGGAAAAAGAAGTTGCATTTTTAAACCTTTTTAAAAATTAATTAACTAGTTAATTTTTTTTTACATACCAATCCCACTTGCCCTCCCTCCTCTCCTCCTACCCACTCCGATGCGCTCCTCAGAGAGGTTAAGGCCTCATAGACATAGCCTCTAGAGCTAGTAAGCAATTTTAATATCCTAAAAAGCTGAGAGAAATTACAGAGAGACATGAGATAAGAGTGGGGAAAGATAAGGGGACGTACCCTGCTCCCCTCTGAAAGCTTTGATTATGACTTTCAAGCAATCCATTTTTCCGTGTGTGATAATAACCTAAATTTTCCAGTTTACCTTTTCTGTCCGAGAATACACAGGTTCGCGACCGTGTTCTACAAACCGCTTTGTGTAACAGGGCAGCTGGGCAGGAACTCGCGATCCAGCTGGGGGAAGTCTATGATAATGATATTTCTGGCCCACTTCTGATAATGAATATTTCTAGGTTTTGAAAATTTAAACATGAATTATTTATTTATGTTTATTTATTTAGTAAGTGCATGCATGGTGTAGGCTCTCAAGTGCCATGGTATATGTGTGTGAGAGAAAAAGGTGTGTGGGGGGGTGGGGGAGGGAGTGGGAGAGAGGGAGACGGTCAGTTGGCAGGAGTCAAGGGATCAAACAAAGTCAGGTCACCAGGTTTGGCATCACATGTCTTTATCTGCTGAGCCACCTCACGAGCTCACATCTATTTTCCTAAGGACATTCATAATTAGAAGAGACATTTCAAGGTGTGTTAAGGAAAAATACTGTCCTGCGGGCTAGAGTGATTGATCAGCTAATAAAGCACTGGCCATATAAACAACAGGTCCTGCGTTTGAGCCCTAACACCCATGTAAGAAGCCAGGCATGGTGACACACTTATAATTCCAGCACTGGGAAATAAAAGATCCCTGGGACTACGTGGCTAGCTAGTCTAACCAACTTGTAGAGCCCCAAGTTTTGTAAAAATCCTATTTCATCAATAAGGTGAAAAGACAGTCAGCAGTGCACTCCGTCCCCTCCAAACACACCAATGCACACACGCATGAAAGTACAAGCACGTACTTTTCAAGCACTGTAAGTGTCTGTATAGGAAAGGCTGTGGTATTTTTAGATTTATATTTTGACACCGGATCTTTCTAGCACTTGCTCATTTGTAACATGAAGACAGTCGTGTACCAAGCCTAAGTGGCAACTTGAGCTATGTCACAAAGTGAGTCCCTCTGAGACAGAGGATGCAGTAGGTACCACACCCAGCTCCCCTCTCCTTTATGATCGTTCTCTCTCCCACCACCAGCCAAATCATGCAGGCTCCCAGGTCATGAGTTACTTTTGCCCTTATAAGAGATATGGATGGGATCCTGCACTGATGTATTCTGCTGTGCCTGGCCTCTTTCCCTCCATACAGTGCCAAGGAGATTCATCCACATTTTGAATTTACCCCTTTTGTTTATTGGTTTTGTATCTTTAAGGCAAGAATATGCCTAGACTTATTTTCTTTGCTTACATTATATATTATTTTTTTCCGTTTAATGTCTGTCAATACCTGGACTATACCACTTTTAATCCCTGATATTGAAAGATTCATCATCAAAATATGAATTGTTTCTTATTACTTAAGGTGATAAAATGCAACCAAGGATAACAAATCTGAACATCAGAACTATGACTATTTATTTAATTAAGGATACATTAAAACAAATACTCAATAATTAAAATTAATCAGTCTTCCAGAATATGTTAATAAAAATCCATTCTGTCTTTAGTCAAGGTATAGGTAAGAAGTCATAGCTATTGCTCAGTAGTGTTTCCTAATACGTGGAATAAACAGACATTTATTGCAAGCAAAACAGTAAAATAGAATAACAAGTCATTAGGTTTTGTGCTAACAAAGTACTCACAGACAAAAATAAATTCAAAGTGGAAGTCGAAACACATTTAGAATTAAACAGTAACAAATACATTAAATTTTTGAGACTTTAAATATTACTTCAATAAATTAGAAGTGAGCCAAAATCGTCATGTCAAATGGATTTTAAACAAAACAAATTAACCAAGAGCTAGAAGCAGGAAACAAATATAGCAGCAGAATGTAAAAATCCGGGATGTCTCACCGCAGATGCTCACACACCTGCCTGCTATTTCACTGGAAAGATCAGAGAAACCCCCTGCAGCTCTTCTCTGAAAGAAAGCAACAGTCAATGGCCAGTAAACAAAGCAAGATGGTGAAGGAGGAGACACTACTTGTAAACTTCTGTCAGACTTTGCATTGTTTGAGATGAGGTCTCTCACTCTGGCCCTGACTGTCCTGGAACTTGCTTTGTAGACCAGGTTGGCCTTGCACTCATAGAGATCTGCCTGTCTCTGTCCCCTGAGTGCTAGGATTAGAGATGTGTGCCACCATGCCCAACTGCATTCTTACAGTGGGAACTTGAGACAAGGATAGTTTATGTTAAAAGACCAAGAATTTAATTATTTTTGCTAATTCACAATAACAAAATAAAATTCATTTTCTCTGCTTGAATAAAGTTTAGACAAAATTGAGAAAATAAACCAGAAAAATGTAAACAAAGATAACATCCACTCTTTTGCAACACTAAAGTCATGTCCTAAAACGTAAAACATTTATCTCAACTCTAAAATAAACCTAAGGATAAAAAGGCATATCCAGTCTCAGCTGTGGGCCTCTGGACTGAGGAAAGCAACATTCAAATCATGTCCTAAAATGCAAAGTGTTGGTTGTAACTCAAAAATAAATATAAGGATAAAAATGCATGGCCAATCTCAGGCACAGTGTTCTGGAACGAGGAAAACACACCTCATGTGGCCTCATGTCAGCCTTGGCACCTCCTTGCCCTTGAGGGTGTGATCAGCTTAGCGAGCAGAAAAGCCAACTGCATCAGTTAGTTTTCTCATTAAAACAATCGAATACCTGACAAGAAGCAGCCTAAGGAAGAAGGGTTTGTTTTGGCTTACACATTAAGCTGATACACAGCCCTGATGTCAGGGAGAATCTGGCAGCAGGAGCCGGAGACAGCACCACAGCCACGGTCGGGAAGCAGAGAGCATTGAGTGCTGCTGCTCAGGACACTTCTTCCTTTTACTCAGTTCAGGACCCCAGCCCACCGGTTGATGCTGCCCACTTTTAGGGTGAATCTTGTACCATTAACTAAATATTTTTAAGAAACACTCTCATAGATGCATTCAAAGGTGTGGTTCCATGGTAATTCGAAATCTTGAGCTGGTGATCAAGATTAACCATTATACCAACACAATAAAAGACCATGCCTATAATGAAATGGACAAGCCCATTGTTAGAGGTAACAGCACAGCATAACCAGAAAAATTGATATAAACTTGATATAATGATACACACTTCTAAATATCACCAATATAAAGTATGAAATGTACACCAAAATGTAGTTTCAATATGTTCTGTGGCATGAACAAAAATGTTTTCTGAAAATCAGTTTGTCAAAGGTTGAGCAAATTGTTATTGAGCATATTGACTGAGTTTACTTTAGATGAATATAAGATTATATTGTAATGTAATAGAGTCAGCTAAATGGAGAGAAAAATATATGGTGGATAAAGTGAACTCATTTCAATAAAAATTATAACAAGATTTTTACAGTATATGACCAATTATAGAAATCTGTAAAAAAAAAATCACACCCCCCCCCCACACACACACCCAAAGCTAGGGCTATGAACAGCAAGGACTAAGTGAAAATCACTCAGAAACTAAGATCCACTTAGGCAAGTAAGCTCTCTGTTCTCGTTCACGGAAACAACACAAGGGGACATCCTGACTCTTCCCTCTTCCCTGCAAACAATGTAGTGCGTGGTCTGTGTGCTTGTAAATAGAAAAGGGAACTAAGTGTTAGTGTCTGGATCACAGCAAATGCCACGGGTCATGAGCCAAGACCCAGGTACCACCTCAAAGCTCATAAGCAACAAGCACAATATAAAGCCAGAGCCAGAGAGGGCTGAAAGTGGGGCGGGGGAGTTGTCTCAAAAAGAATAATAGTGTCACACAAAGAATATGACTTTAGAAAACAGAATTCTGAAAGCAAAAGAGATCATTGCCCATGGAGGAAGATTTTAATGAATTAAAGTACCCTAAGTGTAGAGTTCTTTTAATCTACTCTGCAAGGGAAAAGCAAAATAGCGGCTAAGCAAATATTTCTGTCGCCTGCGTGACTGGGAACGTTTGATGGAAAGAATACAGACTAAACATCCTAGAGGCAGCTGTGCCTCAGATCCTCCCAGGGTGACCAACCAGTTAGGACGTTCTAATCATGAAAAGTTGGGATGATGCCGATCCACAGCCAAATTATCTTGGGTTATTTTTATTCCCCTTAATATCCACTCGTTATCCCTCTGTGTCTGCTACCATTAAATTAAATCCTTTGGGATGTATCGACTTAACATATTATTAGCTTCAAACAACCTGAATGTTGAAACTGCCATCACGTGACTCCTGAAACCTGTGACACGAATTTATCTGGCACTCACTCAATGTTTCAGCCAGCGAATTTTCAAAGTGTCTTGATTTATAATTTCCTTTTATTATGTAGCTATAAAAACTTCATAAAACCTTTTACACATTGGAATATCTTATTTAAGGCAACCCGAATCCATGTTCCTGGGCCATGGCCACTCATTTTTAGTTCCAGAATAAATCATCTCTTCCTTCGTCTAAGGTGAGAGCCCTGTTGTACAGACAGTATGAAAAACTGCAAGTCAAGGTGGAAATAGATCTCGAGAGCCACACAGAGCACCGTAAAAGTCAGAGCACTTTGCGTTTGTCAAGTTCTTGCAGTAGACATGTGGGTAAGGAGCAAGTACCCTGGCATTCCTGGTGAACGTCTTTCCCACGGGGCATTAGGAGCTGAGTCTGAGCTCCGAAGACGCTGAAGGACTGCTTCTTACCGCTCCACTCGAGCGGTTTCCATCTGAAACCTACACCCACGTACTAGGATGCTCCCAGCAGCATTGCGGCTACCATAAAATCTTAAGGCTCACGGTGATTAACAATAACTGAGAACCCAGTCATATATTGATTTTACCGTATGATGCGGCTTCCGACAGAAACACAGAAGCTCTGTTCAAAAGCAGAAGTGGGTGGGAAGGCGGGCATGGTGCGTTCATACTTTATCTGACTGCTCAACGGAGGAAAAGGGCAAAGGATGTTGTGCCATAGTATGAGTCAGAGAAGGAGGGAAGACATGTAGAAGGATATTTGATGGGTGTGATACCTCTGCTCAAAGAATTTTCTGCAATGAATCAGGGCATGGGAGAGTCTGGCATTCGATATCATAATTATGTCTGAATTTCTTGGTTATGTATGTAATTCATGTAACACTACATTCTCTAGATAATTGGTCATTATTTCTTTTCACAGTATTGTATGGTGTCTAATTGTAAATGAAATTTAATAGCCTGGACCTTTAATATCATTATTGTCAAATAAGAAGCTCAGAAAAATGCAAGCACCAGGAAACCATGCACCCTGTAACATTCTCAGTTGAAACCACTAGAATTGTAGGCAATGAAATGACTGATTTGTTGCCCTTTGGTAGCCTATACATTGGATACTCATTTAAGCCTCCTTACAGGGCAAGGCCAGCTTCTCAAGAGGCACTAATTGAAGGACAAAGTCCCACTTGTGTCTGTGGCGATGTGTGCTCCAGCTGAGCTGGCCAGGTGGGTCTGTGGGGACCCACAGCAATTCCAGGTGTCACCCCGCCAGGTGGAACCTGCTCTAGAGTCTTTTAGGAAGGTGTGGTTTTACCTAAACGTAAGAAGAGGCTCTCCAGTGAGGACACAAATGTGCATCTGAATTGTAGACACTGAACGTTAGGAGTTGTCACATGACACTCTTTAAAGAAGCATTGGTTTTGAGTTCTTAAAATTCACAGTTTCTCAAAACTTTTCACCCAGTTTCTCCTACGTGTTGCCTTTGCCTGAGGCCAGATCTTCTTATCTCGTTGTTATGGGAAACAGTTCCGTGGACAGCCCAGCCTCTTTCACAGCCCATATACTGCTTCTTCTGCTCTTGCTTTCCCTTTATCTTTCTCTCCAAGTCTCATCGCATTTAGGTTTTTGTTTTTTTTTTTTTAACCTGGCTATTTCTGACTTACTGTTTACTTTCATATAGCTCAAGTCCCGATTGTATTTGGCTAAATCTGACTCAGAATAAAAGCCTGTTGTAAGAGGATAAAGAAAAGGAGAAGAAATCATTAGGAAAAGAGACCCTTAGAAAAATAGGAACCATTAGAAGAAAAGGAACAACACCTATTGCCAGACACGAGTGTTAAAAAAGCCCAGGGTGTATGTGCAGAACATGCAATGTTTCAACAGAGAAATGCAGTTTCTAAAAGCATCTAAATGCAACCACAGAACTGAACAGTTCCATTTCTAAACATAAGAGTGGGTTTCGTGGTTCTTAGAGGGGGGACCCTCTCATGAAGATGCTATTAAATATGAGATGCTATTAAATATGAGATGTTGAAGTCACCGCCATCCCCAGCTGAACCTTTTCAACCACACCATCCCTGTTTAATTTGATCCCACTAATGTTTTAGCATTTGACCTAATTCATCCAAAGAAATCCCATTTCTGAGGGAAGTTGTTAATCCTTTATCTTTCTGACTTCTCTCTACCTGCTGATGTCCATGGTTACCTGTGTCTGTGCTAAGCCTCTGTTCTCTCTGTGATGACTGTTCTCTAAGTCATAGACTCACGTTTGTATCTTCTTCGGAAGGTTACAGGGGTGTTTGAACCTTCTGCAGAAGACACAGGAAACCTCCCAGGCTAACCTCTGCATGGACCCTGAGTTGGTGACCTGTGGTTTCTACTATGACTTTATGGTACTCTAGCCACTTACGATGAAGGCTCTCGATAGAGAGCAGACTTTCCACAGTGACGTTTTTATAGAGTGTCACATACAAATTTGATCCTTAGTATAATTAAGGCGATCTGACTCATCAAATGTGAAATTCAATATAAGGTCAAATCCACTTTACCTAGAGTTTGCAGAGATGTCTTGAGGATGAACACCATACCTTTACATCTAACAGTGCTCTGACACATTGAGTGAGCCTCCTGTGTTCACCCATTTGGGCTCATCAAATCAGTACAAACAGGATTCTTCCTGGTTGTCTGGCACAGAACTCAATATGAGCAGGAGGAGACAATGACATTACTATCCGTCACTTCACGGCCTGCAAAAGATGGGACAAACATCCATTTCTTAGAAATGGAATTGCTCATCCTCCACAACCCAGGGAGGTCATGAAACCAAAGCTGCTTAGTTATCTTGTCAGTATAATGTATTCTCATACCATCATTGCAAAATTTAGAGACAGCAGACAAAGCCACCAAGCACAGTTCCTAGACTGTCATCTCTCACCAATCACCAGTGACTTGTGTTTGGAGAGGACTCTGCTTCCACTTGGCAGTAGATGTCTGTGTGTGGTAGAGAAAGGTATCCCCTCTGTGCTTCCACACCAAATGCAGGTTTCACACCAGACAAGCCAGCTGCCTCCGATTTCATAAGTCAGGCCAAAGCAGCTGAATGTCCTGCAGCAGCTTTCCTTCACACGGGCACAGACTCCACATTTGGGGTGAGCTAGCTCCTCACACAGTCCTTTCGTGTGATCCCACGTGGGACCAGCCTGAGTCTGATTTACTTAATTAAACTGAGCATTCTGAGCTTGGATCATACAATTTAACATATACTCCAGTTTTCTAAAAGGCTTTCCCCCTGCATGCCAGTAAACAAGTCCTTGTATGAATCGCTTTCACCTTGGGGATCTAATTTGTGAAAGGTCTTCCGAAGGCTGCTAGCGGAAGCCCGTGCAGCCTGCCTTAGCACAGTGGCTGGCTTATTCCGCTGGAAAAGGACTAACACTCTGGATGAAGAGGCAGCAAACATCACCACCTCCTCCTCTCCCGGAAGAATGAGGGTAACTGGCACTTTTTTTTTTTTTTAGTAAATATTAAATCACTCAGCTATGAATAGCTCTGATCCAAGGATTCAGCTTTCTGTACTCATTACAACCTGTTCTTCCTATGGGATGGGGCTTTTAAAAATGTGTTTATATTTGAAATTAAATTATATCCCTTTCCATCCTCCTTCCCCATGCCTGGGCCTTTCCACTTATGCTTCCCTAAACCCATCCCATGCTTCTGCATTCTCAAGCTGGTAACTTCTTTTTCTTTGATTAATGTTGTTACATACGTGTGTGTATATATGTATGCATAGGATTGTTGAGTCCGTCCTTATTGTCTGTGTGTATATGGTTTCAAGGCTGACAACTCTGCACTGAACAACCAAGAAGAGGGCTCACCCCGGGAGGGACTAACTCTCCTTCTTCCAGAAGTCAGTAGTTGCCCGTAGTTCTTTGTCTCTCCGCAAAATGTCCCCTCCCATGTCAACATGTCCATTGTTATTCCAGTCTTATTTGTGCAGCCATTTCTATGACAGTTTCATAGCAGACTTTCTGGTACTCTGGATCTTAAAATCCTCCCTGCCAAATTGCACAATGTTCCATAAGTTATAGATGCAGGAGGTGTATTGGTTAGGGCTTGGCTTTCCATGTTCTGTTGATTTATACATTGTGTTTCCCCCCATCCACCTCCAAACAACTGGGATCCAGATTTCTCCCCCCTCTCTCTCCCACCCCCACAATGCAATCTTTTAATCACTACGGATAATCTCATAGGTGTGGAATGCATATATGTTGAGAAGAAATGTGTTACAATTTACTGCAAAATACTGGTTTACTAGATACACCCAGAGAAACACTTGAAGAATGCCAGTTTCTTTTTATCCAAGGGAAATGACCAATACCTCCCATGTCTGGTTGTATGAGTTTACAGAGGTAAAAATGAATGTGTGGTTCTGTATGTGTGTGCATTTACATGTTATCCATTTAATACTTGCCTCTTTCATGGGTCAAAGTGGTAGTTTTGGCTTAATCTGTTACTCCCAGTGACAATGCTCATGCTTAAGTTATCTGAGGTTTGAGCAAGCTGCTTGGCTCTTTCCTCTGTGTTCTTTGCCACCCCAGAAGGCTCCAATATGTTGCAGTGTACATTCTACTTAGCTTTCTTGTCACCAGGGGTCATAGATCACACATCATTTATAAATTCCTGGCATAATTGATACAGCTGTGAAACAGTAAACAAAGTCCCTTTTTAACATTTTAATAAGCGTCCCTTATATATAGATTATATATAGATTTCTCATGAGATACATTCAGCTTTCTTGAAAATGTAAAGTGAGGGCTCTCCGCTCTCTGTTTCCACTTCTCCAACATCTGGCAGAGTGTGGTGTTCTATCTGAGAGCATCATAGTGTTGTTCTCGGCACACAAGGATTTCTGGCTACAAATTCACCTACTTAGACTGTGACTGGGTCCTATAGGTGATTCTGTACAAGATCTGACGTGAACGGTGGAACCTGGAGCCATGCAGCCAGTAGCAAGAGTGACAGCAAAAGTCTCAGGCCTGAGCCTTTCCATAAGCGGCCACGTCCTAGAGCAGTTGGTCCATGAAAGTCCATCAAGATGAAGCATAGAAACGTGTAAGCATTTCTGGACATCATCAATCAGCAACTAAGATCTAAAATGTTTGCGTGTGAACAGGTTTCACCCACCTTCTTCTGGTGCCACAAGAAAGCAAAAGTCCCTCTAGCTGTTAAGTCTGTTATCAACATCTCAGCTATGTTATGTTTTCATTGGCAGAGCGTCACTCCTTCCCCAGTAAGAGGCACTAAGTGGCATGTCCAGAAGCTGAGGACACTCTACAGTTTACACAAACTCTTAATTGCCATGATTATTGCCCTTTGTACTTCAAACATTTCTGTCCCCATCAGATCCGGACACAGGAGGCCTCAGCAATTTGTTGGCTCAATAGACTTGTTACATTTTCAGTCAACTAGATATGACTTCCTTTCACCCGGAGTTCAGAAAAGGAATAAAAACGCAATGCCTATTAAATGTACCCAGAACTCGTTGCTCTAGCAGTGAATTCCTGTCAATTTCCTATTTCTTCTGATGCTCCCCAATATGAAACTAAACTAACCGAAATATGACTAGTGGTTTTGTTCACTGTAGTTTGTCCCAAAAGTAAGATGTACAGCTCCTAAAGTCCTTAACACATGACCAGAGACTTGGGGAACATTGTCCCCCACAATCTTCTTTTACATATTTGTGGAAAAACACATTAATGGGATAAAATGATCTTAAATTTTCTTGCACATCTAAGGGGCTGATCCACTCACCCCAGGGGCAGCAGGTTGCGCTCAGGCCCTGAGTTACCTCTGGTCCTGGGTTAATTGCATCATGTACTCCATTCTTTGGGAATTTTCAGACATCAGCCTAACAATTTCATAGACAAGGAGCTATATGTTGACATCTTGATTGAGGGTTCACTTTAAACAATGTGCTTATAAGGTAGGGATTGTAGTAATGCTGTTTTACTTTAAATAATAATTAGGGTTTCCTTATCAAAGAGTTTTGAAAAGAATTGTTTGAAGGAGTTTCAAAGCCTTCTTAATTTCAGCCTGTCTCTGAGTTAGAGACAATTTTCATAATTTTATTTTCAAAAGTATAGACCCATCATTTCTCTAAGCACCTAAGGAACAATTTTCTTTTAAAGGTTGTAGGATCTGTTTTCCTTCTATCATATTTCTCTTCAAAAGATCCTCAGTTTCAAAGAAGAGATAAATATTTTATGTATGCTTTTTAGGAGTTTTCCACGTTAAATATGAGGAGCAGAGCTGCTTTGTTTTCATTGCTGTTGCGTTTGCTGGATGACATTTGAAATAGATGTATATATACAATGCACACACATGCACATATTTACACACATACACACATAGACATACATGAACACATACACATGCATATATTCATACACACACACACACACATACACACACACACACTGTATTCTGTTTTAAAATCTGAATGTTTAAGACCTGACTTTTGGAGACATCATGGATATGATGGAAATAGCAGCTGAATTTCAAGCCGAAATCTTCAGCACATGGAGAAGAATGGGAACATTATGTTTTGGTCACTTTTCTCTTCCTTGAGATTCAGGGCCTATTTCTGGGATGCTCCACACCATCTTCCAGCAATGCAGCCAAGAAGACCAGGGAGAGCCAAAAGAAGCAATGAGCTAAGAACAAGCAAACTGTAAGGGCTCAATCATGCATATGGTTTTAATTAATCAAAATATTTTCAGTGTAGGTGAAATCAGGGCAAGGGAATGCTGTGACACATGTGCAAGCAGATAATTATTTCACTTTCAAATAAAAACTTCATCAAAGAGAAGCCCCCACTTCTCTTGACTCTGGCTCATAAGTAAAAAGACCGCTGACTCTGCAAGACTTGAGATCTAACCAGAATAACGAAGGCACAGAATGACAGAAAATGTGTGATCCAGGTTGAACAGAAAACCCTTACCAGGTTCTGTGGCTCCCAGTGCAATCAGAAGCAACAACGAGGGGAGAGGAGGGGACTTGGGAAAGAGAAGAACCCATCATCTGCTTGCTTTGGCATTATATGACTGGTTTGAGAAATAAGCTGAGATTCAGATAAAAGAGTTCGCACTTCGGGGAATTTAAAGAAAGAGCCATGGAGCCGGGCGGTGGTGGCGCACGCCTTTAATCCCAGCACTCGGGAGGCAGAGGCAGGTGGATCTCTGTGAGTTCGAGGCCAGCCTGGTCTACAAGAGCTAGTTCCAGGACAGGCTCTAAAAAAGCTGCAGAGAAACCCTGTCTCAAAAAACCAAAAAAAAAAAAAAAAAAAAAAAAAGAAAGAGCCATGGGTGTGTGGAGCATAGGGTAGGTCATCATTATCTAATGCACAATTCTATTAGACACCTCAGTGGGAAACCGTGGTTACCATAATTTGTACAAGATACTGGAAATATGGGATGCTGGTCACAGTCACGGATTACTGTTATACAGTGAAACCTGGGTAGAGTTTGTTTTCCTTGTGTGTAAGTAATGCACATTTAGGATTGTGGTATGCTTCCCATGTCTCATATCCTTTGTTATAAAACATCATAGCTTAAATATTTTCTCTTACATATAAATCATCTCAAAAATAAGATCCCACTAAGGCATGTACTTGGTTACTTCTGTAGTTGAAAATAGATGAAAGCTTTGACCCAAACAATATCACGAAGTACAATGGGAAGTCAGCGCCTTCACACAAAGCAATAAATGGGGTCAGTTTGGCCCCCATTAATTAAGTACATTAAATAACTGGTTGAATTTAGATAAACAGCTTGATTTTAAAAAGGATGTAATCTAGAACAGACGTAGTTTGTGTGTCCCCTGATTAGCTATAATCGGTTAGAGTAAATTTTCCACACTTGCACAGGCTTTCTTTTAGTCCCTGTCCACCCACCAGTTTCCCTTTCTTGGAAACAATGAGATGCCATGGCCAACATAATGTGAATGAGGACAGAATTTTGCTACATAGATTCCACCATATGTTTTAAAAATTGCATTACTATTGTAGGCCACGGGGGAAAAGGTAGGTACGTATCATTTTGGTGTGATGTTTGACCACATCGTAAAGTACTCGGTGTGGTATTGTGAGCAACACAGGCACTTGTGCTGTTTAATGTATGTTCCTTCAACTTCCTAAGAAAGTTGTTTCTCCCTCACTCCCATCTCCTCTCTTTCCTTTTCTCCTTTATTTACCTCTCCTCTCCCGGCTCTTGGCCCTCTCATTCTCTCCATCTCTTCTGTTTATCTTCTCTTGTAACCCCTTGGTCGGCCTTCTGTACCTGAGTGGGGATGATACGCACTGGACAGAGCTTCACTTTGAGAATCAGTGGGAGGAGGACTCAGTGGCACAGTACTTGGGGTGAGCTGCCTCCCTGCCCCTGAGTTACAGTCACATGTGTGTAGCAGGGCGATATGTGTGCAAAATAGCGCAGAATAAAAACCAAAGAATAGAAACTAGATGCGGAAAATGAATCTCTGGTACTTTAATAAATATAACATAATAAATAAATACAAATTATAAATATGTAAGACATGAAAACCTCATATGTTTTGTATACATATGTGTGTCTAACTCATAAGTTATGTATGACACTGAATAAATGCTTTCAGGCAGGCGGCTGATACAGGGAACCGCTCTTTACAAGCACAGGGCTTGATCTTCATCCCTTAATCAAGTAAGAATAATAAAGAAGCAGTGATCTCATGGCCTCTGTACTCTCATGCGAAAGAAATGCCTGAACATCAGTGTTTAACGTGTTACATGGCAAATGAGCTGGCTTCTTGCTCATTAATCTACCTCCTCGAAGATGGAGCATCAATTCTGCTGACAAGTGATGATGTGTTTCTGGGGAATTCCTAGACTTTGTTTTAATGACTCAGTGGCGAACAAACCAACCACACAGTCACACTGACAAGGATCGAAGGGGGAAGCCAAAGTGATTCTTGCGAGCTCGTGGTGTTCTTTCTTAATATTTATTCAAAATGAAGTCGCTGGGAATGTTTCCAAAACTATCTTCAGGCCATTCTTCCACAGCAAGTTTTGACTTATCTCGCAATGCTGTCAATGATTTTAATTTATTTTTCAATGAAATTGATTCTGCACTTTCTGTGCCTGTAGGAAAATTGACAAACTGACCTTAAACGGTCATAGGCTATGGCCTGATCCTAAGAGGTATCACCATCCCTAGATGATGCTAATTTCCAAGGAATGCCCACACACCCACCTTGCTTAATGAGGAGGAATCTGGCCTCGACTATGAGTTCGGTCTCTCCTAGGAGTTGGTCCTGTCTCCTCCACAGTCACTTACTTAGTATGATCTGGGATGCTCCATGTAAACCATTAGGGAGAAATAACTCTGTCATCCTCTGTTGGCCTAAGACTCACCATGTTTCACAAAATAGATGCGATGACAGAAAAGCTGTAGCCAGCAGTCACTAGACTTTTGGGGGATCACTTTGGTGACGATTTCTATACATTTGTAAGTGGGCATTGAGTTGAGTATAAAAGATAAGCTAAGGAAGAATTCTTCTATCCTAGTATCATCCATAGCAGGGAAGGAGGAAAGAAAAAAGAAAGGGAGCAAGGAAAAGAGGGGATGGTGGTGTTCACATCATAGGCAACAGTGATAGGTAGTAGAGACCCTTCTGCTCCTGGCACCTGCTGGTCCCCGACACCCTGCCCTGTTGACACCCAGCACCTTCCTCCAACTAAACTCCAAACCCCAATTCCAGTTGAACCGAGTCCTTCTCTCAGGCCTCTGCAGTATCTGCCATGCTTGATCTTTCTCTGCAATCAGCTGTTCCATCTTTACCCAGATCCTAGCCAAACAGAAGAGATCAGGCCCTAAGCGGGGATCTGCATTCCTGACCTACATGTACAGTTAGCACAGGAGATTGATTTCAGAACTGCCTCCTGAGCTCAAAGGCAGTGTGTGTCTGGGGTGTGTGTGTTGTTGGGGGTAGCGGCAGCGGTTATAGGAAGGAGGAAGTATGGACTATGAACATTGGAGCTACTGACCCTCTGCTTCCCCCTACAATGCTCCCTTAGGAAATTCATCCAACATGTACAAGAGCCAGGTGACATGATGAACTAATTGAAAAGGAGACATCCAGACCAGATCTTGAGCTCAATCCCCTTTTCAGCCGAACTTATCCCATATTTCTCAGTAGCGAGGTGACATGTTTATACCTGTCTACTGTATACTATGTCAGGACCTGCACATGGTCACCAGGCAAGAATAAGAGAAAGGAAATAATGGATTCTGTTCTTTACATTTCAGCAACTGAGAAGCAGCTTGTGAGTGGCAACTAGGATCAGGAAGGCGACATTTTACTCAGCTTCAGGGAACAGGTGCAGATTATCCGCGTGGTCGCCCATCATCCCTGTAGGAGAGTGACCACTAGTCGGTTACCACCCATCAGCTGCAAATGCAAACCATCCAAGTCAGCTTCCTGGCAAAATGTATGCTGTGCTGGAGTCTTCCAGCTACTCACTGAAATGACCGACTTAAAAAAAATGAGCTTCCTGCCTCAACACCTTGTACTCAAACTTAATTGTCCCGTTCTGCAATCAGACAGACTGATCGGTAATGTAAGCTCATCAAGTTTTGGAACTAATTATTGTGTGGGTGAAAATCAATATGCTTTAATTCATAGTAGCAATTTCAGCTAAGTGAAATTGGCAGGAAGCGGCTCAAACATAGACTGGAGCACAGGTTGGATGGCAGTTTTAGGCCATGCTTGAAACGATATGAGCTGAGATAATTTACACTGGAGACATGCTGCTTGCTAGTTATAGGTCTTTCGCTTGTGTTAATGGGATGACAAAGTAGGAAATTCCTGGGCAGACCCTGAAGTGGAGACCTCATGGGGCTCCATGAGTACATCTGAAAGGAAGGGAACCTGCTTTTGTAGAAGTGAGTTGGTCCACGGGAGGCTTTCTTCTGTCTTATCCTGGGTCTTGTTTGTTAGCCGTGTGTCTGGTCCAGTTTCCTGATCACCCTTGTGAGCAGGCCTACTCTTTCCCATTATTTATTTATTTATTTATTTATTTATTTTTCCATTCAGAAATTTACACTTCCTCCCCTCCTCCCAATCCTCTCCCGCTCTCCCACTCACCCTCCTCCCTCCCCCTCCCTGCTTGAGAGAGGGCAGGGAATCCTGCCCTGTGGGAAGTCCAAGGCCCTCCCCCACTACATCCAGGCCTAGGAAGTTGTGCATCCATATAGACTAGGGTCCCAAAAATCCAGAACATGCCATACAAACAAGTCCCAGTGCCTTTATCAATGGCTTCTCAGCCCCCATTGTCAGCCACAATCAGAGAATCTGGTTTGATCACATGCTCATTCAGTCCTGGTCCAGCTGAATTTGGTGAGCTCCCATTAGATTAGGCACACTGCCTCAGTGGGTGGACCAACCTCCCGCAGTCCTGACTTCCTTGCTCATCTTCTCCCTCCTTGTGCCCTTCAACTGGACCTTGGGAGCTCAGGCCATTGCTCTGATGAGGGTCTCTGTCTCTATCTCCATCCATTGCAGGATGAAGATTCTATGGTGATATTCGAGATAATCATCAGTGTGATAGTGGGACAAGGGCAGTTCAGGCACCCTCTACTCTGCTGCCCAAGGACCTAGCTAGAAGCAGACTCACCCATTCATTCTTGAAACACAGCACTTGTGAAGCTTAGATGTGGAAGAGAGGCCCACCGCAGTAAGTCAGAGGGGAGAATAAGATTGCCAACTTTGTTCATCAGGAGTTCTCTCCCTCCCAGAGTCAGTATGAGGTCAGATTGAGTTAATTACTATGAATTTATGTTTAAAAATGTAACAAGCTCTAAAGATTCAAACTTTATTTGAGGTGTTGAAACTTGGTTTGAGAGCCATGTCTTCAGAAATAAGTTTCTTTCTTTTTTTATTTATAAAAATTGAGATATATTTTTTCTCCCCTCCCCCTTTCTCTCCCCTCCCCCTTCTACCCTCTCCCATGGTCCCAGTGTTCCCAATTTACTCAGGAGATCTTGTCTTTTTCTACTTCCCATGTAGATTAGATCCATGTATGTCTCTCTTAGGGTCCTCTTTGTTGTTTAGGTTCTCTGGGATTGTGATTTGTAGGCTTTTTTTTTGGCTTTATGTCTAAAAGCCACTTATGAGTGAGTACATATGATATTTTTCTTTCTGGGTCTGGATTACCTCACTCAATATGATGTTTTCTAGATCCATCCATTTACCTGCAAATTTCAAGATGTCATTGTTTTTTCCTGCTGTGTAGTACTCCATTGTGTAAATGTACCACATTTTCCTTATCCATTCTTTGGTTAAGGGGCATTTAAGTTATTTCCAGGTTCTGGCTGTGGCAAACAATGCTGCTATGAATGTAGTTGAGCACATATCCTTGTGGTACGATTGAGCATCCTTTGGGTATATACCCAAAAGTTAACGGTATTGCTGGGTCTTGAGGTAGGCTGCTTTCTAATTTTATGAGAAATCACCATACTGACATCCAAAGGGGCTGTACCTGCTTGCATTCCTACCAGCGATGCAGAAGTGTTCCCTTTACCCCACATCCTCTCCAGCATAAGCTGTCATCAGTGGTTTTTATTTTCTTGGCCATTTTTACAGGTGTAAGGTGGAATCTCAGAGTTGTTTTGATTTGCATTTCTCTGATAACTAAGGATGTTGAGCATTTCCTTAGGTGTCTTTCAGCCATTTTAGATTCTGAGTTTTATTTTAGCTTCCTTTCAAATTCAGGGAAGCCCAAAGGCCATCATGATATCTATGGCTTACTCAACATAAGAATGCAGGATCAGTGCTGATGGACCCAAAGATGAGATCACCAAAAGGCACAGCAGCTCCAGACAGACATTCCAAGGAAGAAAAGAACAAAAGGCTCTCAGATGTCCTGTCCCGATGGCCAAATTTACTTCCAGGTCTCTGAGTGGAACTACTGCAGGTCAGTGTCCGTGACCCTGCTAGTGAGAGCCATTGCTCCTGGTTACCTAGGTATCCTATGCAGGTTCGTGCTTCCCAGAGCTAACTGCCTCTTTATAGACGTGTTTCTATATAACCTGTTTCTGACACTGCATAACCAGCTGTGAAGATCAGGAGCACCAGTGAGTTTGTCCTCACTGCCAGGGAACGGAGAAGAGTCAGGAAGCATTGGCACATCCCTACCTGTGTAAATATATTTTAGAAACTCGATGAGAAAAGAAGTGTCTATTCTGTGCGGTCATGTCCATTTGCTGTCAGCTTGTACTGCGGTGGTGTCTGTCCGCATGGCTTGATTTCTCTTTTAAACCTCACTCCATTTCCTAATAAAAGTGGATTATGGAGTCTTTTGCTGTCGAGGCAGTGCTATTGATTTTAAAATAGGAAATACAAAATATCTATAAGGTTTTTCCTTAGGAATGCCCTCACTAGGGGTCAAGGACACTACAAGAAGAGCCACAGAATCCACTAACTAGGCTCACAGAGACTGAAAGGACAATCAGGGATCCTATATGGGTCTGACCTAGGTACTCAGCATATATGTCACAGCTGTGTAACTTGGTCCTCTTGTGGCACTCCTAACAGTGGGAGCGGGGGTTGTCTCCGGCCCTTCTGCCTACTTTTAGGACCCTTTCCTCCCAGTGTGTTGCCTCATCCAGCCTTGATATGAGGGTTTGTGTCTAGTCTATTACAACCTGATATACCATGTTTGGTTCATATCCCTGGGATGCCTTTTCCTAAAGGGAACTGGAGGATGGGTGAATCTAGGGGAGAAGAAAGAAGGGAGGGACTGGAAGGAGAGAAAGGAAACTGTGGTCTGGATGTAATATATGAGAGACAAATCAATCAGTCAATCAATCAATAAAAGAAATCCCCTCATTACTGAATTTTCAGGATACTGAGTTTCTTTTGGACAAGTTTGTTCCTCAAAATGTACTTTGACTAATAAAGAAATATGAACTTGGGCCTGGGTGGGCTTTGCAATAGAATGCTTTTAAAGTATCGCGGAAGATCTGGGTACAACCTCAGTTCAGCAAACAAAAGAAAGGAAGAGAATAAATAATAGGCGCAGGGAGTGGGGAAAGGTCAGGGAAAGCAGGGGCAAAGATGAGGAAGAGAGGAGGAGAAAGGGAACCACAGAAATCTGGAGGTTTTCACAACAGGTTTTATGAGAATGTTTAATAGAAAAGTAACGTCAAACATCATCTAGCAAGGAAGGACAGAGAACCAACAAAGATTTGGAACACAGTTGCATGCACAAGATATGCATAAGATTAAGCTAATCAGATTTCTCTAGCTGGGAGGGGTTCGGGGGCTCAGGAACCTCAGCACTAACTGAGGAGTGATTGAAAGTTGATAACTTCTAGAGGATGGAAAGTCAGTTTTTTTTTTTTTTTAAAAAAAATGTGATCCCTAGTTGGTAGGGAGTGGGGAGCTGAGATTGGATTCTGAGGTGCTTAGGGAGGAGGAGTCGGGGGTGAATAAGATCAAAATACATAGTATGTAATTCTCAGAGAATTAATAACAAATTATATTAAAAGGTATCTAGGTTGCCTATAGATGCATGGAACTGAGAATTAAAGACATATTAAGGACATTTGTGTTTGAATACTTTTCATGACTCGGAAAACAGCATGTCACTGCTCCTCAGGGCTTATCAGAGAACAGATTAATGTTTCTGAGGGAGGGACATTATACATATGATAAAATGAGAAGGTATATGAAGGAAAGACAGAGTGAATGATTGAAAACTCCTTTCTCAAGGAGATGCACGTTTGCAAGGTTGATACATTTTGGCTTTGGAAGACCACTTAGCGTGGAGAAAATAGGATTATTTTCTAATATTTCTTCTGGAAGATGTTTATAATTATTGTATTCAGGAAATGTTTTTCATCTAGACTACAGATTTATGAGGTACCCATCCTAGGCCAATGGCTAGAATCAGAATCCAGTACATGGGTTGCTGTTTCCCTGGTGATGGAAGGTGCAGGGATGGTTGAAAACCTTGCATCTACAGATAGCAGCCACCTGTGCAGGGAGATAGCGCAGAATCAAGAGCCATGGCTCTGTCCTGAGTTCAGCTATTGTTGTAAGCACTGTGAGAGCCAGGGTTTCTGGCCAGCGTCTGGCTTATTCATGTGCATCTGCCCCAACACACTGGGAAACTGTATGGAAGGGTCCAGCTTACAGTTCTCTCTTCTCGGGAATGACAACTTCTATAGTTAACCAGGCACCAGATTTGATCACTTGTTTCTTGGCACACAGGTGGGAAACATAGTAGGCTCACCTGAGTTTTCTGTTTACGGTCCTGTGGGCTGAAACCGAGGCGTGGCTCTGTGAGTTCAGTTTCAGGTTATCTTGGATGCCGACAGGAGTCAGTTCCTTACTGACCTTGCTATGGGTTCCATTTTCTGCAGGCCAGGCCCCAACCATCTCAGTTCTTCCAGGCCACCCACACTCCTGGCCAGCATGAGCTGACATAAGCCAGCATGGTGACTCCTACTTCCCCAAGGTCTACACACATCTAGAGCCTATGGGACTGGGAGAACCAGGATCACAGATCTGCCCTGTGACCTAACTGTGGACATAGGGGATCATTCATATAGCCAATGATCTAATCAGTTCTTCATGTCACAAACACAGCCCATATTCAGTATGTGCAAACAATACTTTGGACCCCTGTTTGACCTTAGGATTAAAACAACGAAGGACCAGAACAATATTTGATAATCAGTGGTGACCTCCTGAGCTATATCCTATGGGCTTCGGCGTAGAGAGTTTTCTATGCAGTAAGCACATCTCCGGGAATCCAGGTCGCTGAGTTTTGAACAAAGCTTTAATGTTTTCCCCATGAATATCTAGGACCTTTCTGACTTAAAGTGCTCCTTACCCCTCTGCCCTTTCCCCCCATCAACCATTCTAGCAAGCACTGATGATAAAGGTGTGCCTTCCTGATAATGTAATATAATGGCATGGTAAAGAACTCATTTCTGGTATCTTTCAGCTACTTGCTTTCAACTCTCTAAGCACTGTGGCATCTTTGGTGGGTCCATGCCCTAAGCACTGGTAGCTCCCATCACATGGCCATTCACTGTGTCTCCACTCAGGAGCTGAGGGAGACACCAGTTGTTTCCAGTTTCTGGGTTTGCTGGCTATGGCTGTGTGGGGAGTGTTCATACAGCCATGGTCAGATTGTGCGTGTGTTCTCACAGGTAGACATGTAGGAAGAGTAAGGTGGTCCATGCGGTAACTTCGCGTTGGCGTGTATAATCTGCTGAGGAATTCCCCAAAGAGATTATTCTAACTCTGGTCAGCCTCGTGAGAGACCCAGTGTGTTTACTTCTTGGCCAGTATTTGGCAATACTAACCCTGTCTTTTTATATCATTTAGATAACATTTTTCTTTCATTTATTTTACGCACCAAACACAGTTTCCCCTCCCTCCTCTCCTTCCCTCCCCTCATCCCCCCATCTTGTTTTTATTCACTTCTACTGAATTTTAGTAATATCTCATTACCACTTGAAAGGGGATGGAGAGATGGCTTAGCAGTTAAGAATACCGGCTGCTCTTTCAGAGGACACAAGTTTGATTCCCAAAACCCACACTGGCAGCTCATAACAGTCTGCATCTCCAGTTCCAGAGGCTCTGGTAGTCTCTTCTGGCCTCCATGGGCACAGGCATGCACTTGGGACACAGACATCATACAAGCAAAACATACACACACACACACACACACACACACACATTAAAAAATTTAAAAACAACATATCCCAAGTCCTTATTGAAGACAAAAGCTGTACACATTTTCATGTGCTTAATTGATATTTGCATCTCTTTGGTGATGCAGCAGCTCAAAGCTCCATCCATTTAGAATAATCTTATCAAGTGGAAAGAACTCATCTTCTTTCAAAACAGATAAACATCTGTCAGATATTTACCGCGCAAATATTTACCCAGTCAGATTTGCACTCTCTCACATGATCATCCAAACAGCCTTTTTAAATTCACTGCAGTCGAGTGCTTCATTATTTCTCTCTTTTACGGCACACGCCTTTGTACACTCGAATAAATCATTGTCAAACCGCAAGGTTGCGGATCTCTCCTCCTAAGTTTTCCTCACAAAGTCATTACCATTTTGTTTCATCATCCCTTGATAACGAGACAGCCCTTTTCCTTGTCAACTCACCGGGATGCCTTTGTGAAAAAAGTCAGTTTTATGCATGTATATGAACATATTTTTGGACTCTATTACTTCTGTGCATATAATAGAGTTTTAAATAACAATTGATTTAGATGGCTTCTTCTCCGCCTAAGACCACGCTGATCATATTCTTAGAGCTGTCTGGTAAGCTTTGATACCACATACTAGAAATAGATCTTCATTGGTATTTTGTGAGATGAGTTTTATCCTTCTTGGTGTTTGACACTTCTATGTAAAATTTAAAAGATGTACATTTTCTGTAAATAGTTGCCTCAAATACCAGTCAGGATTGCGTTAGACCTCTGTAGACACGCATTTCACGTGCTTTATCAAAGTTTGTCTAATTTTAATAAAAGAGGATAATTTTCACAGTAAATTTTTCTCAGCACATTAAAGATTTATGGAGTAATTTCTTGGCTTTGCTTATTTAGCGGAGAATGTCTAATGCTTAAGCAACACTGGGCTTATTATCGCTAAATTCCTTTCAGAAAATATCATGAGAATTTGATAACTTGAGTGGAAATAACAGTATAAAACCCACTATTAATGAGAGGCTTATTTTCTTCTATACATCTCATTTTGAAGTGAGAGCCCACAAAAGTCTAATAACTAATTTACTGAGGGGTACAGTGAAAGGACAAACTCACAGATGCAGAACAAATCGGACATCACCACTGGTCCAGCTGCCTCCATTCAGCCGTTCTGCCCATGGATGAAGAGCACCAACCGCAGTCATCTCTTCACCTCCCGACCACCCAAGAGAGCGCATAGGCAAGCGACCCTCTCTCCCTCACCTCTTGAGTTATGTCTAGGCAGACAAGGCCACGCCCTAGGGCTTGCTGCCCCCCAAAGTCCTTGACTAAACGGATCGAAATCCCATCACACATTTAGTTATTTTATGTAACAAAAAAATGTGAAAATGATCCATCAGTCCCATTCCAACTGGAGTTGGTGATCTCCCTTTAGTTCTGTCCCACCGTCTCCATGAGTGAACGCACCCCTCACGTTCCTGACTTTCTCCCTCATGTTCTCGCTCCTTCTGCTCCTCATCAGGACCTTGGGAGCTCAGTCCAGTGCTCCAATGTGGGGCTCAGTCACCTTCCCCATCTGTCGCCAGCTGGAGGTTCCCTCACAGTCCTGACTTTCTTTCTCATGTTCTCTCTCCTTCTGCTCCTCATCAGGACCTTGGGAGCTCAGTCCGGTGCTCCAATGTGGGGCTCTGTCATTTTCTTCATCTATCGTCAGGTGGAGGTTCTATGGTGATATGCAAGAAATTCATCAGTATGGCTATAGGAACTGGCCTTTTCAGGCTCCCTCTCCTCAGCTGCCCAAGGAACTAACTGGGGGCATCTCCCTGGAAACCTGGGAACCCCTCTAGGGTCAAGTCTCTTGACAACCCTCAGGTAGCTCCTTAAATTAAGATATATGTTGGAATGGGACTGATGGATCATGCGACCAAACCCGTCTCTCTGAATGTGGCCAACAGCGGGGGCTGACTGAGAAGCAAAGGACAATGGCGCTGGGCTCTGATTCTTCTGCATGGACGGGCTCTGTGGGAGCCTTCTCAGCTTGGTCGATCACCTTCCTGGACCTGGGGGGGAGTTGGGAGGACCTTGGACTTAGCATAGAGTGGGGAACCCTGATGGCTCCTTGGCCTTGAGAGGGAGGGAGGGGAGGTATGGGTGGAGGGAAGGGGAGGGAAGGGGGAGAAGGAGGGGAGGGAAGAGGGAGGAGGAGCGGAGGGAGGGGGGAGGAGGAGGGAAGGAGATGGAAAATTTTAAATATAAAAAAAAAACCATGAGAAAAAAAATGTGAAAATGAAACAGAAAAAAGCATACGACAATCTATAACGATAGATATGTCACATTATATGCCCATTGTTTTAGATAATAGTAGAAACTGTATTTTCTAATTAATTTACACAGTCCTGTAGGAAGACAGTAATCAAAATCCATACCCAATCAAATTCAGAACAAAACTCTGTGGATCAATGGTGAAGGCAAATTATCCATTCCATGCCAAGGCTGAAAGCAGTGGAGTAGCTCATGAGCTCCTGGGAGAAGGGATTTCTCCCCAGCGTTAATGTCATTATCGCTGGCCCTGATCTACTGCTACAATGAGAAGCCAAGTCACAACAGCTCTGCGGCTAATT
This sequence comes from Arvicola amphibius, assembly GCF_903992535.2. Taxonomy (NCBI): domain Eukaryota; kingdom Metazoa; phylum Chordata; class Mammalia; order Rodentia; family Cricetidae; genus Arvicola; species Arvicola amphibius. The sequence goes on along the minus strand of NC_052048.2, from coordinate 105,367,741 downwards.
AATACCAAAAGACATCACTAATGATTAACTCAGTGATACAAATGTAAATTCAAAGCAATATTTCTGCCTGTAGTTGTCACACTCATGCACATGAAGCTTCAAAGAACCATCTTCAACCCTGCGGGCCAAGGGGAAACAGCCGGGCGCTCACTAACAGTAAAACAGTGGGTCATCTGTGATGCTGTCATGCCAGGAAATTGTCAGAGGACAGTAAACTTCTTCTCAAGTAGCACAAAGTTAGGTAAAGTAAGTCGCAGTATTGTGTGACAAATTCAGGTGGGGACTGGGTGGGAAAACATCAGGGCAGGCCTCTTGACCTGAGACTGTTCACACACAACAATATAAAATGAAATTTGTTCATCTAAGTCTGCGTATCTTTCTGTGGGATAATAGTGAACTCATAAGTGGAAATATTAGAGGGCGTGGCCATAAAGAGAAAACTCAGGAGATGTCTGACTTCCCATCATTGGAAATACAGCATTTTCCACGTTGTTATTTTGTCAGTTGAGATGAGCTAGGTACCTGGTCTTGAGCAAGGAATGAGATGGGCAGAGACAGTGAGTGTTCAACAGACTCTGGTGCTCCTGGGTAGGAGAGAATAACTTTGCTGGGGTCTCCATGCGCTGAAAGACCTCTGTCTGTGGTTCCCTCTAGCTCATGACAACGGTCTCTAGTTCGCTTATTTAAAACACATTTGCACAGTAAAGATAGGAAGCATGAGCATTCTGAGTTAGAGGAGCTGGGAATCTGCAGCTTCAAGTCAGAGGGGAAAAACACTGGGGTAGAAGACCAACAGGGAGAAAGGGCAGTGAAACCCAGCCCCAGGCAATGGTGCCTGAGAGCACCACGGGAGGCCGACTGCTGGCCTAGGTCATCCATGGATGGAGAGCTGGATCGGAGCTTTAGTGTTTCCAGTGAGAAGAGGCAATGAAGGGGACGGGGCAAGAGGCAGGGCATCTAGTGCAGCAACAATTCCCTCATCTTCAAACCTGCACCACAGGAGCCTGAAGAGAAGATGCTGCTCACCTGCTCCATCTCACTCTGGCAATTCCCTTATGATCAGAGCTGCCGATGACAGACAGACAAGGGGTAGGTAAACACCACACCCCCTCAAATACTGGGACCCAGATTTAAAGTTGATGTTCCATGCCTGCTGGAAAGATGCTTTCCTTTTAAGATGTGTTGTCTGAAACCTATAGGTTGGAATTCTTTCCTAGCTTAGCACAGGGAACCTAAGCATCCAGCCGTGTGTCCATCTTCTTGTAAAAGAGAAATTCATGCCACAGACTGGCAAAAACCAGCAGTAATAAAGCCAACGAAATAACACAAGGAGAGCTGCATGTCACACCTCCAAACCCTAGGGGTCCTGCATAGAGGCACACAGGGCTTTGTCAGAGTCTTTGTGCTCTGAGAGACCTTCTGGCTGTGGTTCCATTCAGTACATGACACATAGTCTACGGTGCAGTTATTTAAAACCCTTTTGCACAGTAAGGCAGTAATTATATAACAATGCCCATAATGTCAATGACAGACTGCTAATTTTCTGCAAGCAGAAGTTACTTATTTTGGAAGAGCTTCCTTTTATTCCTCTGAGAGGCAAGAAAAGGGACGTTTCCAGGACCCTGGAAAACAAGATGCACCATGTTCTGATTTTCTTAAATAATTTAACATGTGATAATATAAGCATATTGTTTTCAAAAATATTCCCTTGCACTTCTGCTTGAAATTCATTGCCAGAGAGTTGCAGGATCTTGGAGGTTCCTATTTATTCATTTCCCCCTCAGGGGTGTGCTTTGAATACAAATTATATTTAAAATAATTTGTGAGTATGCTCCGTGGCTTTTGTTGTTGTTTTTGTTCTTTGTGGATTGGCACTGTTCAAATGTAAAGTTGCTATTTAAGCTTTATGGTGTGTACCACAGGCCAAATCTAAGAATGGCCCACTGTGCATGCTCCCAACTGGCTCACTGACCCTGCTTCCTTCTCTCCAGGGCTCCAGACTCTGCACCTGCAATGCATTTCTGGGGCTATCTCAATACCGTCACGTTTATCCGTGTCTCTTCTGTCCAAACCATTGTAGAGACTGGATTTCCCCGCGGCGTCAAGACCAGAAGGCTTTGGTTGGTTGCAAGCGTACTTGTAAGCCACCTACCTGGTCAGTCACTCCTGGTCTGAGCTCCTCATGGGCTGATGTCAATGAGTCCACCAGTGACTTCATAAATCGCCATCTGCTTATGAATTCCATGTTAGCCATGATTTATTTCCTCTGCTAAATTCCTAATGATCCCAAATCACTGAGTCTCTAGGATCTGTCACACCCTGGCTCCTATAGGACATGTGATTCTTCATCACTGTGTTGTGAGAAGGGGCTCCCTGGTTCCAGATTCCAGGCCTGATTTTATAACCTAGAGTATTCTGGAGGGTTCAGATTTCAGTAAGGATCTCGACAAAAGCTATCAAAATGTCTCTGATGTCCAGATGGGGGTGTGTGCACTGGATGAGGACATATGAGCAACTTCCCAGCTCAGCAGAGATTTTCCCACCGAGTGAGCAGAAGCTATGAGACACCTCCTGGAGTCACGAGCAATGAGCAGCGGTGTTCACACTGTTCTCTCTGCTCACAGGCCAGAGCACAGTGCACTTATTTAAAACACTTTGCACAGCAAAGGCAGCAATTATACAACAATGCCTATCTTGTCCGTGTCCATTGATTTTTTTTCTCCCACGCTAATACCTGAGCTGTGAGGAACTCCAGGTGTGTTAACTGTGTCTCCATTCTACACAGGGAGGGCTGGGAGGTGAGCCAACCAGGATGATGCTGCAGGGGCAGCCTTGCTCCTTGTTGCGGTTAGTATGGAGAAATCACCACACACTTCCCGTTCTTCCAATCACTCAGCATTCCTCAATACAACACAGATTGTTCAACCTCAATACGCGCCAATGCGATATTTGCTCCAATCTATTGATAACATTGTCTTCATCAAACAGAGTGAAAGTTTTGAACGTGTGGCTCAGCAAACAATGAGATCCTGCCCTTTAAATAGACAGCTGGTATTGGGTGAGAAGGGAAAGAATTAGAAAAGCAGTCAAAGACGTAAACATGCTGTGATTAAGCATAGATATTTAAGTTCAGCCAAAACAACAACCACCAAGCAAGAGTAACCCAGTTCCCTGCCATCCAACCCATGGTTCTCTTGCCAGGGAATGTTAAGTTTGTACCTACTGGCCACAAAAGGACTTTAGATCAAGGAGATCAGATGTGAAAATTAGTGACATTAAGAATATCAAGAGAAATCAAGAGCAATTTTGTTCTTAGTTACTTTAGAGATGAAATTTTAAAACACTGTTTAATACAAAGCTTTTTTTAAGTGTGCAGTTATGTGGGTTGACTTCGCTTGCATGGGGTTTCTCAGAAGCAGTCCTATTGTATGAGAAACTGGGTATCTTAGAAGAATAGAGGATGAGCGTGATGACCGTGGTGGGGAAGGGAGCACCTTCTGACACACTTTTGGTGGGAGGACAAATGGGTGCAACCTGGGGAACACTGTGTAGTTCCTCAAACTATGAAAAGCAAAGGTAGCCCGTTAGCTAGCATCTCAGTCTTGGGTACGTATCTGACCAAAATAAAGTCTGTATTTTGAGAAAATATGCTAACGTGTGTTTATGTAAGCTCTCGTCTGAATAACGGACCTCAGATGAGAGAGGGTATGGACCTCAAAGACTGTTACGGGGAACAAATAATCATTTAATAAAAATCTCATTGATGTCCTAAATCCCTCCCCTGAGTGATGTGCAAAAATATCACCTGCCCTTAAATGGGAGGAGACTCCGCGACTGTGAACAACTGGAATCATTCGCTAAGATGCCAGCGTTCCAGCTCTGCACATGAGGTCCCAGCTCCTGTTTCTAACTCTTGAGATGTTTGCTTCCAGACTGTCGGAGTCACACTTTAAGGAAGTAGAAACAGTCCTGTGGAGTGCTGCCCCAGAAAGGAGGAGTCGGCATCCGAGACTCACTGGTAACCAGCCACACCAGCTAGCCACTGGCGGGTGGTGGTGGGGGGATCATTTTAGACATGACTGGATGGACGGCATTGAGATGCTCCTCCCTGACAGCTCCCTAAAGGCCACACTTCCTCTGTGTAAAATAACTGATCAAGGGGTATGGAACACTGGCCACTGAGACGATTTACATCACAACTGTTGATAGGTGTCGCACTAATATGAGATGATTTTCTTTCATAAAAGTTACTGATTAAAAGCATATTTCACTTCAGTTTATAATAGATACACTGAATAACAACCATATTTTAAAATAAAATTGATAAAAGTATAGTACTACCTTAAGAAAGTTATGAAGTATCCCTAGGACATAATTAATAGTTAATAGTAAATATACAACAAGGTAACTGATTTCTAAAGCTGATTTCACATTTTAAAAATTGAATATTATGCAGATTATAAATATTTTATTTTATTTTGTTAAATGAGTGTTGGTCTGTCAAAACATTGTGAAGCTCCCTACAAACATATCAGTGCTCATTGCCTGTCTAAGGAAGGAAGAACGGATGCCCAGCCAACATGCAGGTCAGTTTATAAGCTCTGAAGGGGATATTTCCATGCATTAGGCCCTGAGCCGTCCAGAGAAACAGAGGTCTGCAGCTATGGAGAACCTGTCTGTAGCTTTGGAAACAGTAATCACTGTCCTTCCTTTCTGGTGGCTTCAAAGATGAAGTCTTCTGGGCCAAGGTTCTGTCTTAGATGGATAGTGTACTCTGAAAGTACTCTGACTTGAGGGTTCAAAGTAGCCGCTAAAAGGAGGTAGAATTTGTGCCATGGGGTATGGTGGCAGTTAGCAAGCTGTGTGTCCTTCCAGGAGCAGAGTGCTCCAGGAGACTGAAGGTCTGAAGCTTATCTGGAAAACAGACAGGGACTTCACTGGAAATGGGTCATTAAGAATTTGCTCTGTAAGATCCAAGAACATTAGTTCTATAATACAGTAGACTATGAGACTCTTGAGGGTAATCCATATGTAACAGAAAGAAAACAAAGACTGACGTCATGCTACTTCCCTCCAGGGAGGGCATACACAAGGCTCTGATTTGGGCCCTGAGGGTAAGGGAGACAACAGTTAACTTCTAACTGCATTTGAAGTTATGAAGCATGTGGAGCCTGATAAAAATGGGTGAGAGACAGGGAAGAGGAGCCCATAGATCTTTGCTTAGCAAAAGGCACAAATCCATTAGGGTAGGAGAACATAGAGCTACCATTGCAGGTGGTACCCAAGACTGCACTGACCGTTTTTTTTTTTTTTCTACCACTGTGAATGTTTACTAGTATTTGGGCCAGCCAGCATAGTGTAAATTATACAAAAATATGATGTATTTGTAGAGAGTGGTGATGAGAACAGGTCCTCTGAAGGCAGTCTGCAAGACTGCATGATCTCTCACACATCTTACCAAAGCTCTAATTGTGATCTAGAGACAGTGATGATCTCAGTGACGTTAGATATGTAGGGCATAGCTCAACGTCCTTTCCTGAGATTGTGTGTGTGTGTGTATTTAAATAAATGTTCACATGCCTTGTACATATGTGTGCACATGTGTGCTCATCCATACCCATGCTTGCACATGTGTACCCCTGAAGCACTACTGAGGGATGGAAGCAAACAAGTTTGTAGGGAAGACAAACACAAAGACATATTTTGTTCCCCAATGATTTCACATTAACTCAACTGGCCAAAGGTGATGGGCTCACCAGCCATGTTCTCTGTAAGCTCCTCGGCAAGCAAACAAGCATGAACATGAACATCCCTGGTCAGTACTGCTTTTCCAGGAGAAGAAACTGAAGCTCAGCTCCCTTGGCTTCATGACTCCCTTGTTTTGTAGGTGATACCGAGCCGGGGGGTAGGACCATGAAAGCCCTCCTTGGTGAGATATCTATGAGCAATCACCGTGAACGCGGAGAGGAGATGCTGGAGCAGGAAGCTATAGAGAGTCTGTTACAAGTGAAAATCCAATAAAAGTGAAGTGAAAGCGGGGAGTTACATATCAGAAACAAAGGCCCTACATGATGCAACCACGAACCAACACTGAGTTTAGGGACTGGGGAGGATTGGTTTCCGTTTAAGGTGGTGAACTCTATGCTATCATAAAAAGTAGCGGGCACTGGCTAGGATATAACAGGCATGTGAGGTAGGGACATTTAGTTAGACAATTAGTTCGACTGCCTTTCTAAGGGCACAAGGTGGCAGTGGGAAGGGGATCTGTTCAGAGATAGCACCCAGCTCTTCAGATTATACTTTCTCAGGTGTTTGGGGACTGCTCTCACAAGGCACTGAAAAATGACGGCCCATCATGGCTTGATTGAAAGAAATTTCCATTCTCTTCAGAATCTTAAATCCAGAGATCTGTAGATTCCCCCAAGCAGTTACCAAGCTCTACAAAGGATGGATCTTCAATGGCCCACAGCCTTTGAATGTTCCACAATGACCAGGCTGCCCTGATAGCTCCTTCCTCCAACCCAGCTGCTTTGTCCAGTGGATGTCATCCTCTTTATACTTAATAAGGATTTGCTTGACAAAATCATGCATGTGATGTGAAGACCTGAAGCACACAATTCTCAAATAGCAACACAGAGTTGAAACATATCAAATTCCAAAGCCAGTAATGTTCACACATTTTTTTCATTTTTCTTGAAATCTTTCTTCCAAGGTCATATGACACCTACCCTATAGTCTCAGTTTAACCAATATCTGATATGTGCAACTCACTAACTCTTTCTCCCAGTAAAATAAGTTTAAATTGCACTCTTTCTGGCATGGAGGACCACAGAAGACACACAAAACCAGGAACAATAACTCACAAGAGGAGCTCTAAGAGGAGCTCATTCAACTGACATTGCCTCTCCAGAACCAGAGCTGAAGGCTCATGAGGACCATTTCCTCCTCCTCACTCCCTTCCTGTGTCCATCCGTCCTTCCTTCCATCAGTAAACACCACACACACACACACACACACACACACACACACACACACACACACACATCCATCCATCCATCCAACCAACTCTCTCTCTCCCTCTCTCTCTCTCTCTCTCTCTCTCTCTCTCTCTCTCTCTCTCTCTCTCTCTCTCTCTCTCTCTCTCCCTCTCTTTTCTGTGTGTATGCACACATGCATGTTTGTATTCTAGTAATGGAGAGTACAGAGAAGTTAACTAAATTGATTCTGAATTTAGAGTAACAACATTAATTAAATAAAATACTCTGCACATGGCTCATGGACTCAAGGTGAGAAGATGAGAACCAGGCTGGAAGAATAGGGCAAGTACAGAAGATACAGGTCACAATCCAGGAGTTCATAGGAAGCACATTTCAGGAAGAGGACAGGGGGCAGGGCCTCCATGCTTCTGGGCACACTTCTGTTCTGCAAGTCCTCCTGTAGGTACTCTTTTATCCCCATGCCCTTCAGAGAAAATTCAAGGTCCAGAAAGCAGCTGGGATCCACAGGAGTGCAGATCGCAGGCGACAGAATGGACAGCACCTTTGAGGAATTGGCAAGGAAGGCCATGGTCACCAGGGGAGAAAGAGCACTCCATTTCAAAAATAGAGCAGTCTTTAGAATGTAAGAACAGCAGCCACTAACCCCAGAAGACCTCCACTAGTTTCAAACCTGAGCTATACCTTTCCAGAAGTCCACATCTGTTAAAATATGTATATCTTATCCTTGGGAACTGAAGGTTTAGCCAAACTTTTTAAACCAGAAAAGGAGAAGGAATTGGTCTTATTGTAAAGGGGTGGAGGCGAACGTAAGAAGTAGAGGGCCTTGGTTGGCGGGTGGCTAGAATACAGCAGGCCCAGAAGGCGAGGAAGAATCTTGTAGTCTTTTGCCAAGTTCTCCGTTGAGAAGTTTCCCATCGCACTGTGGCTGTTGACTTAAGGGCATGTGCTAAAATCGTCTCTTGTAGACCACCCAACCCATGAGATTATGATTGTCTTATTTTCTCATTTTTGTTCTAGTGATACCTTAGGGACTTATGAATAGCTATTTTCATGTAAAAACACACAATTCTACCAGAATATTTTGAATTCACCTAAGGCTGCCAACTTCATTGGCCTCTTTATAATTGCGTTTTGATTATTCTGGTGTTATGATGATGAGTCTGATCGTAGTCTTCCTCACTGCAGGGTTTATATTGAAATGTAATCATGGATCTATGTCCAGTCAGGTAACGTGCCAGTCAGGGTTAAAAAGCAGCAGGTGCTGAGAAGGGAAGGATGGAGGGAGAAGGACCTTGTATCAGCAAGGGTGGCGATTCAAGCCCTGCATACAGATTATAAGCATCAATGCTAATTACTGGAGTGAATACCTCTAAGAGAGCTAGAGATAGACATGAGAATTTCACAGCTAAATATGTCCCAGAGCAGATCACGCCTCACTTAATGTGTTATATTGTCTGCAACATTATTAGAGTATTCACTACATGGCTTTCTTGTTTCTTCTCATTACTTGGGAAGGAGAAATCTGCCAACTACACGTCAAACCAAAGGAGACTAACTAGAAGACAGGGAAGCAAACCTGTTGTAGATATGGAGATGCGGTTTTCTTCTGCCTTTGGAATGCACTTTGTGAAGTCATGGTTCCACTACGTAACACACAGCAGACTCGAACTCCCAACAATCCTCCTAACTCCATCTCCTGAGTTATACACTGTACGCATGCCTAGCTGCAAATTCATTTGCAAGGGTCTTTGGCGATTTGATATTTACCTTGTCTTTGAAGGAATAGAGACCTTCGTCTTCAACAGGAAATAGTTGAAAATAGAGAAAATTGAGAAAGGGCTATAAGCCATACTTTTCCTTTTTTTAAAAAAAAAATTTATTTATTATGTATACAATATTCTGTCTGTCTGTATGCCTTCAAGACAGAAGAGGGCACCAGACCCCATTACAGATGGTTGTGAGCCACCATGTGGTTGCTGGGAATTGAACTCGGGACCTTTGGAAGAGCAGGCAGTGCTCTTAACCTCCGAGCCATCTCTCCAGCCCCATACTTTTCCTTTTAAATGACCACCAGTGGTGCCTGTGGGACGGAGAGTAACAGCTATAGCTGCAGCTACACCGGGACTCCTTTTCTTCACGAGTCAAGCTGAAGTCATGTCCACGTCTTTCCTGCCCAGACTCTGCACTTGCTGCTCCTCCTTGCTGCTCTTCCTCTCTCCCCTACACACGCCAGAATCAGTAGCATCTTATGTGAAGACCATTTCTCCCTAAAACCCCAGTGGTCCATGTAGTACCCTATCAAGTTCAAACGGACAGGCCTGTGGATCTTCCAACACAAATATAATATAGGGCAATGCAAATATAATATAATCATTCTGGCTCCGATTACATGTATCTGTGCTGTGGGACTTAAAATTGAAAGTCAGTATAGGAAATGTCTCAGTATCTAGAGAAATCAGGAGGCCCCAAACACCTAGCAGGATGTTACATGTAGATGGATTTTTCTTTGCACCCGCAGTTCACAAAAAAGACATGGAGACTTATTAATTATGAAAGCTCCGCCTATAGCTTAGGCTCATCTCATTTGTTTTATAACTTAAATTAACCCATTTCTATTCATCTACATGTTGCCATTTGACTTCTGGCTTTTACCTCTCCTCCTGCATGTCTTGCCCCTCTGCATCTGGCTGGCAGCTCCTTTCTTCTCCCCAGAGCTCTCTATCCCCAGAAGTCCCGCCTAACCTCTTCCTGCCTAACTTGTGACGGTCAGCTCTTTATTAAACCAGTCATAGTGACACATCTTCACACAGTGTAAAGGAATATTTCACAACAGTTATATCCCCTCTCCAGGCTGTGAGGACACTTGAATAGCAATGGGCTGATGCCCATCCCATCTGCCCAGTGCTGAGAGTCTTGGCTAAAGCCTCACTCACTCCTCCATAATGTGATTCAGAATGCTTTCCCTCTAGACATGCCCCTTAGGCATACTATTTATGAAATCCACACAGGCAGAACAATCACTTATTTCATCATTCAGGAATGATTTATTCATAGCCCACTTTGAGCCTTGCTGACATTGCCATACACAGACGACGACAAAAGGAGCAAGACTCCTCTGAGGAGTGTTAAGTCATGTCTTTAGACCTAGAGATTAGATGTCACATCTCCTGGCCCCAGCCATGATTTCTGCTCAAGGATTCCCAGCTTCAAGATCCACAGTTCTTCACCAATATGCTTCATCAATCCTGCTTCTCCAGGCTTTGCTTTTGAGTCGAATTAACTTGATGACTAATAATCACACATGAAATTATCCATGAAAAGTGTGGGTCTGCTGTTTAAATATCTAATTTAATGGTAAGTCAATATTAATTTGTACTTCTGGACCATTCAGGAAGTCTGACTGGAAAACTCTAGATTTGCGTGGAATTAAAGACTCTCTGAGAAGCAGTGTGAGACTTTGAAGGGTCAGCGGTCAGGATGTTTGCAGGCTGTAAATGGAGTCTCCTGAGAGGAACCAGTAAAAACAATAGGCTAGTTCAAGGACTTGATAATTTAGCAGAGGCTTGGTTGACATGGCCACAGCAGAACTGACACAGTTCAGTAACCTGGGGAGCAATAATTAATAAACACTGCTAACAAAGAGCTGTGGCCAAGTAGGGAGCAAAGAAATGGAATAGCAGAGGGGGACTCAGAGAAAGAATGGCGTGTAGCTAGTGTTTCTGTCTAGGATCAGCCCTCCAGAGCATTGCCAGAGCTGGGTACCTATGTTGCCTTCACTTCCCAGGGCAGATGGGCCAGCTTTCCAAAGAACTCCATAGCTCATTTGGGTCATTTGTACATCGTTAACCTATGACTGTTTTTTAAAGCATAGTTCACATTTAAAAAGGGTTCTCTTTAGAATCCCATTCTTTTGTGTATCACCTTCCCAAAGGAGAGGTCCTGACACATTAACTCTGCAGAATGATCTAGACTGTTTTCTGAAAATAAATCTTGTTATTGGCTTTCCATGCACAATTACAGCACTGTCTGTAATATGAAACACAAGTGGGAAAATCATGGAATTTAATTCAAAAGTAAGGTAAAGAGAAGGGGGATATTTGTCAAAGGTCAAAATCACAGCTAGGTAAGAGAAGGACTAGGTTATGATATGGCAATTAAGAAACATGACATGGGGCTGGAGAGATGGCTCAGAGGTTAAGAGCATTGCCTGCTCTTCCAAAGGTCCTGAGTTCAATTCCCAGAAACCACATGGTGGCTCACAACCATCTGTAATGGGGTCTGGTGCCCTCTCTTGGCCTGCAGGCAAACACACAGACAGAATATTGTATATATAATAAATAAATAAATAAATATATTTTTTTAAAAAAAACATGACATGCATTTTTCTTGTTTTCCTTATTTTGTTCTTTTGAGTTTTTGAGGCAGGATCTCACTGTAGACTTCAGCCTGGCCTTGAATTCATGGTATTCCTGACTCACTCTCCCAAATGCTGGGGTTACATATTTGTATCACCAAACCTAGGTGTACTATACTTTTTTAAAAAATCTACAAGAAAAGACTTAAAGTATTTTCATTACAGAGAAACAATGTATATTAGAGGAGACAGATATCCTTTTCCTGGGAATTCTACATGATTGGAAGCTACTATGTGTATTGAAGATGCACATGGTACTCTGCTTTTTATATGTCAGTTAAAAATAGATTAAAATAAGCCCAAACCTGACTCTTTTATTACTATCCATGATGCGGGGTGGATTTCATCTTCTATCTTCTGTTTTAGATACACTCCCTTTTTGAATAAAGCACACATTTTCTGAATCTCCCTGATTCTCACCATAAATCTGGATAAACACATTCAACAATAATCACACCAGTCTAAATGGTCTGCTGTCTTGAAATTTCCTTCCCCAAATTTATTAGTCAGGAAGCAGAGGGAGACAGACATAATAAGATGCACACACCCTTCCAAGGTCCACTCCTAGTTATCTGCTTCTGGGATCTAAGCCACCTTCTAAGGGCTCCCAAAATGGTACCACTTCTGAGATCCAGTGTTCAAAACAGAAGCCAATGAGGGGCATACCAGATAATATTGGTGTCTATCAAACTGAAGGGACTTACTCTCTTTTGGCTAGGAAATGCAACTTGGTTACATGCCCAAATTTGCAGTATTCCTTCAGCACGCCCACTCCCACCACCCAGCTCCTTTCTCTTGACCAGAGAGCTCTAGGAGAGAAGTCTATCCACTAATCAGACACCTAGCCACTGCACAGTTAGGCAATGCAGCATTCAAAAGCCTTCCTGCTAATTTCTTAGCTCTTCAACTTTGGTTCTAATAACAAGTTTTACAGTCAGTATAACTATAAAAAATTATTTCAAAATAAGAGAGGTTGCGTGGAGATAGTAATCAATATGAGCTACATGCAAGTATGAAATTGTCAAAACTCTAATTTAATAAAAATAAATAAAATATAGACATTAAGAAATAACAATTATATTTGCAAGCATTTGTATTTACTATTAAGTGAAATGATACAAGCATATATTCATAGTGAATTTTAATTTTAGTTGGCTCTAAAATTTAGAGCAATAAATCAGGAACAGGAATATTTATTTAAAAGGTAAATATAAATAGATTGCTATAAAATATTCTTTAGAAAATGAAGAATGCTTGTGTTCAAGAGCATCATCACTGGCAGCCCTGTGAGTAAACCTTCCTGCCCTGTCATTCCAAGACACATTCTAGATCTGTTGTCTATTGATTGTCTATCTGAAATTCACACAGGGCACGAAAGGATTAAGACAGCACCTTAATTTTTCATTCATGCCTGGGAAAAATCAGAATAAAAATTTATGAATTAGATAACCCTACACTGTTCTTTATCCACATTTATATATGATTATGCATGCACAGGATTGTGGTGCAGGGTTATTAGCCAAATGCCGCAGACCAAGAAGAGAAGGCAGGTGCCATGCTTTGTAGTGAGGAGCTGCAGGCAGGCCTGCTTTTCATCCTGCCCGGCTCCTGCATGGTTAGTTTTACACCCGAAATAATTACACGGAAACTGTGTTCTTTTAAAACACTGCCTGGCCCGTTATTTTCAGCCTCTTACTCACATCTTGACTAACCCATATCTAATAATCTGTGTAACACCACAAATGGTGTCTTACCGGGAAAGATTCAGCACATCTGACCTGGTGGCTGGCTTCATTGCATCTCTCATCTCTCTGAGGAGAGGCATGGCGGTCTGACTAATTTAGGAGAGGCGTGGTATCTGACTGAGCCATCTACCTCACTTCCTTCTTCCTGTTCTGTCTACTCCACCCACCTAAGGGCTGGCCAATCAAATGGGCCAGGCAGTTTCTTTACTAGCCAATGAGAGTCCTCCATCAATGCTTGCTCCCAGTCCTGCTCCCCAGGCCACATTCTCCATGTCACATCATTCTGGGAGAAAACCGAAACAGAACTCACAAAACTTTCCCGGTAATACAAAGGCACTCCACAGTCACTTCCTTTTAAAAGAGGCCTTTTATCTCAATTAGACGCGAATGTCTTATTAACTCCGTCCTGGGCCTCCCTGTGTCCGGGAAAGTCCAGAGCACTAGGTGGACTGCAGATTTCCCTCCTGGAAATAGTGACCACAAATGCCCACGGTGAGACTGATCTCAGATTAGCGCAGGGGGCATGATGTCTCTCACCTGGGACTAATCCAGGGAGGACATCATCTCTGAGATACGGCCTGGAAGGACAGCTTCTCATCCAAGCTGAGCGCAGAGAGCACAGCAGCTCCCCTGAAGTGAGCGTGGGGACGATGGCTTCCGTTAGAAAATGCACATGATGAGGGCAGCTCAAGGAACAGTGCCTGCGCCTTGCGGGAATCTAGAAGCCGCCAGTTTCTCTCCTTCAATCTGTGGTCTGGGTGTCTGCACCTTGCAGGAATCTAGAAGCAGCCAGTCTCTCTCCTTCAAACTGTGGTCTGGGTGCCTGCATTTGTGTGGATCCCTCAGCCCCCCCTTTATTCCCTGAGTAATCTGACCAGTCCCCCCTCCTTTCTGTTGTCACACATATGACCTCAGACTGTTTCTCAGGAGACACTATCTATCCTAATGGTAACAGGTGTCCTAAGAGCCAGGGCAGGAGACTTTCCAGTCCACAGGGCTACCCCTTCATTGTAGAGCAACTCAGCTGCTTCAGGCCAGAGAATGTGAGACTGGACAGTGGGAACTTTGCCCTCATGTCCCCTCTCCCCCTGCTAATAAAAACAAGCCTGGATAATTAGATCAGTTGGCATGGGAAGGTTCCTATTGGCGGTCTCCTGAATTCCCTCTATCTGTAGCAGCAATTTCTGGGTCCCACCTCCAGTCTGGGAGTTCTTCAGTCTCAGGAAGGCTTCTCAGTAAGACTAGAGCTGCTCAGGTTCCTGGAAGAAGGCTCATTATAACACCACCCCAGGCAGGGATTTTATCCTTTTATCCTTTCCTTATGAGCCATAGCTCCTCTGCTTGTTAAATTTTAAGGAAAAGACTAAAGTCTCACGGTACTATTTTTACTGTCAATAAGAATTTCAAAGAAAAATAAGAACAATATACCTATTGTATTAAAACTTTTTTCTGATCTTAGTGTAGATACCCAGTGGTAATAAAGAATACAGTACAGCGGTACAAGAAAACTGAAATGATGTAGCTCCCTTATTCCATGAAATGCTAAAGGGATCCAGGAAACTCTAGGTTAGTATAATTTGTGAAAAAGTGCTCACATCTGTCTAATGGATGGGCAGGCTCATTGCAGGACGTACAGCATGTTCATGGAACTTACTAAAACTGCTCTCATTGTTCTATGTGGTACCTTACAGAAAAGAGGCCAAAGTGGGCTGTTGGAAGTATCAGTGAGTGATGCCAGCTTTTGAATCCCGTGGCATGCCTTAATGTCCACAGGAATCCAAGGATGTTACAAAAGATACATACATATCTTCCTGAATGGGACTCCAGATAAGTCAGTCACGGTAGACTTTGTAAACTTCTGACATTCAATTTCTTAAACAGTGCTGCATGAAGAAAATGAAAAGTCATTTAAAGGGGGTTACAGCATCTTTCCTGGACATGAAATCTGTGTTTTCCAAGTACTGCACTGGTTATCACTTTCCCATTTGACTCCAGTAAAGTGTCAGTCGGGTAGGTTCTGAGGATCAGGGATTGGCAAATACGTATATACATGCTCTTAGCATTTAACACCCAACTTGCATACGCTGCATGTAAGGTATGGAATTAAACATGTGGTCCCATCACTGAGCAGTCTGAGGATGGGGATTAGTAAATGTGCTCTTCTGTGCGGCCTTTCAAACAGACACTGAGATCTGCACAGTGAAGGTTGCCATGGCACCTAGAGCCTCAGACTGCACAGTGATGTGACCACATGTTTAATTCCATGCCTTACACACAGAGCATGCATGTTAGGCTTTAAACACTAAAAGCCTGTGTATTCCTCTAGGTCCTGTACACTGTCCACCCAGAGCTATCCCTGCTATGGGATAACTCTATTCCAGGGAAGACTCTGTTTCTCCAAGCGCTTCAGACTTTCAGAGTCTCCAGTTCCTCTCAAATCCACCAATATTTTCCATGAACATAAATGAAGGGTTATAGGTGCTCTAGCCAGCAAATGTTGTCCTCATTCACAGCAAACACTGGACAAGTTGGGGACATGGACAATACAAATGTCTAAGATAAACAGACCCAAGAATATACCCCCTCAGAGTTCATTTTGAGATGAAGTTACAATCTTGTGAGAGGGGACCAGATTGTCTGGTCCCCACTGGCCAACATAGGCCTTAGAACATCAAACGTGCCTGCACCTTAAGTAGGTAGTTCAGTCTTTAGAACAATGTGATATAAATATATCTCTGATCCTTATAAATTATCCAGGTTAAGGCATTTTTCTTAAAGGGGAAAAATGGGCTAAGAAAAGGCCATGCTCACATCCATTTTCTGATTACCAGGTCAGCCAATGGGCTTTCTCACTTAATTCCCTGCCTCATTCTCAGAGCCACCCTGAATCATCATCTGTGTAGATGATCTGAATCATCTACACAGCATTACCCAGAAGCAAGGTTCTACTGACAAAACTTACAACATGTCTAAAGTGATCATTTCAGTCAAGATGAAAAAAAAAAATCACAGTATCAGATCTGGAAGATAATAAGTTAATTTCTTCATCAGCCACCATAGCCTTGGTTTCCCCAGATGAGGTAGAATCTAAAATGTTACCATCTGCAGGTAGTCCAAAGCCAACTTTGGGAAGTCTCATTAACATAGGAGTCTGGGAGGAACTGGAAAGCATTCTAGGTAAAGACGAAACATCAACTATCTGTAACCCTGGAACATTGCTAAAAACACCAACCAAGGCTGGAGTCCGTCATCATATTATATTGATTCTATTTGCTGTCTCAACCCTAGCATCAGATTCTACTAGCTGTGCTTGGATGTAGGCATGTTGATAAGTTGAAATGTTTTGTCAAAGAGTGTATCAGGATAAACTTGGCCTACGGACAGAGAGAACACGGATTTCTTCTATCCACCCTTGTGCTTCTCAGCAGCTGAAGCACTTACAGCTCTTCAACTCCATCCGGTCCAGACAAAACCACTACACAGGAGAGTCTCAAAGGACAATGAGTGATTCTATGGTTTCCCAGCCAGCACAAGATTATGATGTTTACACACAAGAAAGGAAATGCTGAAGCCACGCCCATGGCCAATGAACAACTTATCCCACTCTAGAGAGTCAGCAAATGCCATCTGCTCCTGTTGCCAAGGTCAGCTGATCACTCTTTGACAAGGGTTCTTCTGCCTAAGAGCTTCCGATAAAGGAGCTATGTCTGCTCCATTCCAAATGTGTGTGCTGTCCTTGTTTCTTTAGTCTCCACATCTTAACATGTTACCACATCAGCATAGTGATACAGACTCAATATTGACCCCAGGGAGTGTAGGGGGCAGAAGTGGACACTCTGAAGGAGGAATACTACTCAGAACAGAGAAGACCAGGTAACCACACTCAGCAATATGACTATGAGCCTACTTCTACTAGCACTAACAGAGGTTGCTCTAAGAGCCCCGAGAAGAACCAGAAAGTGAGACGAGGCATTGAAAATGTCCACCACTCTCAAAAACTCCAGTTCATCTGGACTGCATTCTTAAATCAAAGAATTATCCGCTCCAAAGTCTGGTTCAATCTCGTCAAGTTTGGGATGTCTTACCCAACAAGAACGTCTTCTGGAGCGGCGGCTCACTGGTTATACAACCTTCCTGAGCAAATGTTTGCTCTTTCTCCTGGGTCCCTTATGGGCTTTGAACAGATAGTTCTTCTAGGTTTCTGCCTTAACCTGGTGCCACACAAAGGACTAGCCTTTTGTATAGAATCCTGGCTGACCGTGCAGATGGTCATCTTTCTACCTCAGGGGGCCTGAAGCTCTTCAGATATCCTGGAATTGACTCCCTGTCTTTCATCTCCCATAACCATAGAAGATCCATGATGGGTGTCAGGAAGCTGAGGGTAAAAGACAGATGTGGAAGATGCTCCTATCTTGACTTTTCCTGGGGCAGAAACTTCTAGATGGAGTAGGTTAAATCTTGTACAGAATGTAGCCAAATGACTCTTTTACCAGTGTGGAGAAATGGTACTACTGTGCTCTTCATTTAAGAAAGAGGATACAGATAATACAATTATCCTGATTTTAAAGAAACTAAGGACCATACAACCTCCTAAAAGCAATGTACATCTCCCAACCATTACAACCATTACCTATAGACATAACTATGTTGGTTAATGTATCTGCCTGGAGTTATTTTATTCTGTAGGTTGTTGGAAGTGTTCAAATCGAAGTCTGGAACTATCTGCCCAGTTGTATCTTCTGTAGCCCCTGGGCACTGTGACCTGGTAGGTGAGTCAGACATTCTAAACAGGCCTTGCAATCATATAGGAACTCCTGGAAGATCTCTCCAGTAAGTTGGTGCTTGCACTAGGTAATTAGATATGAGAAGGAAGGACCATAACTCCTTATATAAATCAACAAGACAATCATGTTCAAAGCAGGACTACTGAAATTTATAAATATATTTAAATGTTTCATTGGCACAAAACTAAAAATATTGCAAAAACTTTAGCAGCTAGGGAGATGGCTGAGTGGGTAAGAGGACTTGCTGAGCAAATATAAGGACCTACGTTCAGTCCAACACACATGTGGGAAAAGCTATGTATTATCATATACCAGCAACCCCAGTCTTGTAAGAGCAATGAGAGAGGATCTATCATTGGGGCTTCCTGGTCTGCCAGTTTAGCTGAAATGATGAGCCACAGACCCAGCAGGAGATCTTGACTCAAGGAAATAAGGTAGAAAGCAACAGGTCACCCAGGGTCTTCCTCTAACCTCCATGTACACACATGGGATAATACACAACACATACACACACACACACATACACATACACATGTGTGTGTTTAGGTACATTCTATATTTTTCCAACTTGCTCACATCTGAAGGTAACTTTCTTTTCCATGTCTTCTAAGTCATTACTGACCCTCAACACATAATAAAATGATATGTATATATTTAGTTTATGTGGGTGTGGTGGTTTGAAGAAAAAATGACCCCCAAAGGGAGTGGGACTATTAGGAAGTGTGGCTTTGATGGAGGAAGTGTGTCACTGTGGGGGGCGGGCTTTAAGGTGTTTTTTGCTGAAGCTTCCTTTAGTGTGACAGCCAGTTGACTTCCTATTGCCTGAAAGATGTAGCACTCAGCACCAGCACCATGTCTACCTGCACGCTGCCATGTTCCCCTTCATGATCATAAAAGGACTTAACCTCTGACACGGTAAGCGGCCCCCTCCATGACCCCTGCATCAGCTCCTGCTCTGGGATCCTGCCCTGTTTAGTTTCTGTCCTGTCTTCTTCCAGTGAGAAACAGCAATGCTGGAGTGTAAGCCTAATGAAGCCTTTCCTGCCCACCTTGCTCTTTGGCCATGGCGTTTCAGCACAATCTGTAGAAACTCTGAGACAGTGGGCAGGAGAGTGCTGTGTGCCATGCACCACACGCCTCCTTTATGCAATGGGATGAGCATACAGAGACCAGGCGAGGCCATGTTCAAAGCAGAACTTATAACATGGTGTATGCAGCATGATTTATGGGACATTCGGTTTCTGTTTTCAAACTTCCACTTGGCAGAAGTAGAAATTAGCCTCCTTGTATTTCTCTGTAAGAACTTCTTGAAGAGTCCTCCGTCTTAGGGAAGGAGCTATTCTGCTCAGTGGTATTGTTCACCCCAGCAGTACACCTCACTGAAGTGTGCACAGAGATTGGTTTAAAAAGAAACCTCACTCTATGTCTCTTTCAACATGCAGAATTGCTTCTATATGCCGGGCGGTGGTGGCGCACGCCTTTAATCCTAGCACTCGGGAGGCAGAGGCAGGCGGATCTCTGTGAGTTCGAGACCAGCCTGGTCTACAAGAGCTAGTTCCAGGACAGGCTCCAAAAACCACAGAGAAACCCTGTCTCTAAAAATCAAAAAAAAAAAAAAAAAAGAATTGCTTCTATATAATAAACTGCACAACACTGAAGTGGCACACCAAACAGTGGGTACGTCTACTTAGATTACGTTTTTGTTCAAGGAAGGCCAGGTCTTCTGCCTGCAGCATGTGGGAGAATTGATATTTAGAATCTGTAACTGTATTCTAATCATCAGCTACACCTGGTCTTATAAGCAGTTGTCAGCACTCATTATTTCAGTCTCTTCCTTCTTACCTAGGAGCTTGGGTCTAGAGGGTAGCTCAAATCCAGATGTTAACGTCTTTGTGTCCAGCAGTGATGCTACAGTAAGGAGGTGGGTCCTGGTCATTAGGGGTGTGCTCTTAAAGGAGGTATCAGGAAACATCTTTCTCTCTCTTCCTCTCTCTCTTGACTAAGAAGCTTTGCTCCACTACATGCTCACAATCTTGATGTCCCCCTTGCCACAGGCCTAAAGGAGCAGGAGTCAAGCAACCATGACCCGAATCTGAAACCAAAACAAGTAAAGAGTTCCTCCGTGCAGTTTGATTCCCTTGCACATTTTGTCAGAAAGACAGAACCTGACTAATACAGCTCTTACTGCTTTCCAAATGTTTTGTTTGCCACTGAATTGGTTCGGTTTCTGCCTGGATAATTTGGAGTTATACTATTGGTCTTTATTATTGTAGAATCTTTATGTGTATTAGAAACCCGAGTTTATGATAGCAACCTAGCTGATATTTTGCCTGCTTTCTGGGAACCATTTACATTTCAAAATAATTAAAGTATAGATGCTAGTTTTTCAACATCTAGTTACACCTGGAAGTTTTTTTTTATTTCTGATACTATAAGATGTTTCCAAGGTTTTTGATGCTTAAAAGATTTTAATTTTTAGATTTATATATTTATTTTGAAGGTTAATACAATATAGATTGTGAGATAAGTATTCACTTTTTTTTAGTAGAAACACAGACATATGTGTTACTGCCACATGGAATTTTTAATATTGTACTTGAAATTATAGATACTTTCAATCTTCTCAATCCAAGGACTTTATTTTTTCTTTTCATGTCCAAAAACACCTTTCCTATCCTCATTCAAAGGGTGCTAAGAAAGAAAACAGTCTGAAAGGTTAAAAACAAAAACAACACATTTTCTTTTTTTTCTAAATATTGTGAATAATTTAATTGGATGGAATTTCTTCTAAGTTTCATCTAAATATAAAAATAGAGTATTGGGGTATATAGTTCGCATTTCCTGCAGAAAGGATCTATGCTTTTTGGAGAACTGGCTGATCTATTTTGGGGAGACATGCCAGTAGTCCAAAACACAGCTCTCAAGGAGACTCTGGTGTAAGGTACAGAGGACATGTCCCAGAATAGTCACAGCAGAAGAAACCACAAGTCCCGAAGGAGTGAGGTGACAATGTCATCCTCTATTGTCACCATGGGAAAGCGCAAAAGAGCAGGGACAAACTTGTATACCACATGACCTTCTGCAGCTGAGCCTCACAAGCAGGACACTGGCCACAAAAGCTGGACGTGAGGGCCAGTATGTTATCTGAATCCATTTACAGAAGCAGCACCAACAGGAATAACTTGAGTGTGCTGGCCCTCCTGGAGGATAGCAGCTATGTTCGTTCAAGGTGACAGGACTAACAGTCCTGGCCTTGATGGGTCTTTCTACTCCAACACAGAGCTTACTTCATAAATATCCATCGTCCTGGACACCTGGGCTGTGTGCTTTGCTGTGTGAGTCTTTTACTTAATAGAACTTTCTGGAAAAGTACACATGATACCACATGACTTTGCGTCCCCAGAAAAAGGATGGAATGATTTAGCATTAAGAATGGCAAAGACCTTAGGGGACTCCGAGCACTTCCATTACATAAAACACAATGAATTATTAATGTTCCTCACTAACATGGCAGATCAAAGGAATTTGCAATCACTTTGAGGACATGCTAGAGCAACAACAAATAATTTTGAAAATAGAACCTGAAAGAGCATTTATACTGTCTTTTGTGTTAAAAAAAAAAAAAAAAAAGAAAAGAAAGAAAGAAAATGCACCTTAGGGTAGCCAGACAATAAGAAGTTTTCTTTTTGTGGAAATATTTTAGCCAACAAACAAGAAAAGGATGTATGGATATTTAAACATCAGGGGAAGGGGTTGTTATATATAAAGAATTAACAGAACTCTGTGGAGATTCTAGGCATTGTATTGCCAGTGCCATTGTCCTGCCGGAAAAAGCCCGGACAAATGGAAACAAGCATTTTGACCTCCCAACTTACTAGAAATACAAGGAGCAGACAAAACCCTTTTAAAAATCAAGCCTGGGAAATGTGAATCCCAAAGACTGTGAAGGGGATGCTAAGTCACCAGTGCTGGCTGCTTGTCTTGTGAAAGAGGGGTGTCCAGAAGACTCCTCAGGGTCCTGTCAGTCAAAATAATTCACGTGACTTTTCTAATTCCATCCCAAATGGCAATTTATTTTAAAATGCATTTTGAATCTTTTAGAATAAGTGAAGGCATATAAGAAATGGCTCTGCATCTTTGGGTATTAAAAGGCAATTAACTTCATTTGAAAATATATTTGGTAATTAACTTCATTTGATCATGTATTATTGGTAAGTCTTAAAATGTTGGTGTGTCCCTGGGGACACAGGAAGCTGTTTAGGGATATAAGTGGAAATGTAGCTTGGAAATATTAGCAGAATTCCATAAGGAAATATACTCAAGGCATTATTGATACGGAGAAAGGGTGGGATAAAAATAAATATATAGAAAATAGAAAATGGACAAAACAAGCCGGGCGGCGGTGGCGCACGCCTTTAATCCCAGCACTCGGGAGGCAGAGGCAGGCAGATCTCTGAGTTCGAGGCCAGCCTGGACTACAAGAGCTAGTTCCAGGACAGGCTCTAGAAACTACAGGGAAACCCTGTCTCGAAACACCAAAAAAAAAAAAAAAAAAAAAAAAAAGAAAGAAAATGGCAAAACAGTGATACAGCTACAGGGATACAGCCAGCTCGGGGGCCAAACTGGATAAGGTCACCTGTCACGTGAGGGACAAGGATGGGGCAATCATAGAGACATGTA
Organism: Arvicola amphibius; assembly: GCF_903992535.2. Lineage (NCBI taxonomy): Eukaryota > Metazoa > Chordata > Mammalia > Rodentia > Cricetidae > Arvicola > Arvicola amphibius. The sequence continues at coordinate 105,345,120 of NC_052048.2, read as the reverse complement.
GGCAAATGGTCTTTATGCAAGCCAGCACTAAGTTAAGCTAGTCCCTTCTCCCACATGGAGATCTGGAATATTCCATAATAAGTTTGGAAAGTGTAACAACGGAGAAATACTTTATTTAGATGAGAGAATTATTAACTTTGGGGCTGGAGAGATGGCTCAGAGGTTAAGAGAACTGACTGCTCTTCCGGAGGTCCTGAGTTCAATTCCCAGCATCCACATGATGGCTCACACCCATCTATAATGAGATCTGGTGCCCAGAACACTATATACATAATAAATAAATTTTAAAAAAAAGAATTATTAACTTTAACTTCCCATCTAAAGCATTGAAATCTGAAAATAAATTGAATCTGCAAGACTATTTTCAGTCAAGTAAGAAACTTAACCCCAGGAAAAGGGTTAACTCCCTTGGGCAGTGTGCATGCAAGTGATCCTTATTATATTCTTCCAAAGCTCTGAAGAAGATTTCAGAAGAGCTCTTGACACTCAAATCTGACCTGGCTGCCAATCATCCTACCATTATCTCTCTTGATGATTCTCATGGTGTGCTTTTTCCTCTCCTGAGACCAGCCAATCTAGCTCCATCCCCAGAACTCAGGCTGGGTGCAGCTAGGTGCTTAGTAAATGTGGCCTGATTGGATATGTAAATGGTCCATGGCTGGCCCTCAGATGTGGAAGTGCAGGATAAGGCTTTTAATGCTTATTCCAGGCCTCCTGTTCTGGATATCCTCTGGGTTATTGGAGGCATAGATGTTGAGTACCCTGGATGCATGTGTTTGGGCTCCCAAAGGAGGTCAGCTTGCAGGCCCAGGAGTACACAGTTGCTGCTAGGATCGTTACCCTTACCGCCATGCCCTCTGCTGAAAGTCTTATTAACTTCAAACCCTTTGAAACTGCTGCCTCTGGCAGCCAACTTCTTAAAAGTTGAATTCATCCTTTGAACAAAGCTATCATCACAGAAACGCAAAGCTCCCGCAGCTTCAGGGCCTCCCCAGAAATTCTTCTGCAAAAACAGATCTAGGGATGGAGGACTGGAGGTGAGTTTGCAAATCCACTTGACCCTCATGAGAGTAGAGGAGCTCATGAAATTGTTGAGGGTTAGGAAGTTTAGTCCCCGCTCCATGGCTGGGTAGGCCATGAACACAGCCATGAGGAGTCAGCTGAGAAGGGGAAAAACTATGCCCCAGTCTTTTGAGTCCTGGTTAGGTGTGAACCTAATTGAGCCAGAAGTTTATCATGAAGCTTCAGAAGCCTATTCAGTCAGTCTTCCTATCAGTGCTCAGACCAAGACCAGCCATTATTGCTATTTAGAATACTCCAGATGCTATTTCTATGAACCTGGTCTCCAATGTCATGTTTGCTATTCTCAGTGAAGGAGTCTGGCATGCTCTGCTTTATTCTTCATTCAGAAGCTGCCCTAGGCTCAAGCTTGTTGGTTTCTAACACTCTGAGCCACAGCATCCTCATTACGGACATGGAAACTCTGAGACTCTGTGAGGCCGTTACCATTTTCAGGCAGGAACTGTGCAGACCAGCTTGGGCTGGCACGGCAGGAATCCTAAGTCCACATTCTCTGCCTTGAGTCAGGCTGTAGCCACGTAGAGAAATAAAACTCTGAGCACCGCATTGCCCTGGAGAACTTTTCTCGTTTGTGTGAACATGCCAGCACACCTGCTACAAGAGGAACGTAAGGAGTGGCGATCTGCTAGTTGCTATACAGTCACAGAACCGAGACAATAAAGCCAGTATCCAGGAGGAAAGCAAGGGCAGCATCATGAAGATGCAGGACTACAGGAGGTGCTGAGGGAACCATTCAGGACATGGTGACTAAGGCCAGGGGGTTTTGTCTCCTTGCTCAGTGACCTCTGCTTCTGCCCGTCATACTGGTTCTGGATATCTTTCTTCATAATAAATACATTTAGGTGGTTCTGCCTGTGTGAATGCACAGAAAAGGTCCTGATGTTAAGGACATCTGGAGACAAGCAGGAGCCAATGGTGACAAGAGCGGCTTACTCTGTACATTCTCCCCAGGTCAACCAGGACACCAGATCTTACCATCAAGTCTGAGGTCGGTGATCTCTACTTGCTTCCTGGACTTTCTGGCTTTTTATTGATTGACTCACAGGATCTCTTCACTGGGCTTGCTGGTATGCATTTGTCATGTTGGCGCTAATCCAAGGCTTCTGGGAGGTGGAAGTAGTTTGCTTTCAAGTTTAAGGCAAGTCTGCAGCTCATAGCAAGACTCTGTTGTTTTTTTTTTTTTTTTTTTTTTTTTAGCAAAACAAGGCAAAATAGAAAACTCAGCACTTTTCTCAGAGGCTTCTTCAACACTGACCTTGGGAATCTATTTCTGAACAAGAGCTGGTTGTACAGATTGTGTTACCTGGGCCCTTATTTAATTGAGAGCTCCACTTAATGCACAAAGCCCTCTTTGGCATCTGCTAGCTCACCACAACATCTGCAAGTCAGCTTGGCTCTTTCAGTAAAGTGGTCGTCATTTCTGAGGACTGTAACCTGGTTGCTGACCTGCTTGCTGCCATTCTTCTTTGATTTTTAGGATGTGACCATCTGGCTCCCAGCACGGCCTCATTCCTCCTTTACCTACACAAAGAAGATGTTTGGCCTTTGTCGATCATTAATTAATTAGTAGTTGTTTAGAAGCCTGAATATAATTTCCCAGAAAACTATCATTATAATTTTATCAATACAAACTCATAATAACTATCCTGATTATAATATCATAGTCACAAAATGATGATTATTATTAATGGGATCTTAAATGACTTTTCCTTTTCTGGGAATGAAAATCTACATATGCTTCTACAGTACCTTGGAGTCAGAAAAGCAACTTACAATGGTCTCCTTCAACCCAGGACTTGAAGGACCCTGCTTCCCAGGGAGCAGGTATTTCTACCGCTGCACCAGAAGCCCTGACATCTATGTCTGCCTCCGGGAACTCATTTCTTGGAGTTGTACATGGAAGGTCAAAGCACTGTGTAGCTGTAGAACTAATGCCCAGCAATGAAAAGTGAAGTTCTTGAAGAACACAAGCAGAGCATGGTTGTCTCTGGATGTAGTAGAAACGGATTTATAAACTAATATCTTGAGTTTTACTGATGAGAAATGGAAACATTGTGAGGTCTGCTTATGACGCTTGGCTCTCAGGGTAGCATTAATAAAGTAAGTGAACAGACAGGCATCTACTGTCACCACAACTAAGGCCTGAGTGCTAGCTCTGCTGACCTCAGTATTTTCATATGAAATAATTGTCTAAAAATGCCCTAAGTACATGTGAATCTTCCACATCTGGTTAACCTCTTTAATGACATTTTAACAATGTGCTGTCCTGTTCACCAAGTCAGTTACCTGTCACTCTGTTCTGGCAGGGCTAACAGAACTTTCCTTGACATGACTGAAGTCCCAGAGCATGCTGGGATACTTCCTATGTCAGCACCCAGGCCTGTGAAAGGCAAACTGGTTATTGGACAAAATGCTGGTGTGAATCCTTCTGCCTATTCTCGTCTAGCTAAGCATGCTCTCAAATGCCCCTGGTGTTAACATTCCTTCCACTCTGAGATGTGACATGAATTCTCTCCTCGCACTTAGAGAGATTGTTTTTCCTTATGACACCTACCGTACTGCTCCACAGTGGGAACCAGGTCAGACAGGACATCTGTCTGCTTGTCCTTCATTCCTTAGGACTGTCCTTCCTGCAAAAGGCATCCATTATCTGCCAATAAATAACTGCATTTCCCAAGTGAATTCATGAATTTATCATCTGCTTTGTAGCTACTTGGACAAGCCTGGGAGCATAAGGAGGCATGAGATGTACCTAAGCTGAGGACATCACAAATTAATGGTGAAGATAACATGCATATAAGCATGGAATATATATGGAAGACATTGTGGACACTCAGTGGGAAAGAGATTGATACCAATATGGTCAGCTCAGTGACTGGTAGACATGTGGTGTTTTTAAATATCATGATGGGATTTTAATGAAAACTAACAAATACAAGTGGCATTTACTTTCTAAGCTACCCAGGCAAATAAGACATAGAACCTAGACATTTGTGAACTAATGTGGAGAATTTTGTTCTAGTAAAAGTAAGTACCTAAAGTCATCTTCCTATCCAGAATCCCAAGAAAGTCAGGAGGAAGAGGCCACATTAAAGTTTGCCCTCTGCAAGTTCTTTCAGTAGGCAAAAACTCATCCAAGAGACTGAGTGACTCAGGCCCACTTAATGTTAGATCTAAAGTTATCGTCTAGAGAATTTAAGGACATAATCTCAGACTGTAAGAAAGATGAAAAAGAATTGAGATTAAAGTTGAAAAGAATCCAATCCAGAACCAAGCAGAAAATAAAGGAAAACTCAAGTTTATCAGTAATCATCATTACAGTCGTAAATACAGAAATGATCAAGTTTAAAGACATGTGTTATCCCCAGTGATTAAAACATAGCTTATAGATGCTCCTATATTTACAGATGCAAAAAAATATGGCTATGTTACTTTGACTGGCTTCAGTTTTAGAATTCTCTGGAGAAACGTGCCTTGACCTAAGGGAGCTTTGTCACTGTGACTCAGGGATGGAGGAGCCGGGAGTCAGACTGACAGGACCCACTGTCTCCAGCATCCTCCTTCTTCCTCCCTGGCAATCTAATTAACTGTCCCAGCTAAAAGCTGCTGCCTATAAAGTGAGCTGATCTCATACCTCCTGCAGAATGGGGTGGAGGGATGGCGGGATTACCAGATGAAGGACGATAAGTGAGGAGTCTTTCCAGTCTGCGTGAAGCATGGCCAGAATCAGAAATTTTCTATACATGACTTCTTCACAGCGAAACCATAATTGCCACTTTGGTGTCTGTGGTGGTTTGAGTGAGAACATCCCTCATGGGCTCATAGGGAGACACTATTGGGAGATGTGGCCTTGCTGGAGTAGATGTGACCTTGAGGGAGAAAGTGTGTCACTAGGGATGGACTTTGGACTTTCAAAAGCCAGTAACTCTCCCACCTCCTGCTGCCTGCTGATGGATATAGAAATCTCAGCTTCCTCTCCAGCACCATGTCTGTCTGTGTACTGCCATGCTTCCCACCTTGAAGATAATGGACTGAACCTCTGAACTGTAAGCCAGATCCAGTTAAATGCTTTCCTTTATAGGAGTTGCTGTGGTTTATGGTGTCTCTTCGCAGCAATAAAACCCCAACTAAGACAATGTTCTTCTCAAGGCCCCACATTAAACTTCAGTGACTGTCTTAATTACTTTTCAGTTGCTGTGATAAGGCATCATGACAAATGCAACTTACAGAAGAGAGAGTTTCTTGGAGCCTTACAGTGCCAGAGAGTTAGAGTTCAGGTTTATTATGGTGGGGAGCAAGACAGCAGTCAGGCAGGCATAGTGATGGAGAAGTAGCTGATTGCTTATCCCTTTGACCAGAATCACTAGGCAGAAGGAGACAATTGGGAATGGTGTGAGCCTTCTAAACCTACAAGTCCACCCCCAGTAACATACCTCCTCCAGCAAGACCATACCTCTAATCTTTCCCACACAGTTCTATAATCTGGGGTCCTGATATTCAAATGGATGTGCCTATGGGGGCCATTCTCATCCAAACTACTACAGTGACAGATTCTCCACAGATAATTTAGCAATATTGAGTCTCCAACCTGCCACCATGATGCCCTGTGAGCAAACATCATGTAGAATCTCCCATTGCAGGTCCTGTTCTTTGCAGACTGAGTTGTCTATGGGCCTTTCTAGACACTCTTCCTCCTTGCCTTCCTCAATTGCACGCATGCTTGCATGCTCTATCCTCCCCCCTGCCCGTGATGACCTGGATGACAGCTTGGACTGCTGACCCCTGGGCTGGGGCCAGCTCCTCCTGAGCAGCCTCCACAGCTTGGTACCAGGAGCTGATCACACTCCGCATAACCTAGTGTCACACAATAGTCTTCTCACTACGTGGCAAGTGCCCAAAAGCTTTGTGTAATAGGAATACATAACAGACAAACAGAAATTAACATAATCAAGACAAACAGTAGGGAGTGTACAAAGCAAGGCTGGTAGAAAAGGGGGCTGATGTGGGAGGATTTGGGGAGGAGGGATGAATATGATCCAAAGACATCATATGACATTCCCCCAAAACTAGGAAGAGTTTAGAAAAAGAGAAAAAAGTCAAGAGGTGAGGAAGAGAGTTGATGGAGGAGAGTTATCTGTCTATGTTTCTTTCATTGGTTAATTAATAAAGAAAACTGCCTTGGCCCTTTAAGAGACAGAAAATTAGGTAGGTGGAGTAGACAGAACAGAATTGTGGGAACAAGGAAGTAGAGTTGGGGAGACGCTTGAGGCAGTCGCCATAGTGAGTCTCCATGCTTCTCCTCTCTGAGATGGACGCAGGTTAAGATCTCTCTTGGTAAGCCACACCTCGTGGTGCTACACAGATTACTAAATATGGGTTAAAGGAAGATGTGAGAATTAGCCAATAAGAGGCTGAATCTAATGGGCCAGGCAGTGTTTTAAAAGAATACAGTTTCCGTGTAATTATTTCAGGTGTAAAGCTAGCCGGCGACTGGGCGGCAGGAACGCAGCCCGCCGCTTCACACTACAGAGAGTCAGAGAGAGAGGGAGAGCCGTCTGCTGGTGGGGAGGCGAACAGTGCCTCTAAGTAATTCTGCACCTACCATGCCATCAAGCTGTCATGCCAATTACACTCCACGTCCTCGAATCTTGCACCCCAGCAACACCACTCTGCACACCTGCTTCCAAGTTGGCCAACGTCCTTAGCAACATTCTTGTCCGGTAAGTCATCAGGCGAGTCAAGATGACCTTTATCTTGACTCCTGCTGACTTCAGCATCAGCAAAGCGAACATTTCCATGCCTGAGATCCGGGCTTAAAATGAAATCATTACCAGGAAGGATTTTAACACACATTTTTCCCCAACTGGGAGCTGAGTGTAATGACATATGTTATGGTTTTGATTTAAAATGTACCTGACAGGCTTGTGCTTTGAACTCTTCATCTCAAGCTGGTTGTTGCTGTCAGATACTTTGGTCATAGTGATGTAAAGGTAACCAACACAGTAATCCACCTGCCTGTCTGCAGGCTAAGCAAGTGCCCAGCTGCCTCTGCCCATCCTCCAAGCCTGTAGGGAGTCAGTGGAGCTGAGAGTCACTATCATTCCTGACTTAGACCCAAGTGAAGATAGTAACTACACAAGCAAAATGTTGTTTACATGGCTGGAGAGATGGATAAGTTAGCAAAGTGCATAAGCTCCTGGGATTAGATCCCCTAATGCCCACATTAAACTCAGGCCTGACGGCACACAGCTGTAACCCAAAGCTGGCTGGGTAGATCTCATTAGCTAGCGAGTCTACCAGGATCCATATTGCCTACTTCCTGCCTTTAAGGGCTCCATCCCTTGGGGACTCCATTACCTTGTCTTCCTCACCCTGAGTTTTCCTGCACAGAGACGAGGAGCCCTTCTGACCCCAACACTATAATCCTATTCACAGTTTGATGGGCACAAATCCTTGCTGCCATTGAGAAACCTTCTGGAATCTCTGAAATGTTCAGCAGTCTCTTGTGTTTTGTAGCTACATCTACCCTCTCTGCTGAACTGTAGATACGTGGCTATAGGCTTTTTGTTAGCCAGGAAACATGAGTTTATAAATAGTTCTATTCATTGATAGAAAGTGGACATACTATCTAAGAGGAACGCTTATCTGGAAGAGAAAGAGCCTTCTTAGAAAGAAAAAAGTCATACACAAATCCAGCCATTTAAGTCGAATCCCTTCCTTTTAAAGAAGACAGTGCCATTGTCGTGTGTGCACATGAAGGGATGCATGCGGGAGTTTCAGACCATCCACCTCAGCTTCTGTGGATTAATCCTAGGAGGAAGAATGAAAGCCCAGACTCAAAGCTTGCCATGGGCGAATAGATGTGAGCCTGTATCATTTCAGGGATGAAGCATTTTGGGCTCAGCTGAGCATTTCCAGAATGTTTTATCTCTGCCTAGAGAAAACATATTATGAAATCCACTGAAGTGAATTATGAGATAAGCTTTGTTCGGGTGCTTCTGACGTCCCGTGAGTCCTGTGAACACCATGTCCACAAACCTTCCCTCAGGTTCGGGTGCCTTTCTGCCTGAACTTGGGAGGGCACAAGGTGGGGATGAATACCCCTATTTCTGACCACTGTGAGCGCTCAGATGACAGACAGATTGGTGGGTTGGTTGCCATTGCAGTATTAGGTATCCAGCTCTGTATGGGGCCTATGTCAGGGGTTTCATCTTTTCCTGAGTCTGGGGGTCTTATAAGTCTAATCAGTTCTTAGGCCTGGTTTTTCAGATATGATTTTAATAAATCCATGTGTCCCTCCCATCTTAATAGCCTGATAAACTTGTAAGTGCTACCTTTTTACTCCCAGGAGAAAGTCAGTTTTCAGTCTGCGAAGCATGGGTGGTACCCGATAGATGCTAGCATTCCCGTGTTCAGCCAGATAGCCTCGATTTTCAAAATAAAATTAAAAGCTGCTTGTAACACGGAGACTCTAAAATTCTTGAAAAGCCACTGCTTTGCCCAATTTGTAATCCCTTAAGGTAGAGCACACTCCGATCTTAACATGCCAATCAAATGATTTTACCTTTCATAAAGTTAAATGACTTCCGGGGCTAGAGAGATGTCTCAGTGGGTAAGAGCATGTACTGCTTTTGCAGAAGATCTGAGTTCAACTCCCAACACCCGTGTCAGGTAGATCACAATCACTTGAAACTCCAGCTCCAGGTAATATAAAAACCCTGGCCTCCATGAGCAGCTGCCTTCATGTGTACACACCCCATACAGACACGGGCACACAAATACGCGTACTGAAAAATAATAATATTTTAAGATATCTACTTTTGACACTCATTTCTATTTGCTTCGACAGGTTGCCTCTGAAATACACGGTAGCTCAAATGTCTCTGTGGTGTATAGATGGGTCTTGTCAGAATGACCCATGAATCCGGTGGTGGGGGAGCTTTTTTCACACTTCTTCATCTCTGCTGAAGAAGCTAGTTGCTGATGAGATTAATTCAGCTACCTTTTCCCTTCCCGGGCTAAGTGAAAACAATCCATAACTGTGTTTATCAAGCACAGCTAAATGGCCATTCACTTCCTACTTAATCAATGGAAGCAAATGTATGAGAAAGAAGTGCACCCATGAAACATCCCAAAAGTCATCTTTCTTGCTGTGTGACTTGAGCATCACAATAGTCTTCTTAAGAGACCCAATCCTATTGCTCCAAGAATATCTCCCAAACTTCCAGTTCTCCTTTTCCTTTGTGGTTTATCCTAAACAATAGTCAGGGAGTAACCTAGAGGCCACAGGCAAATATGCCGGTCAGGTAGATTGTACTCCTCCCCAAAAGCAGCTCTGCTCTGCTTGGCCTGCAGAAGGAGGGATGGAGAATAGATGAGACCCTAGAAAAGTTCTGAGGAACGCAGTGGGCCGGCTCCAAAGCCAGGAGTTCCCAGTGAATCAGAGCACAGACTGAGTGGAGACAGCAGTGGGTGTGCTCGGTATGGTAGCATGAAGCTGGGATAGACCACGACTCTCCCCTCTGTGTGCCTACAAAATTCCTACCTCCACGGCAAGTCAAACCATCCAACAGGAGCCGTTGACAAAGATGATGAACCAGACCCTGACCCCCGCCCTACCTCTACTTGTTTTACATGTTTTTATTTTATTTTATTATTTGAGAAAATATCTCATTATATAATCCCGACTGACTTGGAACTTTTTGCATAAACAGAGTTGGCCTTGAACTCAAAGAAAGTCACCTGACCTTCTGCCTCCAGAGAACTGGGATTAAAAAAAAAAACTATACCACCATACCTGGCATGTTTTATGAATCATCTGAACCAATATCAATAATTTTACCTAGTGTGATTTCGCCAATGTGTCATGGTAATTTCTTCCGTTCTGTATCAAAAATCATGAGCGTCTGCCTCACACCAGCACCCTTCACTCCCCTACCAGAAAAGCGATTTCAGCAATTACATTTGTAATGTAGGGATTTGCATGCAATCTCGTTGCTTGTGAAGCCGCATCAAAATTTTAATTTCATGTTTAAAATAAATCATTAAAAACTGATTTACAAGGAAATTTATATACGTTGATGCAGAAGTATGGCAACAGAGAGGTAATTTAAAGTCATATTTCTCAATGCTAGACTCCCTATAATTAAATGCTAAACACCTTTGTTAAACTGTGTGTAAATAATTTTTATTCTAGACAAAAATATTAAATATGCCTAGCTGCATTAAATATGACATTAGCAATTTTATGAGTTCTTAATATAAAAACAGAGAGATTCATGTCTATGGCAACTTCATTAATTCTTAGAAACTAAATTTAGTTTGACTGTTCCCAAGTTGCATGGATATCCCTAGTGCATGAACTGACTTTTTGGAGCCCATTCCCCTGTGGAGGGATATCTCACTCAGCCTAGGTTCAGGGGGGAGGGCCTTGGTCCTGCCTCAAAGTGCTGTGACAGACTTTGTTGCCTCCCCATGGGAGGCCTTTCCCTCTCTGAGGAGTGGGTAAGGAGTGTTATAGGAAGAAGTTAGGGAGAGCAGGAGGAGGGAAGAGAGGGGGAGCTGGGATTGGTATGTAAAAATTAAAAAAAGATTGCTTTGAAAAAATAAAATTAAAAAGTCAATGGATGCCATAGTTTTAATTTTTAAATGTATTTCAAATCTAAGTGATATTTATGAGCTAAAATTATCATTCTCATTTGTAGTTGATAAAAATAATTTAGACAAACTACTGCTTTTTAGTTTTATTAAGAGTATACAATAATTAATTTAAAATAAACTACTTTTAAGAGCTAAATGCACTAGGTGAAGTTCGGTGTCCATCATGGTTCCCATCATCAAAACACAGGCCATCTGCTTCAGTAAACCTCAGCATGCATATTACACATTCTTGGTAAAGTCATATTTAGACAGTCCAAAAGAAATATAATCATATTTCAAGAGTCTTTAAATCTCATACTTCCACCAAGAATTACTATAAATCTGATAAAATAGAAATACTAATATGTAGAGATCTTCAAACTGCATTGCAATTTGAATGTTAAAAGGTTTAAAAAACATACATATTGGGTACAAATCAGAGCTAGAGGACTAAGCCAACAATCAGACACTACTTGAAAAGGAGGCCTTTGGAATGAAGGCTGTTGCATGCATAGAGAGCTCCCGCCAGGGGTCTGCATGTCTTCAAGGTTAGCTGGGAATGCAGGATCAGGCAATGCTTGGGAAGGGGGTAGAATGAGGGAAGCAAGGCAGTCTAGGCTGGTTCTGCAACCTGCTTTTGTTGTTGTTGTTGTTTTGTTTTGTTTTATCTTCTGACACGGTGCCTACAGGGTCCTCTTTCACTGTTGCCATGCAGGTGGGACTGGTCCCCTGTCATAACATTAGAACTACAGCATAATTCATGTGCAGCTGAAGTCAGGGAACAGGGCCAGAGACCAGCCAGGACTAGTCCAGTGAGCAGCCAGGGCAGGTCCAGAGACCAACCAGGACAGGGCCAGAGGCCCTGCCCCCTAACACAATGCCATCCCATCTGCTACACCAGCTCCTCTCAGAGTCTCTGTTCTTTGCCAGTGACACCACTAAGAGATGACCCTGCCTGTCAGGAACCTGTAGACCAGGTAACTTTGGCGAATTTCAAAAGTTAATGGTCACATAGTCTAGGAATTGTGTAACCTGATACAACCTTGATTCTGATGCATTAATTTCCTGGGGGATTTGACTTATTAAGAGACTCTTACCAATGTTGATAACTATGAGTGATCTGCCTTTCCCCATTTGATTATTTTTAGGTTGTCATGTCAAGATCCTTAGATTTTATTTTGTGTTTTACCATCTGATTTGACAATTTTTGCTATTCATGGATTTATACGCCATTCAGATAATCTATGCTTGCTTCAATTTGAATATGGTCTATCGCTCTGTCTTGCAGAGCGTGGCTACTGTCTTGTTTGTGTCCTCAGGTCACTCAGTGCACCTACCAAGCTCACCACTGTCCTTACTTCCATTGTCCACTCCCTACTGCTTTACAGTCCTAGAACTCTGAAATTCCATACTTCATCCTCCATATTGTACTGTCTCTGCTCTTTATACATATACATTTGTCATTATTGAATGACAGAAATGAAGGAAGTCATAAATCTACCTTGTACTAGCGGCTAAGCATTAGAGAAGTCAACTCTCAACCAAAACACTAACACCTGATTTTAACTATTAAGATTCTGGCAGAGGAAGAAGGTAGATTCCAAGGAAATCCCATGGTATTTGGAGTTTCCACAATTTATGTCCTATTGATGCAGGAGAAACTTGAAGTAGGAAAATTAATGTTATGAAGGATTTAATAAACTTGCTTAGAATATAGTGTTATACAAAGTAGAATTTAGCTAAAGGAGCAATGCCTCCCTTATGACAGAAAGATAAGTAGTATAAGAATCAGGCTTGTTAGAAACTGTAGGGAAAAAATAGTACCATCATTGAAGTTCAGGGTTGCGAGAAATCATTTCTGTTGATGTTCGTTCACCAAGATTGACTTCTGCTTAGGCTGCATTCCCATAACAAAAGGAGGCACCCATAGGCTCGTCCCCATCTCCAATAATGTGGGTAGCCCAACTGTACAGCACAGAGTCACAGATATCACTAAGTTATGGTTGGACACTAAGTCCCCTGTGCTCTTCTCAGGGAAAGCATGATTCTGCCAGGTGGAAAACATCACCAACTATTCAAAAGAACAAAATAAGACACTTATATGCTTAAAAAAGAATTCTTTCTCTATCTTTTCCCTATGAATCTCCCATCTGCCCAATTGTCCAGACTTGTAGTCTCCTGTCTCTGTTTAAATTGTTCTAAGTGTAACCTGAGGCTGGGACATGAAGGAGATTTATGGATGACAGCACCTGTGAATTGTATAAGCTCAAGGTCTATATAAACTGATAAAATTGTCTATCTGAGGCTGGTTCCTTTTGGTGCATTAGCCAAATACAGTAACATGCTATTATTGAAGAGGTTTTTGTTTTTCTTTATTAATCTCTAAATTGGCAGGGTGATTTCTCGCTAGGAAGGCATAGTAATTCTGTAACTCCCATCAGCTCTTCAGCGCTAACAAATGAGCACACTGCTTCCTTCAGGAAGTATATTGTGACTCGACCACCACCGTACACAAAATCTTCCCAGTTTGTGTGTGCTTTATTGAGAAATGCTTGAGCCTAAACCCCCTTTCAGACACCACAGCAAATCTCCAAGGCCCTCTGATGATTTATGGGGCAATGAGAAAAGTCACATTTGGTAGAAACAGTACAGATGCAACTACTGGCTTGTGTCTGGCTGGAAACAATGCCTAGTCAAAGCTACAGAGAGCTGTGCATGTGTGATGCTATCGGAGGACCCACCTGCTCCTTCTGTGACACCCAGTATCTCACATGTTACAAATGGTGTCCCCTAGATTGATGGTCAATGTCAACTTGACTATATTAAGAAATCACCTGGGAGTTACTCTTCTGAGAGGATCAGGGAGGGTACTTCCACCCTCAGAGTGTTTCACTGAGGAGGAAGGTGAGTGGAGTCTCAGACTGAATAAACATGGAAAAAGGAGAAAGAAAGCTGATCACCACGTTCCCGTTCCCTTCTCTTGTGTCTAATCCATCAAGAAGTGAGTAAGTTCCAGTCTCCTCAGCCGTGAGCTGCTCCTGGACCATGCTTCCCCCACCAGTGTGAACGCTATTCCCTGAATCACGAGCCCAAATAAACTTTCCTCAATGGAGTTATTTTTTATCGATTACGTGGTTCCGAAGATGAGCTAAGTAACACATTGGATCTTAGAAGTTGACAAGAAACTTTTCTCTTGCTTTAGATTATCCTGTAAACTTCACCATGGGATCTGGCGTCCTATGCTCAGGGCAGCAGGTGGAAAGTGTTCTGAGAGACCTTTGCGTCACAGAATCCCCATTTCCATTCTGGCTCCTGGTGTAGAGTGGATCATAGGGAAGGACGGAGGGAGGGAGGAAGGGAGGGAGGGAGGGAGGGAGGGAGGGAGGGGGGGAGGGAGGGGGGGAAGGGGGGGAGGAGGTGTTGAAATGAGTGGCGGCCAAAATAATTACACGGAAACTGTATTCTTTTAAAACACTGCCTGGCCCATAGTTTCAGCCTTTTTTTGGATAACTCTCACATCTTCCTTTAACCCATATTTAGTAATCTGTGTAGCACCACGAGGTGTGGCTTACCAGGAGAGATCTTAACCTGCATCCATCTTGGAGAGGAGAAGCATGGCAACTCACTATGGTGATTGCCTGAAGTGTCTGTCCCACTGCCTTCTACCCAGCATTCTGTTCTGTTTACTCCGCCTACCTAATTTTCTGTCTCTTAAAGGGCCAAGGCAGTTTCTTTATTAATTAACCAATGAAAGTAACATAGACAGATAACTCTCCTCCATCGGGGGGGGGGGAGGAAGGAAGAGAGGGAGGGAGGAAGAGAGGGAGGAAGGGAGGGAAGAGGGAAGAAAGAAAGGAAGGAAGCAAGGGAGGAAGGAAGGAAAGAAGGAAGGAAGAGAGGGGGGAGGGAGGATGAAAGGGAGAGAGGGAGGAAGGGAGGAATGAAGGAAAAGAGAGAGGGAGGGAGGCAGGAAGAAAGAGAGGGAGGGAGGAAGGAAGGAAAGAAGGAAGAAAGGAAGGAAGGGAGAGAAGGAGGAAGGGAAGGAAGGGAGAGAAGGAGGAAGGGAAGGGAGGGAGGGAGGAAGAAAGGAGGGAGAGAGAGAGGAAGGAAGCAAGCACACAAAAAATTTAAACCAATTCTTTAAAATTACATGATTTTAGAAAACATCTAATTGGAAAATAACTGAAGTGTTTTAATGGAAAAAGTAAATTGAATTTGATTATTTTGAATCAATTTATTTCATGTCTTATTTTACATAATTGCATCCAAAAGCATTATTATTTACAAAAATTCTTGTTTTACATGGTTATATTAAATATTACTCTTCTTTGTACAAATGTGTTGTTTTGTTTCCCATCTCCATTTGGAAATTAGCCTACCTGATTTTATTTCTCATTAAATGAGGTTGAAGAAAAATTGTATAAAGGCAGAAATTACTGAAATTAATAAATTAGGAATCAGATTCTGAAACCTTTCCACAATTTTAGGTGCTCAAATTTTGGAAAGCTGTGTATGCCAGGAACTTTCCTAATCTTGGTGCCATACTGCTGATAAATCCAGAAGTCAGAGGTGTCTTTTGTTTGACTTCCCAAGTTCCAATTTCCATGAGAAATAATCTTGCCTTGTTTTTTGAGTTTTCTAGAAAATTCTGTATTGAATCACATTTTAATTCTAGGCAAGTCTGAGAAAACAATAACAAAAACAGCATTTAGTGAACCTTTGCTGTTTTGGGACCCACAAGACAGATTCTCATGAACAAGGAAAGGCTCTGTGAGGAGATAAGAGGTCCACCGTGAAACCTATGGGAGGCAGAAAGTTCATTTCTGTCTAACCTGCAAAGGTTCCTGGGAGTTCTATCTCCCCTGTGTCCTTCCCCACTCAGGGTTCCAAAGCCTGTATTTTCCCTCCTGATGTGAAAATTTACCTTGGCTCTTCTTTGACTTCCATTCTTTGAATTGAGCTTGTCAGCTCCTCGTTTTTTACTTTCTAGTCACACACATCTGTCAGACGCCTCCCAGCTTGTTGGTCACATACTGTACCACACTGGGTGTGTCTCCCGGGGACACCACACAGCACAGACTGAGTGTCAACATGCTTCATGCTCTCACAGCTAGATGGACTGAGAAATTCCTAGGGAGGCATTGTTTATATGCGGTTGTTTGCTTGTTTAAACGCAGAGTGTGTAGATTCATTAAGAATTCCTACAACAGCGGCCCCAGGATGACTTCCAGACTTATTGATCACAGATGATCCCTCCTTTGGGAAGGGGCTCTTGGGAGCCACAGCAAGGCAAGCTGCAGGGAAGGCAAACAGTTAGCCTGCCATGGCTGTGTCCATTTTGTGCGTATTGCATTTCCCAACCTGACTGCTAATCGCTTCTGTTTCCCCTTTCCCTCTGTCTCTGGAGCCATCACTCATCCCTGGCAACCTGCCCAGTGGGCTTCTGGAAAGCTTGTACCAGTGTCCCTCAGAAGAATCACATCTTCCCTCACTGGTCTCTTCATGCTCAGACCCCCAGGGAACCTCAAATGCCAAATCCAGAGCCAGTGAATTTTCAGTTTTACTGCTCATCCCCACCACCCCATCCATTATGGGCCCCCTCATTCTGCATAAGCATTCAAATTCTGTTTGGAAGCAAAAGCTTAAGTGTGAATTACAATTACGCCTGGATTCTTTCGTATTAAAAGATATAACAAGTGAAGGTTGGATGAATATGTGCTCAGCTCATTCCCAAACTGAGCAGTTTCATTTTGCAACTGGAATTATTGTGGAGAAGCATTCAGGGTGGCACGGGGGGCTGTGTGTGTGTGTGTGTGTGTGTGTGTGTGTGTGTGTGTGTGGTGTATGTGTGTGAAATGTGTCTATACCATACCATGTAAGCCATAGATGGAAGAAAGGAAAGATTCTATATAATGAATGCAGATGCTCTGCCCACAGGTGTCACTGCACACAGTAACCTCCGCCCCTAACTGTACATTCGGACTTTCTCTGCATAACAGTGTGGATGGGTGAGCTGAGGCCTGACTTCACCACAGTTAACCTACAAGGGTGACTCTGGAAAGGGCATGGTTAGTGTCATCGCTGAGACTCAATAGACAACACTGTCTTCAATAGAAGACTCCTCCATCTTCACCCCCAAAGTTCATGATCCCGCTCATGAGTCATGAAAAAAATTCAGAAAAATCTAACGTAGAGACAATACACAAAATCACCAGCATCTCTAAACTTAAAATGGTACATTTATCTGTTTTCTGTTGCCACATAATAACATAGAAATACTATGAAGGAAAGTTTACTTCTGCTCAGGCTTCCAAAGGTGTAAGGTTAAAGGCAGTGTCTGGCAATGCTGGAAGGCCATACCTGACGAGGGACTGGCAGCATGGGCATGCACGTGTGATCTCCATCTTCACAAAGATGCAATCGTGGGGCTTTCTTCATGACCCCAAATAATCCTGATCACCCACAGTGACCCCACCTCTAAGCTCCAGAGTCAGATTCAATCACAAACCTTCTCATACCCCAAACCAGGGCTGAAATCTCAGCTCACAACCCATGAGGAATGAGCACACTTGTATCCAAGACACAGCAGTACTCACTGAAAACAGGAAAAAGCCTAGAGGAGAGAGGGTAGAACTTCCTACCTCTGAGGCTCTGGGTAGGGTGTTGGAACGCAGCAGCACACTAGATGGAACTAACGGACTCTGAAATGGTCTGGTCTTCTGTTCACAGGGATCTCAATGCTAATTCACTAACGGGTATTGTGTGTCCTATATTAATGCTATCAGTATTGTGAGAAACAGTGTAAGGTCTCTGTAAACTCACCCCTCTTCCTCTGTAGCTTTTCTTCAAGTCCAAAACTATTTTAAAATATCAGAAAATGTTTATTCTGAAAGATGTTTCATGATGTGAAGGATTTTACAGATATAAATTGTTGAGAGCCCACTGGAAATTATAAACCCCCCTTGTTTGTTTTGCTGTAAGATTACAAAACTAGTTGACTTCCTAAGGCTTGTCATTCTAAGGTGCCAGGAGAATTTGATTTTACTGTGATTTTTCCTGTCCCAGGAGGCTGACAAAGGAAAGTTATGAATTGAAACTCTCAGTGAGCTGCAAATTTCCATATATCATAGTGCAATAAAAACATCAGCAAAAAATTAAGGATTGTAATTTAGTCTAGCCTTATTACTAATGCATGAGAAATGCATTTAAGCAATTTAAATTAATAGCGCACATGGTACAGCAATGAAGCTGTTGCTTTTTTCTAAGTCAAATGTTCATGCTATAATGGAACTACAGATTTTTTAAATCTCTGTGGAACTACAGATGACTGGCTACATCTTTGCTCGGCAAACAAACTCATCCTGTGGCCCAGGGTTCTCTCTCCCTTGGACGCAGAGCTTCCTCTGGCTATGAAATTTTATAAAGTTTTTTCTTATACTTTATTGTTGGGTTGAAATGTCATAGATTCTCCATATAAAAATACATTTCTTTTGTACGTGTACAGGTCAGAAAAGAAAAAAAGTCATTTTCTAGAAGTTGTACATTGAGGGCCCATGTGTGTGCCTGTGTCCTTCCCCATGTGCCAACACACTTTCCTCCTTGGCACACCCTTCAGTTGTCACCCCATCCATCCAGCCTCCATTCCACCTGTGCAGGTCAGCCAAAGACTTTTGCCAAGGAGAGTGTTGTCACAGATAGTTCCAGCAGTGCCATTGGCTTTTACCTGTGACACAGGCATCGGAGCCTCCGCGCATCAGAACGTTTCTGTAAGGAAGCTGGAGACAACAAATGGAGCATGGTGTACAGGTGGAATGGGTGGTACCCTAGCTTCTACACACTGCTATCCTAAAAACTACAGGCAGGCCGCTTTATAAAGAGCAGAAATACTTCCAATATCCAGGAGGATAACTATATGTTTTTCTTTGGGTTCACCTTCTTATTTAGCTTCTCTAGGATCATGAACTATAGGCTCAATGTCCTTTGTTTATGGCTAGAATCCACTTATGAGTGAGTACATACCATATTCCTCTTTTTGGATCTGGGTTATCTCACTCAGTGAAGTTTTTTCTATTTCTATCCATTTGCATGCAAAATTCAAGATGTCATCTTTTTTTTTTAACCACTGGCTGAGTGGAATGGGGGGAAGGGGAGATGGGGAGAGAGAAGGGAGAAGGGGAGGATTGGGGAGAGCTTGGGGTAATGGGATAATTGAGATGGAGGAAGGGTGGATATGGGAGGAGGGAAGAAGTTATCCTAAACAAGGGAGTCATTTTAGGGTTGGCTAAAGTCTTGGCTCTAGAGGGGTTCCCAGGTGTCCAAAGGGATGTCCCCAACTAGGTCCATGGGCAGCAGAGGAGAGGGTGCCTGAACTGACCTTCTCCCATAGACACACTGATGAATATCTTGCATATCACCATAGATCCTTCATCTGGCGAGGGATGGAGATAGAGACAGAGACCCACATTGATGCACTGGACTGAGCTCCCGAAGCCCAGGGGAAGAGCAGAAGGAGGGAGAACGTGAGCAAGGAAGTCAGGACTGCGAGGGATGTGTCCACCCATGGAGACAGTGGGACTGATCTAATGGGAGCTCACCAAGGCCAGCTGGACTGGGTCTGAATGAGCATGTGATTAAACCGGATTCTCTCAGTGTGGCTGACAATGAGGGCTGACTGAGAAGCCAATGATAATGACACTGGGTTTTGATTCTACTGCATGTACAGGCTTTTTGGGAGCCTAGTCTGTTTGGATGAACACCTTCCTAGACCTGGATGGAGAGGGGGCTTGGACTTCCTATAAGGTAGGGCACCCTGACTTCTCTTAGGACTGGAGAGCAAGGGGGAGAGATATTAGGGGTGAGTGAAAGGGAAAAGGGAGGATGGGAGGAGGTGAAAATGTTAAATAAATAAATTTAAAAAAGAAAAAAAAGAGCAGAAACACATCTCTTAGAGGCCAGAAACACCAAGGCCAAGATGGCAACAGAGACAATGTCAAGTAAGGACTGCTCTCTATTTCTGAGATGGTGTCTTGGTGCTTTGTCCTCATGTGACTGAAGGGCATACAGATGCCAGGGGCTAGCCTCCAGCTCTTCTGTAAGAGGCTCTGCCACATGATCTAATTAGGCCTCGAGGACCTTCTAGCTAAGTCATCCTTTTGTTGCTTTGACAAGCTTGAGAAATCAAGAGGGAAGACTTGCCTCACCTATGACAGTTGGGATGTCTGGGCCTGTTGTAAGGGTGGGTGGCATTCCAAAGGACAAATCTTCTTGCATCATGGTGAGCAGGAAGCAGAAACGTAGAAAGGATGAGACCAGGCACAGAATATCATCTTCCAAGCTTTTCCCAGTAACCTACTTCCTCCAACTAGGTCTGTCTTTCCTTAAGTTGTCTCTACCCGCTGTGTGCCAAGCCTTAAATAAATGAGCTTTTATGGTTGGTTACCCCAATCCAGACCATAATGACAAAATTGCATCATGATTTAAAGTCTAATGTTTGTTTTTTTTGGGGGGGGGGAGCACATTCAGATTCTAACCGGTAATATCAGATTCTTTACCAGCCTTTCTTTTACCTGAGGCAGTGCAAGGGGATCTCCTTACTCTGCCTTCTCATGGGAGCTGGCTCTCCTGGTGGCCTGCTGTGATTTCTCTCTGTGTTTTCCTACAACCCATATGTTGGGTTCTAACATTCAGTGGGCTAGGATGCAGAAGTGGAAACTGTGGGGAATAATTGAGCCATGTGTGCTCCCTGCTCAGAAAAGGAGTGAGGTTGATTACAGAAGATTTTGAAGAGTGAACCTCTTCCCCTTTCTCAAACTAACAAGAATAGTTGTAAAATGTAATTATGCTATGATGCTTGAGTTCTAAACTTGTCAGTGATTCCAAGGCCATGGCAGCCTGCATTTGCCCTTCTGTGTGTCCACAATGCCCTCCCTGCCTTGTCTCTGCTAGCTCTCGTCTCTGCTTATGATGTTCTTTCCCCTGGATCCAAGTAATTTTCACTATTCCAGAAGGACTGAAATATGTAGATGTTTTTACAAACCAGCGCTGGCAGCAGTCTATCTGACCTGCGTGCAGCCCAAGCAGCCAGCAGAGGAAGTCAGTTGAGAGAGCAGCAAGCATGGTAGGCCCAGAAGCTCAGCCAATCCTATCAGCCAGAAACCTCTGTTGTGCTCCAAGGCCTGCTGGCTCTTGCTACACAGATAAGCAGATGAGGATAATCGCAAACTTCCTCTTGTTCCCATCACTACTACCCTCCAGTTCTCTCAGGCCACACTTCCTACAGAGAGAGCATCACGTCTTTTCTTCTAGAATGCAATTTCAACCCAGCTCCCCGCCCAGGCAGTACAGATGCTTTCCTGGTAACACTGAGAACAAGGGTATCATGAAGAGGAACGTCTGAGTCAGAAACGGGTAGCATTTTAAAGGCTGCCAAACCCACCTTGGCAGGAGGAAGAAAAATGTAACAACTGGTAAATGTTCCTCGCCCCAAAGGATTTGCCGCAAAATCAGTATCCCAGAACAGTAAGACTCGACTGCTACTATCCCAATCTCCTCATAAAGTCTTCAGGACACGAAGACAGGAAAGCATTCCCCAGAAGCCTCCCTCACCCTCTCTCCAGGCTTCCGGTGGAAAGCGTTTCCATTTAGTCATCTTCCCACAGGGTGCCTTGCTTGGAAATGGTGACAAATGCCTGCATTCTGAGACCTCTGTAGATAATTGCTGAGCTATGCAGAATACAGAGGTGTGTAGCACCTGTCCCTGGCAAACTACAACACAGGACGCTCCCGGAGTTCCGCTTTCTTTCTTCCATCCTTCTTTTTCTTTTATATGTGCTACTGGTCCCCTTATTTCCTATGGACAGTGGGTTAAATGCTTGTCTAGCAGGAGGTAATATCAAGAACAAGGGCACAGATCCAAATGGAACGATCTGATTTGTCCACAGCATGAGCCTGGTGTCTCCAGGTGTATCAACCCTCCTGCACCACCCCTTCCAGAAACAAGTCTCTCGAAGGGAACTGGGGGCACCTGTGGCCCTGTAAGACTCAGGCTCAGAGGTAGAGCAGAAGTCCTCAGTGTTCACACACCCTCACTTTAGAAGTAGCACTCTTCCTGCAGGCTGCCTTGGGGTTCATGGTCCAAGTTTACTCTAATTTTTGACCTCTGTATAAGCCTCCTCTTCACCTGCTGTGACAATGGGATCTTTGTCCTGTGAGAGTTTGAGGAAGAAGAGATGGGCCAGTCGGTGGGGGACTAGGCAGCTCTGGCACTAGTGAGAGATGTGGGGTGTTTATGCAGAGGAAGGTGATTTTCAAAAAGGGTTTGCCCCATGCAGGCCTCTCGGGAGTCATGCTAATGTGATTAGCTGGTCCAGAACAGGGTCCGGAGTGTCCTAGTGGGGTGTAGGTACTCGCAGGAGATCAGTCAAGAGAAGGCTTGTCAGTGTGGCGTGAGGTGAACAACCATGACTGAGATGAATAAACAGGTGTCTCTCTCCTTACTTAGACCATTGGAGTTTGACTGTTTCCTGGGGTTAGGCATGATCATCTCCATCTTGAATGTTCTCCTGTAAGAGCCCACAGGAGCCCACATTCCCCCCTGAAAGGGAGTCTCATGTGTCTCAGGAGATACTTATGATATCCTCAACAGGCCCCACCCCTTCTGCCGGTTATATGAGGCAAACGATTGCTTGGTAGTACTGTAGATACCTGAGAAGTGAGAAGTGTCCACACTCCTCTAAGTAACTAGAAAAGAACTCACCAGCTCTCCAAGCTGGATTTGGGTAGAAATCTTACTCTGGTCTCTCTGTTCTCTCTCTGTCTGGGGTTATGAGACATTTCTTTAGCTTACCCCAGGAAAGACTATCAAGCAACCATCCATGCCATAAACAGTTTGAAGATGCATTGCCACCGACCCTATAAACACGGCCTGACAAAGGTGGTTTTTCTGAATCCCAGCACATGCACATTTTCAGATGTTCTTGATGGAGTGCTGTAGGAGGAGGGAGGATGCCTTTGTGTGTTGAACGGTCACCGTCCTCTTCTGCCGCGGCCTCCCTGTGCTGTCTCTGCTGTGCCCCGTGTTCTTGTCACATCCACATGCTCTATATCCCCTTCCACCCCCTGCACTGCCACCTCAGCAGAGGCTGGCAGGGTCACAGCCCCAGGATAACATTCCTGCCTTCTAGGTAGTCTTGTCCTAGCCACCTCTAGACTGATCCTCAGTCTGAGTGTTACCTTAGCTTGACCCTACTTGCTTTCCGACTAGGACACGTGTTGGGTTTTAACTGTTCAGTGTGCTAGTTGACTTGAAACTGCTTTCTGTTTTATTTTCCAATGAATGATCACCCAAGGGTTCCGGAAAGAGGATACTCGGGAGTTGAGGTAGAAAATAGAAGGGTGGGAGCGCAGTAAGGCGGGGCTTCTTAGGACTGGCAACACAAGGGGTCCTGAGCTAGCCTGAGGACTGGAAAGGTACCCATGAGAATCACGCAGAGGTCTGTTTCTTTCACTGGAACTGGGTTCTCCACAACGTTTTCCTGTTTCGATGAGCAGGGGCATAGTTACTGTTAAAATGAATGTCAAATGCATCTTTCCTGAGGTTTTCATTAAACATGACATGCAGTGTCTACAAGTCACAGTTACACAAAACCAATTTCCTCAGATGCTGGTGTGATTTGAAAAAAAAAAAAAGAAAGAAAGAGAAAAAGAGTCCACCCTACTTCATTTCCTTGAAAGAAAAATGTTGGCATCAGTTGAACTGTCAACACCAACAGCTATAAGCAATCACCCCCAGACAGCCACTCTGAATCAAAGAGTGAGAAGTTCAATTCTATTCTTAAGTGAAGAGGAAGAAGGTGGATGCATGACACGTTCTTTTGCACCTTGTGTTCTTAGGTTAGGGGTAGGTAAAGTGTCCTCAGTCAGTCTGTAAAGTATCCAACGAGCCTGTGTGACCATGGACAGACCACAGGGTTACTACTGTGGGCTTGAACTCAAAGCCATAATCCTGTTCCCATCTGAAATCCAAGCAAAGCCATAACCCTGTTCTCATCTGAACCCCAAGCAACACTTGAGCATCAGAAACTAGACCACCCTTCCACTTCAGCTTCCTTGTGAAGAAACTGAGATGCTAACGTGTGTGATCTGCTCATTGAGAGGTTCAGACAGCATTATGAGAATGGCGCTGACCACATCCGGTACCCCAGAATAGTGATAGTCTGAGCCAGTCTATCCATAATCTCCTCTACCTCCTCTCTCTCTCATTTTCACTTCATCTATAACTACAAGCCCCCTATTCCCACATCAGAGGACTGATCTCCAAAATATATAAAGAACTCAAGAAATTAGACATCAAAACTCCAAATAATCCAATTTAAAAATGGGGTACAGCTCTAAACAGAGAATTCTCAGCAGAAGAATCTCAAATGGTCAAAAGACACTTAAGGAAATGTTAAATATCTTTAGCCATCAGGGAAATGCAAATCAAAACAGCTCTGAGATACCATCTTACACCAGTCAGAATGGCTAAAATCAAAACACCAATGATAGCTTATTCTGGAGAGGGTGTGGAGTTGCTGGTGGGAATGCAAACTTGTACAACTACTCTGGAAATCAGTATGGCGGTTTCTCAGAAAATTGGGAAACAACCTACCTCAGGACCCAGCAATATCACTCTTGGACTTATACCCAAAGAAGGCTCAATCATACAACAAGGACATTGTTCAGCTATGTTTGTAGCAACATTATTTGTAATAGCCAGAACCTGGAAACAACCTAGATGCCCCTCAACAAAAGAATGAATAAAGAACATGTGGTTCATTTACACAATGGAATACTCAGCAGTAAAAAACAATGACATCTTGAAATTTGCATGCAAATGGATGTAACTAGAAAAAAACCATCCTGTGTGAGGTAACCCAAACCCAGAAAGAAGAATATGGTATGTACTCACTCATAAGTAGATACTAGCTATAAAGCAAAGGATAATAAACCTATAGTCCATGACCCTAGAGAAGCTAAGAAACATGGTGAACCCTAAGAAAAACATATCTATATCTCCCCCTGGGAAGGGAAAATAGACAAGATCTCCTGACAAAATTGGGAGCATGCGGATGGGGGGGAAGGGAGGACAGACGGAGAGGAGGAGGGGTAAAAGAGAAGGGGGAGGAAAATTTGAGGGAATAGGATAGTTGAGATGGAGAAAGGACAAAGATAGAGAGCAAAAAAATAGATATTTTGATTGAGGGAACCATTATGGGGCTAGCAAGAAACCTGGCACTAGAGAAATTCCCACAAATCCACAAGGATGACCCAGCTAAGACCCTAAGCACTAGTGGAGAGGGTGCCTGAACTGGCCTTGTCCTGTAGTCAGATTGATGACTATCTTAAATGTCACTATAGAACCTTCATCCAGCCACTGATAAAAACAGAGGTAGAGACCTGCAGCAGGGTACTGGGCTGGGCCCTCAAAGTCAAGTTATAGAGTGGAAGAAGTGAGAATATGAGCAAAGAGGTCAAGACCATGATGGACACACCCACTGAAACAGTTTACCTGAGCTAATAGGAACTTACCAGCTCCAGTCGGACAGGGAAGGACCCAGCATAGGATGAAACTAGACCCTCTAAATGTGGATGACAGTTGTATGATTGGGACAGACTTCAGAGCCACTAACAGTGGGACAAGGAATTATCTCTACTGCTTGTACTGGCTTTTTGTAACACGTTCTCTTTGGATGGATACCCTGTTCAGCCTAGATATAGTAGGGAGGGCCTGAACCTTCCCCAGAGCAATGTGCCTTACCCTCTCTGAGGAATGGATGTGGGGTGGGGTGGGGGCTAGGTGAAAGGAATGGGAGGAGGGGAAGGAGTGTGAACTGGGATTGGTATGTAAAATGATAAAAGATCATTTGCTTTCTTTTTTAAAAAAAATTAAAACAAATAAAAACAAGCCAACAAAAAAACTCATCTACTTTTATGTAAAATTTTCATCGTTTAAAAAATCCCAGTTGCCTATCAAAATGTAAGGCAGCATACAAATTCAAAGAAGCAAAGCGCTGTTAGTCCTCAGCTGGCAGGCTTTACTTTAAAGCCCTCAGCCTCTGAAGGGTGTTGCTAAGAGGCACGCAACGACAGACACTCTTTCTATGTTCTCGTTGGTTCTTTTTCTCAGATCATTTCCAAATAGAGATCCTCTGTGTGTCATTTGTGTGTCCAAATTCAGATTGCTGCACAGGATTGATCGGAGCCATGTTCAGTGTGTGACCTGCTGTCGCTGTCCCTGTGCTAATCAGGGTCCTGAGACATTGCCATCTGGAATTTGGGGGCTATTCTACTTCGAAGGATTGCATTTAACACTGGCCGTGAAGTTTGCAGACTTCACCTTAGAAAGGCTTGGTGCACACAAGCCATCCTCCCACGAAGTATGTCACGTGCGAAGGTGTCTCATTTAGTAATTTGTGCTCTGGGCTAGCATCCTGTTTTAGGAAATCAAGTAAGGAAGAGCACTCTACTACGCCCGCATTACAACCACACAGAGAGACACAAATCTATTTCCTTTGTTATGTACTAAGCCTTTCAACTCCTGCTCAGACATATGACCAGCTGTTCACTGGCATTCTCTGAAGACACTAAGCAGAAATGTTTTCTCAAAGAGAAAACGTTTGTCAGCAAGGCTCCAATCAGCTTTTACGGCTACTACTTCATAAGGAGTTAAAAGGCTTAATAGCATGCTTCTTTGTAGATGCACAATGACAATTTTTTTCCAGTTGTGTTCTAAAATTGGCATTTTCAAAGCAGTGGGTATTTGTGTGTGAAGTGGTTCAGGCTGCTAGTACACCGAACGGGTCTTGTGAGGTTTTAAAACTGAAAAACACATTGTGGTTTAGGTTGAGCACATACACAGGGGCTTGTCAAGGAAGACAAAATTACTATTGCCTTAAGAGTTGCCCTGTTTAGCTATCATCATAGAGAAACTTCTGTCTCCCCATCGGGGCTAAGGTAAATAGCATAGATTAGCAAGAGGACTATGGACTAACTAGCAGTACCTTTGGGGTTCCTCTCCTTAGTGTCCTTCATGTAAATACTTGATACTGGGGTATGAGAAGCTCCAGGCTTCACTCATGGTTCCTCAGAAAACTTCAGCAGCTAAAGCAACCAAACAGAACCGAGTGTCTTCACAAAAGCATATGAGCTGGGCATTAAAAGGCAGAATTATATTTGCTTCCATGGCTGCAGCTCTAAAAGATAGTTCAGAAGTCTAGAGTGGGCTGTCGGAACCAGCCGGATGTTGATGATATGGCAAGGTTTTGAGTCTGCACTGGTTAACCAGTACCATGACCAGGTGCTGATTCAGGTTACCCATGTCGTAGGCCTTTTCTGAAGATCAGAGGTAGTTTAGGGATCATGCTACAAAGATGGGGGGTGGGTCTGTTACCAAGGCAGTGTGGTGTCACCCAGGAAACCCTTCCTGGTGCAAATGCACTGGATCCACTTCAGTGCTGCATCTTAGCCCATCATGCCCTAGAGACCAGAGTTCCACCCTGCCCCTGAGTACCATTCCCATAGTCCCATAGCTCCTTTTTATACTTCATAGGGACAGCTCTTGTACCTTTCATACTTCATGGTTAGTACTCTCCAAAGGACAGCCCTGTGTCCTCACAGAATTACACATGTCAGAGAGGACCAAAAGGGACCTGCATATGACAAGATGGGCTAGTGCTGTCAGTGACCAATGACAGTAGTTGTTACATTAAGTAACCTAGCAATTAAGCTCCCAATATGATTCACATTTCCAAGTTCAGGCAAGAGGTGTTTGAGAGAAGAGATCGTTTGGGTGACGTCACCACAGGCCTAGCAGACTGCAACCCTGCAGCTCACCTACTCTGATGCTATAATATCTGGGTATAACCACGATACCTGTGCCCTCTTCTGAACTCAAGAAGCCAGACGTGGGGTGAACCTCTGGCCAGTTCTGAGGCACCTCATCTCTCTGAGGTCCTCTCTCCTCACTAAAGATGTCCCTGTGAGAACACCAAGTGAGGTTGGATGTGATCTTAGTGAGATCCTGGGAGCCTTGCGGGCTCTGCAGTAGCATTGTTGGACTGCAGACCTAATTCTGAGATGTGTAGGTCTCCATTCCCACAGTGCTAGTCTCCTGGGCCTGTTGCCCATAGTGAAGGCTGGGGATTTCTGGAGATGAAAAGAACAAAAGAGACCTCTATCCAGAATTTGTAGGTTCCTGTCACTGGTATAGCAAAAGCTCAGAGAGGAGGTGTGGTAAGGAATTGAGAGGAAATGTGGTACGGCATGAAAAGGCAAGCTCCAGAGGGAGGGGTGGTTTCTAAAGAGCACCCTAAGTTGGCAGCTTCTCTTGGGGGACTTTATACAGAATTGGGAGCATGGTACAATGCTGTGCCTGTAAATTTTGACTAGGAGGAGTTGACAAGGAATATGTAATTTCTTCATCAAGAAAGGGTGCAAGTTAAATATCAGATGCACTATATTCAGTTGTCTGGGTTTTTTTCTTAATTTTAGCCAGTTTACCAATTAATAGACTGTAGTGAGGAGCTGCGGGCAGGCCTGCTTTTCATCCCGCCCAGCTCCCGGCCTCCTGGCTAGCTTATGCCCTGAAATAACAACACACAAATTGTATTCATTTAAACACTGCCTGGCCCATTAGTTTCAGCCTCTTACTCACAGCTTGACTAACCCATATCTAATAATCTGTTCAACACCACGAGTGGTGTTTTACCGGGAAAGATTCAGCACGTCTGACCTGGCGGCTGGCTCCATTGCGTCTGAATCAGAGAGGAGAAGCAAGGTGATTGCCCAAGGCATCTGCCTCACTCCCTTCTTCCCAGCATTCTGTTCTGTCTCCTCCACCCACCTATGTTCTAACCTATCAGGCCAAGCAGTTTCTTTATTAATTAACCAATGAAACAGCAGATAGAAACACTCCTACATCAATAGACTGTGTTATTCACAAACATATCTGGCTTATAGCTTAATGTTTCATTCTATTTTCATTCATGCATATGTGTTCTTACAAATATCATGATTTTATTTTTCTTTACAGATGAAGCTGTTTTACTTCCAAAGCAAAGCTCGGCTTCACCGTGTTGACCCCACCTCCAGGCACCATAGAGTTGATAGACGGTAAGTCTCTGCTATTTACAGGAGTTTTTTGTTTGTTTATTTGTTTTCCTAAAAGTCTACTTGGTTAAATATTCTTTAATGAAAGGAGTAAGTTAAAATTCTTTACGGAAAAAGGGGTGCTTGGCAAACAGTGACCATGGTCAGGGCTCAGGAAAGGACAGAAAATGCCACATGCTCTAGGGAGGGAGACAAGGGGTGCGAGCTTCCTCAGGGTGGGTAAGTCTAGAGATTTAATGTGTAGAATTAATAACATTGTGTTGTATGCTGAAAATATGCTAAGAGAGCCAATTTTGGCTGTTTTTACCAAAGGGTGGTGGCTATAACCACTTACTTACCTGTAGTCATTTTACTATATATATGTGGATGTGTGAATGACATGTATGTACAAATCAAAACCTTAAATACATCTGGTAAAATGAAAGATAGAAAGAGATTAAAGAGAAACACAGGCAGAAAAACATGGAGACAAGCCAGAGACTTGGAGAAGGAAGATGGGGGCAGGTAGCGGAGAAAAGAACCCAAGCATGGAGTTTAATTTACAGATTTGAATTGAATTTAACTCATTGCTCTATCAATTATCTCTAGTACATGCTACCATAGTCTCTTTAAATCTCCTATCCTCTACTAGATAGTATCATCATCGCCACGTTGATATAACAATGTATTACCAAATTTTATAAGGAACAATAAATACTGTTTGCCCAGAAACGTTCCACTAGCGAAAGCTCACCAGGACCTGTGGAAATGCTTCTGGGAAAAGGATCCAGAAATATAAAGTGCCAGTAATGAGGGAGAATATATGAGCTTCAATGGGCAGAGAGGAGAGAGACCAAGAGTCCACACAGGACTGGCCCATGAGCAGAATATCAGGGACAGTGAGTTGGAACACAGCCAAAACTCAGCATGAGTCACACCGCGTGGATAAACATTTCATAATACTCTCCACCTTCCATCTGGAGTCTCCCTACTTAGGAGGGTCAGGATGCTGAGACCCTCGATCAAGACCAGGACTGCCCAGGACCTCCAAGGTGATGTAGATGTGTCTTCTATCTATCTGATGATTTCACTGGTTAGTTAATAAAGAAACTGCTTGGCCTGATAGACTAGAACATAGGTGGGTGGAGGAGACAGAACAGGAAGAAGGAAGTGAGGCAGATGGCTCAGGCAATCGCCATGCCTCTCCTCAGTGAGACAGACTCGATGGAGCCAGCCGCCAGGTCAGACATGCTGAATCTTTTCTGGTAAGACACCACTCGTGGTGTTACACAGATTGTTAGAAATGGGTTAATCAAGATGTGAGAATTAGACAACGAGAGGCTGGAACTAATGGGCCAGGCAGTGTTTAAATGAATACAATTTGTGTGTTGTTATTTCGGGGCATAAGCTAGCCATGTGGGATCCAGGTGGGATGAAAAACAGGCCTGCCCGCAGCCCATCACTACACCAAGGATTTAAGCCACCTGACCCATCCCGGGGAATCTTGGCTGGAGGAAGACAACTGGGTCTTGATGGTCTCCCTTCCCTTCCTTTCCTGGTGGTGTTGTAGCCACGTTCTCAGTGGACAGTGAGGGGACTATTGTTCTCACCTGGACCAAGACAGGTATGAAAGGCAAAGTCTCCAGGCTGAAGACCAGGAAACAGCTGGCTAGGAGGCATCATTTGCTTGCTTCTGAAATCCTCTTACAGAGTCACACTGTCCCCTCCCAGTCTCCCTACACACCTGTGAATACAGTGGTGACTTGGCTTTGCTGTGTGTGGCAATTACCAGAGTTAAGATGATGGTATGTTAACTTGTAAAAATCTGATGTGCTACCTTCCCAGCTTTTAAAGTCCTACTTTATTTGGTTATTTATAAGACAATTTAATTTCAGCTATAATTGCCTTATGGATTAATTATCACAATGATTATATGAATATTTAATACAAGTTTATGTGTTTACAGAGAGTATCTTGAAAATTAGCTGCCGCGTATCAGTTGGCTAATCTTAATAATTTATATTCATAAATGCAGTTCACGTTCATTAGCAACCACCGCTGGAAAATAATGTGAACATATTACTGAAAGTACCACCACTGGGAGTTACCGAAAGTAATTATTTATGCAAATATTCAGATAGTTTAAATGTCTGGGAACTACTTAGATAAAGTCTCTTTTCTAGTAAAGTTGGAATTCTAGAGTATTTAAAAACCATCACCCTTACCACTCAGTCCCAAACTTCAGTGTGACCTGATGCCACTATGCTCTGGAACCCAAATGACTTTAGTCTTAGTGGCTTGTGGCTTTCTACCTTTGACTTGCTTTCCGTTTAGCATCCCCAGGGATCCAAGGAGCTTGACTACATGGGATACATTTCAGTGATGCTTTTCTCAGAGTGGCAAGGACAAAGCCCACACTTCTCTAGTCCCCTCTGGCAAGTGTCTAAAATAAGACATGTTGTTTAGAACTCTAGACCATCCCCTCAATTTCTTCTTAACCCACCCCTTTCCCCTTCCTTATACCCCCTGCCCCCATGCTCCCAATTTTGTCAGGCAATCTTGTCTGTTTCCAATACCAGGTGGGTCTATATATGTTTTTCTTTGGGTTCACCTTATTACTTAGCTTCTCTAGGATCATGAACTATAGGCTCAATGTCCTTTGCTTATGACTAGTATCCACTTATGAGTATGTACATACCATATTCATTTTGGGGGGTCTGGGTCATCTCACTCAGGATAGTGTTTTCTATTTCCATCCATTTGCATGCAAAATTCATTGTTTTTACCACTGAGTAGTACTCTATTGTGTAGATGTGCCACACTTTCTTTATCCATTCAAGTTGAGGGGCAACTTGAGGGAATGGGATAGTAGAGATGGAGGAAGGACAGATATGAGAACAAGGAAAGAGATATCTTGATTGAGGGAGCCATTATGGGGTTAGCAAGAAACCTGGTTCTAGAGAAATTCCAGGAATCCACAAAGATGACTTTAGCTAAGACCCTAAGGAATAGAGGAGAGGATGCCTGAACTGGCCTTGGCCTGTAGTCAGACTGATGATTATCTTAAATATCACCATAGAACCTTCATCCAACAACAGATGGAGACAGAGACAGAGAACCACATTGGAGCACTGGACTGAGCTCCCAAGGTCCAGTTGAAGAGTGGAAGGAATTAGAATATGGGCAAGGAGATCAAGACCAGGAGGGGTTCACCCACTGAGACAGTTGGCCTGAGCTAATGGGAGCTCACCAACTCCAACTGGACTGGGAGTGAACGAGAATGGGATCAAACTAGTCCCTCTGAATGTGGTTGACAGTTGGGGCAGACTGAGGGGCCACTGACATTGGCACTGGGATTTGTCTCTACTGCATGTACTGGCTTTTGGGGATCCTATTCTTTTTGGATGTATACCTTGCTCAACCTAGATGTAGTAGGAAGAGCCTTGAACTTTCCACAGGCAGGGTGCCTTGCTCTCTCTTAGGATTAGAGAGGGGAGGGGAGGGAGGGTGTGTGGAGGGAATGGAAGGAGGGGAGGGAGTGGGAATTTGGGTTGGTATATTTTTAAAGTACTAAGATAATAATAATAATAATAATAATAATAATAATAATAATAATAATAAAAGAGAAAAAAAGAACTCTAGACCATCCATCTGCCTGAGAAGTGCACCTTGGATCACTTGGATCACAGCTGCATATGGTGCAGGCCACAGCTTATCTGTGACTTCAAGGTGATCTGTGCCGCCCTGAGGTCTCTGGGAATTGTCCTTAGCCTGTGTCAGGAAAGAGCCTGGTGTAAATTACCTGAGGCTAAACTCCTGTTTATCTTACTTGTTGGAGGGAGAAATGCCACCCCTGAGAAGCTGGTCCTGGGTTGTATTTCTTAAAATGCAGGTTGTGCAAGGCAGGAAAAGCAAGCTGGTAATCACCACTCTTCCACGGCCTCTGTATCAGCTCCTGCCTCTGTTTTCCTGCCTTGAGTTCCTGACCTGACTTCCCTGGATGGTGGATGTTAAGCCATAAACACTCCTCTCCTAAAGTTGCTTTGCAGCAGGGTCTTAATCATGGCAATAGAAAATCTAACTAAGACACATGATTAGAATTAGAAAAACAGAATCTTTCTATCTTCTCATAATTTGTGGTTGTAGGCTGTATTCAGTTCTCCCTCATTCTTTAAAATTTATTCCAGCCGGGCGGTGGTGGCGCACGCCTTTAATCCCAGCATTTGGGAGGCAGAGGCAGGCGGATCTCTGAGTTCGAGGCCAGCCTGGTCTACAAGAGCTAGTTCCAGGACAGGCTCTAGAAACTACAGGGAAACCCTGTCTCGAAAAACCAAAAAAAAAAAAAAAAAATTTATTCCTTTCTATTCTGTTTTTCACACGACACTGACTGCACCAAAATGCACATTTGTTTACACACACACACACACACACACACACACACACACACACACACACCTTTTTTGTCTCAGTTCCACATGTGAGGAACCCAGACTTACGGATTTTTTTCTATCTGTGATTATGTGACCTTTGCTTATTGTTATACACTCTAAGTTCATCCATTTTCCAGCAAATTTTGTGATCTAATTTTCCCTCTGAGTTGAATAGCATACACACACATTCTCATTATGCATTCACCTGATATGTTGATGGGCAGCTAGGGTGATTCCAATGCTTTCCTATACTGAATAAAGCAGCAACAAACATTGAGAGTGCAAATATTTCTGCCATAGGGCATGAATTATCTGGGTATGTTCCCAGGAGCAAAACAGCAGGATTAACAACCCTAATTAGGCCAAGCAGGTATCTAGACTGTTGACGACTACACACAGAATGTATACTTTACAACTAGAATTCCGTAAGAGTGCAATGCAGGCCTAGTAACTCACTATTTAGGCCAATTGCTGTCTGCGCCTTGGTCCAGCCTCTCCCTCACTCCCTCAGGTGGATGTCACCAGACTAAGGTGAGAAGGACAGTTCCCATATTGGCAGGAGATAACCAAAGACTGAAATGAGGACCAAGGGAAGCTGATCTTGCAAAAGTTTCATTGTCTCAGAGAGTGCTTGGTGGCATATCATGTCTGATTTCCTTTGACCTACCCAGGGAATTATGCCCAGAGCATCAGCCGCTAACCTTCCTGCTCACCCAGACCATAATTATGGCTCCTGTAGCAGTACCATACTCCAAGGGCTCTACACACTTTATGCCATTGAACTTTGCAAATGACACATGCACCCACAGTATTGTCCCCTTGGGGATCCCAGGTCCAACTCTAGTGTCAAGCTGCAACTTAACACATATTTGCGCACCTTTCTGAAGAAAACTAGGCGAGCGGTTTAGGTGTTAGATCTAAAGCACCTGGTCGGTCCTATGCTTCATAAAGTTCATTATTTTCAGATCACTCCAGATTGTATTGGTTACAATGTGACATCTTATTCTAACGCCAGCACAGACCTTCCAGGGAAGACAAAGGATACGCCTTTCTCCCTTTCCTCTTGTACGGAGCGTAATGGCAACACCTCAGCCACAACCTGACTGATATCGCCGCTCCTTTCCAGCACCTGGGATTCATCAGACATGAAAAGTGTTTTGCATCAACCTTTCTGAGTCAGAGCAGTCACAAGTCTCTCGCTTCCGCCGTAGCGACTTCTTCATTGGTCCATTTTGTTCAAGTGATGAAATACATTTACATCCTCTCAAAGGAGCCCCAAGGAATTTAGAAAACCTTTTTAGGTTCAGGAGAAATGCAATAAATAAATAAATAAATAAATAAATAAATAAATAAATAAATAAATAAATAAGGACTTAGAAAATTTAACAATTCTACTTGTACCATGGGAGAATCTGAGAACAATAGGGTGGCATCTGCCTGCTTTGTAAGAGACTGCTAATGTTTCCACTTTCATCAGGCAGATAATACAGCTTACTAAACCCACCAGGAGGATTTGTTTATCTTTAGCTGAAAACCTGTTTCCTTGTGCATGTTGAAGGGAGCCCTGGAACCCCACATGTGCACAAGCCTCATTGTTGTTCAGGTGAATTTAGCCCCAGAATCCTCCCTCTGACCCAACAAATGCCCAAGTAGGTGTCCATCCTCTAAGAGGCAGTGAAACCTTACCTGCCAGCCAGGGAAGTGCTCGGGAATGTGCATTTCACACCAGCCATACCTCTGGATAAGTTCTCCATCCTCTCCTTCCTCTCTTCTCTACTTCTTTCCCTTTCTCCTTCTCTGTTTGTGGTTTGGGCTCTGCTCTAGACTTGCAGAGCTGGTCTGCCTCATAGATTCTTTCTCTAGGTCATCTTTCAGGTTCTAAACTGTCTTCACAGGACCTTTTAAGCCCATACTGGTCACAGGCTAGTGGGTGTATTACTATGAACAGAATTTGTTACACCTCAGGACACTGCTATTGGATGACTTCAAACTGACCACAGATACTGAAGACTTGTGCTCTGGTGGATGGAGACAAGATCTCAGGTTAGGATGCTTCACTTGTTTCAAATCCAAACATTCATGTAGCAAGCCAGTTGCCCCTATAGATGCCGATAACACCAACTCCATTCTTCCATATAAACATACAAACTCACAAATAAAAAGCAAGCAAGCAAAAGAACGAAAGAATGAACACCTTCTTAAATTTTTCTTGTTGTTGATGATGCTAGAGAAATCTTTTGGTGCTTAAAACTGTTCACTGTTCTTTCAGAGGACCTGAGTTCAATTTCCAGAATCCACATTGGGTAGCTCACAGCTGCCTGTAACTCCTGCTGCAGGGATCCAACATCTTCAGCTTCTGTGGACACCTTCACACGTATGATATTTATTCATACAAACACAGATACTTTACAAAAACTAAATCTTGAAAAATGCTGTCTATGTAGGTTAGAAGATAACACAAGCACAACTAAATTACAAAAAAGTTCAATGTGTATGTGTGTTTGCGTGGGAACATGTGTAGTAGCATCCATAGGACAACTTCAGGTGGTGTTCCTCAGATGTCACTTGACTTTGGTTTTGAGACAGGGTCTCTCACTGACCTGTACCTCACCAAGTAGGTTGGCCTGGTTGACCATAGATTCCCACTGATACAACTATACCTGCCTCTTCAGTGCTGGTAAGGTGTATACCACTATCTTCATCCTTTTCCCCCAATTAGGTTTCAGGGATTGAACTCAGGCCCACATGGTTGCAAGAAGAGTATTTCACCAACCAAAATGTTTCCCCATTTTCACTCAAGCTAGGAAGAGCATTTCTTATTATTAAGAACAGGAGAGAACCAAAATCTGTATCCTCATAGGCTGGGATAGGTCAAAAGCCCAAGAAGAGGAGGGCTGTCTAACTCTTCCTGCTTCCACACTGGAGTCAAGAAGAGGAAGTTCCAGGGTTGATAAACTTTCTGGCCCCCTGGGCAGAGGCAGACATGCCCTTGGCCTTTTTAGCTGGGGTGGGACATCTTAAACGAGCTGTAACATGATGGGCAGAACAAACAGCAGAATCAAGAGTTCACATACACACCTGCTACTCCTGCACCATCACAATGGGAGTGAGCCATTGACTCACTTGCTAGCTTTCAACTTGAAGATGCTGACTGTATGCCAAGTCTCCAAGAGAGGATTTAATAGGAACAAGATAACAATAATATAGTAATGGTCTAAGACCCTTACTAGAAACAATGGGAAACAAATAAGAAAACGTCTTGGAAAAGAGAACTATAGCTGCACACACAACAACCTTGGTGTGTGTAAACTCTAAAGCAGAAGGTCCTCATTGTGCCTTGGCCAAGCCAGTGTCTAAATCTGAAATAAACCAACAGTGGAGTGGATGCTGTTTAACCAGCAGAGTGACTGGTGGACAGTAACAGACCTGAATTGTGCAGATACGTCAGCACCACAACCACCAAGCCCTTAACTGCTGCTCTCCTGCTATGACTTGGCGTTCTTCCATCAAGCAGAGCTGACAGATGCCAAGGAAATGAGAACTTAGGCATATCCTATAAATAACATGTAACCTGGAAGAAACCTGGGCACCACCATGCCCTTCATTCCCACCACGGTTAGCCTCATTGGTTACCAAGGCAAACAGAAAAATAAAAGTTAACTCAAATCTTAATCATTCCTGTCAGGTTTCAAAGCCTCACCAGCCTATTGCCTACTGACCATGAAAGACCACAAGAGATTAAAGGTGGTTGTGTTCCCTCAGAACAACTAGGGAAGCTCCTGAATTAGGGAAGCAAAGAAGAAAATAGACCTCAGACTCAATGAAAGCACAGAGTTCATGGTTTTAATGTTTTGTAAAGAAAAACCTCAAGGGTTGGGTACCTCTATAGTCAGGAGAGGGGTCCCTACCATTTTGCTACCCAAGGCACCAGAACTTACAGCTTGTAGCTGCAATCTAATCACTGTAGGCAGCTATGTCAAGAGTTGGGAAATTTTATGTCTACCTCATGCCAATTCAGTCAGTATTCCAGCAATGACCAGTCAAAACCTGGGCCTGCACACATCTTCGAAGTTCTGTGAGTCTTGTAGTGTGAGGAAGGGTCAACGTGCATGTTTGCAATATGGAAATTAACCTGCAAGTGGCAAGCATAGCAGCCTCACACAATTGTTTTTACGTATTTGGAGGGGCAGAAGGTATAGTAAACAGTGTTGAGCCGAGAGCCAGCATCCTGCACTTCTAGCACCTCTGCTGTGTGATGGGATTTTATAAAAGCATCCTGGAGTCAGTCAGGCCTGGCTGGTGTGAGGGCCCCTTTGTGCTTGGAACAATGCCTCCCCTTCATCTCCAGAGCAAAGCGCTCATGGGAAGAGTGAGAGCGTCTTGATTTGAAGATACCTTAAAAGCAAGGTCATTTCCAGAGACTTGAATCTGAAATGCCTCAGGTACCTTTAGGTGGAAAACTCACCCTTTATATGCTAATTAAGCTGTTCAAAGCATAACTCAGCTGTTTAAAGGAGAAGAATATTTTAGAATATTAGTATGCAGAAACTTGATGGCTTGAAACAAGCAAGAAGCTGCTGTAAACTCCGAATCTTGGGTCTCAGGATTGCCCTGGTCCTGCTAGTGAGCCGAGCAGTCCATGGGAGGCCGAGGAGCCCTCTCTATCCTTTCCACTATTTGTATCCTACAGACTGCTGTGTGAGAGCCCATGTCCAATGTCTACAATGGAAGCAGCCCTGAAACACCAACTTTTGGAATCACTCTTTGTCCGGGATTCTTTTCCTCTTGATGCGAAGAAAAACGCTGACTAATGTAATTTAGGGGAGAAAAGGATTACTGTGGCTCACTGTCCGTCATGGTAGGGAAGTCACCACGGTGGGAGCTTCAGTCGCTGGTCACATGACACCCATGGTCAGGAAGCAGTGAGCTTCCAATGAAGGCATATTGCTCGGTTTCCTCTCTCGTTTTATTTAATCTAGGATTCAAAGCCCAGGAAACTGTTCCACCCACACTTAGGATGGATCATCCAAAGTTAATTAATGTACTCAAGATAACCCCACAGATGAATGTAGAGGGCTGCCTCTTAAGTAGTTCCACTTTGTACTAAATAAGATCTAAAATATTTTATAGGAAGGCTAATTTAATCCCGGTGTCAACTCTGTGAGGTAGACATTGTCCTCATTTTATCACCAAGGTGTTTGATGAGAAAACAAACACAGGACCCAAAGTAACTTTGGGGCTGCAGGTCATATGATGGTGACATTGAGTCGTGAAACAAAATTGGTGGCTAGTACAGGACAGAAAGAAAGAGGAGTCTTATGATTCTCCTCAGGACACACTCTTAAGAACCTAATGGCTCTCACTAGGCCCTACCTCTTAAAGGCTCCTCTGTCTTCCAATGGAACTATGCCTGGGACTAAGTCCCCAAGTTTCTGATTATGTGACAGTCTGGAATAAATCAAGCTAAAGGACAGAAAGATAATGAGTGGAAGTGGAGGCTGGGACACTTTTCCCACAGAGAGACACTAGACAGACTGGAAAAGAGTTGGGACCTTTGGAACCTTGACTGTGGTGGCTCACCCTTGATGCATTGTCAGCCTGTGAAACTCAAGCCCAGAAATGAATCTGGCTTCCTGTAAACAGTTTCAAAGAGGAAATCATTGGGTTTGGCTGTCATAAGCTATAATAACACAATGAGGAATCAGGTACCGGAAAGGACAAATTTCAGCATCTACTCCTGACGGGACATGTTGGAAAAAGCACATTCTTCCTGTGACTCTCCTTGAATAATAACCATGGCTACAACCCACTGTGTGTAGATGTCAGGAAAAAAAGCAAAGATCAAAACAACAGCCACAGCAACAACAACAAAAACTTTTACTCTAGTGTCAAAGCTGTGAATGCTAAGAATAGACAAAGATTTACGTCTCAGAGGGAATGTGTATGACAAATAAAGAATGAGGCCCCAGGAGCAGCGCTGTGTGGAGAGACCTGGGAGGCCATAGCCTGGTTAGCATAGCTGCTCCAATCCGGGTGTCTGGGGTTTGGACAAGTGCCCATGCTCACATGTGAAGCTAATAGGATGAAGAAGTAGGATGGAGGTCACAGTGGCAGTTCTGAGGCAGTGGTCACAACTTTGCTGTGCTGTCTGTAAGTATTTCAAAGCTAAGGGTTAAGAGCAAAATAATCTCAGGCATTGAAGCTCTGCAATGTCACAGTTTTCAAACGCTCACATCAGTAAAAACAAAAGCATGAAAATAAAATTTATTCTCAGAGGTTATAAAGAGATCAGTAAAGTGAAAAGAGAGAGAAGAAAAATATGTTTTAGTGATTAACTGATAAAAACAGTAGATGTCATCAAAAAGCTAAATCTTGGTCTTTGCAATAGCAAAACAGACAAAGGAGAAGGGAAACTAGCCGAGCAAAATCAACCCTTTCTTACAGGTGGCCTCTTTTAAATGGGGAAGACATAAATGTTTCTGTGAGAAATGGCAGAGGGAGTGGAGGCATGGCTCGCAAATCTGAAGCTGGCATCTGGAGGCAGAATGAAGCTGGTGATGAGCTACACAGCAAGCACTTGTGTGAGCATCCTGGCATGAGCACAGGATGCTTCCAAGAGAGGAGTCCAGCTCTTTCTCTTACCTCAGAGAAAAGGAACCTAAACGAGGTAGGAGGAGGTGTGACTTCAGTAAGCAACGCACTGTGTCTGAACTTTATATGATAACAAAGTGCCTGGTACAGACATCTCTAACTCAAGGTTTACAATGTTTCACTGAGAAGAAGGCAAATGGAGTATCCTGGTCTCTGGTGGCAGGAGCTGTTTCAAATGTAGCTAATCAAGACATAGAGAGACAGTAACCAGAGGCCAGCACAACCTAGGAAGTCCAGCCTCCAGGGATCTTCTCTTGTTAGCCATGCCTACAGTCCTAAAGGGAACACAAGCCCAAAGAGAGCCACCATCTAGGGACTTCCTCTCCCTCCTCTCCCTCCTCTCCCTCCTCTCCCTCCTCTCCCTCCTCTCCCTCCTCTCCTCCTCTCTCTCCTCTCCTCTCCCTCCTCTCCCTCCTCACAACCTCTGGAAAAGCAGCCAGGGCACTTCACCGCTGAGCCATTCGTTCTCAAGTGCTCCTGGCTCAACCATTGAGCAAGTAGTTAATTGCAGCAGCTGCAGCAGGAGCACCTTCATTGACCACTAAATGAGACAAGGCCTTAAAGCTGGATCTCAGGAAGGCATTTCCTCAAATGAGGCTCCTTCCTCTGATGATTTTACCTTGTGTTGTGCTGATACACATAACCAGCCAGTACAGAAGTTATGGGGCCTAAGGACAGCCTTAGCGGCCACAGAGTAAAGGTCAGCCATCAAGCCCAATGTTCACACATTTCTCATGCTCTACTTTGCACTGAGTTGAGTTCTCTGACACAGACCAGTGTATTAATTTAGTCCATAGTTAGCCAAGAGATTGCCCTGCCAGCTACTCCTGATGTTCTGCACTGATGAGAATGGAGGGTACCAGAGCTGCAAACTGTGGTAACAGCAGAACCAAGGTCTACTTCTCAATACAGATGATCTGGTAGTGAACCACTTCTAAAGAGCAGTGGAAATAATTTCACTGCTAAAAAGGGATCATTCAAGAGATTCTGAGGATTTAAAATTAAATTTCTAGTGAATTCTAAAAGCACACTTTAAATTCTTTGATACAACAAAACATTTTTGAAAGGCATTTAAATTAACATAATAGCTATAATTGTTTTTATATTAAATTTTAATTTGTACTGTGTACATTTGTCTACAAATACCTTTTTGTGAAAGCTGTCACCATTAGCATCTTCAGATAAGAAGTTATGATGAATGCTTCTTACTCAAATCTAAATGAAAATTTTTGCCTGGAATATTGTTATATTGCTTTCCCAAAGAGCCTATATTTAAACAGATGTCTATAATTTATAATGCAATAATTGTTTATCTGATTCTCAGTAAAAACTCTTTTATAATTTGTAGTATTTGAGAAATATGGCCATTTGAATGGAAGACTATGTATCTTTTGAAAGTATTCTTATACATAATGAAGATGCTTCATTTAGAATCTAAAATATTTGTTTATGATGGCTAATAGTCATGATGACATTGCTTCTTGATATTTCAGTACACATATTAATAATACAGTATATCAAGTCCTTGGAAAATGGCATGAGATACACAATGAGGAGTGCAAACCCTGTTCGCCTTCTGATGTCATGTGGAGACTTGATGAAAGTAGAGGACTCACGCATTCCCTGTCACTCTGGTTCCTGTATATTTCAGCTAGTCTGACCTCCTTAAGAGGATTCTCACCTCTCAGTAACCCCTCTGTGACTCTAATCCCATGTGGCAGCTCCCATGTCCTTATTGCTCCGTCTTTCAATACCTCTTCTTAACCCTCTAATTGCAGGAAATTCTATAGGCATCATGGGCCTAATGTTTGAGAAGGATAAAGGAAATTGTAACGTACCAATTTTGGGGTCTCTACCCTGTGACAAATTCTAAACTGATGTGTAATGATATTTTATTTGTATTTTAATAAATAAAGCTTTCTTGAAGTTCAGAGAGTAAAACAGTCACACTAATCAGCCTTACCAGACCAGGCAGTGGTGACACATACTTTTAATCCCAGTAGACACACTAGTTTGTCAATGAAACTGGGTGGTAGTGGTGTATGCCTTTAATCCCAGCACTAGAGAGAAATATAAGGTGGGAGGAAACAGCTCTTACTCACCGTCTTACTCTGAGATTCCTAAAGGCAGAATCACCCTTTTGAACTGAGGCAGAGGTAAGAGCCAGTGGTTGGCTGTTTTGCTTTTCTAACCTTCAGGCTAAACCCCAATTTCTGTCTCTGGGTTTTTATTAATCAGGCAACACTGTTGTCTAAGTTAGAGTTTTTATGCTGTAAAGAGTCACCAGAACCAACGCACCTCTTAAAAAGAAAAATATTTAACTGGGACTGGCTTATAGTTTCAGAAGTTTAGTTCATTATCATTAAGGCAAGAAGCATGGTAGCAGGTAGGCAGAAATGGTGCTGGAGAAGGAGCTAAGAATGCTACGTTTTGATCTGCAGGCAGCAGGAGCAACTGTCCCACACTAAGCACAGCTTGAGCATATGAAACCTTGAAGCCTGCCCTCACAGTGGCACTTTTCCTCCAACAAGGCCACGCCTCCTAATAGTGCCACTCTTTATGGGCTAACCATGAATCTATGGGGTCCCATATGCTGTGGGATAATGTTCTTGTTCTTTGTAAAGATTTGTTGCTCATATTGATTTAATAAAACACTGGCAGAGGTGACCAGACTAAAAGTGTTCTGGGAAGTGGAAAGGCAGAGACACTGTTGCCAGCCAGATGCAGAGGAAGCGAGATGAGAATACCTCACTGAGAAAAGGTACAAAGCCATGTGGCTAAATATAAGAATTATGAGGGGGCTGGAGAGATGGCTCAGAGGTTAAGAGCACTGTCTGCTCTTCCAAAGGTCTTGAGTTCAATTCCCAGCAACCACATGGTGGCTCACAACCATCTGTAATGGGGTCCAGTGCCCTCTTCTGGCCTGCAGATGTACACACAGACAGAATATTGTATACATAATAAATAAATAAATAAATATTTAAAAAAAAAGAATTATGAAATATAAGATTATTTAAGAAATATAAGGTAAGAATAAGTATAGATAAGAATTATGGGTCTTTTAAAGTTGTACAAGCTAGTTAGTAATAATGAGCTAGGGAGTAATAGGCCAAACAGTTTATAATTAATATAAACTTCTATGTGTTTATTTGGGACTGAATGGCTGTGGGACAAGAGGGACCAAAACTTCCATCTA
The DNA here is from genome assembly GCF_903992535.2 of Arvicola amphibius. Taxonomy (NCBI): domain Eukaryota; kingdom Metazoa; phylum Chordata; class Mammalia; order Rodentia; family Cricetidae; genus Arvicola; species Arvicola amphibius. The sequence continues at coordinate 105,301,998 of NC_052048.2, read as the reverse complement.
CAAATGGCACCCAACCTGGGTCAACTACATCCATGTGAAATCTAAGAGTGCTTGGGAAGGGATTATAGACACAAAATAACAGAGTCCAGCACATCTTCTTGGTAGCAGCATTTTCTCAGGTAGCCTTTGTTTGCTAGAGGCAAACATAGGCATGGCTCCTTTAAGAGAGATTTCCTTACTTAGTGTTAGCAGCAAAAACTACATAGCTGTTTTAAGAGGCTCTGCTACCAAACATTTAAATGATGTGTATGAACAGCCAGTGGCATGCACCTAGAAACTTCAGAGTTTGTGGCAATAAATGTGGCTCCTGCCAGTACCTCCTCCATAAAGCTAGACTCTCATGAAGCCAATGAATGAGGTGGAACCAGCCACTAAAGCCACTGCTTTAATCCTAGCCATTTCACTTAGCAGATTAAAGACTCATGTGGCCAGAAAAAGATAGAGATATACAATTGATGTAGGAAGTTATTCTGTCTTTGTGTTGCTTTTATTGGTTATTGAATAAAGAAATCGCTTTGGCCTGCGATAGGACAGAATAGAGCTAGGCAGGGAAAATTAGACTGAATGCTGGAAGAAAAAAAGGCAGAGTCTGGAGAAGCCATGTAGCCCCACCAGAAACAGATGCTGGATGCTGGATGGAACTTTACCCAGTAAGCCACAGTCATGTGGTGATACACAGATTAATAGAAAATGGTTTAACCAAAGAGCTAGCTAGCAATACACTTAAGTGATTGGCCAAGCAGATATTTAAATAATAAAGTTTCTAAGTGGTTATTTTGGGTCTGAGCAGCCTGGAAACAAACAAGCAGCCTCTCCCAAAATACAGTAAAGACAGTTTCAGATAAAAAACTCTAAATGGTTTACAGTTTGTTTAAAAATATACGTAAGCTTATGAAAGAAAAGGATAGAGAAAGTCCTAAAAAAGAAATAGAGTAATAAAAAAAGCCATGTAAAGGTGGAAAATACATAGAAAGTATAGCGAGTCTGGATACTGTATGTTCTTGTGTTGTCTTTGAGTTGTTTGACTGCTGAGGAAGGAGTAACAACAGCTGCTAAAAGACATTTGATTATAAATGCTGATAAACTAATACAACCTATATATTTTGAAAATGCCTTGACTTCAAAATTTAAGTCAAAAAATGTTGCTTTGGAGTAGAGATTTTGCTTTTGTTTCCATAGGAAACAAGAAGCTCTGGATTCATTCTGGGCTAAGAAAAATCAGGTTTGATCTATGAAGACCCCCTGAAAAATCTCTAATAGGAATGGATGGACCAGATGATCCAACATCTCAGAGCATCTTTGTTGCAGCTCCCTTTGAATTCTACATCCAGAATATCTTCAAGGTTACTGGATACATGATCCAGCCTCACAGAATACTCCAGTCAGGATTTGACCATAATCCTAAACTTTCTCAGGGTCCCCCAAGGATTACTAGTGCCCCTCAATCAGCAGGAAGTAACATAGAAAACTATGCCCACATTCCCAAAAAACAGATTATGTATGTTTGTCTTTGTTTAGAGTGGTGGTTACAAGTTGTTATGGATAATTGTCAGGAAATAAAGTTAAACAAATAAGATTAGATTTGGGGTTCTTGTTTAGAAAAGAAAAAAGGGGGAGAAATGCCGTGGGATAGTGCTCTTGTACACTGTAAAGACTTGTCACTTGTATTGGTTTAATAAAAAGCTGACTGACAAGTAGCCAGGCACGAAGTATAGGTGAGGTGACCAGACTAGGAGAATTCTTGGAAGAGGAAAGGCAGAGATACAGTTGCTCACAAGATGCAGAAGAGGCAAGACGAGAATGCCTTAATGAGAAAAGGTGCCAAGCAATGTGACTAAACTAGATAATAATTATAGGTTAATTTAAGTTGTAAGAGTTAGTTAGTAATAAGCATAAGTAATAGGCCAAACAATTTATAATTAATATAAACCTCTGTGTGTTTATTTGGGTCTGAATGGCTGTGGTACTTGGCGGGACAGAAACTTCAGTCTATACCCATACCTATTCAAATCACCACAGCTCTCCTGCTCTGCTTGTCATTTAGATTAAAAAAAAAAAACCTAAGACAAAAACTAAATTGAGGAGGAAAGTATTTAGTTGGCTTACACATTTCAGTTCATCATGAAGGAAAACCAAGGCAGAAGCCTGCTGGTGAAAAAAGAAGAGAAGCACTGGAGAAATCCCGCTTTCTGCTTGCTCCTCACTATTGCTCAGTTTGCTGCCATGTACAACTAAGCACGGCACGTCTGGGATTGTCACCTGTAGGCTAGGTCCTCTTCCATCAATTAGTAATCAAGAAAATGATAAATGATTGGCAGGCATTCCTATAAGCCAATCTGAATGGAAGCAATTCCCTCGCCATTTAAGGTTCCCTCTTCCCAAGCATGTCAAAATGACCTCCAAGAATACTTACAACATGAGCCCTTTTAAGAAGTATCATTTCTCCCAAGACACCTAGATAAAAAGGTAAAACTGGAATTATATAACATCTTTCAATGATATCCATTAACAATACAGTGAGGACGAAGCAAAATAGAATGTAGAAAATCTTTAGAACCACATGTAAATGGAGAGAGGCTGTATTGTTAGTTTGCTTGAAATTTAGTAAAGAATTACCTATATTATCCCTCTCAATATCAAAGAAGTAAAATCTATTACCTTAATTTTCTAAAGAATGTGCAGCGTCAACTCTGGGCTTTGTGTGAAACTTCATCTGTTAGTGTTCAGATGTTTAGAGAGATAATGAAAAATCAGTTTTAAAATTTACAAGAAGAAATTAAAATGTTTTTTTCTAGTTTAGCAAAGTAATAACTGTTGACTTATTTCACCAGCTGTAAGGTAACCTGACAATCTTAACCTTCTGAAGTCAATAACTGAACTGCAAGGTGAGCGTAAGCCCCATCTTCAGGCACTGGAAATGCCTCTTCCTGAGGACCAGGACCCAGCTGGAGAGAGGAGCAAGCTTAGCAATGGCTGCAGTGGCTCCAGAATGCTTCTACAATAATCAGTTTCCCAGGGGAGCTCAGGGGCACATCCCATGGTTGCCTACATGCCTATGACTTTGTCTATGACCCTGATGCCCAAAGAACAGTGACTCTTGCTATAGAGTCCCTGGTGACCAGGTGCCCTGTGGCTTTTGCACAGCTGCTCCAATGTGTCCAGGCTTTGGGGATACTCATGAAATAATGCGGTTATCTTCCTTCTCTGATCAGGTGGGGTGTGTGTTATTTCACTCGCGGTCATTAGGCTGCATCTTCTTTTCTCCAAATTCTTTTATTTGTTTTGGGCTGTGTTGTTTTAGTGTTAAATATTCCAGGCCATTTCCACAGGTGTAAGTAGGTCTTTGTAATATATAGCTCCAATTCATCTTTGCTCATGGAAAAGATGTAATTATAGTTTCATTAGAACTTGCCTCTGGGTATTTTTTTTATTGTTCTAGTGCTGTATATAGCAGCATTCCACAATTTCACTGATTTTTATTTTTCTTTTATTCATTCAATAGTTAATTTCACTTAACAGCTGACCACTGCAAGTCCATGATTGATTTCTGCACCAGAGGTTCTTATAAGCCCATGACCAGCACAGATCCAGGCAAGGAAGCCTAGGTCTCATAGGTGAGATGAAAGTGTGATCCCAGCTCACCAGTTGCTACCAATATACCTTGAATGTCTTTTAAACGTCATTTCTTATGTTAGTTTTTCCTTTCTCAAGTATTTGGCTAGGAGACTCTATCCTCATCATTTCCCTGTGTGATGAGAATGGTGGGAACCCTACTTCCTGACTCCCGAAGCTGGTATCATCTTCTCATACACATTCTCCTCTGACTGTCTTCCAGCACAGGGTCATGACTGTAGGGAGCTGACACATAAGATCAATTGATGTATGAAAAGAGCAAGAAGGAAAACAGGAAAAAGCCAATGGATCACAGTTTCTAAGCCCATCATCACCCAGAACAGACTACTGACATCTTGTCTTGCCCAGCCCACTTTCCCCTTGACATGTCCCCTGTAGTCTCCTCACACAAAGACACACCAGGTAGTCCCACCTGCAGAAGCTTATCCTGTTTCTGCCTTGCAGGTAAAGTGACAGACTCTGTGATTTTACCTGGATCACATCCAGTTTTTTTCTGTAAAACCTTTTTTTTTCTACTGCACAAAAACCCTGTAATAATTCTGATCACATTCCCATAAGCTTCTAAAGGGTTTTTCCCCACTATTTTTAAGATCTCTGTCTTCAGAACAATGCCTGGGTCTCGTGTCAGTGCCACCCGTTCTCTGGGACCTTAGACAGAAGAACTGCTTGCAGTTGGTGCAAAGTAAACATTTGCCTATTTTAACTGGTTGTCCATCCATTAGCACACTTTAAACAAATAGATTTACCGACTTTTTAAGTCTGTATAGCATAAGTTTACAAAGTGGCAAGTATTTTAATATCCAATGGCTTCTTTTCCATAAGCATTTCACTCACAAGGATAAACACAGTAGGTCCCTCCCACCCCCGCAATTTCATTTGCATAATAGATTTAGTGGCTAATAAATAAATGGGACTGTGAACAAACATTTCTTCCCTTCAGGGGCAGAATTATGTGGTTCTGTTCTGGCAGTCATTCACCGGATTTTTAAATCAGGTTGGCAGTGGTTCAGAGTCCTTATCAACATGCAGTAGACCTGAGAGCAGAGGAAGGGGAACTCCTTGAGCTGTGTCCTCGTTTGTCACTGGTGGGAACTCACTGACCCATACCCACCTGGGATTTTGTTCAAGCTTTCCAACACCCAAGAATGTGTACCAATCCGTGAACATCTTGTGGATTTGGAAAAACCCAAGGAGCCTCAGAGTGCAGCCTGTCATCACAAAACAACAAAAGATGGAGCTTTCCTTTCAAAAGGGAGAAAAGAGATCGTTTGCTCTTGAAGCATTCAAGAGACCATGGCCTAGGGACAAAGCTTTAGGTTACACGGGTTCCATGTTCTAATACGGAAGCAGTTTCATGAAGCTTCTAGTTTTATGGAATGAAAAAGCTTAAAATCCATTGTTGGCTGCGTCACAGCGGAAGGCAGAGTGCGATGGAGAGAGCTTTTCTAGGGGCTCCGTTACCATCGGATTGCATCCTTAGCTCTGGGGTTGGTGGAAGCTAGCAGTCTGCTAGATTAACAGATCCCAAAAGGCTTTATCGGTCAGTCACAGGATAGCAGTTCCAACACAGAGGCAGGCAAGACATGGATATCCAAGAGGCCAAAGCTGGCTCTGGATCTGTAACATTCCAACTCTCTACATCCCTGCAGATCTAATCAAACAGTCTCTACAGACACAGCTCCTTTCCAGGAATTCTTTGCAAGCCTTGTGTGCTAATCCAGGAGGGACTGTGAGAATGTAGATTGTAAGAATGGAGGTTAGGCTTCAGGCTCCCTGTACCTGAGGAGCAGCGGAATTCACGTCTTCTTGGTCCGTCCTTTGTGATACCAGCCACCCCTGAGCAGATGCATACATCCACATAGAGGAAAGGACCTCTGTAATCTTCCCCAGAATTCACAGATTGGCGATCACATAGCTGATCACCCCGCTACTCATTTATTTGCAGTAACTTGACAGTTTGCTTTTAAGATTTTGAGCCATTCATTTTCATTTCCTTTTCTCTTACAAGCTAACAGTGACAAGAAGGACTGTTAATAAGGTGACAGGCATTGAATGATATTGTCTGGCGTGGAGCAAACTCACCTCACATAATTGCCATGGTATTTTTAGGCTTTTCCTATGAATCCTTCCACACTTTATCCATGCTATATTCTACATGCCTGGAAATCCCAATGGGATTGTACGCATTCCTAAGGCGTTATTTGATAAATATTGCTCTGCTCTCAAAAAAAAGTTACTAAATACTCTCATCTTAAGACATCAGTCATGATACTCCAGAACAGTCTACAGTAGATTCACACAAGGAAAAATGATCAAGGGTCCCAGCTCATTTGGGGGCACCACTAAGTGACTTTATCTCCAATCCTAACTTGTAATGAGATTAATATTGGAAGAAATATGACTTGGTACAAATCTCTTTTGCCATTTGGTAATGGAATTGTAAGTGACTATCTTTAAGGTCTTTTCTATTAGTCTCTTCACAAAAGGTTATATAATTTTGAATTATATCTTAGTGTAAAATGTGAGCAGGATTCTAGGAGTGTAGGGCTGAATTTCTGAGCCTCATGCTGCTCAGGCTTAAAGTCTGGGTTATATTATCTTGAACAATACTCATGCAGTGCTGAAACCAGATTTCAACAACTGTGGAATTAATTTCTCCTGCAATTTTCCAAAAGATTATTTTATCAATTATTCATTAAAAATATGATTAACTTGGTATAATCTGACCGTGGAAGATGCATGTTTGTAAAAAGGCCCTTGGTCTTCTGTAATATGAAGCCCCTAGTGGTTTGTGAAAAATATCCAAGGCCGTCTATTCAACTGTCAAGTTCTGGTCATGAATATGCCCTCAGTAAAATACTGTGAGTTCAGGGTAGTTCCTGAAAGATTTTTACAGGTTCTTCCTCTCTGGAAAGAAATTCATAAATATGAATGATCTCCTCCATTAGCGAGGCATGACATTTATCTTTATATATTAAGAAAGTGAATCAGCTGGCAACATATCCCCCAGGAAGAACTGCAGCCACATCCTGGGAAAATGTCATTAGCCAGGGCTTCAGCAATAGTAACTGGATCAGCACAGTCAATAAGAGGAGACTGAACTTCATTCTGTTCCCAGGGCAAAGCACTAGGAAGAACTACAGGCATCTAAGGAATGCTGAGAGCAGGAGAAATTGTCTTCCCTAGGGAAGAACACACTAATTGGTTGTTCAATAACAATTGGTCAGCCCTAAAAACATATATAAAAGTAACATTATACAGACTGAGCTGATGTAGGAGAGTCTTCTGTTTGTGTTGATTTCATTCGTTAGTAAAGAAACTGCCTCGGCTCTTTAATAGGTGGAGTAAACAGAACAGAATGCTGGGTAGAAGGCAGTGAGACAGACGCTTCAGGCAGTCGCCATAGGGAGTCGCCATGCCTCTCCTCTCTGAGATGGACGCAGGTTAAGATCTCTCCTGGTAAGCGACCACCTCGTGGTGCTACACAGATTACTAAATATGGGTTAATTAGCCAATAAGAGGCTAAAACTAATGGGCCAGACAGCATTTAAAAGAATACAGTTTCCGTGTAATTATTTTGGGTGTAAAGCTAGCTGGGTGGCGGGATGCAGCCTCTCCGCTCCATCAACACTGAGCAGGTTATGTTTAGAAATATATGCATCTATACATACATATATGTAAAAATGATAGCTATATATTGTGTCTGTATGTATTAAGCAGACCTATTACAAGCAATGATAGTGAAATTGTTATGAACTGCCTCCCCACAAAGAAAAGTCCAGGACCAAATAGAGTCACATCTGAATTTTATTAAACTTTCAAGAAATATCTCATTCATGTGAGTTCTTCTTAATTTGTTTCACAAAACAGAAGGTTATGGAATACTAAGAAATTCATTTTATGAATCTAGAATTATCCTGATGCCAAAACTAGGTAAAGACACTACTAAAACATTAAAAGAATGCTACAGATGAATTTCTTTGGTGAAAATGGATACAAAACACCTCCACAAAATGCATTCAAACTGAATTTAAGCATAAGTTACAATCATACATCATGACCACATAAATAAACTTAAGGGCAGAAACCATATCTTCATTTTAATCGCTGCTGAAAAAGCATTTGAAAACATCCAACCTGCCTTCATGATGAATATTCTGGAGGCTTTAATAATAGATGAAATGTGTCTCAAAATAATAAAGACTATGACAAAGTTATAGCCAGCATCATATTAAATGAAGAAAAACTGAGAGCATTTTATCTAACGTCAGGAATGGGCCAAGGATGTCCATTCCCTGCTATCTTATTTGATATAATACTTGAAGTCTTGGCTATAATAATTAGAAAAAACAAAGACATAAAGGGATAAAAATAGGAAAGGAAGACATCAAACTATCCTTATTTGCAGATCACATGATTCGTTACTTAAAAGATTCTATTGACACTATCAGAAAACTCTTGTACCCAACAAACACAATAAAGTTGGAAGATAACAACAAAAAAGGAGAAGCCTTAATTTATCCCAGCAATGTACTCTCAGAGAAAGAAATTAGGAAAAATATTCCAATCAAATACCTCAGGGTTATACATCTAAATAAAGAAGTGAAAAGCCTCTACATTGAAAGCTTCAAAGCTGAAAAATGAAATCACAGAAAATACTAGAAAATGGGAAGACATTTCCTTCTTCTGAACTGGCAAAAGCTAATCATGTGAAAATGACCTTACGATCAAAATTTTGACACCATATTTTACAGGCTTAGGAAAAAAAAAGTACATGAATTAATATGAAACCACAAAAGAACACAAATAGCCAATGCTATCCTAAGGAGTAAGGAAACAGCTAGAGATGTTATGATACACAGTCAAATTATACCGTAGGACTGCAGCTATAAAGGCAGCCTTATTGTGGTATAAAATAGACAAGATCAACGGAATGGAGTAGAGGACCCTGAAATAAAATGACAGACCTATGCCCACTTAATGACAAAAGAGAAATAAACATATAGTGGTGGGGGAAGCCTATTTAACAATGATCCTGATGAAACTCTATTTCTTCCTGCAGAAGAATAAAATTAGATTCCTATCTTTCACCTTATACAAAAAGTATTAAAACTGGATCAGAGACCTTCATTTGAAAATGGAAACATTGTAATTTATAGGAAAAGACATAGGAGATACTCTTCTAGATATGGGGGAAGGAAAGTCTTGTCTGGGGAGAATACCAGTAGCAGAGAACGTAACCCCTAGTCTAAACGCGTGGGGTGACATGAAAGGAAACAACAACCAGCAAACGGACACCTCCCAAAATGAGATAAATCCTTATCAGGTATGCTCCAGACAATAGGCTGATATCCAGAATTGTCAAAAAAATAAAACTGCCAATCAAAAATATTAAACAAAGTCACAAAGTCTCAGAAAGAAAAATCATATCTTCTCTCTTATATATTCAGTCTAGTCAGTTATATACGGTTATATTTAGTAAATGTGCATGCTTTACAGCATAATATATACAAAAAGAAAAAGAAATACTGAGTATTGGAGGAAAGACTGTTGGCAGAAGGCTGCTTGTTCATTCCTGGCCACCCAGACTTGAAAGAACCACACAGAAACTGTATTAATTAAATCACTGTTTGGCCAATAGCTTAGGTGTCTTTCTAGCTAGCTATTATTTTAAATTAGGCACTAACATCTTTTGCCTCTGGCAGCTACATGGCTCTCACTGACTCCACCTACTTTCTCCCAGCAAAAAGTTTAGCTTTCCTGCCTAGTTCTATTCTGCCCCATCACAGGGCAAAGCAGCTTCTTTATTTATTAACCAATAAAAGCAACACATATACAGAGGGACCTACCCCACCAGAAGGACCACATGTGGCAATGAATATGAGTAACAAAAGAGGGCATAAAGACATTGTTTTTCTACTTATAACTCTACCATTTTTGTGATGAGTAGGTAAATAAAATATATTCAATGGTGGAAATATAAAATCCAGTGTGAAGTTCCACTACTTCTTTTCTTCAGGGCTACTCCAGTTGTGCAGAAATTTATTGAGCTAGACCCAATACTACCACTTTTGGGTATATACAAAAAGAATGCTCAACAGTGCCACAAGGACATGTGCTCATCTGTGTTCATAGCAACTTTGTTTGTCATAGCCAGAACCTGGAAACAACCTAAATGCCCCTCAACTGAAGAATGGATAAGGAAAATGTGGTACATTTACACAATGGAGTACTACACAGCAGAAAAGAATAATGACATCCTGAAATTTGCAAGCAAATGGATGGAGTTAGAAAAGATCATTTTTAGTGAGGTAACCCAGACCCAGAAAGACAAATATCATATGTACTTACTCATAAGTGGTTTTTAAACATAAAGCAAAGAAAACCAGCCTATAAACCACAATCCCATAGAGCCTAGACAACAATGAGGACCCTAAGAGAGACATACATGGATCTTATCAACATGGGAAGTAGAAAAAGACAAGATCTCCTGAGTAAATTGGGAGCATGGGGACCTGAAGGAGAGGAGAGGCAGGGAGAGGAGCAGACAAAATTGTAGAGCTCAATAAAAATCAATTAAAAAAGAAATTTATTGAGTTATATAGTCTGTGGGTCTGGTTTTCTTTGGTATGTGATTTTCTTTTCATTTTCTACTTTTATATCAAAGTTTGTTTTTCTATTAATAGTATTTGTAGGGATGTGAGGTTTACAGAGAACTTTGTGATTACATGGATTACTTTTACTGTAAATGGATGCTTTGGTATGTTTTAAACTACTCTAAATATAAAATCTGTTATGAGGGCAAGTGTAGCAGATCCAATAAGATTAAGATCAATGCTCACCCAGTCTAGTCCTTCCAGAGGAATAAACAGTATATAATTACTGCAGGGTGCCATAGAGTTTTGGAAGATATTCCTGTTCACCTCTATATCTTAGAATCATCTGTGTTCTACATGGTGCTTACACTGACAATGGAGGCATGGAGGCACTTTAGAGACACAATCCAAGGTGTCCAAGTTGATCAGCTATATTGCCAAACAAGAAGAGCTTTCAAATCAGACCTCACATCCCTTAAAGTCTGTGGTCAGAACATAGGTCACTTGGCCCAATGTTAAGCATTTTCAGATAAATGATAGGTAGGAAGATGAAAGATAGATGATAGACAAATAATAGATAGATGGATGACAGGTGATAGATTAGATAGATGGATGATAGATTAGATAGATAGATAGATAGATAGATAGATAGATAGATAGATGATAGATTAGATACATAGATGATAGATAAGTGATAATAGATTAGATAGAAAGATAGATGATAGATTAGCACGATAGCCGGTGCTCGGGGCGTGCTTGCTCTCTAGCTGCTCCGACTCGCCGCTCGCTCGCATCGCTCGCTCGGATCTCGTCGCTCGCTGCTCGCTTCGCTCCATCGCGGCTCGCTCGTTGCTCTCGCTCGCTCGCCCTCTACTCTGCTCGCTTCGCGTCGATCGCCGGTGGATCGCTCGGTGCTTGATTGCTCGCTCGATGCCGCTCGCTCGCTCGCGTCGCTCGCTGCTACTTCGCTCCCTCCCTGCTCGCTCCGTGCTCCTCGCTTCGCTCGCCCGCTCGCTGCTCGCTTCGCCCGCTCCCGGTGCTCGCCGGGTCATATGATTGCTCGCTCGCTGCTCGCTTCGATCGCTAGATAGATAGATAGGCAGATAGATAGGCAGATGGATAGATAGAAAGACAGATGATAGATAAGCAGATAAGCAGACAGACAGACAGATAGACAGATACTGGTCCTACCTGGGTTGGCTCTAAGTTGGCTTTGTAAGACTCATCTCTGCACCAAAGTTCTAATAAAGGCTTTTATTCTGAGGTCAACTTCCAGGGATCAAATAATCAGAACAGATCAAATGCTAAGATTTGAGAAGAGATAGCTTGCATAAGAGGGCAATTTAGTGTGCTGACCCACATCATAAAAGTGCAGCAGTTAAGGACTTTCAAACAATGGAATGTTTAAATTTGAAGTTAAGGGGTCAGCAGAGCTGGGTTCCTTTGAGTTCAAGAGGAAAGTATTTGCTTCAGGCCAGTTTTGTGGATGCACCCTCCTGTGCCTCTGCTGTCAGCTTGTCAGCATGCCCCATCCATTTGGATAAAGACAAAAGTTGCCTTGGAATAGAGACCAAGCTACCTCCCTCTAATTGACGTTGGAATTCTGTGAAGATCCTGTTTACAGTCTAATTACATTCAGAGGTATTATATCAAAGATACCAGCATAAATTACCAGGTGGCAGTTTGGCTCATAATGGCCATGAGCTGAGAGAAAACTCTCAGAGTAGTTTGGAGTAAGGAATATAGGAGTTAACCATGTCAAATGGCCCAGAGTCTGCAAGGAAAATGTGGTATGTGGAACCATGAGGCTGCCTGGACCCTAGCTGGATTCTGGAGGTATCAAAAGGTCCGAAAGGGAGTGAAGACCCACTGTTAAAGACATGCTACCCTAAATCTACAGAAAAGACACCAACTATTTGCTACATGACATTTTGCCTGCTGTGAGTCACCCCAGTCTTTTAAAGCCCACTGCCCGCCTTTAGACTGTGCTGGGAGCCCTGGACAGCACTTTTGGTTAATGTTGGATTTTTTTTAAGATACAGCTTCCCATGCACACACATTCCAGGGAATCTCTAAGCTGAAAGCTAAGATCATCATCCTAGGCAATCTCGAAAATTAATATATTTGCTCTTTAAACAGAAGAGCCTTAGTGACCTTCAACAGAGGACAGCACAGATGACAGATGTTATCATTTACTTTCAAAAGTTGGGAAATAATGTAGGTTAGAGCACAGAGTATCTCCTGGTCTTTAAAATCTTCAAGGTTGTAGCATAGTCAACGCTAAGTGTCCTTGATGTGGGCTTATTGCCAAGGTTTTGGGCATTATGATGCCTCTCAGCTGTCAAAGGAAGGAAGCTGAGGTTTTCTACTTTGGGCTCTGTTATAGGAGAGACTCTGTCCTGGGAGCTTGGAAGTGGTCTCCTTCTATTGCCATTGCTGTTCTAAGTTCCCCATGATGCCCACACTCACCCCAGCTCCACACCTGGGTCAGAAGTCAGGCTGCATCTTCATGGTCTTCTTTGTATTTTAGTGATTTTCTTTCCCTTACCTCACTCTGGATGTGTTCTGTATGTCATATCCTGAGGTGGTTAATAGTGTCAGCTTGGCAGGATCTAGAAACAAGCCTCTAGGCATGTTTGTGAAAGATGGCCTGGGGTAGGTTAATTTAAGTGGGAAGATCCACCCCCAACGTGGGTGGCACTATTTTATGGTTTGAGGGTATCAAACTGAGAGGGGGGGAGGGAGGAGGAGGGAGGGAGAGAGAGAGAGAGAGAGAGAGACAGAGAGGGAGGGAGGGAGGGAGGAAGGGAGAGAGAGAGGGAAAGAAGAAGGGAGAGAGAGAGAGAGAGAGAGAGAAGGAGGGAGAGAGAGAGAACCGAATACCAATATTTCTTCTCCCCACCCCCTGTCATTCCTCACTGCAGGTACAACATGACCTTGGAGTCTCTCCCACAAGCCTTCCCATGCTGGGGGTGGGGTGGGGTTATCTGCTTGAACCGTAAGCCAATATAAACCCTTTCTTTCTAAAGTTGCTTCGTGTGGGCTATTTGGTCACCACACGAAACCCTGGAGCCAGGGACCACAGCTCTGTCATATGCAGTATCAAGCAGCTTCAGCTGCCATCCCTGCTGCCGTCATGCCATGCCTCCACAGTAGGGACACCCCGAGTAAGATGTGAGATTGTGATACCTGTCCATCCTTCTATACGCAGGAGGCTCTGCGGAGCAAAGAGGCATACTGACCCTCACGGTTCAGCGTCATTTGTGAAACAGCATGAATTCCGTGAATAGACTCTGACTGTATACGAAGGGAGCATTGTCTCAACAATCCTCTGTAGCATCATCTTGGCTCACCTCAGACACATTTCCCCAGCTAGAAGTCGAGCTCTCACACCTGGATGGCAGCCAGTCTTTTTTTATATTCCAGAACCACGAGTGACCTTAATACCTCCTTTCTGGGAGGCAATACAGTGTTGCTGGAGACAGTGTAGGATGGGACACCGTGGGTCAGTGCCTGACACATGCCAGTCTATGGTCAAGTCACATGCGCTGTGTCTTCTTTCTGTTTTATTTATGACAGACAGCGTTGTTGTCTCCGGGTGTTACAGGTTGAAGAACTCTAAGAACTGGCTGATTTTTAAATGTCTCGTTCAACTGCCGAAACCTGGACTTTTTCTGTTTGAGCTCAAGGTGAAGCAATTTCATCAAGTTATATGTTTTTGACAAGGTATGTAAAAATGTAACTGAAGTAAGGTACCTTCTGGGATTCCATAGAGAGTTTCAAGGCTGCCTTTTGGCTTCTGCAAAGGTCTTACTGAGAACACAGTGACACCTTTGTCTAGTGCACAAAAGACACCAAGCAGAAAGTGTCGTTAGCACATTGTCAATCGTCACCAGTGAGCACATGTTCAACAGGTCAGAGAAGGAGCCCTGTTGAATGTAAGAGAACCCCCATTGAGGTACCCAAGAGACACAGAAAGGCTTAAGTGGGGTGGGTGGGTAAGCATTTAAGTAATCAGTCCAGTTCGGTGCTGCCAAACCATGCTGACTACTTCAGTCTGAGAATCCTCTCTGCTCCTATTACCAATTCCCAGTCAAGAAGCACAATAATCCTGCTTTCAACAGGAAAAAAGAAGCACAATTCTATTTATCCTTTATCCCTGATCTTCTAAGCATTGTTTTATAGTACCTCTAATACCAACAAGTAGAATTATTTATCATTCTGGAGTTTGAAGCACATTTTTTTGACTTATGGGATTATCTACTTGGCATATGTTTGTATTAAGAATGTTGATATTCATGAGTATGGCAACAGGATCTGGACATTTCTGGCACATAGAACCTTCACCTGGCGTTGGATGGAGAAAATGACAGAGCCCCACATAGGAGCACCGGACTGAGCTCCCAAGGTCCTGATGAGGAACAAAAGGAGGGAGATCATGAGCAAGGAAGTCAGGACCGTGAGGGGTGCGTTCACCCATTGAGATGGTGGGACAGAACTAACGGGAGACCACCAAGTCCAGTTGGAATGGGACTGATGGAACAGGGAACCAAACCGGACTCTCTGAATGTGGCTGACAGTGGAGGAGGACTGAGAAACCACGGACAACGGAGATGAGCTTGAACTCTACAGCATGGACGGGCTCACTGTGAGCCTTGTCAGCTTGGTTGCTCACCTTCCTGGACTTAGGGGGAGTTGGGAGGACCTTGGACTTAACATAGTGAAGGGAACCCTGATGGCTCTTTGGCTTGGAGAGGGAGGAAGTGGGGGTATGGGTGGAAGGGAGGGGAGGGAAGGGGGAGGAGGAGGGGAGGAGATGGAAATTTTTAATAAAAAATGAGAGAAAAAACACCTATGAGTGAGTACATGTGATTACCTCACTCAAAATAATGTTTTCTAGCTCCATCAATTTTGTACAAAATTCATGATGTTATTTTTTTCTGCTGTGTAGTACTCCATTGTTGAAGATAAAAAGCCAAGAGGGCAAGATACAGTTACAATGCAAAGTTAGCTCTACCTTTGCTGTGCATATGATACTAATTTAAATTAAGCCCAATATGCATGATGACATATGATTGTAATATGATCACTAAAGAGGTTGAAGCAGGATAATTGCATAAGTTCAGGGCCAGCCTGGCTGTGGGACAAGAACCTGTCTCAAACAAAACAAAACTAAATGCATAAAGATTAAATAGTAAAAAAAAAAAAAAAGAAGAATGTTGATATTGTCTTCTAATCCACTGGTCCACTTCCACTGACTTAAGCTATCTCTCCAAAGTCCCCAGCATTCACTGACCCTTTAGGTTTTATATGGACATTCATCCTGCATGTACACATGTAAAAGTGTGCAACCATACAGGCTAACATATGGCCAGCTCGGGAGAGGAAACTACTACCTTCTGACCTCAGGGTAAGTAACATTTCCAGGTTGTGCCTTTGGTCCAAAGGGCACTCGAAATATGGTATGATTGTGTGCTCTGGGGTTAGCTACCTATGACAATGTGTTAGAGTCTCACAGCAAGACAGCAGAGCGTCTTTGCCCTGGTCTCTGGTGGAGTTCATCACAGCACTCAGATAGCCAAGGGCCCTTGGTCTCATCCCTCGGTCTTCACATAGAACCATGATCAGTGATGTGAAATCTTCCTGCTACCGCTCTGGAGACACTGCATCTGCCTTCCTGCACTCGCTCAGTCTGGTCTGTTCGCTAGCACAGCAGGCAAAGACCTTGCTAAAGACACTCAGCATTGGCCAACATCACAACCGAAGGTCGGCTAAAAATAGATGCATCATTCTAAAGATGGCCAGTCCAGAAGAGCCACAAACCAGAGAAATCCTCCAGCCAGCCTCATAGAAACTGGTCCTGCTAGGGAGACAAGAGAGACTGGCCACAGAAAGAGGAACCACAGAAAGCAGGTGACTCCTTTACCGCTGACTCCGAGAGTCTCTGACACATGTGGTTAAGGAATTCTGCTTCTGCTCTGTTCAATATGGAGATTAATTTTGTACTGTCTATCTGAACTAGATAGACTGCCACTCTATAAAAGATTTATGGCTAAATTAACAGCTGATTTCACTAATGATTTACTTATAGACCAACAAAAATCAGAAGCATCAAAACGACTTAAAAGTCAGATTTTCTAAGAGTATATATTGTGAAGCTCTGGAAGGGGCTTCCTAGGTAAGAACTATCTGGGGATAAGGTTCAGCAGTGGTATGTGGGGAAACCCAGAAGAAGCTCTCCTGAGCTGTGAATGGCTACCCAGGAACTTATGGAGGATGCCCAGGGTAACCTCTCACACTTGAGCACACACAACAGATGTTGTAGAATTCAACTGCTCTGATCAACTGATTCTGAACCTTCCACTTCTTGGTAGCCAAGACAACAGACCTAAGAAAAAGATTTCGGGTGACCCTAACATGTTCTTAAAATCTGAACTCAACTGTTTTAGAGAAGATTCACAAGAATCCATTAGGAAACAAATAAATTTCTGGAATCCATTAGAAAGCAGATCCCTGGAATCCACTAGAAAACAAATTGCTGGGCATGAATATCACAAGAAAGAAAATGGAAGAAATCCATGAACAGAGAAAACAACACAAGGCTCTAGCACCAAAAGGATGAGACAGTCCTACACTCTGAAAGCATGTTCTGCCGTGAGAGGCAAGTGTTGCTATTGTAACCAAAGGCCTGGGAGGAATATTTCCACCCTGTGATGTAGTTCAACTTCCACCAGGCTTGGCAAACCCAAATGCCTCCAGAAACTGAGTGAGCGCTATAGTCCACACCAGAGTGCACACTGGTTACAGGGGCTTCTTGGGATGCTAGCAAGAGATTGTAATTACACAACACATGAGTTCCTGGGGGGTGTTTCTTGCTAAAAATAAATAAATAAATAAATGTACTTCAGGCTTCCTCCTGTCGGCAGGAAGTATAGGCAGCCTCCAGACCTGATAAACAGGAGCTGCCTCCCAGCTGAGTGGATCTAAGGCAGGAGTTCAAAGAGGGGAAGTGAACACCGGTTTCCCTCTTCTATAGCGAAGCCAGCTTGCAGAGTTGTGGAAGGCACCGTATTTGATGCCTCTGACTTTGACACCGAGAAAATCTCTTCACTCTGTACATCTTTCCTAATTGTCATTGGAAGCCTGGCACTGTGGCTGACATCTCACTTATGAGCTGAAATTGGAGCAGAAGGAACTCTGAGCTCCTTAGAAAGATGAGCTGCCTATTAGGAGGGCCAAATCTGATATTTTCTCTTTTTTCCTTTCACCTGATCTATGTTTCGGACAGATGATTGATGAAAACTAAGTCGTCTCAGCTGAAATGGAGGCCCTCAGGCAAGGAGCTGGCACTTGAGTGAAGAGCTGCCAGACGGTGGGGGAGTTCCTTGCCTGGACCTGTGGGCTGAAGTCTAATGCTGCCAAGTCCTCTTCCATCCTGACCTTTGTACAAATATGTCCTGGAAACATCTGCAGACATTCACATAACATTGCTGTATTAGTAGATGCGTCATAGATTCTGTTTCCAGGGATACTGGCTTCTTCCTTGCAAGTGTTTCTGTTTAGATGAAATAAAAGCAGGTGCCATTGGGCTGACTTGTTGGCCTCTGAGCAGATGAACACAGGTTGCACTTTGAAGTCCTTAGTTAAACTGTGCTTCTCTCCACCTTCTGGATATTCATGAGTCCCAGGAATCCAGCAAACCGCAGCATGGAAAGTTGCCTGTTGGCAGGGTCTCAAACATGCTACATGGGGGTCTCTTAGAGGACCTTGTACCCCTGAGCTGGTACAGACACCCCATTCTGTAGCTCCATACCCTCCTGCTGCTCCAGCACCAAAGTGTAGTTGTTGACCATATCACGCTGCATTTGCGCTGTCCCAATATCTCCTTGCTTCTCAGTCTAGTAAGTGTGGGCATCACCCCATGAGAACCTTCACTATGAGGACAGTAAAACAAAACAAAACAAAACAAAACAAAAGCACAGTCCATCTATCCTTCTCTTTGCAAAAAGGCCTCTATAGGAGCCTCTATCTATGGTGGGAAGCCCATGAGAAGGCAAACATTGCCTTGGATATATAACCCTCTGTCCTGCCTCTGGGCCCACCAGGAGGAGACAGTAGAGGCTTGGAAGATTTGGGAACTTAGTATTTAGGGAGCTTAACTTTACAAAAGGGGAAGAATTTATATTGTATATGCCATCCCTTTATTTGAAGGCAGGAGAGAGATGGTAAAATTTGAAGCTCAGGTATCTCGTCATCATTCTGGCTTACAGGACACCAGTGGACGTGAGGACCAGGTCGACTGAGAGCCTCGGCCATGAGCTCTGTCCCACGTTCCAGGTGTGGATGCACTGGGGCTGTGCGACCTCACCCCTTTCTTTACCATTCTTCGGTTCCTGTTTATTTTCCTCAGCAACAAGACCACAGGGCTCCAAGGACAGGGCTCCAGTAGTCTCCCCTGAAATACTGCTTCACTGCATGATAACAAATTTGAACATCACTGTTCTAGGGGTTCCACAAACAACCCTTCAGTGCGCGCTGTGATATCTAAACTGCTCAACAGCTCGGAGATCTTCTGAGCACCCTCTTCCAAGAGTTCTTTCCCACTAATGCCATGCAGAAACAGTGGGTAGCTCACCCACCCACTCAACTCTGAACCAGGGTGCATATTTGATATCTGAGCCTATGTTAAGAAATGTAGAAGCTGATGCTCAGTGGGCCTAACTGGTGGGAAATCTTGACGGAGGATAGAGAAATAAAGATGAGGACTCAGATGCATTGCAGGTGGACTATGAAGTCTACTTGCTTCAAGATGGACATCATCCCCGGAGACGAGAAGCCCTAGAGAGCAGACAACTTTTCATCTTAAGTGAGATGTGGGCATAGCATTGGGCTGTCACGTATTAACATCCGGGGCCAAGCATTAGGGGATAAACTATTGGAATTAAAATGCATGGTGTCTCTGACTTTGGTCATCTTTGTAAAGGTGGTGGTACTGTCATCCACTCAGAAAAATTATGAAGAACAAGCAAAGGAAAACTTCAATTTTAAAAAGTACAAGCTCAAAAGCAATGTGACCAGGAGGGTTTAGGAATTTGAAATGTGGGAGAAGAGGTCAGAGTCGCAGGATCAGACACAGACCTACCATGGACACAAACTAAAAGCTGGTCACCTAGATGCTACTATACCTGCTGGGCACTATCCAGAAGACATGTGGAAGAGAACTCAGACTAGGAAGGAAGTCTCCTCTGTGTTCTATATGGGATCTTCTCTGACCACAGATTTCAGTATAGTGATTGACTCTGATGCAGTCACTCAGCTGCATAAAAATGGACTCGCAGTTATTGGAAAATTTTGGGAAATATTAAAAAGGAACAGACAGTGACTTTTCTCAGACACACTTTGACTATTTTGCCCATGCAGGTTTTGTTTGAAACACTTAGGGAGCTGCTTTCTTTCTTTAAAGTTGTGAATTTAAAAATCATTTTAAAAGAAATGTTTAGAAATATATTATATTTAGAAATATATTTGTTATGTGCATGATGATCCGAGGGATTTTATATACTTCTCAGCAGAGCAAGGGCATGCCCTGCTGGGACCATGGCAAGCTCCTCGTGAGTCTGTGGTGCTGATTCCGTATACTCTGGAATTAGGGGAGAGCTGAGAATGCCCAGTGCTGATCTTTTCACTTAGCGATCTCTTTATCTTAGATGCTATCATCTCCTGGGATTATGGTTTGTTTATGATCAGGTGCTATCAGACGCTTTCACCCCCTCATGGGGTCCTGCTAATTAAGATGTGTATTCTCAGGTCGGGGCCAAAGTTCAGTAGCAGGCATTTCCCTCCCTCCTGAAAACAAACAAACAAACAAACAAACATTTCTTCTTCCTTTCTCCGGTTTCCAATAATTAAAGTTTTATTAATATGTCACTATTTCGTGGCTTTTATTTTTGCAAAAATACTCAAATGTACTTATCAAAGGCATCAACAAAGCAAAGGATGGTAGCCCTATTTGTCTGAGAAAGGCTGGGCTGGGGTAAAATTACTCAAAGTCAGAATTAGAGAAAAGTAAACTAGGAAGACAAACAAGGAACTGGGGGAATAGTTTCCAATTAAGTCAGTCTTTTCAGAGATTTGGTAACTAAGGAACAATACAACAGAGCCTGTGGAGACCCATGGGAGAAAAAAAAATCATAAATTTCTCACAAAGTAAGCTTAGATATGGGGTAGGGTACTCTGCTGCATTTCCCAGGGTTCTGGGTATCAGACTAGTTATTCTGACAATTTTTCTGGACACAGGAGAGTCAGAGATCTCAGAGCAGAAAACTCACAACTGAGGTAGCACTGATGGGGCACAGCATCACGGAGCCTGCGCAGCTGACCACCAGGTGCTCAGGCATCCCTACCACTGATTCCTATGGCAGAAAAACAGCAAGAAGTAAATGTAAGCAAAATGTTTCCATATAACCAAAACTTTTCTATTTTTGCTGTCACCAGCAGTGTAGAAGTCGCACCAGAGAAGATGTTGAAATTTACCCTGTGTCTGCCTTTGATATTTTTCAGACAAACCTCCTGGGAGCTGTATTTTTGGCTCACACATTACTTAAAATGTGGTTAC
The DNA here is from genome assembly GCF_903992535.2 of Arvicola amphibius. Taxonomy (NCBI): domain Eukaryota; kingdom Metazoa; phylum Chordata; class Mammalia; order Rodentia; family Cricetidae; genus Arvicola; species Arvicola amphibius. The sequence goes on along the minus strand of NC_052048.2, from coordinate 105,281,154 downwards.
AAATAAGATGCTATTCTGTCAAGGATAAATTTATTCTAAGTAAAATAACATCTTCATTTTAAAGTAGTCCTACCCCTGAGATATCTCTTCAAAAATAAGTATCTTTCTTATTTATCTTTATCTTTATCTTATTTATCTTTAGTTCTTTACTTCTTTGTATTGCATTTTAGAGCAGGTTTTGTTCATCCCTTCAATGAATGTATCTGAGCCCTGACCATGCAGATCACTTTATTTAGCCTGATGGATAAGAAAAAGACAAGGTTTCTTCTTTCAGGTTTCATAATGTAGAGATTCTTGCTTATAAATAATTATTCATAGTCACAATAAGGAGGGAATCAGAAAGAGTAAAGTGTGCTAAGAGGGAGGACCACTGAGAGCTTTGGGGACATGCATTGGGATTGTGGCAGAATATTCTCCTGGGACATGTGAACTGAGAATCCCGTGAGTAGTGTGCACACAGGAAAGACATATGAACCAACATAGGTAGAATGATGACCAACTAATAAATGAGAGCAATCTCAACCTCAATTCAAAGTTGAGATGGCAGTTAACAAATAAATTAAAGTAAAAATAAAACTCAGTGTTTCCCTGCCTGTTTGAGATAGTGAGGAGAGAGGCAACATGAGGAGCAGAGATCTAGAGGGGCTGGAGGAGAAGCGGGTGCCATCTCTACAACGATCTCCTGTCTTCTACCTCCAAACATACTCAGCACAGACCAGCAATCTCACTGATAGGAATCCCACACAAGGCAATAGAGATTCTCTCTGTAGTACCTTTTAAATTTCAAAATGACTGGAAATGTTTTTACTATTTAGTCAAAGATCACAGAGAGACAGAAATGATGTGGTGATGAATGTCTATCTGTACCTATTTATATATAGAGAGATCAGCATCTGTCTATATAATTAGAAAGAAATTATATAAGTATTATAAATATGCAACTGGAGAGAGAATTACATAAATATTATGGGTGTGTATTTGTGGAAACTTACTCTAAGATATTGTCTCGCATCACTGAGACAACTTGACAAGTCCCAAGACTCTTGGGATAAGGGCCAGGAAATGGATGTCACAGCTTGTCTGGGGCAACAGAATGTCCTCCAAACAGGGGAAGCTTTACATAAAGGCTTGAACCTAGTGGATGAGGTCATCAGCATTGGGGGATAATAGTGGGGTGACAGATCCCAGGGTTGTTGTCGTTCACAGCCAGCCTCCAGGAAACCCTAGTGTGCTGGTTTGAATGGCATCCCCCATCCTCTCAGGCATCTGAATGTTTGGTCACCAGCTGGAGTCACTATTTGGAAGACCTAGGAGGTGTGTCCCTGGTGGTAGGCTTTGAGAGCTTAAATACTCTTCCTATTCCCAATGTGATTTTTCTTTTTCTGCTCGAAGTTTGAGATATGAACCCTGCACAGTTCATGCCACCATGCAGGTTGCCACCACAATTCCCTGCCATTGTGTGCTCTTGCTCCTCTTAAACCACAAGCCCAAATGAACTCTTTCTTCTATATATAACCTTGGTCATGGGGCTTTAATGTAGAAATAGAAAAGTAACTCAGGCATCTGGGATAACATTTGACCACATATCTTAACAACTAACAGCTCAGCCAAGTTGATAACAACTATAGTACCAAGGATATAAAGTTAAATATCTCACGCTACACCCCAAAGAGTACATTATAGAATAATTAAAATGATGTAACATAGAATTATATAGATAAATATTGAATATATCGATGCTGAGAGAGCAAAGCAGAGAGTGAATGGCAGTGTATTCTGCCACTCGTTATGTATGTATTATGCCTATGCCATTCACAGACTCACGTGCAAGAAGAAAGTCAGAGAGACTTTTAATACAAATAGGTTACCTATCAAATAAGCCTTGTGAAACATTTCTTTATTAGTTATTTAATGTTAGTGCACATGCATGTCTATGTTTGTGTGTTCGGGTGAACATGTGTGTGCAGTTATGCATATGTTTGTATGAGTGTGGAGATAACCTCAGAAATACTGTCTACTTCTTTTGAGGTAGGGCTTCTTGTTGGACAATTAGGACACTAATTAGGACAGACTGCTTGGCCAGAAAAGCCCACGGGGTTATCCCCAGGATTGGGATTATAAGTATACACCATCATATTCAGAATTTTTACATGGTTCTGAGGATTAAACTCAGGTCCTCAGGTAACAAGTGCTTTACCAAATGAAGTCTTCCCTAGACTTTTCAAAATCTGCTTTTCCAAATTATTCTTCTAATATCTTGGGTTATTTAAGGGAAAATAGAGAAATTATTTATTGTCCTCAATAACAACAATATTTGTATACAGACAAATGAATTATAAAAAATTCAGGTATACCCCTCCACAATGGTAGACATAACAAATTAAAGTGTTACCCCAAAATAACTAGCCATATCAGCAATCCAGGCTGTGTTCCAGATCAAATTACCACAGACCCGCAGCTTAACAACAAAGTTTATCCTTTCCCTGGTCTGCCATCTGGAAGCACGAGACAAGGCGTGCCATGGTAAGATCTGGTCGCAGGCTCTCTTCCTGGGATGTAGGTGACTGCTGGCCTGTTCTGTTCTTTCATGGTGAAGAGAAGAGGCTATCTGGTCTCCTCTTCTCGGGATAGCATCATCGGGTCTTCAGACTCATGACCTCATTTAATCCGATTCCTTCCCCAAAGCCCCCACATGCTGGGCTCTGAGCTTCATAAACTGGAGACCTACTCCAGCCCAAAGCAGTTTGGTCAGGTAAGATTTAGCCAGTGCATTCCACGAATGCTGAGATGGAAGAGGTGGAAAAATCACCTTGTGGCGAAGGTCCACAGGACAGTTAGGGAATGACACGTGTGACTTATGAGGGGAGTTGAGGAGAAAACACATCACACGGCAGATTTTGTCCAGACGAGAAGATGAACAGTGTCTTAGGGAGTCTCGACCAGTCTTCCTCACAAAGGATGTGAAAGTCCAGTTTCTTTTCTGGGTTATTTTTATGGAAGAAATATGAGTGTTCGAATACCTTGCTTGGAAGGACAACCCAGACAAGTTCTACAGGGTCTAGCCTCCTCCCCGCCCTACCCCTACTCTGCTGTATTGCTCCTCCCTCTGGTGGAGGTCTCACCCCTGCCTGGTAAGGTCAAATCACCCTATAAAGGACTTTGTATCTGGTCTCACAGTTCCCAGACATGATAGACACTTCAAAAATGTGTGACAAAATAATACATTATTTAAATTCTGGGTTTTTCTAAACATTTGAATAAATTTATTTCTCTTAGTTTAACAGGATTTAGGAAAGTGTTTTAGCAAACTATGAGAGTGAAAGAAAATCTATCTGTTCATACTTAACAGAAACTCACTGGAAATTTTTTTCATTGGCCCATACTATGCTAGTTAATGTAGCTATGAAGATGTCTGCAAGAACTGAGGGCCTTATAGACAGAAGAAATCAGCACATAGGGAACATCCACAGCACAAACAAGACTGTGACTCAGGCCTCAGTAGACTGAGAGCACATTGAGCAAAAATTGTTCTCTGCATTCAGGGAGGGGACCTGGAAAAAAGGAGTGTGGGATCCTGTTGGTAGTGTGTCTGACACCCTGATCCTTACAATCTGGAATGCAAAACTGTGAAGGTCACATTCCGCTGTCCAAGGTAAGAGATTAGTCCTCTCAATGGCCACTTCCAGGATGGCCATATCGCCAACATAGATCCAGCTACTGGCTCCCAGGAAGCCCGTAGAAGAAGAAAGAAGGTGACGGTTTCAGAGGTAGTGTTGAATGGCAAAGAATGCTAATAGTATCAAAATAAGGACACCTCAGCCTCTCATCCTGAGGATTATGTTCTTACGACTGTGAAAGTTAGTGTTTGTAAACAGGGCACAAACTGGAGTCTCCTGGGAAGTGGCAAGTTCAGTTGAAGAATTGCCTGTGTCATATTGACCTGTGAGCATGTGGGGACATTTTCCTGATTAATGACTGATGTTGGAGGGTTTAGACCACTGCTTATTGCTCTACTCCTGAGCACCTGGTCCTAGAATGTATAAGAAAGCAGGTTGAGCAAGTCATGAGAGCAAGCTACTCAGAAACATTCTTTCATGGCCACTGCTTTGGTTCCTGCCTCTGGATTCCTTACTTGAGCTCCTTCCTCAGCCTTCCTTGATGTTGGACTGGGATGCTAGTGGTTTCTAGGTTCAATGCTAGATCCTACCTCAAAAGGTAAGATGAGGAAGATACTCAGTTTTGATCTCTAACTTACACGCACGCACACACACACACACACACACACACACACACTGAATCAGTCCTAGGTGATGGAAGGAACCTAGATTCTACTCCTGCAAGCAAGGACAACAAAAGCCTGTTTCATCTGAATGCCAGTCTTTGAAATGACAGTTAGATGAACACAGGATTTGAACTCTATCAGTTGATTAAATAAAAGAAACTAAATCATCACTTAATAATACCTTCAAAATAAAATACATTCTCAAACTACGAATCAACAGTTATCAAGAGGCCTTAAAATTGTCAGTTCTGAGTAAATTCAGCCATTTGGAAAATTGTAACCACTGAAATGGAAAATCCATCCCAGTGATTTGGAAAATTGAAGCTATTGTCATTCTAATCAATAAAGCTGTTCCCAAGTCCAGTAAGTTCTAGTGCCCACTCTTCCATCTCAGACCGCCAGAGACCATCTCCTATCTCTTCTGACAAAAGGAGATCATGCTTACAATGTAACTACTAAGCAATAGCTAATTCTGAGTAGAGCCCTGTCTTAGTCACTGTTCTGTTGCTGTGAAGAGACACCATGACGAAGACAACTCTTATAAAAGAGAGCATCTAATTGGGGGGGGGGGGGGCAGTGCTTACAGTTCTAGAGTGTTAGTCTATTATCATGGTGAGAATATGGTGTCACTCATGGTACTGGGCAGTAGCTGAGAGTTGCATTCTGATCTACAATGACAGAGAGGGAGAAGGAGAGAGAGACAAAGAGACAGGTAAGGGCTTTTGAAACCTCCAAGTCCACACTCAGTGACATACTCAGTCTTCAACGAGGCCACACCTCCTAATCCTTCTCAAATAGTGCCATTCCCTGATTACTGAGCATTCAAATATATGAATGAGTCCACAATGGGGGGGCATTATTATTCTTGTTGATAAGCCCTAAGACGAAAGAGAATTTCCTGGATCACATACATGAACAATTCATTAAGATCAGATAATCCTAGTGTCCTTATGTGAAGACAGCCTCGTGAGAACATATAACAAAGAGTACCATGTAACTACAAAGGTGAAACTTGGGGCAGCGCAGAACCCCAGAATCCCAGAAGGCAGCCAAGACAGTCGGCATGTCCAGGAGCTGAGGGTATCCAGCTTCAGAGGGAGCACTTCGTAGATATCCAGTTCTGATTCTAGCTTCCCAGAACTGTGAGAAAACATTTTTTTTCTATCTCTGATATGGCAGCCTCAGCCGATGATTCCAAAGACAACCACAAAAATCAGATAAACTTTGCTATAATTAGTGATACACCCCAGTAACCTCAGCATGGGCATCTGAGGCAGCAGGGTTGTCATGAGTTCAAGCCCAGCCTGTGCTAAAGAGTGAGGTGCTATCTCAAAAAAAAAAAAATAAAGTATTAAAATTAACATAAAGACAACAGGTAACTTTTATCCAATACTCAGATCACAGACACAGCGGGTTTCACCTGCCTTAACAGGTGGCTGTGGGGCTAGAGAGACGACCCAGTTAGTAGATTCCTGCTGTGAGAGATAAAGACCTGAGTTTAGATCTCGAGACAGGTGTGCAGCACACATCTGTAATACCAGCACCAGAGAGTCAGCATCTGGTGGATTCTTGGTGCTCACAGCAGAACCAGGCTAAAGGAACTGGTGGGTCCCCATGTTATTTTCTCAAAAAAAAATAATAATGGGTGGAGAACGATTGGGAATGATTCCAGGTGTTGACCTCTCCCCTCGACATACACAGGCACTTGCACCTGCGTGCACACACACATATACATATATACATGAAGACTTGTTGCATATATATATGCATATATATATACATACATGAGTATATATATCACAGAGACAAAATTTAAAAAATAAATAAGAACAACAAATAACTTGTGTAATCTCTAGATTATGAGGGGTTTAGTCTCTAAGAAACTAGTGACTAACCACCTTCTCTAGTTTAATGTCTACCCCCTCGGGAAGGGTGAGAAAACCTGTTTTTCTCACACTGGCTATGCAGGCTCTACAGGGTGCATGCTTTCCCTTTGATCCACTAACTATGTTTGATTTGCTGTTTAACTAATTTATGTTCTCTCCTTTGTTCCACCCTTTCATCTAGTTATTGGCTTAATTTATTCTTCCTTTTCCAACTGCCAGAGACAGATGTTTGCCTTGTGAATTTTTTTTAACCTTTTCTTTTTGTAATTAGGACTTGAAGACTGTAAATTTTCTTCAAGGCATGATTTAATGGTAAGTGGCAAATTTTGATGCGAAAGCCATGGCGTTCATATTGAGTTCATATTATCTATGAATTTGTGCTGTAATTGTCCAACTGTCTATGGGTTATTTAGAAACTGATCTTTAATATCTAAATACGTGAAGTTTAATAGTTAATACTTGAAATTTTATTTTGAGCTTAGTTCTTTTATTATGATAAAAACAAACTCCTATTACAGTCATTTGAAAAACACCTTTGGTCTCTCATCCATAGCAGGCTGTACTTATTTAAATGTTCAATGTGCACCCAAATGAAAATGCCACTCCAGTTTGTGGGTGCAATGTAGAAGACAGGTTGACTTTAAGACATGATTTAAGCCTGTGATCTCCTTCATTTTTAAGTGAGGATATATTAAGAACATATTAGACTTCTTCATATTGAAAGTGTTTATCTTTTTAGCACATAATTTTCTTAGGCTATGTCACTAAGCTTTTGAATGTTATGAAGTGTTGATATCACAAAGCTGGTTTGTGATAAAGCACTGTTGTCGTTATGAAGGCGCCCTTTGATGCCTTCTTCTCTGAAAGACTACTTTGCCTAATACTGACACAGATAGATAAGGATTCTCTCGGGTGCATCTTAAAACTCCAACCTTGCTCTCCTCCATTTCAACCTTTGCCTGGAGGCCTCCGTGCTTTTTGTAAAGAGCACACACCTGCTGTGGTTTTACCCATCCTCAAAGATTGGTTTCCATTGCTTGTGTCCATCCCATTTTGACAAAATAACTGATAAGCTGCACTTCAGTCAGCAGTGTTTCTGTGTATCTTCGATTTTCCCACAGGTCTGATCTTCTTTCCTGTATTTCTTGACTTTCGTAATGCTATGAACATATTTCACCGCTAATTTTTTCTTCACTTCCTTTGCTTTCTATGGTCTTTATTTCTTCTCTTAATGGTTATTTATATTTAAGGTACACATCTTTGTACCTTATGAATATGCTGGAAATATGTTGGAAATGTTGGACAAGACCACATGGCTGCCTGTTGCTTCTGCGCAGATGAGTGCTTGTGGACACGATCTGGCATGAGAGCAGGCTGCCTGAGGCTCAGATGTCAGAGCCCACTGTTCTGGCTGGCTCATGGAGTCAAAGACCTTGGGGAGCTGAAAATGCATTTCTTCAGGAGCAAGAGCTTGAGGAGTACAGTACCAGGCACATGGTGCAAGTTCAATACAATACTGGGGAAATAAGAAGTAAATGAGGCAGATGTGTGGCCCTGATTAAGGAATAATAATAAAAGAACCCTGCTTTCCTTGGCTGTGTCTGGGTGTTCTGGGGAAACCCAACCATAGTCTCTGAATTAAATGTTCCTATAAGAAAAAAAAAAACAAATCAGAACCTCAGCCTGTTTATAATCCACTTACTTTATATTGTAGTGAGAAGCGCCTCTTGTTCTTCCCCGCTACCCGACTAGCTTAGACTCGAAATAATTACACAGAATTTAATCACTGTTTGGCCCATTAGCTCTAACTTCTTATTGGCTAACTCTTACATGTTAATTTAACCCATCTCCATTAACCTGTGTATCATCATGAGGTTGTGGCCTACCAGCAAAATTTCAGCACGTCTATCTCCAGCAGTGGATGTATGGCGTCTCTCTAGCTCTGCCTTCCTCCTCCCATGGTATAGGCCAAGCCAGTTCTTTATTCATTAACCAATAAAAGCAACACATAGACAGAAGCAGCTCCACACCATTATATAATTCTAACTCAATTTATGGAAACAGAAGTGCATCAGATCAGAGAAAGTCTTGTAATTACTTCTATTAGTGCTAAATTAGAAAGAATGAACATTCTTCAACTATTCCTACTGATTTCATTCCCCATGACAATCTACAGGTTTTTTTATCTGAGAGCATCTGTGAACGTCCCTGTCTGAGAGCAGATCCAAGGGTGGGTTTGAGACAGTTGTTGGGACTGATTCCTGGGCAAATGAAATTCTGCTCAGAGTCCTTTCCTGTCTCCATATAGTGAAGAGTACTCTCTATTCTACTTTTCTTTCAGTAGTTTCATAATTTATGTTTCTCACTGAGGCCCTTGATCCATGTAGAGCTGACTTTTGTGCAAGGTGATAAGTAGGGGTCTCATTTCTTTCTTTTACATTCGGACATCCAGCTTTCTGAGAATCATTTGTTGAAGGTGCTGTCTTTCTTCCAGTATGTGTTTTGTTGTTCCTTAGAGTTCTAATTTGGGGGGATATTTTGAGAAGTATTGGTTGTGGTTCTTTAAATGTCTTATGGAATTTAGCTCTGAATCCATCTGGACCTGGGTTTTTTTTAGTCAGGAGACTTTTATTTGTTATGAATCTTGAAGTCACTGATCTCTTCTTGGTTTAATTGTGATGGTTTGGATGTGTCTAGAAATTAGTTTATTTCTTTAAGATTTTCAATGTTAATTGAGTATAGATTTTTTTTAAAAGGATTCCTTATGGTTTTTTTTTTTTCTGAATTTCTTGTTGTGTTTTGTTCTGTTTCTCTATTCACATCTAACTTTGTTCATTTGGGTTTCCTCTTTTGGTTAATCTAATTAAGGGCCTGAAAACCTCTCTATTGTTGTTTTAAAAAGAAGCTCTTAGATTCATTGATTCACTGTATAGTTTTGTAGTTTTTATTTTTATTTCATTAATTTCCTATCTACTGGATTCGGCCTTGATTCATTTTTCCTCAGCAATCACCCCAAATGAATGCAAATAACAGATCATGAACTGGATTCAGTAGGATAAACTAGATATGTATGGAAGAAGTGGTCATGAAGTATGAAATCAAGAATTGGAGGAGGAAGCGGGTAAAAATAATACAAATGTATGCATTCTGATGTATGAAACCATCAAATTAAAAACAATTCAATTAGCAGTCTTAAAGTTCAGCTGAGCACTTAGAGAACCCAATCCTATGGAGAAAACACGGAGAGCCACCTCTGGCTGTTGTTGCTTTTGTTTGTTGTTGTTGTTTATCCCTAACTAAAACCCAGCATTTTCTTTTGATCACAAGCAGGAACTGCAAACCACAGTGGCTCAAACCTTTTCATAACACTGTCTTTAGGAGGTTTCAAGAAAATCACACATGCATCGTGAATTACAGCTTCAAGTTGTTTGTCTTGTTTCCTTGTGATTGCTTTGTTTTTAATTCTGTACGTTTACAGTATTATTCTTCTGGTCTGCCTTCACCGGTCTTCCCAAGAATTCCAACCTCATGATACAGCAGCACTTGGAGAATGAAGAGTGAAGTTAATGGAAGTCAGGGAAGGAACGAGGCCAGGAGAGACGGAGACAGAAAGAAAGACAGAGAGAGGAAGGAGAGAGCACATAACACTGTGTGGATGCACTAAATTCTACAAAGAGGCACACTGTTACGTTGTCCCTACTGAAGTTAAAATGTAAGCCAACAGAAGCCTAGGTATGTAGGAGAAGTCTCAAAGAAGCTCACAGTATCTGGGAAGTGAAGAGGTAGCAAGATAAAGCCAGTTTATGAAGATGAACTTCGGGGGTGACACTTGAAAAGACAAGCAGGAAGTTTTGAATAAATAACACAACTAAACATTTCATGAACAAAATATGATTGGCTCAGAAGAAGACAACATTCAGGAGAAAAGAATAGACATATTAGAAGAAGTAGCGAAATAGAAGATATAAATCCACATATGTAACAATCTTGATGAAAGATTCCAAGAAAGACTCCAGTTAGATTCAAAGAATGTCAGACAGCCTGAGAATAAGTGCACAGCAACATTTAGCAATATGGCTAAATGAGACTGTTGTGCACACAAGGCCTGTAACACTGAGGAGGAAACATCTTTCAGCTGCTTCACAAAAGAAGCTCTGGCGTGAGCTCCTGACCCTAAATACACTCTTGACTTCAAGAGTGTTGTGCTGTGTGGACTTAAGTTGTGTCCTTTTAAATGTTCCTTTCCTTCCTTCCTTCCTTCCTTCCTTCCTTCCTTCCTTCCTTCCTTCCTTCTTTCCTTTTATTTTTTCCTCCCTCCCTCCCTCCCTCCCTCCCTCCCTCCCTCCCTCCCTCCCTCCCTTCCTCCCTCCCTCCCTCCCTTTCTTGTTAACTTTTGAAATTATAATAAAACCTCTTCCTTGGGGAAGACCATTTTTCCAATTTAAACGTTGCCCAGTTACCTGCATCTCTTTGTCAATGGTTGAGGCCTCTTGAGCTTTTCCCCCTTTCTTGTTAGCATGCCTATTGTTTCAGGTCTTGGTTAGGCAGCCATGTTTATGAGACTTCATGGGTAATGATTCTCTGACATTTCTAGGAGACACAATAACACAGCAAACTTCCTGCCCCTCTGGTTCTTACAGTCTTTGCTTACCCTCTCTTTTGCAATGATCCCTGAACCTCGGGAGCAGGATTTGTGTTACACACTGATCAATTGGAACTGGGAACCACAGGATTTTCTGTTCTCTGCATGTTGATCAGTTGTGGTTTTCTGTAATGGTCTCCATCTGTTGTGAAGGAAATTTTCTTTGATGATGGGTGAGAGCTCCACTTATCTGTGGGTCTAAGAATAAATATTTAAAATGTAGTTAGATATTATGCTGGTTTAGTAAAGTGGTGGTTGTAGGTTTTCCGCCAAGATCTATGACTTTACTAGCCCTGAGTATTTGGCTCTTTCCAGTGCAGGGAATAGTTTTCCTCCTGTTGAATGATCCTTAAGACTAATTTGGGAGTTGTTGGCTACCACGAAGAAATGCATGCCAATATTGCACCCTTAGGGTTATCATGTCACACTGGTCATTGTTGTGGTCCTCGGGTATCATAGCTGGGTAGGACAGTTCTTTACTTCCCTCCCTTGGAAGCCAGCTTGGTTCCTTCTAGTATCGTAAAAGTTACAGTTCTCAGGGAGGAGACTTTCAGGTCAGTTCCAGCTTGGTTTCTCTGGGTCCTGTATCCAAAATACAAGTTGGCTTCAGTAACAGGGACTTAATTCTCACCCCTCAGAGGCAACAAAGGCAATAGTCATGGGCTATAATTTCAGGCAGTCTCTTGGACAACTCTGAGACCAACAAGTCAAAAAGGGCTTCTTAATACTGGTGTTTGGCTTTTGTTAGTCTGTGGCTCTTGTGGGGGTCATTATCAAATGGAAAAGTTTGTTAAAGCTATATATGTACATTTATACCGTGACTACATATATTATTGATATTTTTAGCTAGTTAATAGTACAATTCCTTATGAGTTTTTTTAGAGTCTTAATAATGTTTTACCAACCTTTCTCCTCCTTCTGCATTTACCTCTCTCCCTGCTCCCTAATTAAAGCCCTCCTCTGTTTTTCCCATTTACTCCTTAGACATCTTGTACTCTCATTATTCCCCCGTCTACTGCCAATTACCCCGTTTGACTTCCCTTGTGTCTGCAGTTACTCTGTTATATACCTGCATCAGAAGACCTGGAGCTAGAGACCACAGAGTCCTTGTCCTTTGCTAACTTATCTCTGCCTCCTCCCACCCATCTCCACAAGTTCTCAAGAAGGTGGGTCACCTTCGTACTTCAGTCTCTCCTTGCTATCTGATTATTCAACATAGCCAGGGACTGTTGTGTGACGCTTTCCTCTTCTGGATTTGGGGGGGGGGGGGACCACCACCCACAGTGGCTTATTCTTAGTTATGAATGTTTGCCTTTGCTTGACTTGTTTCTTGCCAGCTTTTCTTAACTTAAATTATCCTGACTAACTTTTGCCTCTGGGCTTTCATCTTTCTCTATTTCTGTATACCTTTCTTTACTTCTTTCTCCGTGACTTGCTGTAGAGCTGAGTGACTGGCCCCTGATGTCCTCCTCTCCTTGTTCTCTTGTTTCTTGTTTCTCCTTCTATTTATCCTTTCTGCCTGCCAGCCCTGCCTATCTTTGCTTCTGCTTTGCTATTGGCTGTTCAACTCTTTATTAGGACCATCAGGTGTTTTAGACAGGCAAAGAGTCACAGCTTCACAGAGTTAAACAAATGCAGCATAAACAAAAGTCACACACCTGAAAATAACATTCCCCAACAAAAGACATCCTGCTCGTGTCCTCTATGGAGACAATGTACAAATAAGACTCTAGCTTTGCCATCTCTGGAGTTCTAGGGCCACACTAGAGCTTCATCAAGTTTGTTAAGAACCCAAGGCGTAATTCCTGCCGTGGTGCTACTGACTCACAGATCTGCTTGCAGCAATGTCCACCCCCTTTGTGGCCCATGGTGGCATTCCCAGTGGGAGTTATACCAACCTCTATATCTCTGAGTAAGTTCATGCCACATGCTACTTCATGGGGGCAACAATACAATCATAAGCTATCTCATGAAAAATAATGTTATTCCAAAATCACAGAACCAAAACTGGGTTTGAAACCTTACTATACCTTTTGGTATAATATAAGATAATCATATAAAAGATGCCTAGAGACAGAAAGACTGAGCATTGATGTGTTAAAAAAGGAAACAATAAACCCATTTAGTTGAAAAGAATTAAATATAAAAAATGGTAAGAGAATGGTAAGAGTTTAATACGTCAACTTAAATTTGACATATTAAAACTGTGATTATTAATTAAAATAGCCATAAGCATAATTAATATTTTAATGAAGTTATAAAAAATACCAAAACTAAGCTTAAAAGAAGTGATAGCATGAATAGACAGTTTGTGAAAATAGAAGGATTAAATTAATGTGCTGAATACCCTTCCCAATTGTCATGGTCGGGGGCCAGCCTGGACTATAAATTATTTCTCTGACCAGAGGGGTGGCTTGGGAATAACTGAGGCACAGTTCACACAGCAATATTAGGAGGGAGTCTCAGGGTTCATTCAAATCCTGAAGATCACCTGTGCTTATTATCCAAACAGCTTTTATATCAAAAGGTAAACTGAGGGGGAAGTTCATTAGCATTCTGTTCTGGGGTTGCAGGACATCCACAACAATGTCACATTGACTGAATTAACACCTCTTCCCCAGGCGATCTCCATCTCCCACAATTACAAAGAAAGAGCAGAATGACATTAGCATATCCTGACCCTTTGTTAGGATGGCATCAGTTTGTCTGGGAAGGCTAGGTGACCACCTTCTGGGTGGCAAGTGCAAACTGTGGCCTTAAAGTCTGGCAGCCAAAAAATGTAGAATTGTGGGCCTGTATAATATGGCCCTACACCCAATAAATATAAAGAACTCAAAAAATTAAGCCTGTAAAATGTGGAAGGAAATAATAATAAAATTGATGAGCAAAAAGCCAAAAAAGCTTTTCAAGAACACAGTCCCTACACACACACACACACACACACACACACACACACACACACACACACACGCACGCACGCACACACGCACACATGCATATGCATTCACACACACACGATGAAGTTATAAAATTGCCATTTATCAGCTGTCACAACAATGATAGACATAGTCAAGGATCATCAATGGACATCTCAACTATCACACATGTGACATGACATCCCAGCCCCTATTATGAGATCCACTCCTGCTGATGCTCATATCCCTGTGTCTTTCTTTATACAGGGACTGTATATTTCTGTACTTTCTGAAGTTATGTTAGGGTTTCTATCTTATTGTTTGTTCTGAGGGCGATCATCTGTCTTATGCATCCATTCCCTGGAGGTAAGTGGGAAGAGAAGGATTGAGACCTGATTATGATTGCAGGGCCACCTGATCTCAGAAGACCTTCATAAGAAGACTCTTAGCTCCTGAGTCACAAATACTATGTGTGACAGTTACTCATTCTTGAGGTGTTGCCCCTCAAGAAGTAGGTAACTCATTCATGTTTATGGTCAGAAATGTACTACTTAGTATTTATAATATGTATTACTTATTTTATAGTGGATAAGTCTGGAGTCACTATCTTAACCAAGTGATTTAATTAACACGATGAGAGTTGAAGATTTAGCATCATGCCTTCTAGTCTGATGTATTGTGGTATTTATATATATATATATATATATTCCCAAATATATATTATATTTATATTAATATATAATTATTATATAAATTTTATATAATTAATATATAAAATGTAATAATATATATTAATGAAACAAGGAAGAGAGTTTAAATAATCTCAAAATATCAAGACTAAAGCAGTCCTTGGCACAGCAATACATGACTCTGAGCTGAACCTAAGGACAAAGAAAGCAAAAGAGAATGGGCATTATTAGGAAAATCTGTATAATTTGAATTAATCTTTATTATATTACCAAAAATTCTGTTGATGAAGCATAAGCTTCACACACACACGGATAGGACCACAGTTTGGGTGTTGAATATTTCCCCAAGTCTATATGTCAAAGAGGCATTTTGAATATTCCCCCGAGGTCTATGTCCCTGGGTAGCACCACACAAAGCCCTTTTTCCCTTTAGTGGACAGGACTGATGGTCAGTCTTTCAGCTACTTGTTGTGTCCCTCTGATATAGACAGCTGGGCCTAAGCCGCCTGACAGCCTCTTTCCTTCTGCTTCCAAGAAATAGGCTGATCATATCTTACAGTTAATACTAACTGTCAACCTAAGGGACAAAACTTAGGTGTCACTGCTCTAGAGACAGTAGGACCTGAAGAACAAAGAGAATACATGAGGTGAACTAGCCTCATGCAATAGCCAACTTTATTCAGAGTCCCAGACAATTTATACTCTGAGGGTTAAGAAAGGTCACAAGAATAAAGTTCTCAAGAGTTCAAGCTGTCTACAGTCACAGTCGCAAACTACATGGGACAAAAACATGGTTTTTTTTTTCGTAGAGGCATAAACACTGAATTTAAAAACAGCATCTATCAATGAGTAATCTGAAGTAAATCCACTTCTAGCCTCTGCACTTGGGAGGAGCACAAAAACACATTCCAAGAACAAGTCCTTGTTCTGAAGAAATGAAGTCACGAGACACTTGCCTTGCTTCCTTGGAGTATTATCAGCAGCAGTGAGAATTTGTCTCACAGGACTCCATTCCTGAGCTGGACTCTGACATCTGGGCACATTGTTGAGGTAGTTTCTAGATGGATTTAAGAGAAGTGGGGAGACACACCCTGAAGGAGAGTGGCACCAATGCATGACAGGAGTCCTGGACTGGGTAAAAAAAAAAACAGAAACTGAGTTGAACACCAGCATTCATGTGTATCTGCTTTTTTAGATACAATGTACCAGCTGCACCTAAGTTCCCACTGTCAAGGCCTCCTTACCTTGATGGCTGTGTGCTGCCTTTACAATGTTTCTGTTAACGTGAAATTAAGATAATAGTTAAAGAGACACTGATTCTCTTTGGTGCACATTTCAGAATGAACTCTACATGCACCATGGAAACTTCTGGGCCAACCTGCAAGAAATTCACATCACATAGCCCCTCTCGGGATTTTGGATAGTCAGTGTTTTACTTTTATGAAGTGAAGCCCTAATGCATAGGAAACAGTAATGCAGCTCTTATGAGCAGCCCTTTGAGCACCAAATGCTCAAAATATGAGCTACCACAGTTAAAATCTTGTTGACAGAGGTTTCTGTCTCACCTTGCCCTGCAGCCATTCAGTCCTAAAGAAACACACAGAGGTCTTTATCACTGAGGCATTCTCATCTTGCTTCCTCTGTGTCTGGGTGACAACTGCAGACTGAGCCTTTCCCCTTCCCAGAATTCTCCTGTTCTGTTGTCCCGCCTATACTTCCTGCCTGGCTACTGGCCAATCAGCATTTTATTAAACCAGTATAACTGGCAAAACTTTACAGGGTACAAGACCATTGTCCCACAGCAAAACCTGAATTGTATAGCTTACCAAGGCAGTCTAGTGCAAGCAAAGTATCCTGGATTAAAGATTATGGGATGATCACAGAAAGGGCTTCAGTAATCACCAAGAAAGACAAAGTATTTATCAAATTAATAATTAGCTTAAATTTGATCAAAAGATATTTATGTTTATTTACTTGCAGTATTTGAACTAATACCCAGTCTATCAAGTCTAACATGATGAATAATCAAAACCAAGTTAATAATTAGCTTGGATTTGATCAAAAGATATCCATGTTTATTTACTTGCAATATTTGAACTAATACCCAGTTTACCAACTGTAACACAATGAATAACCAAATACTTGTGTCTTCTTCAGACCATGTGATGAATCTTCCCTTTGTAATTTAGGTAAGAGTCTCTTTAGACCTCTGATTTCTCAGAGATTAAACTCATGTGCTTTTCAAAATGCAACTTCAAATGAGTTACATGATCTCATGCCTATGCTAGGTTATTCTACAAATAAAAATTGCTTAATATTCCTCATCCAGTAACGTAAGGCATATATTTTATACTGGACAAGAATAAAGGGCTTGCTGTAAGCCTTTGTCCATGGACCAAAGCTGTAAAATTATAGGCTGAAGACTGGGAAATCTGAACTGCCTTGCTCCTGTGCTTCTGGGTCACAAACCTGGGGATGCTCAGTGGCCAATTGTAAATGGTTTGTTCCACATTTGCTTGTCCATCATTGGCCATATGAAAACTACATATTTGCTTTCCAAGTTTTCCTGCCTGTGCAGCAGTAAAGCCAACATGAGCATCTCAGGATGCCTGTCTGTGGACTGGGGCTTTGCTCAGATGTTGTCAGCCCATTGGCAAGGGTGCAGGAAGGCACAGACTTTTAGCTCAGACTAGTGTCTGCTGTCCCAGCCGCAGCCTGGGTTCAGGTCCTGAGACAGGGAAGAGGCATCAGTGCAAAGAAATGAATTGTTTGACCACCCGATGAATTTCCCACAAGTGGCCGGTCCTGAATAGCTCCAGGCATCTTTGTTTATACATCAAAACAAGCATGTTTTCCCACACTAACAAGTTTTTCCCATCTTCCAACCTATAGCAAAAACAAATATGTCAAATATGGTTTTTTTCCCCAACTTTTACTTCAGAACATCTTTAAACCCAAAACAACACATCATTTTGCTAGCTTGGCCAAATATCGAGCCAGGTAGATTCTGTCTTTACAAAAATAAAGGTGATAAACATAGGCACTCTTTGCAAGAATGCTATTGTTCGAAACATATTTACAGAAATAGGGGTGACCGGCCTCCAATCCTGTCAGCACTAACTTAGAACAGCTCCTGCTTCTGAAGTGACAGCTGACATCCCCAGGCAAGAAACCTAAGAAGCATCAGCTCCCAAAGAATTTTAGGGGAAGATAGTCAAGAAAAAAGGGGGTGCCCAGGAATGATCATATCTGTCCCATGCATGACTGACAAGAAGACACTAACACCGCCAAGAGAATCATCAATGTTACAAGAGAGAAGAGAGCATGCAGGCTGTGTGGTCCGGCTGTATTCTGCACTGTCCTGAAGTCTTCTGGTCCTTGCCAAGTGAGATTGTCCCCGTGGGCTTTTGCCTCATTGGACAAGCACTCATAAAATGGTTCAAAACTCGGCTGCACGGCTTCCAACAGGTTTCCATTTACATTTATACTAGGATGGTGTGGATCTATAAAACTCAGTATCGTTTTTATGATATTTCTTTTGACATAAACCTGATCAAATATGAGAAACTCTTAACTGAGACTGGAGGCTTTTTGGAAAGTTTGGGTGGTAAGATGGAATCAGGCCCCAGCCCTGTACATCAGAAGGAGTCTTCACAGTGATTGGGTACTGGGGTCTAAGTAAACGCCAAGAAGGGGCACCCAGGAATGGAGACCGCTGTGGTCGAAGGAGTTGGTACTTTAGTTTGCTTTCTTTTTCCAGAAAGTGGTTTCTGAGGATGTCCTGAGAGTTGCCGGGCTAGGTTATGGTGTGGAGATCCGCAAAGACCAAAAGGACCCATGACTGTCGTCAGGGCAAAGTGTTGCCACACTCAGAATCTGAGAAGCTTTGCCAGTGGAAGTGGTCCCAAAGCATCCATAAGTACCAATGGTGGTATCACCAGAATCTACCCCACAGCTTCCTAGTCTTTTTTGGCTCAGGTGCCCTCTTAGCCTTTTGA
Source organism: Arvicola amphibius (assembly GCF_903992535.2). NCBI lineage: Eukaryota > Metazoa > Chordata > Mammalia > Rodentia > Cricetidae > Arvicola > Arvicola amphibius. The sequence goes on along the minus strand of NC_052048.2, from coordinate 105,262,742 downwards.
CCCTGCCTCAGCTCTGCCCTTTGCCTGCCAAGGTGGGAAAGCAGTGTTCTCTGCAAGAAGATGGGAGCCCTCTTTGCTGCTCTCACAATTTAGTCCCACCAGCTCTGACTGGAGGTGGAAGGGCAGAGCTGTTGGGCCGGGTTACCGGGCATAAGGCGGGGCTTGATGGTAACGGGCGGAGCTTGGTGGGCGGTGAGCAGGGTAGTAGGGGCCGGGCCGCTAGAAGGTGGGCGGGGTTCCGTGCCTCCCCGGCTCGCTAGCGCAGTGGCTGCTGGCTCTGTCCGCCCCAGCCCATCCAGAGAGGGGCGCGGGCGCCGTGCAGGCGCTGGACTTGGGAGCTCCGGAGCCCGAAGCGCGCGCCTAGCCGCGTGGGCGGCGATGAGCGCCGAGGGATCGCAGTCCCTGGCCGCCCCCCGCGGGCGTCCTAGTCACCTATTGGTGCCCGCGCGGGTGAGTGGGGTCCCCTGGAGGCCCTCTTCTGCCACCCCTGAGTCCCTTCGGCTCCCCTGTTTTCCCTCCTCTTCCAGCACCCCCTCCTTTCTTTGCGTCCTTGTGTCCCACTATCCGGGTGGCTCTTGTGGGCGGGGGTTGGCTCTGGGCCCTGGGCACAGTGGACACCACTAGCCCCTGGGCACCGCAACCTCGTCTTTCTTACATCACAGCTACCAGCATGCAGGATTTAATTTTCTTATCTTGAACATCTGGGTCATGGGGCACAGGTGCTTTCCTTTACTGCGTGGTAACTGTGGTCTTTCAGAACGTGGGGTTTAGGCTTTGCCCAGCATTTCTTCCAAGGATGGTCCCTCTGACCCCAGGCAGTGGCTCTTGCAGCAACTCCGGCACTATGCAGGGGTTTTTGCTGTGCCCCTGATGGGGTGTGGTGCCAACTGCCACTGCCTGTCGCTTGGTCCACCAGATCAGGACCTCCAGAAACCAAGGGGACGCTGACGGGTCAACTTTGCAACATTATTTTAAAGAGTCTATTTTAGCGCCTACCCAACACCCCTCCCCCATCCTTATATTTTTTAAAAAACAAACAAACTATTGATTGACAAAACCCAGAATTGTTGGCTTAAACAAAAACGGAAAGTTCTTGGAAACCTTCAAGTTGACACCCACACAGCACAACCGAGTGTTCTGGTAAGGGTGCAAGACGGCAGCTGTTTAGCACGGCCTTGGGAAACTGCATGCATGCGTGTCCTGGGGTGCAGTCACACCTCCTCTTTAACTTTGCTCAAGAGTCCAGACCCTCAGCCTTACTAGAGATGGAAGTCCTTTTAGGGTAACTAAGGTTTCTGAGGTTGCAGGCAAGAGTGGCTGTCCAGTCTTCTGAAATAGGTATTGCACTGTGGTATGTTTAATGCGTTGAGACCGATGTATCTGCTTTGAAAGCCTTACCGTAGTTCTAGCAATTCCGTCGATATCTTCAACGCTTTTGGTGGAATGTGGTAGGATTCTGTTGAGGTTGTTTTGTTTTCTTCATACTTTGTAATGTGAATAATTACCCAACTACAGCAAATGTGACTCAAACCTTAGAAAACACACTTGGATTGCCTGGAAACGGTAAAAAGAAAAAAAAAAAAAAAAAAAAAAAAAGCTCAGAGGCTCACGAGTCACTGGCTTTCTGTCGTGGTATTCTCAGGACTTTAATAGGGTGTCCTCCCATGGTGCATTTTGGGAAGCCGTCTTGCAACAGGTCTTGTTAGTAACTCTTATAATTAGAGGAGGAATTGAACTGGTTTATTCGCCTTTGAACCTACCCATGATCTTTGGCAGACTTCAGTTTTAGGTGCATGCATTACCTGGAAGCCTTCAAAGAGGCTCATTGAACTCCCTGTCAGTCACTGAAGTTGCTAGACAGTGCAAGACCTGCTCATGTGTGACAATAGCCTTGATGATGTAAGTTGGCCCCTCGGAACTGTACTTGAAGGAAACTTTTGCCACCGTTGAGGCCATATACTTCAGTCATCACGCAGAACACACATGAGATTTGCTGGGATGCAGTGCTAAGCCCCAATGAGAGGGGCTTGAGTTCTTAGTCAAAGAAAATCTGCCAAGTTTGACATTGACACATTCTTAGCGACACAGCATTGTGTCGATTGTACTTCCTGCTGCCGCACTTGAACCTTGGATGAATGGTGCTTCCTTGTTAATCACTGGTGCATCGTCATTGAAAAATCCCTGTTTCTTAGCAATTGCTGTACATAATATTACCGAGCTTGCAATACCTAGCTGTGCAATTGTTTCAGAGAGCAGAACTTAGTGCCTCTACTTAGAAAAATAATTATAAAACAAAAATGGAGGAAACTATTGTATTCCTACTTTCAATTGTTTGTCTGAAGTCAAAAGCTTAATATATTCCTTATAATGGATGCTTGTTTGAATCACAGCAATTGGGTTGGATTTGGTGTCTCACATGCTCTTCTAAGTTAGGTCAGTTCACAAAGTTCTGCTCCGAGGATCAACCATCTCATAGATTGAGAGTCTACAATTCTCAGCAGGACTTGTTTTTCTGTTTTTAAACGGTCATCCTTCAATCCATAACAGTGTGAACCGGTAAAGTACAGTTTCATAGGATGGTGTGCCCTGCCCATGGGAAGGCACACTTAGTAACGCTATCACTTAGCCATTTTTCCAGAGCTGCCATTGCTGCAGAGATCAGTTGGGCAAGCACTGTAGGATCCTGTTACTACCCATCGTTTCCTGGTGCTGTTATGTGTCCTTCCTTCTTATAGACACTTTTCGATCTCAACTCGGTGCCTGTGACATCACAGGCCAAATCCATGTTTTTTAAAACAAAGAGTTACCTGGAGTCTCCACCTGGAGACTTGTCTCAGAGCGAACATTTGAACAGGACCTAATTTAGAACACTGGGTTTACTTGTCAAAAATATCAGAAATTAAATTTCCTTTTTTTTTCTGAAATATGTGACAACCTCTTACATCTACATATTGACATAGTTTTCAGTTTTAATATAGATGTATTTTCCAAGCCAACTCACATAACCATCGTTAGAGAGGCTGGAGGGCAACACTGAAGCACAAAATGAGAGGGAAATCATGGCACCCAGGCTCTTTGCTGTGAGGTGGTTATGTTCTCTGGAGCCTGATTTTGTGCTCTGCTGTGAGCATATGTAGTTACTCCGTCAGGGAGGGTGAGCTCCCTGTCCTTCCTGCTCCCTTGTGCCATGCTGTGCAGGCACCCAGGGGGTACACTGTACTTACAGTGTGTAGCATTGGAGAGAATTAGCAACCCCAGCCTCGGGAGCCCATATATCTGTATATCTCACCTGTATAGTCTCCAGAGCAGTTCTTAGGGTCACTTGCATTCTGACACCAACCACCCTTAGCAAATGACTATCATTTAAAACTCCCAGTTTCCATATGTAGTGCATGGTGGTGCCATGACATATGCATACATAGTCATGCATTTAGATATAGTATTCCAGTATCACGGAAGCTGGCCATTTAGTTAGACTGAGCATTTTTGCTGCATAAAATGAAATAAAGAAGGTTTCAAAGGCCTTCCAGGGAAAAGACATTCATAATTTCACGGGGAAGGCACTTGAGCTCTTTCCCTTGTGTTCCAGTAAGCTTCTGACAGGGACTGGAAAACTTGCATTGTTTCTTGCCACCAGGAGGTGGTGCTGTCTCCTCGGCCTCACTGGAGTCCCATTCAGACCTCGGAAGCCGGCTTAGCCCTTCTATTTCTGCACTAAGCTCCCCTTGCTGACTTGATCCCCACTTGCGGACATTCCTGGCTTCCTCTGGGAGCATCTGCTGTTGTTCTTCTCTACCCCTAAGGACACACAGGGCATCTCTGCAATCCTATCCTGCCGGTGACAATGACTTCCTAGAACTATCATCCGGCACGCTTCGACACATGCTATTAAAAAGTGCTGCGAGGATTATGTCATTCTTTTTCAGTTTGAATTTCCTTGTTTAATATTTCTTCTCAGATCTGGAATTATTATTCACCCGTTACATTTTTATTAGGCGAATAATTAAGATTTAAGGAAAGTGACTATGCCTTTTAGCTTACTTAAGGCTGTAATTGCAAAGTTATAAAAATGTCAGGTTATATTCTTAACACATAAGGTATTCTAATTTCAGAGACTACTTACTCCAAAATTGCTGAATTTTCACCCTGTTTCCCTGTTTTATCTCCATTACCTTTGCTTGCCTACACCTTATCTGTCTTATTATGTGCAGTAATGTTTTTTTTTTTTTGTTTTTGTTTTTTTGTTGTTTTTTTTTTTTATTGTGGAAGAATGATGCTGATTCTAAACTGTCAGCATTTTGACTTACCCAGCTGGGACAGGCACCAAAATCCATTTGACATTTGGATAGATCCCACTAGATTACAGCACTGACTTGTATTACGATAAATACACTCGCACGTGATTTTGAAATGGCTATGCCCACTGACTTCCATTTTGTGGATTTATTTCTCTTATCGCTCTTCCTTGGACCCCAGCTTCAGGAGCAAATGTACACCTCACTCCAGACAATAGTAAAGTCACTTGAGCGCCCACCAATGAAGACAGAATATATGTATCTATTTCTATTTTAGCTGAAAAAAGTGGATGGCAAATCACCTACCAAAGTTGAATCCCATTCCTAGAGCTGGTTTTAGCAAGCAGAGATTTAAATGGTCGTACTTTATTTTTTAAATATTCATTTATTTATTATGTATACAATATTCTGCCTGTATGTCTGAAGACCAGTAGGGGGCACCAGATCTCACTACAGATGGTTGTGAGCCACCATGTGGTTGCTGGGAATTGAACTCAGGACCTTTGGAAGAGCAGGCAATGCTCTTAACCTCTGAGCCATCCCTCCAGCCCCCAGACAAAAATGTAACCATAGGATCACACTCAACTCCAAAATAAAACTTTGATGTCACCACTGAAATATTTAGCAAAAGCAGTCCATACTTGTGAAGTGTGGCCTAATTGCCAGTAATTCCAGTAAAATCTAAGTTGCTTTCCATGGGAAACAGCTACTTTGCACCTAGGGCAATTCCCACACTGTTGGCTGACTCAGCTTTTAGAAGCTGAACAAAAAATTCCTCCTCCTCGTGCCCTTTCCAAGATGAGGTAAAAGAGACGGAGCCGGCCACCCCCAACTTATGTCCCTGATTCTATGATTCTTTCTGTAATGGCAAGAGGTATCGTGCTGTGCTCCATTTGCTGGGCGTGTCCTCTACTGAGGACGGGTTGACTTCATCGCCCCAGTCCCACACCGCTGTGCCTTTGTCTGCAGGCAGCTTCTCAGCTTCGGACCATGCTGTCAACTGTCCTTTTAGTAGGGTAGGTGCCCTAACCACGTTTTTACACTGAGGTATATGGGATAGCCACTATTCCATATATTTTGCATAACTTTTTGCCTATTACTGACCTGGTCCTGGGCCTCCCTGAATTAAGCCACTATAGTGTTCCATGGACCCCAAAGCTGTGTGCAGCCACTTTGATTGGGTCAAATCTGCTTGAGGGTTCAGAGAAAATAACTCCAAGTCTTACCTTCTACCATAACCCTGAACTGGGTCTCCTTTCTGACACTCGCATGTCAGAACATCATAGAGTCAACCGCAGTCCCGTGCTGACTATTTAGACGGGGCCCACTGGACTCCTCACTGAACCCCTGGCCTCCTGGTTTTCTCACTTTTATTGGATAGGCTCATTTCCTCAGCAGTCATGCTACCCTGCCCTTCCTCCAGCTTCCCTATCACGGGTTCGTTATAAAAGCTGTCTCAACCAGGGCCTCCCACCAGAATGCACTGCTGTCTGTGTGCTCTTCCCACATGCTGCCCTGTGCCATCCTTAAGAGCAGTGTGTGTGTGCCCGTCCCTTATGCAGGGACAGTCCCAGCTCTGGTAGCAATATTATCTCTAAATGAGTGGAAATTGTGCCCTTTTTCTGAGGAGGAGGCAAGGCTGTGGTATCTCTTGTACTGTCAGACGCCAGAGCCGGTTAATTCCGTTGTGTTTATTCATGGCTGCCACTGCCAGGAGTGAGGGAAGAGAGCTCCGTTCCTGATTCTTGATCATTTATCTTAACTTATTATTAGCTTATTTATATTTCAATAAATTATGTCCTTTTATTTGTACAGTTGCTAAATTTTAATTTTACCTGCGAGCATAACCATTAATAGTTAAATGTAATTTATTCTGTTCCCAATGCCGAAGATCGTCTTAGTGATTTCTTCAGGTAATTATGCTTTTCCAAATGGCTCTATCAGTTTGACTTTTGCACTGTAATTACCTGGAGTGTTCATTATGTCCCTAGTGAAGTGAAATTACTTCTCCTCCCTGAAACCCGGGGTGTTCAGACTCCACAGCAGTTGGAAGCAGCCTATTTAGAAGCACATGCTGGTGTTGACGTTGTCGACGTTGGTTAGATTCTCTTGTTTATTCCTGGCGGTTGGGGAAAAGGCCGTCTTCCTAATAGTGAGAAGTACACCCTGCATATGGCACCACTGTGTCCCTTTCCCCAAGCATTGTCTTGGCCGGCACTGGAGGTTTCAGAGGCCACGCCACCTTCTTGCAGTATTACTGCTTCACAGTCAGACCTCATTCAGTTCTAGCTGTAAAAACACTGTTGTGTTTGCCGCAAGGTAGAGACCCTCGTTTTCCGGCATCACTAGAAGCACTAGGTATAGTTCTTCTGCGCCCTGTGAGAGGGATGGAGAGTGTGCATGGTCACCAGCACCACCGCCATCTCTGGAAAGAAAGTGAGACGTTGTGATGCTGAAAAGTATTTCACTTAGAAAGTACCGTGGGATTGATTGTGAACGTGACCACAGACACACGCGTATAAGTTCCATAATACACAACTGAGCTACTCATGACCAGCTCACTATGCTGGGAACTAGTGATACCAGTGTCGAGAACGAGATGTAGATACAGATCTGTCTGGGGACTCTGCCTGACTCCCAGGTTTCATTTATCTTTGTTGTTTTAGGACACTGGCTTCACCATCTAGCCAAAGATGACTTTAAACATCGGATTCTCTTGCTTAGCCCTCCCAAGTGTTAGACTTACAGGCGTAGGTCACTGTGTTTGGTTTCCTGTAAGACTGAAGATCTAAATGAGCAGAGCCTTTCTCCGTGTCGGTGACTGGTATAATCAGGGATACGAGCAGAGGCCATTGAGAGAGGTCTACATTTGAAGGATGGAAAGACAGAAGCTGTGCACACTATGTGTCTATGGTGAGTGAAGGCTTTTTGATGCAGGAGCCTGTCCTTTAACCAGGTTAGTGATTATACTGATCAAGGAGACATAAAGAAGGGGCTCCACCTCTTTGGTAGCCTCTTCTGTTTGGGTAGAGGAGTCTATGAGCCCAGTCAATAACTTGAAAACCAGAGGTGAAGGAACAGCTGGTGTGGGGGTGGGGATGGAGAGGAGACAGAACTGTAGAGGATGCAGAGAGACATGCCTCCTCAGGGGCAGGGAGACAGTTGAGTTCCTTGTGTGCAACATGCTCCACACAGGTACACTTAGATCACACATGGTAGCTATAGATGTATGCTGTACCTGTACATACCACGATACATACTTCAAATAATTGTACATGCCACACGTGTATAAAATGCACATGCTATATATATGCATATATAACATGTGTACATGTACACATGTTTCACATATGCATATAACAGATTCATTTATTTGTATCTGTGCATGTACATAGCACCTACACCTGTACACATAAGTGTAGATACCATAAACATGCATATCAACACTCTTACAAGTTACGTACATACACAGTACAAAGAGCACTCGTGTACACTGCATGCATGCTTGCAGTCCAGCACACACACATAGGCAACACAGACGTGTATTAAACACATATTTACTCAACACATTTGCCCATACATTACACAGAGCACACATGTGTGTGCACTGTCTACCTGTCTCTGTGGAATTGGGGCTATTAGAGCTAATGTTTCTATTTCCTTTGCACATCCATAGTGGAAAAGATTCAGGGTCATAGTGCCTGCTCAAAAAGACAGGACACTCCTAGAAGGTGGCAAAGGTCCGTTGTAGTGACCTTACTAAACTGCTCTCAAGGCAGATTCTTACTAACCAGTCCCAATGCTTCCACAGTTTTGAGTCTCACTTTTTTTTTTTTTTTTTTGCGAGTTCCTAAGAACATGTCTTATGCAGTTGGGCAGGGTTTGTCCTGAATCATTTCGGTAAGGGTTGCCCTTGTCACGCCTGTGGCATTGTGTGTGAGGTCATTACCATCAGTACACTCCTTTGTCAGAAACAGTCCAGAGCCTGCTAACTCCACACAGTTAGGCAAGCCTAGGACCTGTTCCTGCGGAAGTCAGCTGGAATCTGACAGACTGAAGTAGGTTCCCCATGGAGGGCTTCTTGGACAAAATATTCAATGTATCTGGGAAGGTTTTAGCTCTGTCCTTCCATATGTCTCTTCCGTGGGCGGTAGAAGTATGGTCTCCTAAACTTAAAGCCAAATCTGGATTTGTACAATCATGAAAGTGTATGTAGTTAATATTGTCTTATCCAGAGGGTGCAATTGAGATATGATTTATGTATAACTTTGAAGTGTTTGACACAATGTGTATACAGTGTGATCTTTGTTATATGAATACCACATGCACTTACATAGTTGCCAACGTGTACCTAGAGTTATGCTCTAAGGACTTTTTGGAGGATGTCATGACTTTAGTTAGCAGCAGCCCATCAGGTGGGCATGGTTGATGCTTTAGACAAATGTCCTTGCCTGTCCAGCAGCGGCATCAGCAGGGATATGGCTACAACAGGCCCCTCTGCATCCTATACCTGAGAGAAATGATCGTCAGGATCAATAAGAATAAGAAGATCAGAAACCAGCAGGGAGGGAGGGACCCCTTCATTTTCTTTTGCGTTTGATTTGTCCTCAGTCTCATGCTTGTTTCCAGTGACTGATGATGTTTGGGGAGGCTAGGAAGCCCTTAGGAAATGGACTCCAGATGCAGGGGAGGGTTTGAAGGAGACACTCACTCCTGGATCTGATTTTGTTTTTTCTTCTTCCTGGTTCCTTCTGCTGCCCATAGTGACTGCCTCATGTTCCCACCGTTAAGGTTGGAGCATTGCCCACTGTGCATTCGCTGCCACAATAAATGGAATCCTCCGAAACTGTGAGCCAGAACAAAGATTCCTAACCCCAGACTGTTTCTGACTGGTATATTGTTACAGTGACACAAAAGGGATGGATCCACATTTAAAGTCAGTCAGGTGTTTTCCACTCTGGCTCACTAAGGTGGCAGCTGGTGTGCTGACTCACTAGTACAAACTGGAGACAGTTGGTAGGTCAGGGAAGGTGGCTGCTGGGTGCTGGCTCATTACCACAAACTGGAGACGGTAGGTGAGGGAAGGTGCCGCTGTGCACAGAGCTTGCTGTGTAAGCCTTGGGAGGGGATATAAGGAAAGCTGTGTGGCAGATTGTCTGAGCTTTGTGTATTGGTGGAATTTCATGTAAAAGCAACTCCCTGAGTGTGAAATGTGAATGAGGCTTCTAGCTCTAGAATTGTGGCTGTCAATTTTGAGAAAGAAGATTTTTTCCTCTTGAGTTTACTCAAAAAACAAATTGTTTCTAATATTCTTTTACAATCTGGAAGAATAAAACTGATAAAACATACCTTATAATTCACTTCACAGTAACAAATACTTGGTTCAATACATTTGTAAAATAGAACATTGTCTGGGGAAATATTCTATATTAAGCTTATGTTTATAAATTTTTTTGCTGATCATTTTATTGATTTATTATTTTGGTTTTGTGGAGCTGGGGTCTTAAGTCTCACTACGACGCCCAGGCTAGCCTTGAACTTGAACTCTTCCTGCCCAAGAGGGGCTTACCAGGAGAGAAGTGCCAGGCCTGGCCCTTCCCGCAGGTTGCCTCTTATTTTATATTTCTTGGTGGCTATAACTATAGAGAGCAATATTTTCATGTTAAAATGGCAACTTAAAAGTTTTATAAAGATATGACATTTCTTTGAAGCTGAATTGGCTTAGCTTTTATAAATTTCCTGTAATTGCTTTGGAAGAAAAAAAATCTAAAGTCAACACTGTCTAAATTGGTGTTTAGGGTTTGAAATGCAGTAGAAACTGATTTATAACTGAAAATGTTATAATGTAAAAAATGGCATTTTAAAATAAATTTGTTCATTTAAAACCCAGACAAATATGAAAAAGTACTGAGAACTTCCAAAGTTGTTTGTATTTGAACTCTCTTAAAGCTAGACAAATGTGCAGTTTCTTAAACCTTAAAAATACTTTGCTATTCATATAGTCCTGATATCAAATGTGCATAAATGACATTTGGGATTTAAAGATAACAAGCTAGGTTAAGACTGGATAAATTAGATTCCAATTCAGAAACTGTTAATAGCCAACGATAATGAAATGCTGACTCGTGCACACTGGCTGGCCCCCTCTTCTGTACAAAAAATGGGTTGTTCTTTCTAGCAAAAGAAAGATGAAGAGCATCTCATACTATATTCATTACTCAGGTTTAATAATAAAAATGAATCTCTATGGCTGGCCTGGTGGAATTAGCCTGCAATCCAGCATCTTAGGAGGCTGTGGCAGGAGGGTTTCAAAGTTCAAGGGCAGCATGGGAAACAGAGTAGTAACATCCCATCTCAATGAAAAAAGGGAAAAAGAAGGCTAAGGATAATAGCTGAATAACAGGGCACTTGCGTAGCTTGGAGGAGTCCCTCAGTTCTGTCCCAAACCTGTATGTATGTATGTATGTATGTATGTATATATATATATATATATATACACATATATATATACACACATAGATATAGATATATATATATCTATATATATATACATATATATATGTATGTATATCTATATCTATGTATATATATATACACATAGATATACATACATATATACATATATATACATATATACATATATACATATATACACATATATACATATATATATCTATACATATATATCTATATCTATGTATATATATACATAGATATAGATATACATACATATATATGTGTGTATATATATATACATAGATATACATACATATATATATATACATAGATAGATAGATAGATAGATAGATAGATAGATAGATAGATAGATAGATAGATAGATGGATGGATGAAGCATTTTTAGGTTGGGCAAAGTTACAACCCAGAAACATCCTTTGGTATGAAGATACACCATGCTATATGTTAAAAATAGTCTCAATGGTGAATGAGGAGCTGGTAGCTATAAATGACATGTGTGGTGGGGAGGAAATGAAATGGAAAAGTTGTCTGATTAGGGTGAAATACAGATCCTCCTGAAGTGACTGCCCCTTAGGAAGGGTGCTTCTCTGTGTAATTATGCTTATATAAGAATGGCCAGAGCTGGCTCAGGTCTCTGAAAATTCTAAGTGCCTTGGGTATTTCTGTTATTCCCTTCCAGTATTTCGGCCAAAATCCCTTGTAACCACCAAGAATCTTGCCTTCTTATTAAGGTAGGTATAAACACTTCCAGGTTGGCATTTTGTTGTTCAGAAAGAAAGAAGATAAGATGTAGAGGAGTTCACTCAGGAGCTTCTGTGTGGGTGCCCTAGGATGAATTGTTGACTGTTGTGTTAAGCCCTTGGGTTGAGAAGGGGGAGGAACAAGATGACAGGTAGGGGGTCCATGCAGAAGCCATCTGAAGATGGCCAGGCTGGCTGCTCTGAAAACTGCTATTCTGGGTCCAAGATACCAGCCAGTGCTTCAAACCATGTTTTCATGCCACCCTTTGTGGTCTGACTAGCTTCAAGTTTCTGAGGTCTATGTAGGTCGTACATAACAGTCCCTCAGTATGGAACGTGTATGGAATGTTGAAGAGTGCTTTGGAGAAAGAGTTCCTAGGCTCCTTTTACTTGGTTTGGCTGGGACAAAAAGTGGTTCCTAAATCAATAACGTTCATCTGTTTTTGTAAGTTGGGAATGTTTTATTAAGGGTATCTCTTAGTTGTTTCTTGTTTGGAGTGTTTTTGTTTATTTCTCACAAATACCTATAATTTATGGAGTAGCAGTTGGTCATTTTCTGCATCACGCATCGGATAACTGATCCCTCTTTGATTACCTGACCTCTGTATAGGTTAATTGGCCTACGCCTGTGTTAACTGATTCCCTGTGTAGGGTTACATGACCTGCTCTGATTAACTGAGCCACTCTAGGCTAACTTGTCCCAAGTGAGAGTTAGTTCTCAGAGTGGGTTTTAGAACAATCTATGCTCTGTATTGGCACAGCATATTCTGATGCTTTTGTTACTGAGTAGTGAAGACCCAGGTTTGTCTAAAAATATCTTCCAGAAAATGGCTTCTCTAGTCCCTCTAACATTTTGATGACACATTGAACTTTGAGAACACAACAGGAAGTGGTGTTTTGTAGGCAGAGGCTGCTTATTCATTTCCCCGCCACCAAGACCCAAAATAAGCACACAGAAACTGTATTAATTAAAACACTGCTTTGCCTATTAGCTTATGCATATTTTTAGCTATATCTTAAATTAACCCATTTCTATTATTTTATATTTTACCATGAGGCTTGTGGTTTACCAGCAAGGTTCTGGCTGGAGACTCATGTCTTTCTCCTCTGGTGGCTACATGGCTTCTCCTTGACTCTACCTACTGTCTCGTCCTCTGTCTGCTTGGAATTTCCACCTTGCCCTATTCTGTGCTACAAAAGGCCCAAAGCAGATCTTTTATTAATCAATGGTATTCACAGCATTCAGAGGGGAATCCCACATGAGTGTTTGGGTGGTATCCACTCTGTGCCTTGGGTGATGGATTTCACACTGTACTTACCCTCACTAATATTCTGGCCTGAGACTGAGTACTCAAACTGACCTCAGCCCGTTTCACATACACACATTTACTGTACGTGCGTCTATGAATCTACAAATGGATGACTGGTAGAAACTCACCATGTCCTAGGGACTCCTGTCTTTCTTCTCTGGCAATGTCCAGTTGGAAGCGCTAGCTACCAAGAATTCCTGATGTGATCCAGGCTGTGCATGCTGTTTCCTGCTTTCATTCTGGAGGTTTCTCAAGACAGCCCCAGCAACTTTAGGGTGCCCCTCAGTTGCTCTCAAAAATGGAACAGTGCATGTGTTACCATCTTCAAGAATCTGTTGTCCCTGCTGAGAAGGGTTTTTTGCCAGGTTTCAATGTCCCTCAAAGTCCCCTGATTGAGCAATGCTCATGCCTATGCCGACTCTATTCAGCTCTGGTGGAGGCAGTAATAATTTTAAATGAAGTTGATTGTGGTAACCCCCGGTGGTTTTTAGTGCCTCCTCCCTTTCTGTTGCTGGGATTTCTGGAGTGATAAGGAATTTTGGCAGGCAGAAAGGAAATTCTCACTTTGCTCTGACTCCCCAATGAACTAGAATGGAGTTTTATGTTCTCAACTACTTCAGCTATCTCTGTGCAATTTGTTTTAGTATTTTCTCATTCTCATTTAATTACCTCCTGATTCTGGCTTCAGCGACTGTCTGTCACCTCTCAGTCAGGCTCATGGGTTACAGTATGAGCCACTTTCCCTAGAGTGTCTTCTGAATCCTTTCTTCCTTACATCGTTTCTCTCACAAGGGCAAGAAAAGGACCTAGTGGGACCGCTGGAATTTAGTTTGTCACCATGACTCTGGGTGATGATTTGTTTCCTTGCTCAATGGCTAGGATTAGCAAACAGAATTTTGAGTTACAGCTTCCTTAAGATCTTCCACACTTCTTTCCCTTGTTCCCAAGTTTTAGGTGTAGTCCCTTTGTTTCCTGGAGTCATATCATTGTTAGTTCAGTCTGCCTCCTTCTGCATGTAGACACGTTCCCAGGGAAGCAGTGTAAATCTGTAGTGGTTGCTAAGGAGGGGAGCTGCCATCCAGTGTTGGGTGTCGCAGGGGCTGAGCATGACCAGCTAAGTGTGACAGAGGGTTTCCTCACCCCAGAAAAGCCCTGACTCTGGGGGGCAGCTGGGGCACGCTGCTGCCTTGTATCTTTGACTTGTCTATACTCCACTTAATTATGATGGGTTTAACCACATCACCCTGAGCTGTAGAACAGTGAGGTTCGGATGCTGGCTCCCTGGAAACGGCATCAATTCTGCAACAGAAATAATCAGTTGAGATGAGTGTCTCACCTATGGCACAAAGCAGAGGCTCAGCCTGTCTGTGGGTGGATAGGTTGTGTTCTTTCAGTTACTTACAATGCTAAGTAATGAAGCCAAGCAAAGAACATCAAATAATTATATAGAAGAGACAGGAGGAGTCTTATCCTGACCTCTGATATAATTGGGGAGAGAAAACTAAAATTAAATTAAAAAAACTAAAAGTTTTATATCATTGTATAAAAAATGAGAAAACGATAACGCTAAATCCAAACACAGAATAAGCACATCTCCCTTCCAACAGGAGTCTGCCTGTTCTGACCTGATCCTTGGCCTAACTCCTTCAGCAGGCAGAGATTTGAGACAGGCTAATGTTGATTTTGGCTCAGAATGTGATTCTTATTCTCTTGTTATTATGAAACTGAATTGAGAGCCTGATTCATGTCACTGTTTTTGAGCTCAGAGATTTTGAAGTTGCAACTTTTACCTCCCCATGTTTTGAGATTTTCAAACACCCACAGATAGACCTCATTATTTGAGAAGTGTTCAGCACCAACATGAATCTAACCCCCTTTTATTTATAAAGTAAGCACACTGAAAATGAAAAAGTTGCTACACATAAATTGAAATAGAATGATGTGAGAAATTCCAAGTTGTATTAAAATAGAAACATTTATCTTAAAGTAGATAAGAAAGGCAGCATGCTTCAAAGAGGCTTTCTAAAATTTACATGATACGTGATTTTCTAAAATTTGAAAATATTAAAAAAAAAACATTTGGTCAAAGTTCCAGGAAGGTTAGCAGGTGGCTGTCACATCACCTAAATTGTATAAGAACTTGTGTGGAACTCGTTTGACCCTGGATCTGCCTCACTCTGATATTGGAAAGCTGTGCTCACAACTAAATTAATAAAATTAATTATTAATAACGAATGCATCTGGATTGACTTCTGATAGGTATACACCTGGGCAGACAAAAATATTGGACTTAATGCATTTGAAGTTCCATATTCGTTTCACTAAGTTGAGCCTGGGTGTCTCTTTCCACTCTCTCTCTTACGGCCTGCAATAGTGGGCAGCTCCACTAATGCCAGGAAAGCACCTGTGGGAACAGCAGATGCTAAACTCAAGGATCTCCACTTGAAGCGGACTTCGGGATTTTTTAAAGCTGTAGTCGAGTCTTTCCTGGTTACCGTAAGTCAGCTGGAAAGGGTTTTGTGGAAAAAGACTCACAGCCAGGAAAACCTGCTGCATTTCCTTAGAAATCTCACTTCTTTACCTTGGTTTTCTTCTAAAACTGAGTCTCACTTTAACTAGGGAAGTATCACTTTCCTTGAATTTGGGGGTAAGACACCCTATTTCCGAGGCCTTTTGCAGTGTTCAGAGACCAACATGTCCCTGTACCCAGCTTTTCTTGGGCATCATTATCTCTTCGTGAAGCTCAGGGTCGATGAATAACTGCATTGTGTCTGTGACTTTTGAGAAATAACTTGCTCATTTCTATAAAAGAATTCTCTATTGAAACAAGTCTTCTTTAATTAATTGCCCACAAAAATAATGAGGGTGCTTTTGTTACATTTTCAAGTGTTACAATAGGAGCTGTTTGGGGACTGTCTGAGGTACATGAAGGAGGGGCTGCTGCAAGACCTTACAGTACTGCTTTATCCAGGGAGTCTCATTGGCTTCAAGTGTCTGGGCTTTTTGTGAGCTGACTACTTCAATGACTTTTATTTGTACTGTGACAAAATGCCTGATTGGGATGTGTTTAGTCTTGATTGGGAGGGGGGATTGTCCATTGCAGTAGGAGCAGGAGAAAACTAGTGACTTACAGCTACAATCTGGAAGCTGGGAGGGAGGGAGGGAGGAAGGAAGGAAGGAAAGGAGGAAGGAAAGGAGGAAGGAAAGGAGGGAGGGAGGAACAGCAACGGGCTGGTAGTCAGCTCCCTGGCTTTCTTCTTTGTCCCCTTAGAACTGGACCCATTAGATAGTGCTCTTCAGGGTGGGTCTTCTCTCCTCAGCTACATCTTTCCGGAAATATCCTCTCAGATCCCCTCAGAAAAGTCTCCTAGGTAATTATAATCCCACCAAGTTCACAATGGCAATGGGCTGTCAGACTGCCTCAGGAAAGCCTAAACAAGAAAGCTTGTGAGAGGTTCAGGAAAGTCCACTGTACTCGGCTGCTCTCCCTCCTGTCCAGTTAGCTGCTCTGCTGGTTAGGACCCCCAAGTTAGTCCCGTGGACTCCTGCCTGCATCTTTGAGCCCTCGGTCCCTATGTCCTTGCCACAGAGTATGCTATGAGCAGGTTTCTTAGAGGGCCCTGTCCTCCTGCATGCTCTGGACTCCAAGTACAATTCTCATAGCTCCATTGTGATGCCTATGACTTCCTTCCTTCTAATGACTGAGATGGTCAGCTGTATTGTGGATCTGGTTTTTACAGCTAGTCCCTGACCCAGGAGTATTAGTGCCCAGTTCTGCAATACAAAGTTTCCAGGGGATGTTCCTGCAGCTCTTTCCTCTGTGAGCATGCTGATTCTCCCACCTGCAGTGCCATGGGAACCGTGGGTACGTTCCTGAAGGGTCACAGGCTTCTGTTATCTGGATTCCTTCTTGTCCTAAAGAATACTGTTCAGGTGCCATATGGCAGCTCTGGTGATATTCTCTTTTCCTATAGGAGGCAAGCTCCTCGTGTCCCAGGAACTCTTGCTAGCTAGGTGCATAGTTGTACCTCCAAGTTGCTGTATCCTCTAGATGATTCAGGAGTCCCAGGTTGGATAGACTGGAGCTGGGACCCAGGCTCCAATTTCTGTCACTACCTCTGCAGTGAGTGTAAACTTCTGTCAGTGTGAATGTTGTGACATCCTGTAGAGAGGGATCAGACACTGCCTCTGTCACCATAGCAGCATCAGCTTTAAATTAACATTGGATATTGAGTAAGAGCCTTACACATGCTACCCAAACATTTCAAAATGAGCTACCACATCCACAGCCCCCCCCCCCCCCCCGCTTGCTTTTATTTTGAAATGAAGTTGCACCAATTTTCTCAAGCTGGTCTTGGATGCATTATGCAGTCCAGGTAGGCTTTGAAATTGTAACCCTCCTGCTTCAGCCACCCAAGTAGATAGGATGGCAGACCTGCATCACCAGATCCAGCTATATGGAAGCTTTTTAAAAAAGTTAAAATTCTTTTTGAGTGTGAATGTTTTGCTTGCACCTCTCTCTCTCTCTCTCTCTCTCTCTCTCTCTGTGTGTGTGTGTGTGTGTGTGTGTGTGTATGTTTGGTGCCCAGGAAGGCCAGAAGAAAATGTTGAGTGACATTGAGCTGGAGTCACAGATGGCTGTGGTACTGGTACCTGAACCCAGCTCTTCTGCAAGACCTTAACAACTAAGCCATCTTTCTCATTGTTCTATGAACCCTTTTAAAATGCGAGACCGATTTCCTGTGAATAAGGCATTGGCTTCTCAGCAGATTGTCCTTTTCTTCTGTCTTTTTATTTTCGCTTTATTACAAATTGTAGCTCCTCAGGTATAGTATTGCACAGAGAAAAATGAAAGATCATTTTTTCCGTGTTTCAGATCTTAGAGGAGAAGGATTTGGCCTTTCATTGTCAAGTATTGTCAAGAATGTTTTTTGGGTTTTTTTTTTTTAATGCCGTTTTCAACTAAAGGAGATTTCCTTCTAGGATGTGCGGGCGTTCTTTCTCTGCTGAGACTGCTGAGACTGACCTCAGGTCATCAGGTTATCAGATGCAGCCGTGAGTGCCTTGACATAGCTATCTTGCCAACCCCACTCCTAGGATTTGTATTAGAATGTGTTGAATTTTGTGAAATGTTTCTTACAGATCTATTAAGATGATAGTATGGCTTTTTTGTTTGTAGTCTATTAATGTAATGAATTATATTGATTTTTTTAAAAATCAAAACCATTTACATTCCAGGGTGAAAGGGCCAAATTTCAATCAATCACAATATGCTCTCTCTCTCTCTCTCTCTCTCTCTCTCTCTCTCTCTCTCTGTGTGTGTGTGTGTGTGTGTGTGTGTGTGTGTGTGTCTGAGAGAGAGGGTGTATGTCTATGATACTAACACACTTCGCAAAAATCATCCTTTGCAATATTCTTTATCATGGTTCTAAAATCCATGAGCTCTTCAGGGATTCCTCATTCTGGTGAGTCCTGTTTTCTTTTCTTCTTCATCCTCCCTTCCTTCCTTCCTTTCTTCCTTCCTTCCTTCCTTTTATTTGCTTGTTGTTTTCTCCTTCAAGCTTTATCTAGTGACAACATTTTGTTTTGTTTTGTTTTGAAGTTTATTGTGGTTTTTTTTTCCTTTTCTTACTATTTTCTTGTTATTCCTTATTTTGGAGCTTATTTTGTTTAATTTCTTCCTCATACTTTAGACAGTATTAGATACAGCTGACCCAAGCCATCCCTTTATTTCTAAGCAAGCACTAGACACTATGCATTTCTACTAGGCTGTGTCTTCATTGCTTCCAACAGCTTCTCAACATCGTTCCTTTATTCTTTAGACGTCTATCTATTATGGAGGTCTGTTTGTAAAAATGGCCTGTGGCTGGACCTGGAAGTATGTGCACACACCTCTTCCCAACAAGAGCTGGTGTACAGTTTGGGCAGATGATGTGGTTGGGCTGAGAACCCACCTTCTACTGGCATCTGGAGTCCTGGTGTGTGCCAGCTGGAGAACTCTGCAGGATGAGCACAGAGGAGCCTATGCTGTTTGTGCTCCGGTGCATGGCCTTGGTGGAAGCATCACGTCTGTGTCACATGCTACTGTGATCCTTAGAAAGAGTGATCACAGTAGGCCCGCCTCAGGGTTCCCATAGATTGGGTGTCTTCCCTCAGTATTGTCCCCTCAAAATATCAGATGGCATTTACCTACTAATCTTGAGTGGAAAGGAATAACTTCTTAGTTCCTAAAAGAAGGAACTTCTTAATAATTCTGGAAATGTTTGCTTCCAGGATGTTTTCCTCGGGCATTTCCCGATTGTAGGAAGGGATAGACACCATTTTCTTGTCATCTCACTGAGAACTCAAATACTTATCTAATAAGAAACATCTTAAATTAAACAGAAAGGCGTTTTTGTGGATGTTATAAACAGAATTAAGTCTGAGTTTATTCCACCTTCCATAGTTTTTTGCTCACAAATTAAAGGATGTTCTGTGTGACCTGCCCCAAGTTTGGGGTAGGCCTTGTGTTCCTGGGATTAGCTACAGACACAGTATAATGTGTGTGTGTGTGTGTGTGTGTGTGTGTATCATCTCCTAGGCAACTGGCATAGTTAAAATGAAGCTTAATATTTCCTTCCCAACCACCAGTTGTCAGAAACTCCCTGAAGTGGAAGGGAAACACAAGCTTTAGAGTTTCTGTGAGAAGCTCATAACCACAGAAATAGCTGCTGTTGCTCTGGGTCAAGAGTGGAAGGGTTATGTGGTCCAAATCAGTGGAAACGAACAAGGGTATTCCATGAATCAGTGTGTCTCAACCCATGGCAGATTGTGTATGATACTGAATAAGGGGTATTCCTGTTATAGACCAAGGAGAATTGGAAAGAAGAACTATTCATGGATTCCAATCTGAGTTTTCTCAACTTTCTCAACTTGATTATTGCAGAGAGACAGAGAGAGAGAGAGAGAGAGAGAGAGAGAGAGAGAGAGAGAGATATTCCTGGACTGACAGATACTACTGTCCTCCAAAGAAAAGAATCTGAAAGCACTTTAATATCTCTAAAGAAGATGATATCTGCCAATTATCTTGTCAGAAACCCCTTAAGCAAAGAAGGTAAAAAGCCCAGGGTCAAAGAAACCAAGATTTCAGCCTGTATGATTCTGTGTGTCCTACAACCCAAATACCAACATATTGTTCTAAAGAAACAACTCCCTAATGGGAGAGATTTCAGAATATGCTAACCTTTTGGTCAAGAGAATGAAAAATGCCAAAGAAAAACACCAGAGACAGGTTGCAAGAGACTAGTCTGTCCTCACTGAGAGAGGCTTCTGGGTGTCTGGGTGCTGTCAAAAATAAGTCTTCAAGAGTAACAAATAATCAGATCTTGAGAAAGAATTCAGTAGATAAATTATCACCCAACATTTCTCATGGAAGACTCCCTTAGACATTAGATGGTTTTATATAATGCTACCACGTCTCCGTGGCACTTAGAGATAGGCATATGCCTTGTTCTAGAGTAGATTCCTAGTCCCACATCCCCTAACTATTGACATGTCAGATCATTGAAGGACTTCTCCTTGTAGGTGGACAGGTCAGAAAAGAGGGTTTGTAGTGAGCAGCGGGAGGGAGCTGGCCTCCTCCAGGACATCTTGGGCATATGAGATGAATAATTCATGGGCTCCATTCTGCTTCCTACTATCTGGTATCAGCATAGGAAATACTGTGTTTCCAAGTCACAGAGACTGCTGGAAGCACATAGATGATAAATTTTAGATTAGAACACCCACACTTCTCTCCCATTTTATATTTAAATTGAAGAGAAGGAGAAGTTTGAGTTTATCACTTGTTTTGCTGAGAATACAATGGCTCCTACAAAGCTCACTCTTCGCTACTGATGTTTATCTGCAATTTTAGCGTCAGGTGCTATCTAGCGTGCATAATAAATGTACAGGAGTGGTATTAAAATATGTGCTTCCGAAAATGGAGAGATGTTTTGGTGCAGAGAGCACAAGGACCTGAATTGTTCAGTCCCCTAAATCCACATAAATAAGTCAAGGGTGATAGTGTATGCTTATACTTCCAATTCTAGGAAGACAGATTCAGGTGGGTTCCTGAGGCATGCTGGCCAGAGAGCTAGAACGCCTGGCCTACTCGTAGGTTTCAGGGCAGTGAGAAGCCCTGTCTGAAAAAGATGCAAAGAGGGGAAAAAAGAAGAAGAGCATCTGAATCGTGGCTCCTGAGTTTGTTTCTGGCTCTCCATGTGCACATATGCACATGCAAATAGATATGCACCCACATAAACCCCAGCACACATGAATACACACACAAGGAAAATGCACACAGGGAAAACATGCTTCATTCTTTGCCATTTCACACGCAGAAGGGAACATACTTTGTTATCCTTGGGACGCATTAAGGAAATGCTAGGTCTAGTAATGTTCTAAGCTTGGGGCCTCTGCACTCCACTGCATACATGAAGCGTTTGGGTTAGCTTTATAGATGCTAAGTAAACAATCTTTGTGACAGCCCTGTTGGGGAACCGGATTGCATGTGAGAAACAGAGGTAAAAAGAAGTTAACCCAAGGTTGGAGCGTCGCGTTGGCTGAAATTTGGATCTCAGTGAGCTCACTGGAAATCTGTGCTATTAAATATTCTTCTGAAACGCTGAGTTTACTGCTTCCTGTCTAATCCCTTCTGTTGGAAGAAAGAGGGAAAAGCACCATTCCCTACCAACTGCATCCCACCATGGAGTGAACCAAGCTTTACTTCATGAATAGCATCCCCTCTCACAGTGAATGAGATCAAACCAAAGGCAAACCTTGATCCAGGATTAGAAATGGCAAATGCGTGGCCCTGGTCCTGAGAAATGGGCTTTGTGACATCTTAACTAGGACAAGACTCCTCTCCTTAGTGAATGTCTCCACAGTCAAAGAAGAATCTTGTTGTGCGCTGAAGAAACCTCTCTGTTCACACTCCCTTCCGCCAGCGGATGTCACCCACCTGCCCCATTTCTCCTCTTCCTCTTCCACTGGAGACGTGCGCTGGAGGGACCTCTCTGTTCACACTCCCTTCCTCTAGCGGATGTCACCCACCGGCCCCATTTCTCCTCTTCCTCTTCCACTGGAGATGTGCGCTGGAGGGACCTCTCTGTTCACACTCCCTTCCGCCAGCGGATGTCACCCACCTGCCCCACTTCTCCTCTTCCTCTTCCACTGGAGACGTGGCTCAACCTTGTCCATGATGTTTTCCACCTCTTCTGAGCGCTATGCTGACTTGTCCTGAATCCTTGTCTGTGAGGTCCCTGACCTCTGCTAAGTCATGATGATTTGTCCTGCATTCTCATCTATGAGACTTCTCTCTGCTAAGTTAATTATTCCTGCATCCTTCTCTGAAGTTCTTTGATGAGCTCTGTGCTGAACTGTCCTGCATCAGCTTTGGTGAGACTTCTGCCTTCTGCTGAGCTCAGCGCTGTACTTACTGGGCTCCTTTGTGAGGTCCCCTAGGAGCTCTGTGCTAACTGGTCCTGCATCCTGGCCCATGTGACTTAAACTTTCCAATGAACCCTAAACCTCCATTGCACAGGCGCCGATCACAGAAGAACTGAGCACTTCCTTTGCAGAGTGCAGCATTAAGGACACATACCAGGCCTCTACACCCAGGACAATAGCTACTGAAGAAGTTCTGAGCGGGATGCAGAGAGTGAAGAGCACGCAATTGCTATAAGGTAGGAAACACCCAGAGCCACCTCTTGGATTAGCAGGAAACAACACATCCGCTTTTCATTTCCCGAACAGATATGCAGGAAGACATTTTATTCTGAATTTTATCAATGTCGACGTTATTATGGTTTGTTTTAATGTCATCTCGCTACAAATTAGAATTTCCTGCATAAGCAGCTTCAATTGAAGAACTGTCCTGATTGCCTTAATTGATGCAGGAAGGTCCTTCCCCGGGGTGGGTGGCACCTTCTGGTAGCAATCCAGAAAGGAAAGGTTGTGGCAGAGGAGGAGGATTCACCCACTGCCTTGCTTAGCCTTCCTTCTTGCCTCTGACTTGACTCATCATTTGCTGCTGCTGGTTCCCAGCTGGTTCCCTGAACCACACTCTCAGGCCTCTGTCTTGTAGTATGGACCAGCAGCTCCCCAGGAACCATCCCGGTTTTCAGTGCCAGATTGGACTCCTAAGACACTGAGTCTAGTGGACTGAGTGTCTACCAGGTGATGGTCTCCCAGGTGAGATGGCCATTGTGGGACTGCTGTAATTGGGGCCATCGCCAGCGTCAAGACCTGAGTAACCAGTGGGCACTCGGCCTCTCAGGTGTGGCTCAGTGGGTGTTGTTATTTTAATTTAAGATGACAACAAATTCTTATATATATTTATGTGTGTATGTATATATGTGTGTGTGTGCATGTCTGTATATATGTGTGTGCTTATGTGTATTTATATATGTGTGTATGCATGTGTATATGTATTATATATATATGTATATATATATATGTTTCTTCAAAAACACCAGAAATGATGATATTGTTACAGACTACATAATTTTCTCTGCAAAAGTATGCTTTATGTCATTTTTATTGCCAAGAACTATTCTTTTTTATTTCTTTTTTTTCAAAACAAGTAACTGTATTTTGTTCTGATCAAACTGTAGGCCCTAAATGATTCCAGAGGACCAAATACATAAAAATCACTTTTGTTCTTAGACACGAGTTGGTTTCTAAAGCACAAGGCAGCAAGAAAAACACCATCTCCCTGGAGTCTGCATATCTGCCAGTGAGTTCCCATTAGATGTGCTAAAGAACATGCCACATACATGCTAAGAACATGCTAAAGAACATGCCCCTTACATGCTTATGCTTATTAAATACACAAGCTCACCTTTGCTTTTTCCATTTGGCAAATGTAGAGACAATCAAGAAAACATGTCATGCTGAGCAATTAGATCCCCCCCTTCCTCTGAGTCTTTCCCTTCAGTGGCCTCCTCATTGTAGGAAGTCAGCAAAGCAGCTCTGAACGTGGGCTTGAGACATGCTGCTCTGAGCATCCCTGATCTGAGTCTGCTTCCCAGGTCTCTCCACTCCAGACCACGATGGTCTTGCCAGTTAGGGCCGATACCCTTACCCCAGGGCCATTGTGCTCTAACTTTGGAGAATCTGAGTGCAATGATTTGAAGAGGTGGAGACAGGTGGGTCCCCAGGGCTCTCTGGGCACCTTATCCAAATCTGGTGAGATCCAGATTTGGCGAGAGATGTTGTCTCAAAACCTAAGGTGAACAATGATTAACAAAGACACCCTACATTGACCTCTGGTTCCTAAATGCACACACACACACACACACACACACACATGCACATACATGCACACGTACACACCACATACACACACATGCACACACCATGTACCCACACGCACACACCATAAACATGTACATGCGCACACTTACACAACACACATATGCACACACATACATATGCACACATCTATATACATACATACACATATAGTATGTATAAAAATAGAAGAGGGAAAGAAAAATTTTTTATCCTATTTGCTTTTATTCTTTTTCAAGGAAAACCCACATTTTTTTCTTGCAAGTACTGTGTCTTCATACAAAGGGAGGAGGAAGAATGGATTTCATATTTGCCAAGTGCCCCTTTTCCTTCCACATAGGTAGGCTGAGATTGTGCCAAGGTGTTTAGCCACTGAATTCCTCACAGAACCTGAGCAGAGACACAGACCTCCTATGGACAGGGCCCTCTCCTCTATGGTGCTCACTGGGCTGTTGGGATGTGGTGACCCAAGCAACTTTATCCTTTGAGAAAGAGAAACTCAGAAGTCAGTTTTGTTTCCCCTTTTCCCTGAAAAACTGTTTTTTGCATGAGTCAAACAATACTTACCAGAACGACAGCCAGTTTAAAGATGCCGTATGTCCATGCAGAAGGTGATATCAGTATGTTATGAATCAGATGCTCATGGTTAATTGTTGAAAGGAGATACTAAGGAAGATAAGTGTGGGATCACGTAAGGAGTCTGCCAGGATGGACGTGAAGTTGGGACCTGCTTTAAACAATGCTGAGATTCTCAGAGATGAGAAGGTTAAATCTCTAACTCATGCTTAGTGGTTAGCTCCTCTTGCAGCTGTTTTTGCAGAAGACCCAGGTTGGATGCCCAGCACCCAAGTGATGGCTCACAACCATCTTAACTGAAAGGGTTCTGATGCTCTTTTCTGATCTCCATGGGCATCAGGTATACACATGATATGCATACATGTAGGCAAAACATTCATATACATAGAATTAATAAATCTTTAAAATAATTTTAAAAATTATCCTTAGAGAAACAGGTAAGAGCTAGTGGGAGAAGCATAAGATTAGGCTGAGCATTCACAAATAATAATGTCTCCGTGTCGTGATGTGGGAGCTGGTTGGTGGCACAAAAGAAAGCCTGTTACACACTACAATAGCTTTTTGTTTAGAGCCTTTTTAAATTGAATGTTGTTTTGTTTCCACTACACACATATATGTATGATACACACACACACACATACACACTCATAATCACATACTCCCTGACTTGACGATTTTTGAAGTGACGATTATATGTATTGCACAAGCCAAGTGCTGCAGAAGACACAGAAGGTATAGCATATATGCTCCCTTCTAAGTAGTCACCACCTTCCTGAACAGGAAAATGTGGCAACAGAAATGCCAGTAGAAGGTAGAGTTGCTCACTGAAGGTCATGGTATCCTGTGGGCGCTGAGAGGAGATGGAGACCTTATGGAATCAGGTCAGGAAGTAAGGATGAGGGTACGTGGCCAAAGCCAGTGAGATGACTGCACATCAGCAGAGGAGGAGGCAGTCACATCTCAGTGGCAGAAGCAGGACTGCTGCCCCCAGAAACATGTACATCCCAATCCTATGTGAAAAATAGCTAGGGTAACTCCTGTTTGGAGTGGGATATTTTTCAATATAGAATTGTATTTCTCTTTTTTTTTTCAGTTGTTTTCCAGTCTCACTAAAAAAATGCCTCTCATAGAATACATGTTTTGAAATTTTGTAGCAAGGCAGGTTGTCATTTTTCTTCTTCTTTGATCCCCTGTCCCTCTCTCCCCGCTTCCTTCCTCCCTTTTTCTCTTTATTTACCCCAAAACTGTCATTAACTTTTTCTTTAAACTTGCTTCTCCAACTGTTCAAGCAACTGTTTTTAATACACTTTCTCCAGTGAATTTCTTATACAAATCTCATTGATGTTTCCTGCTGCCGGCCTTGGGTGCCGGGCTCTCAGACATGTAGCTGACCATCTTACCTCTCGCTCAACACTGAGTTTCTTTTGACCTTTGAGAGTTTTCTGCTTAAATTGATTTTATTGATGCCATCTTTTTCTGGTGTTCTTTGTGAATACAAAAGCTCGTAGTTCTGCCTGCTTTCGGAAAGGCTGCCCTCCTTTGGCAGATGCCAAAGGTCAGTTTGGAGGCGCCATGACCCTTAGCTTCTAAGGGCTTCTAAACTGACAAATTCATTCTTCGTAATTTTCAGAGACAAGGAGATCAAGACCGAGGAGCTGGCGGGTGCTTCCTAGGCCACAGAAGTCCCTGTCGTTGTCTATGCCTGAAGAAACATGAGAAAGGTGCCCTACAGAGGCACTAGGCACAATCCCCTCCCAGAGGCACTGACCTTGGCTGCCATCGCATCTTGGTTAGGTGTGAGTCCCGGAGGGTGTGAGCCTTTACCCCAATAACACTTGAGAATAAGGGGTGGACATTTTCTTCCATTGTCATCTGTATAATCGTCCATTTTGATATCAATATTTGTATCAAAATTGAAGATTTAGTAGATAAGCTCTACTAAGTCGGTGTATGTTGTAGAATGTTATTTTAAGGTGTATGACTTTTGTTTATGCTCTGAAACTTTGTTTAATGATGCAAAGATGTGTTTGAGTAAATAAAATTCACCTGCAGTCCTGAGCCTGCATCAGTAACGAGCTGATAGGAAGTAGTAGGGAGGAGCCAGGAGGAGAAGGGTTATAAAGATCGGTGAGAGAAAGTTCAAGGACTTCTTGGGAGATCGGGAGGCAGGCTAGGTAGCTGCTTGCTCTTCAGCCTCTCTGGGAAGTGTGATTTTTCCTGAGCCTTTGAATCTTGAGTTCTTTAGCAGGACAGAGATTTAAATAAATTCACTTAGTAGCCTTGGGAGAGTCGGTGCTTGAGGGAACAGAATTTCTTCAGGCCCCAACTCTTGCGGCCTAGCCACCCACCGCTGTTGGTGACAGAGTTGCTGTTGCTGACTAGAATAACCAAAGTTTAAGAGGCAGATAATTAAAAAAGACAAGTGTTTAGTATTGTAACTGGAATACAAAGAGCCTGGTCGTGTCGGCAAGTAGAGTCAGGAACTGAATCTTGAAGTTGCACTCCATTTAAACAGCCTGCTGGTAATCTAGGGAGACAGGATTAACATCCCCAGAAGTTGCCTCCCTCCCATCTCCTATAGCAGACTTCAGAGTATGGGAACAAATAATAACTTGTGATTTGAAAATGTAGTCATATCTTCTGGTCGGGTGGTCAGCCTTGTCTCCGAGGCTTATGGTATGAACCCGCTGAGCTGTTTATAACATGTAACTCCAGATTTCTTTATGCAATCCGAAGTGAAAATTGTCTCTATAATGTATAGTATAAAATTGCCTCTCCAGTATCAAATCAGCATCTCTTTTGCATGATATTTTATTTTGGAATGAAAAGGAAAGAGTTTGTGCCCCTTTTCTGAACTATCAAGGAAGGAGTGCAGGGCTAGCTCAGTGGTTAAGAACACTTGTTGTCTTGCCAAGGACACAGGTTCAATTCCTGGCACCTACGGAGTGGCTCACAACCACTACTCTCAGGGGATCTGGTGCCCTCTTCCAACCTTGGCAGGCACCAGGTCCTCAGTACTCACGTGGTGCACATACGAAGACTAAACATTCAAATACATAAAATTAAAATAACTTAAAAATAACAACAAGGAAATTTGTGTTTAAAAGCCACTGATTTTATTTTTTTCAGGTGGGGAGAATCAGTTCAGAAGGAAGGATGAGTGGTTTTCTTTCCTATTGTAATTTACTGTCCTTTTTTGTCTTCCATCTTCTCAATATACAGCATCCTTAGAACAACAATTATATAAATTATATATCCTGTGTGCTGATGGTCTTTGCACATCACCAAAGGGAGAGCTGGTGGCTAGCCATTTGCATCCACCTGCTTCAGCTCAGATGGAACAGGTTCATCTTTCTGAAGCTGGTGCTTCCTGAAGCTCTGTCTCTGATGTTAAATTCTAATGAGCTTCCAGGGTGCTCCAAACTCCTAAGTCATGCATGTCTTAAAAATAGTATGCTAATGGGAGGTGTGGGGGAAGTGGAGGAGGCGGAGGGGAGATACTGAGTCCCGCAATGTCGAAAGAAAACCCTAAGACTTCAATGACAGGGCGTGAGACAGCAATACATGGACTTTCCTCACTAGTCTGGTCTACTGCTGTGGTCCCCTTTGAAAGGAAGGATAGATGTATTTACTTAAAAATATATAACCAGTTCCAGAAAGAGTATCTGCTATCAATGCACACGACAGACTAGAAACTTCTTTAATGTACCTCCTGATAAATAGAAAATCTGTAGTTCATGGTGTGTGCTTCAACAATGACAGGGCCATAATCCTGGTGCCCTGTTGGCTTGGTGTCTGTGTGCAGCCGGCTGTGTTGGAAGGGTTTCTTTTTAGAGTCTTGTTTTTTTGTACAAGAAGACAGGCTTTCAAAAGGATGAGGGTTTCATAGAGAGAAAGCGGGGCAAACAGAAATGGGTAATGCTTCTGGTTTCAGGATCTCCTTTCCACTCCCATCCTTCATGCGGGAGAGTGCTGTATTTCTCACATCCCTGTCCCCAGCAGCAAAGAGCAGCCAGCATACCTGTGACTGCTGGGTGCTTAGAATGGTGAGGGGGACGTGGAATTGCCCGCTTTGGGGGGTTGCTGGCTCACATCATCTCTTGCCCAGGCTTAGATGTTCATCTGGAGATACAGCATTGTTTCCACTATTTCAGAGATAACTCACAGGCCCCTTAGGTCACGAATATTGACCCAGGCACTGTGACATACAAATATAATCCCAGCACTCAAGAGGTAGAGACAGCAAGGCTGATGTAAGTTCAAGGCCAGCCTGAACTACATTGTGAATTCCATGCCAGCCAGTATTACATGGTAAAGACATGTCTCAGGAAACACAGAAAGAAAACAAAACAAAAACAACTATAGTTATATTTCACTGGCAAAGCGCTTACCTAGCATTTTAGCTTCTGTTGCCAGAGCCACCAAAAATAATAATATTTAAAAGTTTGTGTTTGCGTGAGTTTAAATTTTAGAGCCAGTGCTGGGTTATAGCGGCCATTTCTATAGCTAATAAGTAGCATTTCTGAGTGGACATGTTTATGAAATTGCGGATGAACTGTTTATGTGGCCTCTGAGGACCTTAGACGTTAGGTCGCTTTGATTTTGGCTCATAATTATCACCTCACTCTGTAGCGTGAGGTAGGTAATTGGAACAGCAACACTCATTCAGATATGGAGTTTATATATAGCCTAAGCATATGACTGCCGCCGGAGTTTTATCTTATGCTGTAAGTAGTAGGAGGGGAGGGCCTGAAAGAAAACAGATTTTAAAATGTTGAATGGTTTGTCTGACTGGAAGCTAAGTTTGCCAAATGAATAGTGCTATAAGGCAAGACATGTGTTTCCTGCCGTGAAAAGCATATACGCAAACCCATTTACAAGATATCCTCTTGAGGAAAGAGCCCTACCAGAACGCCTTGGCGGCAGAGATACCTGGGAACTTTCTTCCTTAGGAAAAGCTTCACCAGCCTCAACTACCCAGGAACTCAGAAGCTGCAGCCATGGTTCAAAACATCCACCTACTCATTGAGCTGGCAGGGCCCTGTCCACACAAAGTTGGCTCTGCAAACATGCAGAATGCCAAAGTCACAGGTTCATGAATGCATCCACCAAGATTTCTAAGGGAGGCCTGGCAGGAGGGCAGACAAAATGTAGTAAGGTTGGAGCCCCTGAAGGTGTCCCCTGAGAAAGCAGGAAGGGAATCGGGAGGGTGACATTGGGGATGGAGTAGGGCCCTCAATGTGGAGATGGACGTGGAATGGCTGATTCAGAAAGCCCCAGACAAGAAACAGAGCTGACGGACTGAATAATTCTCATCTGGGTTTTAGTCCTACTTAACTCTAATCCCCGTTGTCTGCCCTCGTGTCTCACATTTCAAACAGAAGCGTTGATACCATCATATGCTAGAAGTATCTTGCTTTTTAGGTTTAACACTGACTCAAAGCTAAGAGTTTATCTTCAGTCTCAGAGGGTGTTTAAGTTTAGACTTATAGACAGTGTTGGAACTGCTAGCATTATGAACTCTTAGCAAAAGACTGTGCATATTTCCCCCTGTATGGTATACATGTGTCTTTCAAGGCCAAGACAAGACTGTTGTGTCGAGCAGACAAACCTTGTGATTCTCACTTTAATTTGATTGACAAGTGTCCCGGTGATTAGTGCAGCAAACCTGTGCGTCTGTCTGAGAGAGTTCCCAAAGAGGGTTATCTAGAGGCGGAGGGCTCTCCAGAATGTAGGCAGCATCATCTCATAGGCTGAGGCCTTAGATGGAATACAGCATTTTGAAAGGGAGGAAGCATGAAAGACCAGCATTCTCTCTCTGTTTCCTGGCCTCTGTGCTGTGTGCTGCCTTTAAACAATGCAAGTCATCACATGTAGTTGTGTATCAGACACACAGATCACTCCAACCTTCAAGTTCAGGCTACAAAGTTGATATTCTGTGAATGGGACATTGTGATCATATGGCATGGTGTCACAGTTTGTGCTTCCAAATGCTCCCTTAGGCCTAAGCTGCCAGAGAGAACCACCCACACTGCCCTTAGCTGCATCCTGGCTTCTCTACAAGGGCCTTTGTTGCTTTCCCATCTTTTTGGTGTCTGTATAATAGATGAATGAATGTTTGTTAGTGAGTTCTTCATCAAATTATACATTGCCATAAAGAGCATCTCTTGATTCCCACTTGTGATGAGCAGGTATACAATAATTCAAAATGATTAGTTCACAATGATTTTTAAAGCTCTCATTGAAGCTGACTGGTTTCTGAAGTATCTTAATGGCTAACAAGTACTGCATATTGCACCAGGAAAATGGGCAGTCTTGTCAAGAGACAAGGAGGCCCTTGGGGGCTGGTAATTCTTAGTCCCATCACTTTGACAATGGAGACCATCGTAGAGAACATCAAGAGAAAGCCTGGAAACCTGGGATGGAGATCTCTGTACACCCTGTAGGGCAGAGTGAGCTCTGCGGGTACAGAAAGCTGCCCACAGCTTGCCTGCTGCAGAGAGCCAAGGGCAGTGTGGGTCTTAATGCAGGCACAGGGGGACAGAGAGAATTCTGTAAAGCCATTGGCAAAGGCCCAAGTGCAATGTGCTTTCACAATCTAATTGACTTTCACGTCAAACCCTTAATTCATCCTCATCAGGGCATGGGATGCGGGGATTGGAGCTCAGACAATCGTGAAATATACACCACCGTCTCTGATGGTTTCGTGGCCTAGAAAATATAACTTAACCTGTGTGGGTTTTACAGGGCCTATCAGCACTTCAGAAAGCCAGCCCCAGGGGAGGACTTTGCAAGGTGACAATGGGCAAGGCATTTGTGGGGGCTTCAGAGACCGTTGGACACATGATGGTTTAGCATGGTCTCACTTCGCCTCAGTAGTAGGAGAGGAGGCTAAAAACACAGTGGCCAGGCCTCTAGTCACAGAGGTCCTTGAAGAAAATAGGACATAGTTTGATTTTTTCTTTAATCTGTAGTTCACATGTTCAGAGCAGGGTCTAGTAGTCTGAGGTGGATGCTCACCTGACGATGCCTGCATGACAGAGCAGAGAGGACACCAGTAGAGTTATATAGAAAATGGGTGCACCTGTGAATTGAGACGCAAGAAGTGGGTTGCTGAAAAAAGCCACAAATCTGCTGCTGAACGTGGAAGCCAATGTGCGGTGTGGATGGAGGTAGGGCTAGAGTAACTCTGACCTGCAAAGTCTACAGAGTTGACCTGGGAAGAGATGGAAAGTCACAGACTGCTTACTGCACAGACTTCTCAATTAACCATACTTCTGGCGATACCACAGAAGAACCAGGCAGGCTCAGATGGGTGGGAGCTCTGTTGAAGGGGACTCTGGAGAGCTGGAGGGTCGCAGCAGCACCCATGCTGTCCAGGGACTTTGTCTTGTCTCCACATCACCCTAAGCTGGTCATTTAGTGAGCAGCCGAGCTGCGATAGAGCCTCAGAGCTGATGAAATGTCTGGGATTCCAGGGTTCAAAGAATGACTTGGCAAGAAAGCTTTACCAAATCTGGTAGCCGTCCTTATCCGTCTAGTTCATGTGGAGCGGATGATGCCTTATCCAGGCTCTGGCTTCCACTGTCATTCTCTCAATTTGTAACAATAAATGTTTTCTAAACCACAGAACGTAGAAAGCATAGGACAATAAACACCCATGTAGCCATTGCTTATGTCCTAAAATTAAGCTTTTCTTGTATTTTCTCTATGTTTTGCTTTGTTTCTGCTGAGCTAGTGAAAATCTTGCAAATGTTAAGCGTTTCATTTGCATCTCTCTCAGGCTGTACCAGGGTTTGTGTGCTGAGTGTCTGATTTGCTTGGGAGTCACTCACAGGTTTCTCACATTCTCATTCTCTCTCTTTCTCTCTTCTCTGTTTCTCTCTCTTCCTCTTTCTCCCTCTTTTACTCCCTCCCTCATTTCCTCCCTTTCTCTCTCCTCCCTTCCTCTCCATCTCCGTCCCTCTCCCTCTTCTCCTCTCCTCTCTATACCCCTCTCTGTCCTGCCTCTCTCTGGCTCCCCCGCCCCATTTCCATACCTCTGTCTCTGTGACTCTATCATCTATCTATAATCTATCATCTGTCTATCATCAGCTGTCTATCACTTGTGTCAAGTAGTCCTTGTGGTCAGCATAAAGAGTGTTTACCACACTCTCCTACCAGCTATACCTTTCGTAACTCCTTTTGAATTGATTATTTCACAGACTCTGACAGAAACACAATTTTCTATTCTGTTTCAATGGCCTTTCTTCTCTAAAGAATAGTGTTCCTGCATCAGCTCTGGATAACTGTAGTTTCTCTTAAAAATTAAAGCTTGGCGCTTAATTCTATCCTTTGTGTGTATCTATGTGTTGCTGGGAATGACCCAGGGCTCACCCGGGCTGCTGCGTGTTCCACACTGAGCTTCACCCAGACCCAATTTTGTCTCTTAAATTGTGAGTCTTCGTAGTAAAAGCGGTGCTGAGGCGGCTGCTGTGAGGTGAAACCAAGGTCTCCCTCTCTAGCTTGCGCTTTACTTTGTGAGTATCAGTGTGTGCACACGTTTGTGGCTTTCATAAGCTATGGTCACTGTTATGTTTATGATTAATCTCTAAGGCATGATTGATATGGGCTTCTGCAAGCTGGCTTCTGCATCTTGCTGGCCTGAACACGGGCCCTGACAGAAAGAAATTGCTCATTCTAGTCCTTAGAACAGAACCTAGAAATGGGGTGTCTTCCCTTTCAGGGAGATGAGACACTTCTAAAATCTACTGTTTAATTGAACATTTAGAAACCAAAAGCTAGTAAAGCCATTTCCTGGGCATAATAAAAAAAAAAACAAAAACCTCTAAATCAATGGTGATTTCTCAAATTTTACATTATAGTTTTTTCCTATCTATAATTGTTTCTGAGTGATTTTTTCCTTCAATGAATAAATATCTTGACCTCAATAACAGTGTCAACTCACCCTCTGTACTTTCAGTATTTTTGAGATTGCAATGAAAAACAGTGTCAGCAGTAAACCTACTAACTAAATATTGATCTATTACTAACCCTGGTCTGTAGGATGAATCTCTAATATTGGTTTACTGTTAACCCTTATCTGTGACAAAGAATATAAAAATCAATTCCATGTGCAAAGTCTTTCAAAATACTCATTTTTCTGCTGTAGTTGTTACTGATTTGATATACCATTGGCTTAATTGTAATTTCTAATATAAATGTTTTAATTAATTAATTTAATGAATTTTGAACTGGATCAGTTTTAAATATGGTCATTTCTGTTGATGGCTATAAATTATCATAGGAAGAGTATATTGGTATCTATTCATGGAGGAAACATAGTATTCTTCTTGGTCTTTCATTATACAAGTAACACTGGAGTGTTACTTTGGGAACATGGATTTTGAGTGAACACATGTCTTGAGTCTGGATTCTACAAAGCATTGTAACAGGCCAGGTAGGGAGTACAGCGATATTTGAGACACAGTTTCTGCCCCCCAGGGAGTGTTTCACTCCATGTCAGAAGACTCACTCCCTTTTACAGGCTGTCCCCTAGTTCTTTCTTGACCTTTAAAACAACTGACAGTCTCAGGCCAGGACTCCAGGGAACTCTAGTTGCAGAGATTAAAACACTACATTTTCTTTTCCACCTGTGGCTGAATGTGTATACCTCCATGGTATGCCCAGGATTCCAACTGTGGATCATTCTATTTTGCTCTACTGTGTCCTTTTAGGCTTCTTGAAAGATATGTTGAACATCTTCACTTGTGAACTTACAGAGAGTTCTCTTCTGTTTGGCGAGAACTTCAGTGGCTGCTTCTCTATGAGAAATAGGTGGGCACAAAGGCAGCAGATGGAAAGACTCCCCAGAGATGTGTTTCCCTGTCAGCACCTGTTCTTAGCCATGTACCCCACATAGAGATGTCAACTGTGCATTCACGAAGTAACGAACAAACTTCCGAAGGGGTTCAATACTGCGTGCTACAATATAGTCACTCCCCTGCAGATAATTAACTGAGCAACTGAGTAATTTATGAACCTAATTCACAGTCGCTAATGATATTGAGGCACATTGAAGCAATTATAGAAATCTTCATTAAAATATTAATCTGTACTAGGTACTAATTTCTCTACATTAAGAAATGATGGAAAATTGGTGTAGTTCTTTTGAGTTCCACTCCCTCCCTCATTATTTTAAAGCCCAAATGATAACAGTAGAAAAAGGCCATTTCCATAATTAAAAATCATGATGCATTGCAACTGCATATTAAATGTGAATAAATTCCATTGACTTTTGACTGAGTGATTTTTGATTTTCTGCGTTGCATAAGATAATCATTAATATTACATAACACTGGGACTTGTTTAGAAAACCACACTGGAACACGGGGTGTTTGGAGAGAGCCAAGCCCCCTGCCCTGACTTTGTAGCGGATGATCTTAGCACAGAAATCTGTTTTCTAATGATATAATTTGGGCTTTGATTTCATATCTGCCCCTGTGATTGAGTAGCCATCTGTTCAGTTATCAAAAGCAACTCTCATGTCCTATTCAGTCTGCCTGTAATCTCCACCAAGGAATGCCACTGACAAGAAACAACATGAAGGAGTGAAATAAGTCCCATGCCCACCTAGGAGCCACAGATGGTCATCAGAGGGGCTGGTTTTCATGGTCAAGCATCCATTCTTGAAGTAATGTGGGTGACGCCTTGGTCGACGTACGAGCTATTGGGCAGCTCAGTGAAATGTCAAGGAGGAGTGGTTGACTGCGGTTCTCAAAGTTAATGCTGAAAGAGGTTGGATAAAATGAGGCTCGGAAAGCAAATGGACTTGGACTCGCATATTAAAATTAAGGAAAATATATAGAAACTCAGTAGGTTGTAGTTGCTTCTAAATATGGGGAAAGATCCTTATATGCAACATTCCTCCCTCCGCAAAAAAAAAAAAAAAAAAAAAAAAATTCATGATTTTTTTACTAGCTTGATTTATGAGTTCTTCTATTCTGTAACGATCATGGTTGTGATCAAGAAAGTGATATTGTGTTCTCTAAGTAAAGACCCCACATGCACGTATTTTATGGTCCTTCCTTGGCTCTCCTTTTGCAAATGGACTCTGAAGTTTTGTTGGCACGGTGCTTCAGCTACCTACCTGTGACAGAATTGTCAGGGAAATGAGAGAATCTGCTGGTCAGTGTCTGAAGATGCCCCTCAAGTTCCTTTGGGACCCAGAGAAAGCATAAGTATGTGTCTCACAAGCTCACAGGGAGACTATTAATCATCTAGCTTAATTATCTCAAAGATTTTTATTCTAGGCCAGAGGTCAGACCTGGAAGGTGAATAATGTCTGAACTTCATGGCTATTGGTCATTAGACCTGGAAGGTGAATAATGTCTGAACTTCATGGCTATTGGTCATTGCATGATGGAAAGCTAAGGTCAGAAGCACTCCGCTCCTTGTTTTTTTTTTTTTTTTTCTTTTTGGTGGTCAGGTGCCTAGTTTGTGTTCATACTTGACATAATTTAAACCAGTACAGGTTTGAGTGTAACTGTGACAGGCGATGCTCCAGATGGGAAAAGGATTCTCAGACATCTACCACACACCCTTGGGCAAGAAAATGGTCCATGTTTGACTCATTTTCTCTCACTCTCCTCTGGGAAAGCTGCCTTCCAGCTAAGGACCTGAGCTTTGGGTAGTGGCAGGATTTTTAGACCCTGAAAAACAAGAGCTGGAGAATGAGTGATTAAGATACACTCAGGGAAGAGAAGAGGCAAAAGAGAAAAGGAGAAAGTCAAGGGTAAGAAGGAACCAAGCCAGAACAGAAACACAGCAGTCACTGACAGACACAAGCCACTGCTCTGGGACCATTGAGATGCCAGAGGGAGGTTTCCTGTTTCGTGTTGCTATTGTGTTGAAATGAATCATTTTTCACTTTATATTTAAACTATGGCCATGCAATTTAAAAAGGTTAATTTTTATAGACTCAGGGTTGTGCCTCAGTGGTACAGTGCCTGCCTAGCATATGTATGGTGCTTGGTTCCACCCACAACCTGAGCCCTGCAATGAAAACAAATCAAACAAACCTGAAGAGTTTTATTTATTTTGTTCCTGGACTGTGTCTTCGGATGCAAAGTGGCTGTCTCTGCATCACTTCCCTGGATGGAGATGTTAGTGGCTGGCCTGGGTGGTGGCTCCCCGGACATCCTCTTCTTGTGATGGGGAGGGAATTTGGTAGTGCCCCATTGTTGCTCTACTCTAGTGGAAAAACGGGTAGAATTGTTATGGATGGCATCGCTGTGTAGACAGATGCTGTAGTCTTCTTGAGACCAGAGAAATAAAAAGACTTTGCTAAGCCGGGCGGTGGTGGCGCACGCCTTTAATTCCAGCACTCGGGAGGCAGAGGCAGGCGGATCTCTGTGAGTTCGAGACCAGCCTGGTCTACAAGAGCTAGTTCCAGGACAGGCTCTAAAGCTGCAGAGAAACCCTGTCTCGAAAAAAAAAAAAAAAAAAAAAAAAAAAAAAAAAAAAAAAAAACAACAACAACAAAAAAAAAAAAAACCCAGAAAGAAAAGGCTTTGCTATTTTTCCCCCAAGGGAGCATGCACAATATTAAAAGCATCATTTTGTAAAAGGACAAGAAGATAGTTTTATATAAAGTGGGCAATGAGTCATTCTTAGAAGAGCATCCATGTTCTCTTAATCTGAACATCTTTGTGTCCCTCTCCCCCGTTTTGTCTTGGCCACCAGAATTCCTGTTGCCTACGCAGGGATGAGCACTCAACATTAGCTCTAGTCTCTGGACCTTTTCTGCATTGACATGACCTAAACCTACAGAGTCAGTAGCCTTCAGTCAGGCACAATAACCGCTGGTGAGCTTAGCGGGTTTCCTCTTTCCTGGGAGAGCAGGGCTTCTCTCCGAAACATTGATCATGAGAAGCTACAGCTCTGGTCTACGTCTTCCTTGTTAGATGATCAGCACAGGAGAAAATGATTTCTAGTTTTCAAAGTGTGAGGAGAAACACAGAAAAGCTGCAGGTGAGTGAGACAGCCGTAGGTTCTGTCCAGATGGGTTACTACTTTGAACAGGGATTGCCTTGGTCTGGGAGAGTGGAACTGTGAATAGTAAAAGCTTTGTGGGGAGAGAGAGAGAGAGAGAGAGAGAGAGAGAGAGAGAGAGAGAGAGAGAGAGAGAGAGAGAGAGAGAGAGGGAGGGAGGGAGAGAGAGAGAGAGAAATGAGAATGAATATTGTATGCCACAAAGCTTCCCCTTACACTATGTCAGTTACCTGACCCATGGCCACACATGGCAGAACCTGACTTTAGAAAGTAAACAGGAGAAAATACATTTCTGAAGGATTGTAATAATAAATTTGAGGAGAAATAGAAATATTTCCATAGAGACTGTGTGGCACAGTATTATTGTAAATATATCATTATCTATTCTCTCCATGAAAGTATAGTTTAGATTCCTAACAAAAACACAAAGAATATTTGAACTGAAAAATTAGCTCTGAGGTTTATCTTTAAGAAAAAGATAAAAATGTACAGCCGAAGCATCTTTGAACAATAAAGTAGCATAAGAACCTTCTCTTACACCCGTTAATGGTGACATTCATCAGACACTGCGTAGTCAGGGACCAGACAGCACAAAACAATGTCAGGTAATCTGGGAAAAGCAACAGAGGCTAATCTTTTATGGGGCAGATTTGATATTTTGTTTTGCTTCATGCTCAGAGAATTTTAAATGTGTCTTTAAAATCCATTCCGAATGAAAAACATCAGTTTAATATAATTCTGTGTCTGGAGAAGCAAGCAGCTCACAATGATCATTGGGGCAGTTTTTCTAAGATTGTGTCCAGTGTTGGAGGTTGATGCACAGACACCTTTACCTGGAAGCTACAGCAGTAAGACCTTCCCAGTAGATCCCTCCTCCACAGTGTGCAGGGCCATGAACACCCACCCCCCTGCTCAGTGCAACCAGCTGCCCTTGCCAAGTAGGGACTCATCCTCCTTTCAATGGAAGGCCCAGAAGCAGTCAAGGGGCTGAAACACCTCTGCGGTCCCCCCTCATGTAGGGTCTTAGAGCAGCTCCGTGGTTTCCCCTTGTCTAACAGCTTTAGATACATTATGGTCTCTGTATTTGTTTATGTCTGTGTCTGCTCTTCTCAGCAAATACTTCTCTTTTCTTAATTGATTTTTATTGAGCTCTACATTTTTCTCTGCTCCCTTCCCTACCTCTCCTCTCCCCTCTTCAATCCTCCCCCAAGGTCCCTATGCTCCCAATTTACTCAGGAGATCTTGTCTTTTTCTACTTCCCATGTAGATTAGATCTATGTAAGTTTCTCTTAGTGTCCTCATTGTTGTCTAGTTTCAGACATCAGAACAAGGAAATCCCTTCTTGTATTCTCTCTCTCTCTCTCTCTCTCTCTCTCTCTCTCTCTCTCTCTCTCTCTCTCTCTCTCTCTCTCTCTCTCTCTCTCAGAATCACCATGGTATTAAGGGGTTTTAGTCCTGAGCCTTAAGTAGGAATCCCACATCAGTGTGTACTGGCCTGTGGCGTATAGAGAGCATCTGTGCCAACTTCTCATCAGAACCACGGCCACTACATCTTGAGGTTCTAACAGTGGCATTCAAGGAGCATTGTCTCTGGGGTGTGGATGCTCTTGGAGGAGAGTACTGCCAATGATGCTGTCATAACCAAGTTTTCTTCAATATCGAATGAGATTGTGTACCCATGCCAAATGGTTCATCCTTTTGAAATCCAGAGTTGTATTGCATTCACAGTTGTGCAGCCATCCCTAGATTAAAATGCTTTCATCATGGCAGTTAGAAGTCAGCCCTCCTCATCCTGGAACACATTTATGGGCTTGTAGATGATTTATTCATCCAGACACAGAGGATTGGATCTTTCTCTCTGGATTCTTTTAGAATATTTTCAGGGTTCATCTTTAAATTAATATGCATGAAGATGCCATTACCTTTACAGTCAAACAGTAATTGATTGTATTCACTATGTTCTGTTTACCATGCACCAGGGTTTATTTACTCATTATTAATTGATGGACATTTGGATTGTTTTCACTTGAGGGCCAATTAAATGGATACAAAGTGGAATCATACTGCGGTTTGAATTTGCATGATGTACCCAACGATGTTGTTGAACATCTTCAAAGGTTTTTTTTTTCTGCTCAAGAACCTTTTCGTATTTTTTCTCTTTTTTAAAGCCATTGTTGACTTATGAAAAGTAGATCTTTATTATATATTATTTCTAATTTGTCAGTCTTATTTTGTGAGGTCTCTTTTAACATTATGGATGTGGTCCATGGATGCACATAACTTCTACTTTGCTTTGTTTATATTTGTTTATATTTGGTATCTGTGCTTTGTCAGTTCTAAGAAACTAATGTCAGATCTTTGTTCCCAAGTAGTCTTATAAAAGCTTTATATACACTACCTGTGGTAGCTAATCTTGGTTGTCAAGTAGGTGTGGAATCAACTAAAACCTAAACCACTGAGCATTTTCTTGATTGGATCATTCGAGGTGGGAAGACTCACACTAAATCTGAACCACACCGTCTGGTGACAGCCCAAACAGAAGGACATGGAAGACAGAAAGATTCTGCTTTTTACCTGTTTGCTCTTGTGCTCGCTGACAAGTTTATCTACTCTGCTGCTGAAGCACTCCTTCCCTGGTACTGGAGCCTCTGTCTTCAGTATTCTAATGAGGATTGAAGGCTAGATGAGAGACAGCTAGTCTCAGACTGACCTTACCTAGGGAGACAGCCGTTGTTGGACTAGTGGGACCGTAGCCTGTAAGTCACTCTAATACATATATTTATTTGTTCTGCCAGTTCTGCTCCTGTAGAGGACCCTGACTAAACACACTGCCTTTATCCTTAGTTTCCAAGTTTTCTTAAACTAATCTCAGTATACAATGTGATATAGGACACGTTGTTTGCATGTGTGTCCATTTATCCTGGGGATAAATCTTTCTTTTCTGCCTGCTTTTTCTTTTCTTTGTCGTATTTTTACTCAGGGACTCACTAGGTGGCCCAGGTTGCCATCATCCTCCTGCCTCAGCCTCCTGAGAACTGGGATTATAGTCAGACACTACCATGCCTTGAATCTTTACACCATTTCTTGAGAGCAGGGCACTCTTAGGACTCATATCTGGGTTCTCTATTCTATTTGTGCCATCTAGTTACTAGTACTTATGCCTAAAGGATGATGCCTTGAAGGGGCTTTGCCCCTCACCATTTCAGTGTTCTGAAGTTGAGGACTATATTTACTATTTTTGTTCTTTTTTGCCAAAAATCTTTTTGAATAGTCTGGAACCCTTGATTTTCCCAATAGAGCTAGGAATTGATTTGTCAGTTTCTGTAGTGATGAGCTGCGGGCCACGTTCCTGCTGCCTGGCTCTGGGCTGCCTGGCTAGCTTAAGCCCCAAAATAACAACACACAAACTGTATTCATTTAAACACTGCCTGGCCCATTAATTTCAGCCTCTTACTCACATCTTGATTAACCCATATCTAATAATCTGTGTAGCACCACAAAGTGGTGCCTTACCAGGAAGATTCTAGCTTACGTCCATCTTGGGCCGGAGCTTCATTGCATCTGACCCAGAGAGCAGAGGCATGGCGATTTATTAACTTCCCTTCCCAGCATTCTGTTCTGTCTACTCCGCCCACCTAAAGGCTGGCCAATCAAATGAGCCAAGCAGTTAATTAACCAATGAAATCAACTCAAACAGAAGACCCTCCCACATCAAGTTTCTGCTGAAAAATGCAGCTGAGATGGTTTCAGAGGTTGGGTCAGATCTGTATGTAAGCTTTGAGGCTTGCTGCCATGTGAGCAGTCTTGCTGATCTGTGAACTTGAAAGGCCTAGTTGTGGAGCTCCCTTGCAGTTGTAGAATGGCTGAATCCGCATGTGACACAAAGCTGCTGAGACTCAAAGATGAGGCACTACACGATGACATTACTCCATGGACTGGAGCCACAGTGTGGACAAGGACAAGGAGGATTCCATGCATTCAGTGTCTGGGCAACTCAAGGATACTGCATGGAATAGACCCTGTTGCGCTCAGGAGGATGTTATGTGTGTTGAGAAATTCAGTGTATACTGAGGAGCCCTGGTGGATAGAGGAACTTCCTCTTGAAGAAAAGTTTTAGTCATACTTCTGCCCTTGGTTCTAATAAGCACTGTATAAATGAGCAGGTTCTATTATTATTCTTTATAATACTCTAATCCAACCTTATAAATTAATTTAATATATATGAGAATGATTTTAACAATTAGCCAAGAAGGATCATCCTCTAAAGAACTCAGCCATAAGGTATGATTGGATTTCAACATTGTTTGGACAGAAGAAAGTTCGAGTTCAACCTTGTTACAGGTTTTCAGGATGTTCAAATGGATGCTGCTGAGCCTGTTAAATCCAGTAACTGAAGCTGTTAGTTTTTTAAAGTACTAGGCGCTCGTGCTAATTAAGTTTTACAGTCAAACGTGACATCTGTGACACACAGGCATCTGGGAGATGCTGGCGTCTCCTTTCCTTGCTTCTACCTGCAACAGTTTGTTCTTCCCAAAGGAGCCACATTTTCTGTTTTCAGCTAGTCTAAAGAAGGATGTCTTAAGAATATCCATCCTGGCAGCACAATACTCTTGGTGAATCTCCAAGTCCCTGTGGAGTATGTAAAAATTCACATAGATTCACATCTAAAACAATGCATCCCATATGCAGTGAGGGTAGGGAGTTCTTTAGTTCTGCATTTTACAGTCAGTAGCAACATTCTACTCAAAATATGCGTTTTATGAGCAGTAATCCTCATAAGAGTTGGCAGTTGGATTCTCGTGGTAATCCATTTACTGTATTTGGATTGGGTAATTGCCTTTCTAATCCTTGAATATATGTACAGTCTTTCTTCCTCAAGACTTTTCTCACAATTAGATTGCATTTTAAAATCCAGTTCGGACTGATACAGATTTTAAGCAATGCAGAAATGTGGTGTGCAGCTAGTTCTGTTACTCATTTGCTGAACTTGATGTTTGGAGGAGCTGCTGATCTGCACCTTACTTTAGTTTCTGTTTTTGTAGGAATAGAACTCATTCATAACCCTAAGTTCTATCTGTTTTACTTGAAAACAACGCATAAGTCCGGTTACTCACATGCTGCTGGCTTTCTTTGATGCCATAGTCTACTGCAGATATCTTAGTATCAGCTATAGAGCCATGTCATTGTCTAAAGCCATGGTTTTCAACCTGCAGGTCATACATATCAGATCCTGTATCTCAGCTATTTGTTATTCATAACAATAGCAAAATTACAGTTATGAAACAGCAACAAAATAACTTTATAGTTGGAGGTCCCCACAACACAAGGAACTGGTATTAAAGGGTTTAGCACTAGGAAGGTTGAGAACCACTGGTCTAAAGTTTGGATCTCTATACGTTTTAAAGCAAAAATTTCAATGATGTATTGATTTTCTTTTCTCTGGATTATGTAAAAGCATAATTTCTACTTCTGTTGATACCACTGGGGACTATACCTGTGACTTCCACTGATGATCATCAGACATGCAGTTGTGTCTGTCTAGGGCATTTGGTTGATGGCCCAGTCAAGTTCAGACACTGATAGTGGAATTCCTAACAACTGTTGGATGGGATGCTCTAACTTGGCTATTTGGCCAGGGAATTCACAATTAGAGGAGCACAATGGGTCACTGTGTTCACACTATTGTATGCTCCTCTGGAACCTGTCACTGCTGTGTATGTTTCCAGCCATGTGTCCTCCAGCCTCTCACTTCTGCACCCTGCCCTTGGCTCTAACTGTTCCCAGTTTCCCCCAACAGAAACTGGACATAGTTGTGAAATCCATGACTTTTGACTTTCACCAGGTGACTTAGCCCCAACACCAGCTGCTTCCTGTGGGCATCCCAAACTGAGGACACCATCTCTGCCTATAACTGTGCTGTGCCCCACAGCCCTAATGCCTGGCTCCTTCTAGTCTGCCTCCCCCTTTTCTACCCCATGACCTTCTTCTCTAGATTTGCACTCCCTGACTCTTTCCTCCCAGATCTTTACCCTTTCCTAGAAACTACGTGATCTACATTTCTCAAGTTCCTCAACTTAGAGATGATCTCAATCTTTCCCTTAAGGTGTGGTTCTTGAGTGCCATCCCCCAACACCACATGGGCCTATTCAGCAAACACCTCATCTATAGGTACACAGGAAAAAGTGTCTTCATTGAAAACAAATTTCTTGATTTCACCCTCCAAATAAAAACTAATTTATGTATTTTTCTTTGACTTCACATTAGACACGACGGGGTAAAACACCTAAAATTGAATTGGAAAATATCATTTGTGAAGAGGCTGAGCAACTGTGGTAGTGTAGGCAGTGAAGTTCTTTCTACCCACCACCCTTGACATTAGATGTAAATTATGCTTCAAAAATAAACTTGTGTGACAGAGCCTGGGTGTGTGTCAAATGAGGGGTTTGATTTCTGAGTTTGCTTCTCATCTGTGTTGCCTGTTCTGTCAACTCTTGATCAAGTGACAAGGGTAGATTTTGGGGGGAAGTCGTGGTGACTTAGGTGTGGTGGCTTGTGCAGGAAGCAGCATCTCCTCTCTTGAACAAATCGGGAGCTGCATGCTCTCACCCACTAAGGGAGGAATGAAAGCTCATGCCCAGTGAACATGTAAACTACAGGGTCCATCTTCTAGATGGGATAGGCTGCATAGAGCTTCTCCAACTATCATGTTGGGTATTTAGGGAAAAACAGTTATCTGAAGGTGTATTTGTTCTTTACTCAAATGATTTTTGTCTTTTTTTACAGCAAGGAACTCGTTTCTAAGTCACAGCAGTCAGGAAAACACTTTTTTTAAAACAAGATTTTTATTGCAAGAATTTGTACCTTACACGTGTGATTTCAGGACTCTCCCAGCCTGGGCTACATAGG
This sequence comes from Arvicola amphibius, assembly GCF_903992535.2. NCBI lineage: Eukaryota > Metazoa > Chordata > Mammalia > Rodentia > Cricetidae > Arvicola > Arvicola amphibius. The sequence goes on along the minus strand of NC_052048.2, from coordinate 105,218,093 downwards.
AAGACCCATCTAAAAACAGGAGGAGGATTTCTACTTATGTCCAGCATGCCATGAGAATAGGATTTGTTTGTTTTTATTATTGCTGCTGGATTTTTTTCCTCTTGTGTAAGTAACCAGTAGGCCCAGAATCAAGGTTCTGCGTCAGGTGACTGGCAGGGTCTGTGAGAAACAGTTTTCTGGGCACCAGGGGGACACTCCAAGATCCTTCAAGATTTTTGATTTTTTTCTCACCTTTACAACATTTGTTCCCAGATTTCTAATGATTATAATTCCATGATGTCTTTCTTCAATTCCAAGGATTCAGTGACAGTATCTTGTGTGACACACTACAAAGAAGAAAAGAGGTTGCCTATGACCCTTGAGACAGCAACTATTGTAAACACATTTCCACTTCATGATAATGCATTATGAAAAGATATGTGTAAGAAAAACTAAGGGCAAGTTTCACCGGAAGAAGGTTCAAGAGGTCTAATACCTCCCTGGTCAGTTAGTGTTTACTAGAGGAATAAGAGATATTTTCTTGAGTAGTGTAGCCATTGATAAGGTGCCCTCGATCTTGTAAATAATCCCTCACCCAGGCTCCTGTAAGTGAACTTGGTGAGGCTCATTGGGTATCTCTCTCTCTCTTTCTCTCTCTCTCTCTCTCTCTCTCTCTCATACACACACACACACACACACATGCACACGCATACACAGAGAGACACACACACCATGAAAGGAGAAGGAGGACTAGATGGCCTAATTGGGAAGAGGTAGGGGGTCAGCAGGTCTGAAAGGAGAACAAGAGAAAGTAATGGGGGTAAGCATGATTTTTAAAGTATGTTATATATGTGTATGAATGTGAAATATTGAAATTTGCTATTGTATATAATATGTTTTGTAAAAAAAAAACATGGATTTTTAAAAAGACAAACTCCACATACTGATTGGAGTTTGGTCTTTCCAAACTCCAACCCTATTGAAGAGACCAAGCACTCTCTGGTTTATTTTGTTGAGTGATGTTTTGGATCTTCATGCCTGATTCATGGCTTAATGGCCCTTTGGTTTTTAGTGCTGAGTAAATTCCTTGGTCTGGGTGAAACACACGTTATTTCTCTCGTCTACTGAATAACATCTTGGTTGCTTCCAGGGGAAAAAGCTGCTGCACATACACATTCCTGTGTATATACAATTTCTGAACTCCTATATAAACACTAAAGAGGGAAATTGCTGAGCATGTGGCACACGTACATATGGGTTTGTGAGAAGCTGCCAACCTCTATTCCAAGGGGCTGCCTCTACCATCTGTGAGTGACAGATTCCTTTGCTCCCATCCTCCTAAGGGTTTGCAGGTTATGCTACAACTCTTAGGCTTTTCAGTAGTATTTACCAGGAAGATAGGATTGAGCACCTTTTCTTAGACTGAGTTGCCATCTGTATCTCTTCCTGATGAGGTGACAGTTCAGATCAATTGCCTGTTTTGCTCCCTCCCATTGGATTATGATAATCTCTTTTATGCCTATTTATGGCTTTACTAATTATAGCTTTTTATTCTGAATGATTTTCCTTCCCAGTTAGTTTCAGCTGTCAATGTACCATATAGCCTGGCATTAACTATGGGAACTTCAGATGCAAAATTACCACATCAGATTGGCCTGCAAGTATGCCTACAAAACATTGTATTTGCTAATTGATGTTGGAGGGCCCAGTGTGCTGTGGACAGTACTATTCCTAGGTAGGTGGGCCTGAACTGTATCAGAAAGCTGCTGTGTGAGGCCAATCAGTAAGTCTCATCCCTCCGTGGTTAATGCTCCAGGTTCCCTCAATGGTGAATTAGGTCCTGCAAGTGTAAAGTGAAATAAACCCTATCTTCCTTAAGTTTCTTTGGTTGTTGTGATATCACAGGAACAGAAGGGAAAGAAGCACATAGATGCAGGACTTTTGTACACATTGTATTTATGAGTGTCCTGGCTGTGTGTGATAAAGGAGATCAACACAGGAGAAGCAGAGGGAGCTATCTATGTGGATCCCTCCCTCATCCCATAGTTGTATCTTCAATGGAACAAAATGTTTCAGTTGCAATGTAACTTATCAATTTCTACATTACAGCTTAGAGCATAATCTGTGAGGCTTAAGGAATCTATATCCACTCCATGTTAATGAAGATTTTTAAATACTTGTTTACTGATTTGCCTTTCATAATTGGCTGTGCAGTTAAGCAACACTTGATTTTATATGCCATGCTTCATTTTTCTTATCAATTGCAAATGTTTTAAATATTTTTCTTTCTATACTTCATTGCAAAGGCTGTCTTACCACAAACAGGTGGACACACATATGTGGATCCTTTCTGGGTTCTGTATTTTCTCTGTCCATTCTGGCTTTGTTCTTTCAACAAATTGTTTTTTTTTAAAAAAAAATAATAGGTTTACAATAGTTCTTGATGACTTTTCACATAACTTTTGAGCTTTTATTTTCTCTTCAACACTTCCCTGACTATAGCTGCCCTCTTCTGTTTCCATTTAAAATTTGTAGTCACTTTGTTGATTTTAAAAATATAAATTCTGAGAGTGTGATTTCTATGATTTTGAATGTATCATTTAATTTGGAGAAAATTGAGAACTTGGAAATATTAACTCACCTCACCATAGGTGTGAACTATAATTTTATACAAATCCTAAAATCTCCTCAATAACGTTTTTAATTTTCACTGTGCAGATCCTGAAATCTTACAGTAGACCCACAATCATGGCAGCATTTAATGCTGTTACACATTTTGTCTTTCTATCTAATAATTATTTCTTTTATGTTGAAATATAATTTCAAGTATTGGCACCATATACCATTAAGTAATAACCAACTCCAGTGATAAATTGCTATTCTGTCTTTATTCTGTGAAGAGATACTCTTAGGGTCTGTTCATGTTTAATGGCATCTGTGAGACATGCTAGCTTTATTTATCACTTATAATCTTTTGCATGTGCACTTGTGGTGTAGTCTAAGAACTCACTAGGAGACTTTACAGAAGTTCTGTGCTTTTTTGTACCTCAAAGGCCATGGACGATCCTTCCAATTAGGTTTTACTGGGGATGAGTGATGGATTTTCACCAAGGGATTTTTCAGATGAGGAACCTTATAAGTTCCTGTTTTCATGGAGTGCCCATGGACATCTTCTATGGACATGTACTAAAGACTATGTCACAGGCTTGTCTCACCTTCTCATGAGACACATGTGATTCTATACTACCTGAGATACTGTCATTATTCTCAGCTTCTACCCAGGCTGACAAGTAGACAGAGATTGCTCTTTAGTTTCCTGGCTGCCATGACCCGATTGATCCCACAGAAACTATATTAATTACAATACTATTTGGCCAGCTTAGTTGTACTCCTTGCTAGCTCTTACAACTTGAATTAACCAATTTCTATTAATTTGTGTATTGTCATTAAACTGTGGTCTATGGGTGAAGGTTCTGGACACCTGTCTCCTTTGGCAGCTTCATGGCATCTCTCTGACTCCACCTACTATCTCTCTATCTCTCTTCCAGCCTGGGTATATTCTGCCCTGCTATAGGCCAAAGCGCTTCTTTATTAACCAATGGTAGTAAAACATATTCATAGATACAGAAGGGAATCCCATATCATCTCCCCTTTTCTGTCTAAATAAAAAAGAATGTTTTAACTTTAACATAATAAAATTACATATACAAAACAATTATCAAGCAAGAATTATAGTTACAATATTTAGTCCATTTACATTTAGCAAAGTAAGGAAAATACTTTGTCTATCCTACCTTTGTGAGTCTAATGTTTTATATCTAATTTATCTTTTATCATAACTAAGGAAAACTTAACTATAACTATTTATCTTTAACTCTTCAAAGACCCAAAAAGGATATAATACTACCTAAGTAAACAGGAAGTACATTACAAGTTCTAGAATTGACAGAGACGTCTTCCTGCCTGGACAGTCACCCAAAGTTCTTCTGTAACATCAGGTCATCCATCTTCTGCCTACAGGCCTATAGTATCTGGCAGACTTTTCCATGAAGCAGGAAATTTGAAGATGTATTCTGCCTTGCACTTACAAAGTTCATCAGTGATGTGGGAGGTCCTTCTGTATATGTGTTGCTTTTATTGGTTGATGAATAATGTTATTTGGGCCAATGGCTTAGCAGAGTACAGCCAGGTGGAAAATCTAAACAGAGACATATAGAAATAATAGGCGTAGTCAAGAAGACACCATGTAGCGCCCAAAGGAGAAAGATGCTGGAAAACCTTACTGGCAGGCCACAACCTTGTGGCAATACATAGATTAATAGAAATTAATTAATTCAAGATGTAAAAGCTAGATAGAAAGATATCTATGAGTCATTGGCTGAACAGTGTTATAATTAGTATAGTTTCTGTGTAATTATTTGGGTCTGGGTGACTGGGAAAAAACGAGCAGTCTCATTTTACAAATGGCACCTGAGCAACTGGGGCTAACATGCATGGTCTGCCACATAGTTGAGGTCTGAGTCTTTGTACACATATTCAAGGTTGGAAGGAAAGTAACTGAGAGCATGCCAGCAGCTCAACACTTTTGCCTGAGCAACTGGCTGGATGAGGTCTGCTAGGCATGTACAGGCAGGAGAGCATGGCAGATTTTTTTCTTGTTTTTTTCTTTTTTTAATTTTATTTAATATGGTTTATTTTTTATATTTAAAAATTTCCATCTCCTCCCCTCCTCCTCCCCCTTCCCTCCCCTCCCCTCCACCCATACCCCACTCCCTCTTCAGGCCAAGGAGCCATCCGGGATCCCTACTCTATGCTAAGACCAAGGTCCTCCCAACTCCCCCCAGGTCCAGGAAGGTGATCAACCAAGCTGAGAAGGCTCCCACAGAGCCCGTCCATGCAGAAGAATCAAAGCCCAGTGCCTTTGTCCTTGGTTTCTCAGTCAGCCTCCACCATCGGCCACATTCAGAGAGTCTGGTTTGGTCTCATGTTCCATCAGTCCCATTCCAACTGGAGTTGGTGATCTCCCGTTAGTTCTGTCCCAGTCTCCATGGGTGAACGCACCCCTCACGGTCCTGACTTTCTTTCTCATGTTCTCCCTCCTTCTGCTCCTCATCAGGACCTTGGGAGCTCAGTCCGGTGCTCCAATGTGGGGCTCAGTCATTTTCTTCATCTATCGCCAGGTGGAGGTTCTATGGTGATATGCAAGAAATTAATCAGTATGGCTATAGGAACTGGCCTTTTCAGGCTCCCTCTCCTCAGCTGCCCAAGGAACTAGCTGGGGAAGTCTCCCTGGAAACCCGGGAACCCCTCTAGAGTCAAGTCTCTTGACAACCCTCAGATGGCTCCCTGAATTAAGATATATGCTTCCCTGCTCCCATATCCACCCTTCCTGTATCCCAAGCATCCCATTCCTCCGAGCTACCCCTATTCTCCCCTTCATGCTTTCTCTCCCCATCTTCCCTTGGCCCCGTCTCACCCCACCCTCAGGTTCCCATTTTTTGCCCGGCGATCCTGTCTACTTCCAATATCCAGGAGGATTACTATATGTTTTTCTTTGGGTTCACCTTCTTATTATCTTCTCAAGGATCCCGAATTATAGGCTCGATATCCTTTAATCATGGCTAGAAACCGATTATGAGTGAGTACATCCCATGTTCATCTTTTTGGGTCTGGGTTACCTCACTCAGAATAGTGTATTCTATTTCCATCCATTTGCATGCAAAATTCAAGATGTCATTGTTTTTTACCGCTGAGTAGTATTCTAGCATGTATATATTCCGCAGTTTCTTCATCCATTCTTCCACTGAAGGGCATCTAGGTTGTTTCCAGGATCTGGCTATTACAAATAATGCTGCTATGAACATAGTTGAGCATATGCTTTTGTAGTATGATTGGGCATCTCTTGGGTAGATTCCCAAGAGTGGAATTACTGGGTCCTGGGGTAGGTTGATCCCGAATTTCCTGAGAAACCGCCACACTGCTTTCCAAAGTGGTTGCACAAGTGTGCATTCCCACCAGCAATGGATGAGTGTACCCCTTACCCCACAACCTCTCCAGCTAAGGTTATCATTGTTGTTTTGGATTTTAGCTAATCTGACAGGTGTAAGATGGTATCTCAAAGTTGTTTTGATTTGCATTTCCCTGATAGCTAAGGAGGTTGAGCATGACCTTAAGTGTCTTTGGCCATTTGAACTACTTCTGTTGAGAATTCTCTGTTCAGATCAGAGCCCCATTTTTTAAATGGGTTAATTAGCATTTTAAAGTCTAGTCCCTTGAGTTCCTTATGTATTTTAGAGATCAGACCTTTGTCAGTTGCAGGGTTGGTGAAGATCTTTTCCCAGTCAGTAGGCTGCCTTTGTGTCTTAGTGACAGTGTCCTTTGCTTTACAGAAGCTGCTCAGCTTCAGGAGGTCCCATTTATTCAATGTTGCCCTTAATGTCTGTGCAGCTGGGGTTATACGTAGGAAATGGTCTCCTGTGCCCATTTGTTGTAGAGTACTTCCCAATTTCTCCTCTATCAAGCTCAGTGTGTTCAGATTAATATTGAGGTCTTTAATCCATTTAGACTTGAGTTTTGTGCATGGTGATAGATATGGATCTACTTTCATTCTTCTACAGGTTGATATCCAGTTATGCCAGGACCATTTGTTGAAGATGCCCTCTTTCTTCCATTGTGTACTTTTGGCTCCTTTATCAAAAATCAGGTGTTCATAGGTTTGTGGTTTAAGATCCAGGTCTTCTATATGATTCCATTGGTCAACTTCTCTGTTTTTATGCCAATACCAAGCTGTTTTCAATACTGTAACTCTGTAATAGAGTTTGAAGTCAGGGATGGTAATGCCTCCAGAAGTACCTTTATTGTATAAGATTGTTTTGGCTATCCTGGGTTTCTTGTTTTTCCATATAAAGTTGATTATTGTCCTCTCAATATCTGTGAAGAATTTTGATGGGACCTTGATGGGGATTGCATTGAATCTATAGATTGCTTTTGGTAGAATTTCCATTTTTACTCTGTTGATCCTCCCAATCCATGAGCAAGGGAGATCCTTCCATTTACTGGTATCCTCTTCAATTTCCTTCTTCAAAGACTTAAAGTTCTAGTCAAATAAATCCTTCACTTCCTTGGTTAGAGTTACTCCCAGATATCTTATGCTATTTACAGCAAGCCGACAGCTAACATCAAATTAAACGGAGAGAAACTTAAGGCTATCCCACTAAATTCAGGAACAAGACAAGGCTGTCCACTCTCTCCTTATCTCTTCAATATAGTGCTTGAAGTTCTAGCAATAGCAATAAGACAACATAAGGGAATCAAGGGGATTCGATTTGGAAAGGAAGAAGTTAAACTTTCGTTATTTGCAGACGATATGATAGTGTACATAAGCGACCCCAAAAACTCCACCAAAGAACTCCTATAGCTGATAAACTCCTTCAGTAATGTGGCAGGATACAAGATCAACTCCAAAAAATCAGTCGCCCTCCTATACACAAAGGATAAGGAAGTAGAGAAGGAAATCAGAGAAGTATCACCTTTCACAATAGCCACAAATATTATATTTAGGAATGACCCTTGTATCCCTAATCTCTCCAAGACCTTTATCATAAAGGGGTGCTGAATTTTGTCAAATGCTTTTTCAGCATCTAATGAGATGACCATATAGTTTTTTTCCTTCAGTTTATTTATATGATGGATTAGATTGATAGATTTTCGTATGTTGAACCAGCCCTGCATCTCTGGGATGAAGCCTACTTGATCGTAGTGGATAATTTTTCTAATGTGTTCTTGGATTTGGTTTGCCAGTATTTTATTGAACATTTTTGCATCAATGTTCATGAGTGAGATTGGCCTGTAATTATCTTTCTTGGTTGAGTCTTTGTGTGGTTTAGGTATCAGGGTAACTGTAGCTTCATAGAAGGAATTTGGCAGTGACTCTTGTGTTTCTATATTATGAAATACCTTAAGGAGTATAGGTATTAGGTCTTCTTGGAAGTTCTGATAGAATTCCGCATTGAAACCATCTGGTCCTGGACTCTTTTTGGTAGGGAGGTTTCTGATAACAGTTTCTAATTCTTCGCGACTAACAGGATGATTTAGAGCATTTACCTGGTCCTGGTTTAACTTTGGTATATGGTATTTATCTAAAAAACTGTCCATTTCTTTTACATTTTCCAATTTTGTGGCATACAGGCTTTTGTAGTAAGATCTAATGATTCTCTGAATTTCCTCTGTGTCTGTGGTTATGTCCCCATTTTCATTTCTGATTTTATTAATTGGCGTGTTCTCCCTCTGCCGTTTGATTAGTTTGGCTAAGTGTTTGTCAATCTTGTTGATTTTCTCCAAGAACCAGCTTTTTGTTTCATTGATTCTTTGGATTGTTTTCTGTGTTTCTATTTTGTTGATTTCTGCCCTCAGTTTGATTATTTCCAGTCTTCTACTTCTCCTAGGTTAGTCTGTTTCTTTTTTTTTTCCCAGAGCTTACAGGTGTGCTGTTAAGTCACCAATGAGTGCTTTCTCTGTTTTCTTTAAGTGGGCACTTAGTGCTATGAACTTTCCTCTTAGCACTGCTTTCATTGTGTCCCATAGGTTTGAGTATGTTGTGTCTTTGTTTTCATTAAATTCAAGAAAGACTTTAATTTCTTTCTTTATTTCTTCCTTGACCCAGGTGTGGGTCAGTAGTTGACTGTTCAGTTTCCATGAGTTTGTGGGCTTTCTGGGGGTAGCATTGTTGTTGATTTCTAATTTTAATCCATGGTGATCTGATAAGACAAGACACAGGTGGTTACTAATATTTTTTTGTAACTGTGGAAGTTTGCTTTGTTACCAAGTATATGGTCAATTTTCAAAAAGGTTCCATGAGCTGCAGAGAAGAAGTTATATTCTTTCCTATTTGTGTGGAATGTTCTATAGATGTCTGTTAAGTCCATTTGGTTCATTACCTCCATTAAGTCTTTCAATTCTCTCTTAGGTTTCTGTCTGACTGACCTGTCCATTGGTGAGAGAGGAGTGTTGAAGTCTCCAACTATTAGTGTATGTGGTTTGATGGCTGCCTTGAGTTCTAGAAGTGTTTCTTTTACATAAGTGGGTGCTTTTATATTAGGGGCATAGATATTCAGGATTGAGACTTCATTCTGAAGGATTTTTCCTGTTATGAGTATAAAGTGTCCCTTTCCATCTCTTCTGATTGATTTTAGTTTGAAGTCAACTTTGTTAGAAATTAGTATGGCCACACCAGCTTGTTTCTTAGGTCCATTTTCTTGATAAGCCTTTTCCCAACCCTTTACTCTGAGTAGGTGTCTGTCTTTGTGGTTGAGGTGTGTTTCTTGTAAACAGCAGAATGTTGGATCCTGTTTCCGTATCCAATCTCTTAGCCTGTGCCTTTTTATAGGTGAATTGAGTCCATTGATATTAAGTGATATTAATGACCAGTGGTTGTTAACTCCGGACATATTTTTGTAGTAGAGTTTGTGTGTTTCCCTTCTTCTAGTTGTGCTGGTGAAGGCTCGCTAGATGCCTGATTTATTGTGGGCCTTGTTGGACTCCTTGGTTTGTGATTTTCCTTCTATTACTTTCTGCAAGGCTGGATTTGTAGCTACATATTGTTTAAATCTGTTTTTGTCCTGGAATATCTTGTTTTCTCCATCGATGGTGAATGCAAGCTTTGCTGGGTATAGTAGTCTGGGCTTGCATCCATGTTCCCTTAGTGTCTGTAGCACATCTCTCCAAGACCTTCTGGCTTTCATGGTTTCCAGTGAGAAGTCAGGTGTAATTCTGATAGGCTTCCCGTTATATGTTACTTGACCTTTTTCCTTTGTAGATCTTAATATCTGTTCTTTGTTCTGTATGTTTTGTGTTTTGATTATTATATGGCGCGGGGATGCTTTCTTTTGATCCAGTCTATTTGGTGTTCTGTAGGCTTCTTGTACCTTCATAGGAATATCATTCTTTAGGTTGGGGAAATTTTCTTCTATAATTTTGTTGAATATATTTTTTGGGCCTTTGAGTTGCAATTCTTCTCCTCCTTCTACACAATTATTCTTAGGTTTGGTCTTTTCATGGTATCCCAGATTTCCTGGATGTTTTGTGTCAAGAATTTGTTGGATTTGATTTGTTCTTTAATATGTGAGTTTATTTCCTCTATAGTATCTTCAGAGTCCGAGATTCTTTCTTCCATCTCTTGTATTCTGTTGGTAATACTTGTCTCTGTAGTTTCTGTTCCTTTACTCAGAATTTCCATTTCCAGTCTTCTCTCGGATTGTGTTTTCTTCATTACCTCCATTTTATTTTTCAGGTCTTGTACTGTTTCCCTTACCTGTTTGATTGCTATTTCTTGTTTTTCTTGTTTTTCTTGGGTATCTTTGAGAGATTTATTTATTTCATCTACCTTTTTGTTTGTCATCTCCATTTCTTCATGGCAGTTTTTACCTCCTATTTAAGGTCCTCTATTATTTTCATAAAGTACTGTTTAAGCTCAATTTCTTCTATTTCCTCTGGAGTAGGGTGTACAATTCTTGTTGTTTCAGGAAGCCTGGATTCTGGCGATGTCATGTTGCCTTTTGGGTTGTTGGAGTAGTTCTTGCATTGGTGCCTGCCCATCTCTTTCTTCAAATGGAGCTAGAATAGACTTGGTGTCTTGGTCCAATCTTTGCTGTGACTGAATCTGGGTGGCTCTCCTCAGAGCTGGAGCAGGAGCTATTCCTGGCAGCACAATCTGAAGGAGCCAGCACTCCCTTGCTGGAATCCTCAGACCTGCCTTGCAGCACAATCCTCCACTGGGTCTTCTGTTTCAGGCTAAAGGCTCCTTGCTGTGCAGGTATCTCAGATAAAGGCCCAGCTTGCTAGCTGCAAGCTGAGTGAGATAAAGGAACTCCCCCCTCACCACTGACTCCCAGCCCAGGTACGGGCCAGGCAGGGCAATTTTGTGGCCCCTAAGGAGTGGAGCCGTGCTTTAGGGACACTGGGATGGGATAGGAAGAGAAGAAGAGAAGGCCCAGGGAAAAACCCCTGCAGAATGACCAGAAAGAATTCAGGGGTCGAGGAATGTCTGCAGAGACACACTCACCCTCCGCTGGGTCTTCTGTTTCAGGCGAATGGCCGCATGGCAGATTTCTGCTACTATACATAGAGATATTTCCAGACCATGTGGCAGAATTAGTTTTTACTCAGATAAAAATGGTTTATGTGCTGCATGCTCCTTTCCAAAGTTGAGGTGGTGAGCACAGTTCCTACTCAGCAGACCCAGAGTTGGTAGTAAACATATGTCTGCCATATTGGATGGCTGAGAAAGGTGGAGCCAGCATCCAGGGCTGCTGCAACCACCCTGCTTACCATTTTAAAATGTTCCTTGTCAGAAAATTATTTCAGATATTCAGTAGGGGAGATACAGACACAAAAGACCTCTAAACGAGACACAGTGTGTTCAAAAAAATGTACGTAGGCTTGGGAAAGAGAAGAAAAAGAGTATAGACAGCTATAAAAAGAAAGAAATAGTTTTAAAAATAAAACAAAGTCTTTAAAGAGAGAGTAAAAGCAATATAAAAGAGTACAGACTAATAGATTAAAGAAGTAAATAAAATAAAAAAGATATGGATTATGTATATTATTGTGTTTTCTTTGAATTTTTTTTGGTTTTTCGAGATAGGGTTTCCCTGTAGTTTCTAGAGCCTGTCCTGGAACTAGCTCTTGTAGACCAGGCTGGCCTCGAACTCAGAGATCCGCCTGCCTCTGCCTCCCTAGTGCTGGGATTAAAGGCGTGTGCCACCACCGCCTGGCTTTCTTTGAATTTTTTAACTGCAGAGAGACATTTGATTTTCGGGGCTGCTAAGCTAAATCAACATAAAGGTATCTTTACTTTAAGATTTGGGTCTAAGGATATGTTGCTTTGGAAATGAGGTTATGCTTTTGTTTTCACAGAAGATGGAACAAGACCCTCTGAAAGGTCTCCATGAACCCTAAAAATACTTCACCCAACAAACAGCAGGAAGCAGTTTGGTGAAAACAACACTCAAATTCCCAAAATGGTTGTTTATAAATCTTTGTTTTCATTTAAAAGGGGATATGATATAGAAATAAATACTTGGCACTGATATAGACTTTGGTCTACTGATACAAATTTAAGGTCAATTTTGTTACACTGTGTATATATATTTCTGCTCTTAAGGTATTGTGTATGTACATCTCATTTAAAAATGTAATGTATAATGTAATGTAAATGTAATGACAGATTAATATAGTCCTTTATAATAGTCAAACTTATAGTCATGTTAGTTAGGTTTTCTAGATGTATAGAGATATATTTCAAATGGATAAGTATTCCCTATTCAACCTTTTCAAAGGCCTACCAAAGATGGCATTTAAAAGGTTTTAAGAACTTAGACTTTTCTCGACAGTGAGACATGTCTGCTTTTGGCAGCACCAATTATTTCAGAGAGATTGATGAGCAATGAAAATACTTGCTATGGTATTTGCCTTCAATGTGACAAGGATAGCCATTTGGGCAAGAAATTACTCATCTGGACTGCTTGTGTTATGCTATATAAACTGGACATGCAGAACCCACAGAAAAATGATTGCTGAGCTTGCCTAAAGAAGGTGAGACTGTCCTTCAGGATTCCTGCTTCATGAAAGAGTCTGCAAAATATTATACAAGGCACAGAAGAAAATAACTAATAAACTTTACCATTACAAGGCAGAACAGATCTTCAAATTCCAGATTCATGGAAAAGTCTGATGGATACTATGAGCCTATAGGCTAAAGATAGATGCCCCTATGTTACAGAAGAACTTTGGGTGACTTCCCAGGCAGCAAGATGTCTCTGTCAATTTTAGAAGTTTGGAAGTTGCTTACAATGCATTTCTTCTTTACTTAGGTAATATATTTTTGGGGGGGTTGATGGAGTTGATAGTTATAGTTTTCCTTAGTTATGATAAAAGATAAAGTAGATATAAGTATTGTAGCTATAATTCTTGCTTGATAACTGTTTACTATGTTAAAATTAAAGCCTTCCTTTTTATTTATACAGAAAAGGGGAAATGATGTGGGATGTCCTTCTGTATATGTGTGGATTTATTGGTTAATGAATAAAATTGTCTCAGCCAGTGGCTTAGCAGAATACAGCAAAGAGGGATTTCCAAGTAGATAGAGGGGGAGAAAATAGGCAGAGTGAGCAAGAAGCCATGTAGCTGCACACAGGAGACAGATGCACCAAAAATTTGCCAGTAAGCCACAGCCATATAGTGATACATAGATTAATTGAAATTGGTTAATTTAATATATAAGAGTTAGCCAGAAATATGTTTAAGCTATTGGCCAAACGGTATTGAAATTTATACAGATTTCTATATAATTATTTCAGGAGTCTGGGTGGCCAGGAAATGAACAAGCAGACTCCCTCAGCACATCAGTTACTTTCTTCTGTGTCCTACAGAATGTCTGGCAGTATTTTCTGTGAAACAGAAATTTTGAAGGACTGTCTCACCTTCTTTAGGCAAGTTCAGCAATCACTTTTCTGTAGGTCCTACCTGTTCCATTTGTATAGCATTGCATCAAGCAATCTATGCAAGAGCAGTTTCTTGCCCAAATGGCTAACCAACTCCATAAGGAGACTCTTCAATGCCCATCATCCTCTTGAGGTAAATTGGTGCTTCCAGAAGTAGACAAGTCTCACTGTTGAAAAAAGTCTAATTTCTTAAAATCTTTTTTAAAAGCTATTTTTTTTCTCATTTTACATACATTTCTCACTCCCTCCAATCCTCCTGCTCCCTCCACCTCCCATTCCTATACAACTCCCCCTCCACTCTTCAGAGAGGATAAGGCTTCCCATAATGAGTCAACAAACAAAGTCTAGCACATTGCTTTGAGGCAGGACCAAGACCCTCCCCACTATATCAAGGCTGAGCAAGGTTTCTCTCGAGGGAGGATGAGTTCTAAAAAGCCAGAACAAGCAGTGTGGATAAATCCTGGTCTCACTGGCAATGCCCCACAGTCTGTCCTAGCCATACCACTGTCACCCACATTCAGAGGGCCTAGTTTGGTCCTAAGCTGGTTCCTTTGCTCTCAGGTTATAGTTGTCAGGCTTTCCTTAGCTCAGGTAAGCTGTTTCAGTGGTTATCCTCATCATGGTCCTGACCTCTTTGCTCATATTCTCACTTCTCCATATCTTCAACTGAACTTTGGGAGTTTAGCTTAATGCTCCCCTTTGGTTCTCTGCATCTGCTTCCATCAGTTGCTGGATGTAGGTTCTATGATGACATTTAGTCATCAATCTGACTACAGGGCAAAGACACTTCAGGCACCCTCTTCACTATAGCTTAGTGCCTTAGCTGGGGTCACCCTTGTGTAATTGAGGGAATTTCTCTAGTTCTAAGTTTCTTGATAGTCTCATAATGGCTTCCTCAATCAAGGTATCTCTTTCCTTGTTTTCTGTCTGTGTCCTTTTCCCATCTCAACCATCCCGTTCTCTGTAGTTCTCCTCTCCCCTTCCCTTCTCCTTACTCTTCCCCTTCTGCCTTCCCCTCTCTCCCATACCCATGCTTCCAATTTTGTCAAGATATCTTGTCTATTTCCCCTTCCCAGAGGGATCTATGTGTGTTTCTCTTAAGGTTCTCCTTGTTTCTTAGCTTCTTTGGGGTTGTGGACTATAAGCTCCTTATCCTTTGCTTTACAGCTAGTATTTACCTATGACTAGGTACATACCATGCACATCTTTCTGGGTCTGGGTTTCCTTACTCAGGATGGATTTTTTTCTAGTTCCATCCATTTGCATGGAACTTTTGGAGGCATCACAATCCCTGACTTCTAACTCTACCACAGAGCTACAGTACTGAAAACAACCTGGTATTAGCATAAAAACAGACAGGAGAACCAATGTAACTGAATCTAAGACCCATATATTAATCCACACACCTATGAACACCTGATTTTTGACAAAGAAGCAAAAAATATCAAATGGAAAAAAGAAAGCATATTCAATAAATTCTGCTGGCATAACTGGATATCAACATGTAGAAGAATGAACTTAGATCCATATCTATCACTATGCATAAAACTCAAGTCCAAATGATAAAGACTTCAATATAAAGCCAAACACAGTGAACCTCAAAGAATTGAAAGTGGGAAGTACACTTGAATGTATTGACACAGGAGACCACTTCCTAAATATAACCCCAGTAGCAAAGACACTGAGAGAAACAATAAATGGGACCTCCTGAAACTGAGAAGCTCCTGTAAAGCAAAGGACATGGTCAACAGGACAAAACAGCTGCCTACAGAATGGGAAAAGATCTTCACCAACCCCACATTAGACAGAGGACTGATCTCCAAAATATGCAAATTTCAAAATGACATTTTCTTTTACTGCTGAGTAGTACTCCATTGTGTAAATATACTACATTTTCTTTAGCCATGCTTCAGTTGTGGGACATCTAGGTTGTTTCCAGGTTCTGCCTATTATGAACATAGTTGAAAAAATGTCCTAATAGTATGGTTGAGCATCCTTTGGGTATAAGCCCAAGAGTGGTATTGCTGAGTCTTTAGGTAGGTTGCTTCCCAATTTTCTAAGAAACCACCATACTGATTTCCAGAGTGATTGTACAAGTTTGCATTCCCACCAGCAATGGAAAAGTGTTCCCCTTACTTCATACCCTGTTCAGCATAATATATAATAGTATACATAAGTGACTCCAAGAATTCTACCAGGGAACTTCTACAGTTGATAAACACCTTCAGTAATGTGGTAGGATACAATATCAACTCAAAAAAACCAGTAACCTTCCTATATACAAAAAACAAAGAAGCTAAGAAAGAAATTAGAGAAACATCAACAATCATAATAGCCACAAATAAGATTTCTTGGGGTAACACTAACCAAACAAGTGAAATACCTGTTCAAGAATAACTTTAAATCTTTGAAGAAAGAAATTGAACAAAACATAAGAAAATGGAAAGATCTTCCATACTCTTGGATAGGGAGGACAAACATAACAATCCTACCAAAAGCAATCTACAGATTTAATGTAATGCCCATCAAAATCCCAACACAATTCCTCACAGAACTTGAAAGAACAATACTCAACTTCATATGGAAAAACAAAAAACCCATAATAGCCAAAACAATCCTGTATAATAAAGGAACTTCCAGAAGCATCACCACCCCTGACATCAAGCTCTACTATATAAAGCTACAGTAATGAAAACAGCTTGGTATTGGGATAAAAACAGACAGGTTGATCAATGAAATCAAATTAATGGCCTAGATATTAATCCACATACCTATAAACACCTGATTATGATAAAGAACCTAAAATTATACAATGGAAAAAAGAAAGTACCTGACATAACTGGATGTCAACATGTAGAAGAATACAAATAGATTCATACCTATCCCCATGCACAAAACTCAAGTCCAGATGGATTAAAGACCTCAATATAAATCCAACCATACTGAACCTGATAGAAGTGAAAGTGGGAAGTGGCCTTCAATGCATGGCCACAGGAGACCACTTCCTAAATATAACCCTAGTAGCACAGACACTGAGAGCAACACTAAATAAATGGGACCTCCTGAAACTGAGAAGCTTCTTTAAAGCAAGAGACACAGTCAATAAGACAAAAAGTCAGCCTACTGAATGGGAAAAGATTTTCACTAACCCCACATCAGACAGAGTACTAATCTCTAAAATATATAAAGAACTCAAGAAATTATAAATCAAAATATCCAATAATCCAATTAAAAATGAGATACAGATGTAAACAGAATTTTCAACAGAAGAATTTCAAATGACTGAAAGACACTTAAGGGAATGTTCAACATCCTTAGGCATCAGGGAAATGCAAATCAAAACAACTCCGAGTTACCATCTTACACTTGTCAGGATGGCTAATATGAAAAACATCTTAAAACATTTTAAATGCCATATTCTGTAGGTCTTTGGAGGAATGCAGATTATCTGTTTAACTGAAATGTATGTCTATATACCTAGAAAACCTAATTGTCATAAGTAAAACTTTGGTTATTACAAATGCTATCTATTAATCTGTATTTCTTAACTATACATGACATTATAAACCAGTTACATAGATATAATACATTAAATAAGAATAGAAATATATATGTATATATACATAGTATAACAAATTTGACCTTAAATTTGTATCAATAGAATAAGATCCATACCAATGCAAATTATTCATCTCTGTGTCATATACCCTTTTAAATGAAAACAACCATAAACAATCATTTTGGGAATTTGGGCATAGTTTTCAAGACTACTTCCTGCTGACTATTGGGTAAAATATTCTTAGGGTTCACTGAGACCTTTTGGGGGTCTTGTTCCATTAAACCACATTAGCATGGAAGAAATCCCCAGATTCTCAACCTTTGTGAAAACAAAAGCAGAGCCTCTTTTCCAAAACAACATATCCTTAGTCCCAAATTTTGAAGTCAAGATACCTTTATGTTGGTTCAACTTAGGATCCCCTAGAATCAAATGTCTCTCTGCAATTAAAAAATTTAAAGAAAACACAATAATATGCATAATCCAGACTCTCTGTGTATTTTCCATCTTTATGTGTCTTATTTTTCTTTATTCCTTTAATATATGACTGTCTGTACTCTTTTATATTACTTTCACTGTCTCTTTAAAGACTTTGTTTTATTTTTTTAAACTATTTCTTTCTTTTTTATAGCTGTCTATTCTCTTTTTCTTCTCTCTCCCAAGCCTACGTACATTTTTTGAATACACTGTTTCTTGTTTAGAGATCTTTTATGTCTGAATCTCTCCTATTGTATATCTAAAATCCTTTTTTGACAAGGAGCTTTTAAAAAAGGTAAACAGTATGGTTGCAGTAGGCCTGGATGCTAGCTCCACATCTCTTGACCTTTCATTATGGCAGAAGTACATTTATGGCGAGCTCTAGGATTGCTAGGTGGGAGCTGTACTCACCTCCTCAACTCTGGGAAGCACCGTGCAGCACATAAACCCTTTTTTTTCTGAGTAAAAGTTAAATCTGCCATGCAGCATGCTCTACAACATGGAAATGTCTCCATGTATGGTGGTGGGAATCCACCATGATTTCCTGCCTGTGCATGCCTAGCACACCTGATGCAGCTGCTTTCCCAGGCAGGGGTGCTGAATGGCAGGCATGATTTCAACTACTGTCCTCCTAACCACAAGTGGGCATGCAAGCACCTGGACACAAACTTTGTGGCTGGTCACAAGGGTTAGCCCTACGATGGCTGCCATTTTGTGAACTGAGACTGTTCTTTTGTTCCCAGCCACCCAGACCCGAATAATCACACAGACACTATATTAATTACAACACTGCTTGGCCCTTGACTCGGACATATTTTTAGCTAGTTCTTACATCTTGAATTAACCCATTTCGATTAATCTGTGTATCACCATGAGGTTGTGATTTACTAGTAAAGGTTCTGGGCAGCTGGGTCCTTCCGAAGCTACATGGTATCACTCTGGCTCTCCCTCCTCTCTCTCTCTCTCTCTCTCCAGCCTGGCTATATTCTGTTCTGCTGTAGGCTGAAGCAACTTCTTTATTAACCAATGGTAATAAAACATATTCATAGCCTACAGAGTGGAATCCCATATAAATCAAGCTCTTCCCTGTCAAATTGTTGTTTCTGGAGCTGTCACGTTGTAAATGAAGTCTCCCTAACAGCCAAAGAGGGACCTACCAGGTCCTGTGTAGAAGCTGCTCTGGGATCTGTACCATGGGAAGTCACTGCGGTGATTGATTTCAGGCATGGTTATTCTATTACCTTGGCTAGGTAACTGTTACATGTCCTGGGATGTATTAACTTTTAAAATGAATTAGGCTTTGTTTCCATTTCTCTAAAAAATATTTCTCCTTGGAGTAGAAGTAGGGATTTTTTTTCCTTTGAATTTTACAGCTTTGATTACAAGAGTGATTGATACATGATACACTGTTACAACACTCTCCTTTTGGGTTTTGGTCCCAGCTGATGGAGGTTCACGCTGTTTCTTATCCTCCTGTCTTCTGGAGGAATTTGTATCATGTTCATCTTTACAGAAATGTTTGGAGGAAGTGGCTAATAACGACATACGGTCTTGTGTGAAAGGATTATAATAATGTCCTAAACCCTTTAAACAGATGGAAGAACAGATGTATTTCCATTCTAGGCTTCAGGAGACTTTTGGATCTGAGTGCCGGAAGCTATAGATTTGTGAAAGCACTTGCCAGTTATTGTAATCCTTGAAGCAGCTTGGCTCCAAATCTAGAAAGACAGAATGACCAGGGTGTTTGCGCCAAGCAAGACTACTGTCATGCAAATGGAGTACTATGTTTCCACCAATCACAGGTCTTCTAGTGGGCCTTCAGGGGATGCGATTCTCTTCTGGTTTGGTTTTAACAATTGACTACAGGCTCTTCAAGAGTCCACTTAGGGTTGTGATGGCAAAACTTCAAGCAGGAGCTGTTTTCGATCTGTCCTGGTTGGTGTGCCATCTGGAGCCAGATTTGTGCTTCAGGATTGAGCTTTGTCAAGACATCCGGAGTGTCTGAAGAAGATAGTGCTCCCATGAGAGCTGATAAACTGGCTGCTTGGCTGACAGACCTTCTCTAAACCAGCCAGCCACCAGGAAAGGGTCTAACAATTGTTAATTAGGGAGTAAACTCACACTGGCCTGCAACATTTTAGCTTAGTTAAAGGAAGAATCAGCTATATGCTTCCAATAAAGGTTTTTTATTCAGAGTGACTTAACAGTAATTAACAGTGCTCTAAAGATGTTTAACTCCTGTCCCAATCCCCAGGAGAGAGGTGGGTTCCTCTGACCTCTCTCTCGGGCATTTTGAAAAATTTCATGTTTAATACAAAATTCTACATGTGTCAATGACTTTAAACCTGAAAAATATCAGGGATATCAAACTTACTACCTATTGAAAATGAAAAATTCTATCATTTTATTGTTCCTTTAATATAAGGTAGTAGCTCCACAAAGATGTGATGTGGTGTCATTGTTAATGTCCCACCTCCACCCTCCTGGTCTTACCTTGTTTTTCTTATGGGCACATCTATGTTTTTATGAAGATACTCTCCTGATATATTTATGGGCATTAATGCTCCTTTACTTTGGAAATACCAATTACAAACTGGTTCATCCTTACCTGGCTATTTTATTTCTGCCATCTTCTCTGTATTTTCATTTTTATTTCATTTGTGTTATGCATTTAAGCTAACTCAGCATGGCCAGGCTTCGTATTGTGTTGGCATTTGGCTTAGTAATATTTCACTGTGGTTTTATCCAACTTATTTTAGCATATTTTTCATCTTCTTTAAACTCCCTTTGTTTCATTTCTGTTCATTTCAATTCAACTTTTAGGATTTCTATTTTCATAATATCTCCCCTCCTGAGGAATATCTACATGTAATTTTTTGGTGATCTTTGGGGCTATCCTACTGCTGCCAAGGATATCTTTGATTCTTCCAGAGTCCAGCATTTTCTTTGCCTCACTCCAATTCAGCTGAAATTTTAAGTATGAGTATAATTTTGACTGAGTCTTAAGGATTTGAGAAGGTAAATTTCTGCTGCTGACTGTGTCCCTCTTTCTGGCATGACATAGATACATTTCCTAAAGGTATTGCAGTGCTGATAAGTGTTTGCCACCAGAGCCAGCCTAAAACCCTGCTGTGCTAGGTGGTAGTTCTGTGAGCAGCTGGAGGCAGACATTGCTGTGAGTCCTAAAGCATAAGAAGAATTAACTGAGCCCTGGAGTGGTGAATACATCTTTTCCAAGACAAGTAGGTAATAGTGTCTCGTGTTCTCTGAGGTTGTACAGAAGTGTTTTATTCACTATTCTGAGAGGTATGTTTTCAGGTAAGTAAGCTAAATTAGAGAAGCAAAGAAAGTAAAATTGAAGCATGTGATGGTGATAAAGAAAAGAGTACGGGGGAGGCGTGGACTTAGATCCCGATCGGCATGTTTGCACTGCCTTCTTCTTCCATTCTTCTCCTTAGAGGAGAAGGATTGTTTATTTTTACGGTCACTTTTAAATGTGGCCTGACACGTGTGTTATTTGGTTAAGCTTGCTATGTGTTCAGACATACCCGTCCTTGTCTTATTTTTCTCCTGGTGGAACATGGTATGGGGCTTCATGACTTGTGAGCAGGAGCCTCTCATTCTGGAAAATGTGCCGGAATATGCATCAGGTCAAGCGGGCTTGTGAAGGGTCTTGAGTCTTCCACAAGGATCGGCTCAGGAGTCTATAAAGGGAATGATGGAGGCTCTCTCTACTTAAAGGGTATCCCCAAATTCAGACTTGGGCAGCATTCGTGACATGTTGATGAGGTTTAGAACTAGCTCTATGGGAAAATGCATATATTTTCATTTTTCTAGCAGTCACAGCAGATTCTTTTCCTCCTCCTCCATCCCTTCCTCCTCTTCCTCTTTCTTTTCTCCCGGTCTTTTTCTGGTTTTTGCTGAGATATCTCTCTGTATGCTGTAAATATGCTTTATTGCCATTGATTAATAAAGAAGCTGATTTGGCCAATAGCCAGGCAGAATAATGCCAGGTGGGAAATCCAAGCAGAGCCACCGGGAGAAAGAAGGTGGAATCAGGGAGATGCCAGCAGCCACTGGGAAAGCAAGATGTGAGGTAAGAAGCCACAAGTCTCATGGTAAAATATATAGAATTGGATTAATTTAGTTGTAAGAGCTAATTAATAATAAGCCTGAGCTAATAGGTCAAACAGTGTAATTAATATTAGGTCTCTAAGAGGTTCTTCAGAACTGGCAAGCTGGAGAGAAACCTCCAGTTACAGGTTTGATTGTGTCTCTCCACAAGACAGTGAAGCTTTTTGATCATTTATTTTTTTAGATTAAAAGTACTTTCCCCTTCCCTTTGCCTTCCTCCTTTTAAACCCTCCTATATATCCTCATACTCCTCCTCTCTCTTTGAAATAAATTCATGACCTCTTTTAGCTTTGTTGTTGATGTTGCTGGTGGTAGTAGTGGTAGAGTGTGTACACATGTGTCTTTGTGTGTGTGTGTGTGTGTGTGCAGTTTTAGAGATAATCATTTGATACTGAATAACCACTTGGTATGATCTTTCCTAGGAAAGACTGTGTCTCTTGCTCTCAGCTTTCATTGGTTGCTTGCAGTTTTTTTGTCTAGCATTGAGGTTCCATGAACTTTACCTGTCTATGTTAGCATGTCTGTTGATGCCATCCTTGTTCAGCTCGTATTTAGACTGTCATGCTAATGAGATTTTATGGGTATATATTTTCTGACATTCTCGGGGACACAATCTTTCACCAAACTCTGCCTCTTAAAATCTGCCTACGCCCTTTTCTGCAATGATCCCTGGGCTTTATGTGCAAAAAATTGTGTTTGTAAATCGATGTATCCTGTGGGCCTGGGTTTCACAACTCTGCATTTTGTTTGGTTGTGGTTTTTCTATAGAAATCTCCATCTGTTGCAAAGAGAAGTTTAATTGATGAAAGCTCTCTTAGGGTTTATTGCTATGAAGAGACATGACCATGGCAACTCTTAAAAGGAAAACATTTAATTGGGATGGCTCACTTACAGTTTTAGAGGCTCAATCCATTATCATGACAGGGAGTATGGCAGGATGCAGGCAGATGTGCTGCCAGAGTAGTAGTTAAGAGTCTTACATCTTATAGGCAACAGGAAGTTGGTTAATGCATTCGGCAGTATCCTGAGCAGAGAAAACCTCAAAGCCAGCCCCTACAGTGACACACTTCCTTCTAGAAAGACATACCCACTCCAGCTAAAACCACACCTCCAAATAGTGCCACTCACCATGAGGTAATGGGTGCCAATTACATTCAAGCTACCCCAAGGGGTGAGGACTACACTTACCTATAGAATAAGGACAAATATTCAGAATGTATTTAGGGTTTATGCCTGTTTAGTAAAGTGATTTATGACTTCACTAACATTGAATATTTGGCTAGGTTTCCACTATGAGGCATGACTTTCTTCTTGTTGTGCAGGTCAGGTCATAGGTCTAATTAGAAAGTGAGGTAGCTAATAGTATGATTTCTTACAATGTTTTCAGACATTATTTGTGCTTCTAACACCATCCCTCACAATGGCACCCCTGTAGTGTCCACGGAGCTTTTCTGTGTTTTGAACTTGGGAAAGAATATGCTATTTGCTTGCCTCTGCAGTTACTTGGTACTCTGCTCATTGTGAACAGAACATGAAGAAAGGCCCCTATGTGCAGGGTATGTCTCTACTACCTACCTTGGTCCTGGGACAGGCTGCTGAGTATGGCAGCTGGAGCAGCAGAAGGCAGAGATGGTATTAGAGCGTTTTCATCTCTAGAGAAATTCTTAAAAGTACCACAAAGAGGGGTAGCTAAAAGGAATCAGTAAACATGATGAACTTGAGTCAGACATTCTTGACTCATTCCAAGAAGGAAGGAAAGGCCAGGGTGATGGAACCTTTCTCAGCCCAGATGTCCTTGACTCAAAATCTCAGCTTCTGGCCAATCAATGACCACTTGAAATCAACCCAAGACACTGGCTCTTCAGCTCACTGTCTCACACTGATGATGATTAAAGCCAGGGCCACACAGGAGCAAAGTGAGATCAAGCTGTATTAAGTGTAATCAAGACAAAGGAGAGAAACTCTCTAGAGAGGAAGGTCCTAGGAGAGAGAGAACCCATTAAACTGCTTGCTTGGGGGTCAAGATGATGCCTATTGAGATTGCTTCATTCTCTGGGGATATTAAGTTTGAGGAAATTGGGTACGTGCGCCCATACCCAATACCTGTCCCCCAGGAGGTGATCACAACCTGTTCATGTGCTGGCTGCCCAAATTGGTGAGTAGTCACACATTGAAGCTCCCATTTCCCCGTCTTTGACTTCTCAGGTGCTGATGCTGAATTGTTTTACTGATTCGTGTCAACCCCACTGGCATTGCCAGTCACTAACCTTGTAGGTGTTCTTGGTCTCCAAGCTTGGGCATGGCTTCCTGGCTATTAATTAAAATATGATTTCTGTGTTTTCACATTTGCATACCAGTTTAGCCTTACCTTTTACCTTACTGCCTCTAGAGAGATAACTTCTGTCAAGAGGAAGGAAAAAAAATTAAGATTCCAACAGGAAACAAGGACCAACCATGGTATAGTTAAAGCAAATAATACCAGGTATGACCTTAAAAGGCCTTAAAAAGAATGACTCTGATGAAAATTTGGGTAAATGGTGAGATTTAGCAGTGTGGTGTTTATAAGGAACATGCTTCACAAAAAGAAAACAAAAGACATTCCAGGTCAAAACCAAGCCTGAGAGCCATTTCTGGGATTTCATACAGATCAAGCCAGTGGTAGGAAGGTCACTAAGTTAAACCTACAAACGAGACTTATTTCTCCAGGTGTTTAATATGAAACTCCAGGTTACCTTAGTAACATGAGAAAGCCCTCCTTCCCTGAGCATGAGAACAGTACAGTCTCCCGTGGGTTCAGTATACCTTCACCACTGTCCACTGGAAAGAGGACACCAGGCCTCCTCCTTCACAGCCCCTTACACAGTCTCTCCCCTGTCTAGGTCACTGAGGAAATGATTGTGCAAACACCTAAAGGGGAAGTCACTCATAATTATTTTGAAACAAGATATAAATTGGCTTTGTCTCCAGGCACACTGAGGTACAGTGTCCTCAGAGGTGTGTCAATGCAACCTATTCAGCCATTTCAGGTAATGTTAAACAGAGAACTGGTTTTCTCCTGTGTGGTGTTTGCTTAATAGTTACCTTCCATGACAAATGTCTTTTATGCAGTGATGTTTGCTTGCTATAGATTTGTGCAGTTTAAAAATTCAAATTATTTTGCAAAGTAGTTTTACCTCTAAATTTAGCAGTAGCTTTCAAATCATGACCCTTATAATATATATTTCATCCTATTCTCAGATGTGTGCATTTGAATATATTTAAACAAACCTCACTCTGTGTATTAAAGGTGTTTCTCATGCGATTATAAGGTACAGCTATGAGATGGTTACTTCAGAGAAGCGAGGCAACATACCCACCATCTTGTCGAGTAACCTATATGTTTTGGAGGAGCAGCTGGAATTTACCCATTTAACAGAAATCTCGAAAGCATGCTGTCGTAAATCTGATCTCCATGATGACCCTTATCTGCCCAGCCTTGCATGTCTTCTGACCTATATTGCCACCTTTCCTCTGTCCCTCTCCTGATAGGTTCTCTTTCTCTCCATGTGTTTCAAGTGTTTATTTTTAAGATTTCACATGTAAGTGAAACCGTGCCATGTTTGCATTTCTGCATCTACTTAATAAAACTAATGACAATGTCTTTCACATGTGCTAATGCAAACGATAGGACCTCTTCCCTTGTTAAGTTCGAATAATTTTCAGCTATGTATGCATATAACCTTATTTATTTAATTATTGTATCCATTCATCCATTGGTAGAAATGTAGGTTGTTTTCAAAGTCTGAGACGGATGCTTCTTGAACATGGGGGTGCAGCTGTCACTGTTAAAGTTTCAGTGTACACAGTTGGGGGGATTGACTGGGTAGCATGACAGATATGTCCTTAGTTTTCTGAGGTATTCACATACTCTTTTCCATAATGGTTATTCCAACTATATTCTCACACTCTTGACTTTTTTTCCCCATTATTGGTGATTTCGCCTAGCTTTGGGCATGCCAGGCAAGTGTTCTACCACTGAAATACACCCTTCCCTCTCTCTTGACTTTCATAATAGCTGTTCTACTGAGTGAGAGGGGACATTGCAGCATGGCTTTAATTGGTACTCAAAATGTTGAGCATCTTTCCTTGTACTTCTTGGTCATCCTGCATCCTCTCTGGAGGCAGCATCTACTCAGGACTTTTGTATAGTGTTTAGTCAGTTTATTTGTGGCTATTGAGTTGTATGAACTGTTTGGGAATTTCAAGTTCACTCCTTATCAGTAGTATGTCTTTCATTGTTTCTCAGTCTGTGACTTCTCTTTTCATTTTGTTTGTTGTTTCTTTTGGGCATGGACCAATATTAGTTTACTGCAATCCTATTTATCATTATTTTATTATTATTGTTATTACTTACTATTATTGTTTTGCTGATATAGCCTGATGTGTTTTGTGATACTCCTTCCAAAAATCATTGCCAGACCAATATCAAGAAGCTTTTAAAATTTTCTTCAAGAGGTTCCTGGTTCCGGGGTTATGGCTGTATCTTATAAGCATTCTGGGTTTTGTTATATGATGGAACATACGAGTTCAGTTCCTCTCTTTTGCACATGGAAATCCCATTTGACTAGCACCAATTATTACAGAGACTGTTATTTGCTTGGATGCATGAAACCCTCAGTCTTCCCACAGTTGCTGGGGAGATTTTTATAATGTTCCCATTGTTGAGGAAATGACCTTCTGTATCCACACTGCTGCTTCTTTTTTTTTTTTTAATCAAGGAAGGTTGTGGAATTATCAAATACTTTATATAGACTGAGATGATTATTTGGTTCATAACTTTTATAGTAACATGATGTATTACATTGATTTATTGTAGAAGGAAACGGGCGGGCTGTGTCCCGCCATCCGGCTAGCTTTACACCCGAAATAATTACACGGAAACTGTATTCTTTTAAAACACTGCCTGGCCCATAGTTTCAGCCTCTTATTGGTTAACTCTCACATCTTCCTTTAACCCATATTTAGTAATCTGGGTAGCACCACGAGGTGTGGCTTACCAGGAGAGATCTTAACCTGTGTCCATCTCGGAGAGGAGAATCATGGAGACACACTATGGCGACTGCCTGAAGAGTCTCCCCACTCCTGCTACCCAGCATTCTGTTCTGTCTACTCTGCCTACCTAATTTTCTGTTCTCTTAAAGGGCCAAGGCAGTTTTCTTTATTAATTAACCAATGAAAGAAACATAGACAGATAACTCTCCTCCATCATTTCCCCTTTTTCTGTTTAAACAAAAAAGAAAGGCTTCAACTTTAACATAGCAAAATTACATATAACAAAACAGTTATCAAGCAAGTATTACAGCTACAATATTTAAATCTATTTTATCTTTTATCATAACTAAGGAAATCTATAACTATCTATTTATTCTTCAACTCCATCAAAGACTCCAGAAGGATATAATATTACCTAAGTAAACAAGTCATTTGTAACTTTCGAACTCTAGAAATGACAGAGACAACTCGCTGCCTAGACAGTCACCCAAAGTTCCTCTGTACCGTTGGGGCATCCATCTTCAGCCTTCAGGCCCATAGTGTCCAGCAGACTTTTTCATGAAGCAGGAAATTCCAAAGACAGTTCAGTCACTTTCTGCTGTGTCCTGCAGAACGTCTCGCAGACTCTTTCATGAATCAGGAACCCCGAAAGACCATCTCACCTTTAGGCAAGTTCAGCAGTCCTCTCTCTGCGGGTTCTTTGTGTCCAGTTTATGGAACAGTCCAGCCAAGAGCAGTTTCTTGCCCAAATGGCTAACAAACTCCATAAGTAGCCTCTTCGATGCCCATCTTCCTCTTGAAGTAGATTGGTGCTGCCAGGAGCAGACGTGTCTCATTGTCATGAAAAACCCTAAGTTATTAAAACATTAAATGCCATATTCTGCAGTCTTTGAAAGATATGAAGAATGTCTATCTAACTGAAATATATCTCTACATATCTAGAAAATCTAATAACATGACTACAAGCTTAACTATTATCAATGATTATCCATTAACAACCTATATTTCCTAATTATACATTACAGTTTTTAAAATGAACTACAATCACAATAGCTTAATCAAGATCAGAAATACATATACATATAACAAAATTGACCTTAAAATCTATACCAATGCAAATTATTCATATCTATATCATCCCCCCCTTTAAATGTAAAAGAACATTTATAAACAATATTTGGGAAAATGGGCGCAGTTATTTCTCTCCAAACTGCTTCCTGCTGAATGGGGGCGTTGTTATTTAGGTCTTTCATGGTATAACCTGTCTGCCAGGTTCATCTCAGTCGGCAGTTGAGTGAAGTAATTTTTTGAAGATGTTCACAGCAACCTTTCAGGAGGGCGTGGTCTATCATACCATATTGGGATAGAAGCAATCCACAGAGTCTCGTCCTCTGTGAAAACAAAAGAAGAAACTCTTTTCCAAAGCATCATGTTCTTAGATCCAAATCCTGAAGTCATACCATTAAGATGTCCATTCTGGTCTAGCCTGGCAGCCCATATAATGAAATGTCTCTCTGTATTTAGCTCCTTTACGGTCAAAAATTTTAAAGAAAACACAATAAAATACATAATCCAGACTCTCTGTGAATTTTCCATTTTTACGTGGCTTATTTTCACTCTATCACTTTACTTATTTCTCTTTAAAGACTTTACCCTTTTTTAAGGCGTTAACTTTATTATCTATATATTTATTTTTTCTCTCTCTCAAGCCTACGTTATATTTATCCAACATTGTGAGCCATTTAAAGGCCTTCTATGTCTGAATCTTTCCTATTGTGAATCTGTAATTTTTTTACTATCCAGGAGCACTTCTTAAAAGGTTAAGCACTTCTTAAAAACTTAAGTTGCGCCACGTAGAGGTAATACGGTACCGCCTGTTTCCAGCCAAGTCTAAACTTTAACTGCGCTGTTATCATGGTAATTACAATAGATCCTGCCTGAGATCAGCATAGTTCAGCATGGCGGAGCAGAGCCAGAGCTGCTCCTGTCTCAGTCATTTGGTGCCCCTGAGCCGCACACAGTTTCAGGCACACAGCAGTCGACATTGGAGCCGCACTCAGCAGTTTAATTCTGAGACTGAGCGTGCAGCACAGAAACTCTTTTCATCCAAGTTACAGCCAAATCTGACAAGCAGAGCACTGCACAGTCTGAAAACATCGGCAGAAATCCGCCATGTTCTCCTGCTCGCCTAAGCCTGATTCCGCCATCTGCCCAGGTGCAGGCAGGGAGCAGGGAGCCATTGGCACGGTCTCGGCACACTCTCCTTCCGATCCCAAGTGGGAACACAAATATCCAGGCCCATAAAAGCCACTGAAATGCTTTATAACCAGAGTTTGCACTTGCGGCACAGCACCAGGAAGCCACATTTTAAAATGACTCAGCGTTTTCTCTGCTGCTATTGCCTAAACAGGAAATCTCTCTACGGCACGTCCAGGCAAACAGCAAAAAGCTGTGTTAAACTCTCTCTCTCTCTCCTTTATTTAAAGCTTTTTCAGGTTTTTAAGTGGATTTAGTCACCACGTTGGAGCGCCAATCTGTAGAAGGAAACGGGCGGGCTGTGTCCCGCCATCCGGCTAGCTTTACACCCGAAATAATTACACGGAAACTGTATTCTTTTAAAACACTGCCTGGCCCATAGTTTCAGCCTCTTATTGGTTAACTCTCACATCTTCCTTTAACCCATATTTAGTAATCTGGGTAGCACCACGAGGTGTGGCTTACCAGGAGAGATCTTAACCTGTGTCCATCTTGGAGAGGAGAATCATGGAGACACATTATGGCGACTGCCTGAAGAGTCTCCCCACTCCTGCTACCCAGCATTCTGTTCTGTCTACTCTGCCTACCTAATTTTCTGTTCTCTTAAAGGGCCAAGGCAGTTTTCTTTATTAATTAACCAATGAAAGAAACATAGACAGATAACTCTCCTCCATCAATTTATATCCGTTAAACCATCCTTGTATGCCAGGGATGCTCCCAACTTGGCCATAACACATACTGTGTTTGATATAATACTGAGTTTATTTGCTGATACTTTGTGGAGGACATAGCTTCAGTGTTGGACATATGGGTTATTTTCTTGTGGTGTCTTTGTCAGTCCTTGGTATGAGGTAATACTAGCATCATAAAGTATATTTAGAAGTATTCCTTTTGGTCCTGTACTTTGAGAGTTTGGGAATGCTGACTTTAATTCATCTTTGAAATTTGATAGAATTCAGCTGAGAAGACACCTGTGCGTGGACTTCTCTTTGTGGGGAGCTTTTAATTAGTGTGTCAGTATACTGTTTACTATTGCTCTGTTCAGGGGTTCCCATCTATTCTCAGTTAAAGCATGTTACAGTATATTAGCCTAAGAATATGTTCACCTTCTCTAGGATACCCAGCTTGTTGGTTTGTGGTTGTCTTTAGCCCCTACTGGTATTTTTATTTTTTGTGTCATCTGGTATAATGTCTCCATTTTCCTTCATCATCACCTTATCAATATGTCATGAGTTTGTGATGGTTCCTCCTTCCCCTTGCTGCTAAAATGCACATTTATACTTTTCACTCAATATTTGAATATCCCTCATTTTCTCCTCTGTCTAGATAAAGGCTTATTTGATCTCAAAGAAAACTAAAATTTGATTCTTAGATTCATTCTTTTTGTTTCCCTGTGAATTTTATAATTTGTTCTGTTCTCCATTCTTTATATAAATTTCGGGTTTAGTTTGTCACTTTTCTATATCCTTGAAGCATAATGTAAAGATATTTATATTGTCTTTTTCTTTTTTTTAATTCTTTAAGAGGTTTTTCCCCCCATACCAATGACAGTTCCCCATCCTTCCCCTCCTGCTGCTCACCTCCACCTTCCTTCCACCCAATTTCCCATCCACTCCTCAGAAAGGGTAAGACCTCCCATGGGGAGTCAACAATGTCTCAACTTGAGAAAGGATCAGCTCCCTCCCCCCACCCCTGCGCCCTGTAGCCCTATATCTAGGCTGAGCAAGGTATCCCTCTACAGGGAATGGGCTCCAAAAAGTCAGGTCATACCCTGGGGATAAATCCTGGGCCCACTGCCAGTGGTCCCACAGATTGCCTAAGCTGCAAAACTCTCGCCCACATTCAGAGGGCCTAGCGTGGTCCTATTCAGTATGTGCAACTGTCATTTCAGAGTCAGCGAGCTTCTACTAGCTCGGGTCAGCTGTCTTTGTGGGTTTCCCCATCGTGATCTTGACCCCTTTGCTCATATAATCCCTCCTCCCTCTCTTCAACTGGACTCTGGGGAGCTTGGCCCAGTACTTAGCTGTGGATCTCTACACCTGCTTCCATCAGTTACTGGATGACGTTTCTGAGAGACAAGCATGGATGCCCCTGGGCAGGTGAAACAGATAAGATAGGCTGGGTAAGTGGGAGGAGGGAAGGGAAGGTATAAGGGGTTTGGGGAGGAGGACAGGAGGGAAAGGTCTGGTTTAGTTGGGGAAGGGACAGAGAGGGAAAGCAAGGAAAGAGGCATCTTGATAGAGGGAACCATTATGGGATTAGGGAAACTCTCAGGAATCCACAAGGACGACCCTAGCTAAGACTCCTAGCAATAGTGGAGACAGGGCCTGAAATGGCCTTTCCCTGTAACCAGATTGATGTCTTTTTCTTTTTAATATAGGAACTTACAGCTATGAGCATACCTCTTAAAACTGTTTTGGGTGGGTCCGTGATGTAACTCTGTGGGTAAAAGCATCTAACGCACCACCCTGCTGACCTGAGTTTGACCCTTGCAACCCAAGTAAAGGTAGAAGGAGAGAATCACTCAGCAAACTTGTCCTCTGACTTCCCCACGTGTACCATGGCGTGCATGTGAGCACACATGCTCTCTAATGTTATGATGTCATGCGGTATGATATGGTAAGGAAATGGCTTGGACTGTATCCTAGAGTTTTCTATTTGCTGTGTGTCCCTTGTTTTTTGTCTCATGTTTATATAGTGGGTTTTTCATGGCAATCAGTCAAATAACAATAGTTGGGACAACCTTCAAATTCTTTGTTAAGTTTCAGTCCCCTCAAGGTCACTGATGAGAAGTTGGGCTTATGCTGAGAAATCTAATTTCTATTTGATTTGGTATTCCCAGTTACTGAAGAACAAATCCTATTGGTTATAAAAATACTTAAATGGAAATTACACATATGAACAGTCTTATATTATAGTGTCCAGTGGTCAGTGACTAAGTTGCAGGAATAATGATTTTACTATAACACTAAATAGAAACAACTTCATCTGGTGACCAGCTAACCATTGTGTCAGTGCTAAGACTAGGTGTTTCTTCCTGTACACACAGTGTTCATGACAATACATTTTACTTTCTGCTCATCATTTGAATATTCCTTCTGTTTACTTTTACACACACATGCTGAATGTGTTTGTGTGTGTATGTGTGTGATGTTTGTGCTTATGTGTATAGAAATCAGAGGTCACCCTCTGATGCCAGTCCTCAGATACTGCCTGCATTGTTTTTTGAGACAGAGTCTCTCCCTGGGACCTGGGGCTCTCCAAGCAGTTTAGTCTGGCTGGCCAGTAAGCGCTAGCAAGCCACCTGTCTCTCCCGGCTAGGTGCTGGGATTACAGGTATATGCTGCCATCCCTGACGTTTTACTGAAGTGGTGGGGTCCAAACCAATGAGGGACCCTGTCTCAAAAAGAGGTGGACAAAACAACCGAGGAACAGCACCCAAAGCTGTCCACCATATGCACACTCACACGTATGTGTGCCCGCACACATGCATGCATACCACACGTAAGATAAAAGAACAGTTTGTCCTGTCTAACGCTCAGAAGTGTAATCAGAGCTCTAATGTCCTCACAGTGAGGGGTGCGTGGTGAAGTGAGGCCAGGGGATGTTTATGTGTCTAACAGTCGCCGCCTTGTCTACATTGGAACTTGAATTCAATGTTCATAAACGACTACATGCCTTAACCCTGAAATCACAACATACAGATTTATCTCCGCAACAAAACTGTCACTTTATTGTAAGCTGAATGTTGTGTTGATACAAAACATAGCTCTCACCTCAGGGGGAGCAAGAGGCTGTTTATTTTAGAGCCAAATGTGAGTGATGATGGCCCAGGAACACACACACATTCAGCTTGCCCCAAATACCGTGCCTCGGTGTGGTAACAGCTTGCTAATGTTTTTATAGTAACAGAACAAAAGAACATTATAAATCAAGGCAGTTTTCAAACACACTGGGGGAACCGTCAAGCAAGCAGGCTAAGCAAAACTGGGAAGTCTCTGAGTTTCAGATGCTGTCTGATGATACCCTTAGCTTTGAGGTTGTGAAGGTTACTCTGCCGTGAAGTCAGTCCATCTCAAAAAATATCACATGGTCATCAAAGATGGTGAGTCAGAGACAGATGTAGGCCATGAAGGTTTTTAAGGGTCTGAAGACAGCCAAAGATAACTGGGCTCTGGGTTTGTTACGTTCTGCTCCTCACAATCATCAAGTTCTGCTTAGTAGGGTCTTTACCACACATGTGGCTTTTCCTCCAGAAACTTCCGTTCACACCAAGCAAAGGCACCATAGTGGATAGGATTCAGGACTAAAGTAGGGGAGAAATCATTATCACATCTTCTAATTTACATTGCCTAAACTGTCTAATATGGGAAAAACGATTATATTCTAGTGGGATCCCTACTCTAGAATAGTGGGTGTGGCTGTGGACTGGGAAAATAGGCAGCTGGGGTGAATAGGAAAGACAGCGGTGAGCCTGCTCCAGGCCGAGAGTTATTGGTCTCTACATACTTTTTCCATGACCCTGAGTTGGGGCTGTGGAGTCTGAGGGGGTAAAGCAGGTGAGGAAAACGTTCCCTCTCCATCTGATGCTGTTCCTGAGATGTTCTCATCTCACCATCCAGATTTTGGATGGAAAATGGAAGAGTCTTTGGTGAAAGTGGCCCCGGGCTGTAGGTATGGCATGGCCATGCGGCACATTTGCCAGAGACACAGAACTTCCAGACACTTTGCAAGCAGCGGTAGCTACTTATGTAGAAACACAGAGACTGTCCATCAGTTGGGGGATAGCACCCCCCCTCTCACTCAATCACTGTTGGGTTCCTAGCCTCAGATCTTCGCTTTGCAGTTAGGTTGAGGTTGACTGATAAGATCGTTTTAAATGTTGTACAAGTCCCACCCCCACCACCAAGCAGCCATGTGTCGATAACCCTGAAATCTGTCAGGAAGTATGTACAGAGTGGACGCGTAGTGTTGATGTTCAGAATCACAGAGCAAACCTCTCAGATAATCTGGGTCGGGCTTCGATAACCTGTTGATCTCTGGTGATGACCATGCTGTGAAAATGAGGGGAATGTCCGTGAACAAATCATAGAGCCTGGCTGATAGCTTCATGGGGGCCTAGAGCCTGCTTCACAGTTGGCAAGCTATAGGCCTCACACCCGAAGAGACCTATGCTGGCAAGGACAGAAATACCGAAGTCAAGTGCTTGGTTCTCAGAAGTGTCACAGCCATAAGATAAGCATAATAACTGTGGCCTATATGTTGCCCTGATGTATGCATGTGTTGATAGGCAGCAGCTCGTTCACAAGGCTGGCTGCACAATTGGCGAGCTGACTTCACTCACGAGGTCTTGACGTCTGAAAAGCTTTCCTAACCACGTAGGAGATGTGATGAGGGCCTTAGAATTCTCCAAAACAATGCGTCACTTAGAGTCACCTCAGTTTTACACTTCCAGAATCAAAGCTAAAGGAACATCTTGTCTGCCTCCCCATTCTGAAGAGCCCGGGAAGAAGACTGGTCGAGTTCCTTTCCTTTCTGCACTTAGTAACTGGTTGATTTCAAGTTCCCCCTGGCATCGGATGGTTATTTTCTCATTCAGTTAATGTCAACAGTGCACGGAAGGCATACTCAGTTCTAAATGAAGCAGGAAGATCTTTAACTTGTCCCCATTTTCATCCTTCGGACAGTGGAACAGCCACAGGTGCTTCCTTTAATCCCGGGGGCTCTGACATCCATGTCCTCTGAATTACTAAACGTTTCAGGTGCCTTTGTGACAGAGACATCCATAAGTGGCTGTATCCTAGAGACACACCCAGAGGCACAAATGAATGACAACTATACAATGTCTATCATTTTTCTAAATCCACGGAGGCCTACCTTAAATTCCTTGAAGGGAAATCGACTTCAGCAGGCAAGGGTTGAGCATAGACAGCTATACTCTTGGAGATTTACATCGGCAGCAATATATGATACATGCTCAAAACTTAAAAATGGCCCGCCTCTGCTTGGAATACGATTTTTAAAAAGCCCATCTTTGTAAATCCTGTGCATAGTTACCTTCACACATACGCTTGCACTTACACATAAATATGACTCTACTGTTATCTATGATCGTTTATTGTTCAAGTTACTCTCTCAGGAGTTAAGTTTTAGATCGCTTGGGAATTGTATTCAAATTCTTTTCTTTTTTTCTCAATTTAACAGAATGTTCATTTTCTACCCTGACGAATAAGACTACTTATACTAACCTATTGTCTGCTGCGCGTTCACATTTTTGTATATGATATTCTTGTCATAGAAACGCTGACTATTTCTGTGCAGCGAATCAATGTATTTCAGCTTTTAAGTCAGGATAACCCAGGACACTCCACTATGTGAGAGAGAAGGAACAAGGAGGAGGAAGAGGAGAAGAAGGGAGGGAAAGATTTTATTCTTGGGTCTCACTGGGGAGAGGAACATTTCTCTGTCCTAGGAGTACTGACTCTGGCTGTAGGAACCTGAAGCCAGCCTTGAGCAAATAATAGGATCCTCCTGGAGCAAGAACTCTCCTTCTGCAGATCACAAGAGGAAGCAGAGTAGAGAAGGGAACCAGGACACTGGGGGCATAACAGGAGATAGTGTCAGGATTTTTTACCTTAGTGTTGACCCTTCAGGCAGTGAAGGGGACTACAGTGTTAGTGGCCCCCAGGGCAGTAGAATGGTTGAGGTAGAAAAAAAGAGGTACCAGAGGGAACCAAAGCTCACAGCAGTGTAGAATGCAATGTGGCTTTTCCTGTGAGTTGGAGACCCTGGGTTTTTTTGTTTTTTGTTTTTTTCCTAGAAGAATGAGGCCATGTGGACCAACTTAGCAGGCTTCCCTGGGCACCATGATAAAGCTTGCATGTGGGGGCATGGGTGGCACCAGGAAGGCTCAGGACAATACTGGATCCTACGGCTGCAGAATTAGGTATATTCCCATATAGGGCATGCTTCAAGGTGCTCGTTGGAGATTCAGACATGGCAGTCAGAGGGCCACATACACCCTGGGCAATAACACTGTCCACCCTTGAATGGAAAACTACAGAAGAGATGGGGGTTTGTTTTTTATTAGGTTTTTAATTTTTTTTCCTTATGAATGAGAAAATCTAAGTTTACTTTAAAGAAGTAGATTAAGGTAACTTTGATTTGGGGTACTGTATGAATCTCGTTAAAGGAGGCTGGTCACTGGAGCCGTGGTACAGACATTAGGGTGCTGGGTTAGCTTTGGGCAAGAAGGAGCGAGGTTCTTTTTCCACTGTGCCAGGATTTGGTGCCAGCTGTGGCCTCCTCACAACCTGGTATCTGGACGACACTGGTGAGTTTTCTGACAATAGTGGCCAGGGTCTGCAGAGGTGCAATAAGGAGTGCCCGCCACACCCCCTAGATGTTGTATCATATTTGTGTCAAAGCACACAATTATGTCTGGCAAGATAATTATAGTTGGGGGTAAGTGAATGTTTTCATAGGAGGAAATGATTTGAGCAAAATTATAGTTTTGACTTAGAAAGCTTAATTATCTCCAAATTGGTTTTGTTCCTGACTTTTTCTTAAACATTTGAGGAGTTGGATTTCCTGGTGTCACCTGGTTCATAGGGCAAAGGAAGGGAGCAAACAGCCCATGTCAGGTCTTTATTGAGTCCTGCTTGATCTCCTTGGTGAACTTTTAAATGGACGGTATTAAATATTAAAATGTGTGCTCTTCAGTCTCAGTATCTGTGAGAACGTTCGTGATAACACCACAAGGCAGGAGGATTACACTGAGTCACAATGCAGAGGTTTCCATGGCAATGCTCTTGCTTCGGGCTGTGATGATTTAGAGCATCTTGGGGGCTGTGGCGTGTGGGTGACCTACTGGCATCAGAACGCAGAGAAGAACAGGAAGTGGACAGGCCAAGATGCTCCCTTCAATAGCGTGCCTTCAGGGAACTACCTCGTCCAACGAGGGCCTGCCTTCTACATTCCCATCACCTTTCAGTGGTCTGAATTCTGGCTCCGGCTCCATCCATGGATTAAACCATGGATCACCTCAGAGACAACCTGATCTCATCCTCTCTAGAGACATCCTCAGGAAAACTCCACTTAGAGTCTCCTAGGCACTTCTCCATCCAGCCAAGCTGGCCACAGAGAATAACCATCCCAAAATGTGTAATTATAATATCATAGCCACTTGTTAAAGGACCAGCACCCTTTCCTTGGCTGTCATCCTACACAACTATTCTCTCCTCTGAATGAATTCCAGTTGTTTCCATTCCTGAGTCTCTGGGCACAGGGATTTCTCTCGCTAAGACAACTCACTGGTGCAAGCTGCTTGGCTCAATGAATTTGTTGAAATTAATATCAAATGTGACTGTGGGCTTGACATACCGACATTGCATGAATTGGTACTTCATCTTTCATGTCCACTGAGAGCCCTGCTATCCTCCACAGCGTGAGCCCTTCTCTTAGGCCTTGTGTGGTTTTCCTTGGTGACAGACAGCTCCTGTGTCATGGTCTGCAGCTGCTAGACAGGTTCTCATTGTTCTGGGTGTTGGCCCCCAGGGACTCTCCGTGTCCTGCAGTTTCCCATCTAGAGCTGGTGAGGTTGCCCTGCTACCCTGACTGCCTATTGCAAATGGAGACCAGGATCACTCAGCATCTCTGGGTTGAGGACGGGGAAGCATGTCTCAGGAAGTTGGGGAAAATCCCCCAGAGCGTTTGTAGAGTACAAGGAAAGCCCAGCTTTCCAGAGAGATCTCTACGTAAGATAGATCTGTAAATCAATCGCGTTTCTGCCATGAATGAAAAGACATATGTCCACGCAGGGTAGAAGGTGGCGTGAGAGGAAGCACTATCACCTCTCATCATGAAGAACTGAACTCACTTGTTAATGTCACCGCTTTGCATCCTCAGACCAAAACTGCGCTGGCCTTGCTGTATGACGAAGGGCTGGAGAATGCCTACGACGTCCGGCTGAAGCTGACTAAAGAGGTGCTGACTATCCAAAAGCAAGATGTCGTCTGCATCGGGGGAGCCCCTCCTGCTGCGAATGTAAGTGCTCCTGCTTCCAGGGCAGGGCTCAAGCCAAGCCAGGTCCGGGAGCTTCCGAAGAGACCTGCAAACACCACTGTCTAGGAAGGTCCTGTGAGAAGTTGGTATGCTGCAAGACATCTAACATCTATCCCCCAGTCCTGGCTGATGACGTCACAGGGTTAAATGCTCGTTTGGTAGTTCTATCCCATGCCTTCTCCACGGTGGCTTTCTAATGTTGCATGTAGGAGTGAGAGAGGGTATGGTGCGTGCATGTGTGTGTATGTGGGAGTGGTGGCGAGGTGAGGTCAATGTATGCATGTGCATACGTGTAATGTATATGGTGTAGTCATTTGTATGTGTGTGTGGAGGCCAGAGGTTGTCACCAGGTCCTCCTCTGTTTCTCTCCTTATCTTGTGATACAGAATTCCTCACTGAACCCAGAGCTCCTCAGTTTGGTGAGGCTGCCTGCTCAGTGGATTTGCCTATCTCTGCACATTTCTTAGTGTGGATACTTCTGGCTAGGAACTGAATTCAAAAAGTGATATCACATATCTTTAATCCCAGCACGTGGGAGGCAGAAGAAGTCATGTATCTCTGTGAGTCTGGGGCTAACCTGAACTACATAACAAGTTCAAAGCTAGTCCGGGGTGCATAGTAAGAGTCTATCTAAAAAGCCAGAACAACCACCAAATGTCCTTCATTGACTTTCGTTTAGCTAGTGCATGGTTTGGAATGAAGTGGCCTTCGCATAGCCCATGCAGCAAGTCTGGTGGATCAAGTCACTTAGAGGACATGATCAAGTCACTGGGGAATTCATCTTTGTGGTCAGGAGGAATATCAAGACAGAATCTGTTGTATGTCGAAAGCCACCCGTCAGAGTCAAGGCCATAGCATTTAGAGCTGGGTATGGAGTTGAATGGGTGAGGTGATTGACCTCTGGCAATGTGTAGTCTGGACAGTCTCCTTCAAATGGGCACCCCCTTTTCTACACCAGACCCTCACCCACTAATTAAGGAACAGATCGAGAACTGATGATGACATTGGTAAAACTGGCCTTCTGGGAAGTAGATGTGTTCCGTGGGGCAATTCACTGAATTCTCAAATTTTGTTTCATGCACCTCCCACAATGGATTATGAAATGACTTTTAGAAGAGATTGCATTTAGGATTCAGCCCAGCACACTGCCCTAAAAATCAGCTGGTACTCACACCTTGGCTATGGTCCCACTCTCACTTCAACTGTGCTTGGCTCTCTCCACCTTTCCTCTTGACTAGAAATATGTCAAGGTAGCTGTCTTCTCCGGCATAGATAATTCTTTATGCATCTTTTCATCAAGCACAAAAGTGGCTTTGAAGTGCAAGAGGCAGCTCTCCTATGGTATTCTTCTTCACGTTCCTGTGGGATGTTTTTACCCACTTCTTAACTTCCAGACTAGAGTTTGTTACAGCTTCAAACTTATGTTTAGATCTGTGCCTCTAGGATCCTGACTTCCCTGGATGATGAACTATGATATTGGAACTACAAACTAAAATACGGCCCTTCCCAGTTCCATCATAATGTTGCATGACAATACAAATCCTGCCTAAGGCTCTTTTCCAAATAGGGGTTATTCTATCCCTACAGCAAGGTTTGATTTTTATCAAATCTATTAAGATATAAATGACAAATAAAATCACATGTATCTAGCAGTAGAGTATGATGATTGGATTTATAAATATGACTGTTTGATTTGCGTATAGAAATGATTGCTCTAACTAAAGTTATTCTATATATATATATACACACATATATATAGAATATATATGTATATATATATGTGTGTATATATATATATATATTATCGTGTATATTTACATTGTTTGCATGTGTGTCGAGGTCTCGGGGATACCAGAGTGTGAGATTTACCCTCCAAGCAAACTTCAAGTATACAGTACAATATTGTGAACCATCATCCTCATCTTGAAGTCAGAGTCCCAGAACTTAAATCTTTTTGTTTGTATTTTCTTAAGGGAGTCTCCTGTGTCCCAGGCTGCCCTCGAACTCCCATGTAACCAACAGATAGACATAAACTTCTGATCCTCCTGCTCGTATCTTCTAGGTGCTAGAATTTCAGACATGGGCCAGCACACCCAGCTACAAATTACAAATCATGTAACTCACACCTTTTGCCTCTGGCCAATGTTGTTACATGTGCACCTTGTAACTCAGGTGCCCACCAGAGACATGACATCACGCTGTATTCTTCTTCGTGCCTGAATTGTCGCACTATACCCAGTGTATTAATAATCTTCTGCAGTTCATATGTGGGGTGACAGATGAGTGACTTCCCCTCCTGTTCAGGGTTGACTGGTATCCCACTGTTGAATCTCAATCAACTCACCCATCCTTAGATACTCGGCTTGTTTTGAGATCCTGGATGTGGTGATGAATGCCGTGATGCATGCGGTTTAAACCGCACTGCTGCTCTCTGCTGCTCTCCCTTGCTGACCTGTGAATGGCAGCTCTCACTGTCCCTCAGATAAAGAGGGACAATGTGTCTACAACCGGAGCCAGGTGCACTTGAGAGCGGCCTAGATGAGGAACATGAAAATGGCGGTTCTCACACTAGAGTCTCTAAACTGCGACTCTT
Organism: Arvicola amphibius; assembly: GCF_903992535.2. Classification (NCBI taxonomy): domain Eukaryota; kingdom Metazoa; phylum Chordata; class Mammalia; order Rodentia; family Cricetidae; genus Arvicola; species Arvicola amphibius. The sequence continues at coordinate 105,177,508 of NC_052048.2, read as the reverse complement.
TCCATGTGTGTTTTTAGAAAGGGTTCATTACTTAGACATATGATCTATGCACAAAATATAATGCTTCCAGTTACAAGGCTAAGCAGGGTGTCCACTCATGGACTCTGTAGTGTTTATTTGCTCTCTCTCTCTCTCTCTCTCTCTCTCTCTCTCTCTCTCTCTCTCTCTCTCTCTCTCCCTCCCTCCCTCCCTCCCTCTCTCTCTTAGTTTCTTCACCTGAGTGTGTAATGTGTTTAAGGCATCACCTTTGTTGGGGAGTGATGGATTCAGACCTCCGTGTCCTGCTGTTCTGGGAAGCTCTCTTAGAAGCACAGGCATTTGCCATCCTATTCAGTTAAAATTTAGCTATCATATAACCGACATACTCCTTCCTAAGAGCATATTTCCAGATTGAAATGGCAGTCTGTGGAAGACATCACACACACCAAGGGCCACAGCAGATTTTCCTACCAGCCTGCTGTTTCTATCTGTACTATTTTGCTACCTAAGTCCCAGAAAAAAGCGGGGTCCCCGGGTGTCCTGCCATAGTCCTCAGCCTCTGTCCTTGCTTTTCAAACATTGATTCTGTGGTGCCTTTCATTCTGAACGCTATCGCTTTTCAGTTAAAGTATGATGTTTAGGGTGTTTATGGTGTTTTGAGGGAAGAGAAAAGCTTTTCTTTGCTTATTATTGTACTCCAGTCATCTCCCTGTCCTTTCAGCATGATTCCTGCATCTTGTGTCCCTGTGTAAAACTTTCCATTGTATTTAGAACACAGCAAGACGAAAGACCATGCTTTCATATGGAAGAGACAAGATTCTGAGTCTTGCCAGTTACGGGCATGTTATGTTTGTTAGCTTCTATCACCCTATTGATTTTATTGTTATCAGCCATCTGTGTTCAGGGGTTATGGAAAAAACTGATTCCTCCAGAATGCATGCTGGTGACCGCAGAGACGAAACGCAGGGAAACCGCAGTCATGCGTGCTGAGGATCTCCCTTCTGCGGATGGCAGGAAGAGACCAAGTTAAAAGGGAGCCAGCTTCTATACTTGGAGAATGGATATGGCCCTTGTCCACCTGGAGCTCTGTTGTCAGAGCAACGTGAGGACGAGACAACAAGCTAGCCAGCTTTGTAGCAATGCCTTCAACAGGACCTGACTTTACTAGCAACCTTTTTTCCTGTGAGCAGACCACCAGTTGAGGTTGGCTATGGTGCTGCTGCTGCAGAGGTTGGAGAGTGATAAATTAGAAGATTTTATTTTTAAAATTGCTTGAGTTTTAATTAGGAAGTTATATGTTCATTCTTTTTTCTTTTGTTTGTTCTCTGGTAATGCATTGTAACCTAAACTTATGTTTTTCCTAACATTTTTTAAAGCACAGAACTGTTACAGTCCGGAGACAGCCTGTGGGTGGCCTGGGCCTAAGCATCAAGGTATGAGTTTGTTTCCTTGTCCTTCCTCTCCCTCGCCCCCACCCCCGGCCCATCAGGCCCCAAAGCCTTCAGTGTCAGTCCTGATAACTGTTTCCTTCTCCTGTCTCTGCCATCTAGGGAGGAGCAGAGCATGGTGTCCCCGTCGTCATATCCAAAATATTCAAAGACCAAGCAGGTAAGTCTGGCCCTCGTGACGGGCATGACCAGTGACTACTATGAGAAAATGGCTTTTGAAGAGATAGAAATGAGCACACCGTTATTTTGGCTGAATGCTTTAAGTTAAACGTCACTACGGCGGCTGTTGTTTTAGAGGATGAGTCTGGTCTCCTATGTGCTGGCTTCCCTCTCCATTTCTTCTGACCCTGTCAGCCCATACAAGACCGTTTCTTGTGCGATGTGTCCATGTACCACAGAGAGCACTTACTGCTGCAAGTCTGAGCAATGAGTCTCTTACCATTGGCTTAAATATGAGGAGACTTATATGTAGGTGACACCCTGTCGTGTCCACTGGCATTTGGAAAGAGTCTGTGGTGTGAAAGTTACTTACCCGTTGTAGAACTCCAGACATGCTCAAGAGTGACCCAGAAGGGAAACGAAAATCCACTGCTTGGAACCAGGGCACATGGACATCATGGCATTAGCTGTCACATCAGGCTGTGAGAGGAGCCTCAGCTATGGTTAGGAATGGCAGAACTGTTGTTTCTGAGAGGATATGTGGACACAGTACAAGGTGAGGGTGGGACTTCCTTATGGGGCAGGTAATTCTCAGCAAAACAGGCTATTTCCTGATGTTCCCAGATGACTTTGATACTGGACACACTGCTGTCAGCGTCTCACAACAGCCTCCTCTGCCCTTCCTCCAGCTTTGCCTTCCCAGCCCAGCCTCTGCCTGGGAAGCTTAGTCTCCACAGGCCCATGTGCTGGGGTTAATATGGGAAGTCCCCTGCAGTCTGTTTTCCCAGAATAGGGGGAGGGTTAACAAGCATCCTAAGCCTCAAATTAAAAAGGATGGAAGACAGGACCCAGAAGTGGGGTCAGTTTGGTGAGCTCCCACACCTTGAACTGAGACCATAACTGGGGGGTGGCAGTCACCACAGATGCCTGTGGTTCTGAGTCTGCTCCTATTGGAAACAAAGGGATGTGGAGGGGAGAACGAGCCTGAACTGTCTCTCAAAGTTTTCTCATCCATTACATCTGACTGTACTAGACAAAGAGCCAGAGTTAGTCTGGTCCAGTTTGCCTAGGTCTGAGCTGCACTGAATGCCCTAGTTAAAGTACTTTAATGGCAGGAGGTGTCGGAAAGCCCGTGTCATAGACCCATCCAGACCACTAACCGAGGTCACAGCATGGAATTGTGTTGCAGAGACAGTTCAAATGAGAGGTGGATTTCCAGAGAGATTGTGGAGCCCCATGACACCTTTGGATAAATTTTTGGGAAGGAGAGAAGTGTCCACATAGTTCATTGTGAAATTGGAATCTACATGAGAATTTGTCATCATCTAGGACGTTTAGAAGTCAATGCCTGGGGCCGGGCAGTGGTGGCGCACGCCTTTAATCCCAGCACTCGGGAGGCAGAGGCAGGCGGATCTCTGTGAGTTCGAGGCCAGCCTGGTCTACAAGAGCTAGTTCCAGGACAGGCTCTAAAAAAGCTGCAGAGAAACCCTGTCTCGAAAAACCAAAAAAAGAAAAAAGAAAAAAAAAAAAAAGAAGTCAATGCCTGGAGACATTTTTCTCCTTTCTAAGCACAGTGGCAAACCCTGCTTGTAGCAGGCAGAATATCTAGTTAGGATTGAGATCCAATAAGCCTAGGGATGCAGCTTTCTGTGCCCACTGCCCAGAGGCAGGAAGACACTACCTTTAGGTCTTGATAGAAAAGATGGAAGTATGCGTCTTACTATGCACACACATACACACACACACACACACACACACACACACACACACACACTCACACACTCACACACACACACTCACACACTCACACTCACATACACACACACACATACACACACACACACTCACACTCACATACACACACACACACTCACACACTCACACACACACACACACTCACACTCTCACACACTCTTATCCCATCCCCCACCCCTTGGTTGCACCAAGGATTTCATTTGATCAGAAGATATGAGCTGAGCTCTAACCTTGGCAAACAGGAAAGTGAAAGACCTATATAGTTCTAGGAATCAAATACTAATTCTTTTTGAGATTCTTTAAAAAGCATTTAGAAACAAATGCTGTGTTTAAATCAGACTACAGTCTCTGTGTTGTTTATCAGATGTAACTGTGGAGCCGACATGCTTTACAGAAGCAGAGACTCTGGTGCATCGAAAGTGAAATTCTATAAGTAAGGAATAAATCAATTCCCTTGCGCATTAGCTGTGTTTAATTACTTCTGTGCCCCTGGCAGCCCTCTTCTTGGCTGATTAATAATTAAAGGAAGACTGTTCGTGGGCATTTCTGCCTCTAGAGGTCATCTTCGTAAACATTATCACTTCTTTTTCATTGGTGCATTTCTTATTTTTTTTTAACTTGTGGATAGGAAATGCTTCAGAAAGGAACGAGGCTAAACAGCAGAGAAATCAGTGAGAAGTTTGATGCTCAGCTGAGAGAAAACCTTGGTGCGGGACAGAAGTGGGAGTGAGACTGGTTTTTGAGAAGGGCACCCTGTGTGAACTTGTTGAATCTCCTCTGCCTGCTTACCCTAATCAGATGCACGTGGTCAGAGGACCTAGAACTTAGAAGATTGCGGATGGAGCTGCCTAGCGTGAGGACATGCTGTCACAGTGCTTTGAGGGAATGCTTTTCTTCAGCTCCTTGGAAGCCTCTCATGTAACTCCGGTCCAGCCAGGCTTGATATGAAGGTGGTGTCACCAGCACCTTTCCACCTGACGTCCACCACTGACATCCAATCCAGAGAGCGTGTTGATTGTGTTAGCCGGCCCCAGTCCCTTTCTTACAGGAGTGATTCGGAGACACTCTTCATGTCTTCATTGTGCTGATTGTCTGCATCAGATAATCTGTAGTTTCATGCATAAAATGTGTAAAGGAAATGTAAGCATTGTGGTTACAGTTGGGCTTGTTCTCGCTCGCTCATATCTTAACGTATGACACGGTCTCAGAGTCATAAACAGAGGAAAGCTGGCTCACCCTGAGTCTCTATATTCTTGGAGAAGGGAGGCTGCTTGTTGGTTCCTGGCCACCCAGCTAGCTGAGACCCGGAACAATCACACAGAATTAAATCACTGTTTGGCCCATTAGCTCTAGCTTCTTATTGGCTAACTCTCACATATTAATTTAACCCATCTCCATTAATCTGCGTATCGCCATGTGGCAGTGGTTTACCAGCAAAGTTTCAGCATGTCTGACTCTATGGTGGCTCCATGGCATCTCTCTGACTCTGCCTTTCTCCCTCCCAGCATTCAGCTTAGTTTACCCTGCCTACCTAAGTTCTGAATGCAGAAAGATCTGGTGCTTAATAAAAGGAATCCCACACTAGCTCAAAACTAAGAAATATACAGGTATTTATTAATAGAGAAAACTTATAAACCACAAATCAAGATTCTCTGCATGAATGATGGATAAAGATGAGATCCAAACAAACTGTACCAGCAAAACCCGGGTCCAGGGGGAAAGGCAGAGAGGAAGAGGGCCAGATGCGCTTCCGCATCCAGGTAAATAGTCTATGAGGCCATGCCCCAGTAGTTGGGTAGTTGTTAGCTATACACCTTCCTGCAGCAAAGTTCTGCCTTGCTATAGGTTCAAAGCAGTTTCTTTATTCATTAACGGTAATCACAGTACACAGAGCGTAAATCCCACATCATCTATATGAGGCTAACAGAGAGCTATGCCTTTACATGAAGAACATGGTGGGTGAATGGAGTATAATGCTTAATGCCCAACATTGCAGGAGATCTGGAGGATGGACCTCATCATAGCAGGTACACTCATCACTAATGAAATCATCTGACATTTGACTATTCCTAGACTTGAGAAACAGAGCCTACATTTCTCACCCAGATGTGGACATACAGAGCACACACTGTTAGCCAATTAAGTATGAAGTCTTCAGACAGTCTAGGAATTGGGCAGGAAGATCAGAAACAAGAATAAGACCTTGGAGTTGGGAATACCTGCTTATTCCAAGAGAAACTGTCTGTATTCCAGGATACTCCAAGACGTTCATCGTGAGTTGGATAGGTATTGCAGCATCCCCAGGAGAAAGGCCTGCATAAGCAAGGCATTCTATATTCCCACTCTCTGACCACCTCAGCTGGCCCTCAGGCTATTCCTTCTGTCCTACTCTTAAGAACAGGACTGATGCAGCCTGTTGGATCAAAGAAGAAAAATCTCTTCTGTATCTAAGAATTTGTCCAATGTTCTTCAACAAATAGCTCTCTGGGGCATTCAGTGAGGAGACTGAAGTTGTCTGTTGCAGGACAGGCTGACAGTGAATGCTCCTGCCACACACACTCAGGAACAGGGACCACGTGTCGTTTGTAAGATATTAAGGATGATTGAATAAGAAACCATGGCTATTTTTTAAAAAAAAAAAAACTGTTTTGCTGTATAGGTGATGTTGTCATTTTGTGATTAAGAGAAGCCACTTTTGAAAAGCAAAGGGGTAGGGGTATTTTGCACTTTAAATGCCACTCTCAGGAGAGGACATCCTGGAAGTGAAGATGCAGCAGTTCAGGTCATCCTGCGGGATAAAGAGACCCGGATGAATGACACAGAAGTGCTCTGCTGAGCTCAAGCATGAATGGGCAGAGTTCAGATGCCCTTTGTAGCTCAAGTGTCAGGCTGCTGATAATGAGCGGTGGTAGCAAGAGGGCAGAGACTGAGCGCTGCCTACTGGTTCATCAGCTTTGGAAAGAGGGTCGTGGCGATGACCTTGATAAAGTGACCGACAAGCCCTGTGGAGTTAGTTGAAAGCAGGACAGGAAAACAATATTCTGTGATCTGTGCAGAGAGGTGTATGTGCATGGGTGCAGAGGATACAATGGAGATGAGGAATCAGGGAAAAGAGGATTTAACTTGCATCGATGGACACAAGAGGGTAGAGCTGATGCTGAGAATAGGGCTGAAAAGGAAGACGGTGCTGTCTCAGCCCTGGCTTTCCCATCCTTTGGGAAGTGATCTTTCGTGTCTCCTCAGCTGTGGAGCGTGAGTGTGACCAGCTTGCAGATCCTGATGACATCGCCCAGGAATGCCATGATGTCGTAGAATTTATATCACACACTTAAATCCACCCTAGGGTTCAGATGAGGACAACCCTGGCCCCCTATGATCTCAAAGATTCAGAGTCCTACAGGTCTGTCCCTCCTGTGGCTCAGGGACCAGATGATCCTGACACTGTCGACAAACCAGATGCTCAGCTGTGCGTCTTGGTCTCCAGATCCTTTTTAATTCATGGTGTGATGTTTGACATCATGATGGGGAGATTTGTCATCACATATTTTATTAAAGAAACCTTGAAAATAATTTAAGAGCATTAAAACTTTATCATAAATTTCAGTTCCTTTGATTCTTCACCTACTTCAAATCAATTTTATACATGTCTGCAACTTATTCATTTGGTAACTGCAAAACTCCATCAAACAGGCAAAACATCCATGACTGCTCTAATTACAGTCCCCCGTCATTCCTTCCTTCCTCCCCCTTCCTTCCTTCCCTCCCTTCATTTTAACATTTCCCTTTGACAAGCACAGACTTTGGTGATGGGAGTTGTGGAGAAAGACGGATTTGCTTTCGTAGACTACATTACAAAGGGAGAGGGAAAACACAATTCATTGGAGTTGGAACTTCTGTGTTCCAGACATCATTGTGTAGCCTCTAAGGATCCATGACTTCCATGATGGGATCATCCCCATATTTCAGAGGAGGACACTGAGACATAGACATCTGGAAGAGGTTTTCTGATGATAGACAGCGGCACCAGGAACAGGGCACTTCCAGGCCCTTGCCTCCACGCCCATTCCTCACAACACTGTGAGGTTGGTACCCCAGAGTCAGAGTGTCTCTGCTGCTGCTTCGCTTACTCCTGAACATCCTTTGTGTTACTCCTGTTGTGGGTGGCTGTTACATAAGGCTGGGTGTTACTGAGCCTGTAGTGACAATGGGAAAGATTCTTGAAGTAACATTTCAAATGAACTTGGTTGTAAGAGCAAAATTATTCATACTATAGGTTATTCTCATTGTTGGTTGTTTCATTGAACACAGAATTTTATTAATTATTTTTTTATTTTTTATTTTATTAAAAAATTCTGCCTCCTCCCCACCTCCCACTTACCTCCCCCTCCCCCCTCCATTCTCCCTCCCTCTCCTGTCCAAAGAGCAGTAAGGGTTCCCTGCCCTGTAGGAAGTCCAAGTTCCTCCCCACTCCATCCAGGTCTAGGAAGGTGAGCATCCAATCAGGCTAGGCCTTCCCAAAGCCAGAATGTGTAGTAGGGGCCAAATCCAGTGTCATTGTCCTTGGCTTCTCAGCAGCCCTCATTGTCCGCCATGTTCAGAAAGTTCAGTTTTATCCCGTGTTTTTTCAGTCCCAGTCCAACTGGCCTTGGTGAGCTCCGATTAGTTCAGCCCTGCCATCTCGGTGGGTGGAAGCACCCCTCGCAGTCCTGACTTCCTTGCTCATGTTCTCCCTCCTTCTGCTTCTCATTTGGACCTTGGGTGCTCCGTCCAGTGCACCAATGTGTGGCTCTGTCTCTATTTCCATCTATCGCCAGGTGAAGGTGCTATGGTGATATGCAAGATATTCATCAGTATGACTATAGGATCTGGCCTTTTTCGGCTCCCTCTCCTCAGCTGCCCAAGGAACTAGCTGGGGGCGTCTCCCTGGATACCTGGGAACCCCTCTAGAGTCAAGTCTCTTGCCAACCCTAAAATGGCTCCCTTAATTAAGATATATACTTCCCTGCTCCCATATCCACCCTTCCTGTATCCCAACCATCCCATTCCCCCAAGCTCTTCCCATCCTCCCCTTCACACTTTTCTCTCCCCATCTCCCCTTACTCCCATCCTACCCCGCCCCCAAGTTCCCAAGTTTTTAACTAGATCACCATGATAGTTTGAATCAAGCTTGTATATACTTGAATGTTTAATCCACAGTTAATAGAACTGTTTATGAAGGATTAGGAGGTGTGGCCTTATTGGAGGAGGCATGCCTTAGGCTTGTGGAACAGATGTAAGCTCTCAGCTACTGCTCCAGTACCATGCCTTCCTGCTGCCTGTTCCCTGCTACCATGCTCTCCACCATGATGATGACGGACTCTAACACTCTGGAACTGTGAGCCCCAGATTAAACATCATCTTGGTCATAGAAAAGCAACTAAGACAATCACTTATCTCAAAAATTTTTATATTTACACTTCATTAGTCAATCAAAAGACTTTTAATGTGTATACATTACACTAAAGTTTGAGTTTTTCCTACCATGAACATTTGCTAAAAGAAAAATGGTAAAGAGCTTTGTTCGTGTAGCTTGAGCCCAGACTTTTAGGCTCTATTCTCTGTGTTTGTGGCTCTGGCTGTATGCTTTGTGCAAGCATTTAGTTCATCCAGTAGGGAAGTGGTTGGTGAAATATGCTCTTTCTCCAGGGTTTTGAAGAAAATAGGTTTGCTTTTTCAACCAAAGAGAACATAGGATACATACGATGATGCTGACATGCATGTGCCTGCCTTTAGCTTGTGTGGTTTCCTTCAGGATTTTGTCTCGTGCATGCAGTAGGGTAACTCTATTGAAAGATGGCAAGTCTTCATTCCAGGTCTAAGAGGGAAATGTGGGCAATCACCAAGTAGCTCCACTTCCATCTTCTGGGAGGGAAACCTACCATATTCTTTCCTTTCTGCCTCTATAATTATAGTTGGAGCCCAAATTCTCCCTCTGAGGAGTTGAGACAATGTATTTTCCATGAGTTCTTATGAGAGCTTTTCTCCCACCATGAGCTTCAGGATCTATTTTCCTTTCAAGAATATTCTAATGCTGAGTATGGAGAACATGGTAGCGAGTGTATAAGTACACAGGGACTTGCCTGACTTATACCCATTCCCTCCCTTCCAGGAGACAGGACCTGCTCTGGCCTTTCAGTTAGGCTCTCTCGGATACCTGACCACCTTTGTGCCATATATTTCAGTGTTCCCTATATATGACTGAGTCATCTTTTTCATGCTTGCATTCATTGGTGATTCTCCCCATTTTGAGAGATAACCTACTTCATTCCCAATCTTTCAACCCATTCTACTCTGTGATCTTTTTTTGGTCTTTTGCAGCACTTGCAAGATTCACAACGTGGTATAGTTTTGCGCTGTGCACAGGTTAGAAGAGAACAGGGGCGCAGGCACTGAGCTTACCTTCTTCAGAATATGGCTCAGTACTAGACGAGGGGTCTTTGTCTTTGATTGGAGACTTATGGGGAGCTATGTGAGAACCAGATCTGGAAGTTGGGGATACACAATTAAATAGGAGACACGCAGAAGGGCTATTGACACACTGAGGTAGGAAACACTCCTTGAGTGCCTTTCAGGTTACTGAACTATGGATCATAGCTAATTTTAATTTTAAAAATGTGTAGTGGTCAATGAAGATGTGTCAACACTCTATTTGTTAGTTGTAGTAACAACTTGTTGCAAACTAGAATGAGAACACCAGAAAGAGCATTGTGAGCTTTTCCTTTCTCAGATTGTACAGCTACAGGATTCTTGTGATAAATCTCTAGAAATGGAGGTCCTCAGAAGCTGCCATACCTGTCATGATCCTACTCTCTTCCATATAAGAAACAAGATAGCACTTATCCATTCTCTATCTGTGGGTCATGACCCGTTTGGAGAGTTGAACGACCCTTTCACAGGGATTGCCTAAGACTGAATGTTTACATTATGATTCGCAATAGTAGTCATGAAGTAACAGTGAAAATAACTTTATTCTTGGGGTCATCCCAACATGAGGAACTGTACTAAAGGGTCACAACATTAAGAAGGTTGAGAACCACTGACATATAGGAATGTCTAACGTAGCATGGGAGTTGGCAAGGTTTTTAATAGCACAAAGAAGAACAGTGATCAAAAAAACAGCAAAGGACACATGGGCCAGGCAGCCTGCAACAATCTCATGAGTTCTTCTCCTTACACACCTTCCTTTCCTTCTTTCTGTGTTCGTGAGATCCAACATGAGTGTCAAGTATCTTGGTAGCTATTGGGACACAGAGTTGGACAGCGCAAGATCATTAGGCTGGGAAGCTCATGGGCATAGTGAAGAAAGCTGTGTGAGTCACTGAAATTCTGTCTGTCTGTCATCATGTTGTCTCTAGTCTCTCAATCCATCTCTCTGTTTATCTTCCCATCCTCTTTCTGCCCATTAATCTACTACTTCTCAACCATTTATCTAATATTTTCAGTATTTTTATGTATATATATACTTTAGTTTTGATCTTTACCTATGCATGCATTATGTACATAAATGTTCATCTCAAATACAATCAAGAATATAATCATAAGAACATAAATTTAACATGATGGGAGTTTATATAGCTCTTCGATTGCAGTGTGCAGTATATTTGGTTTGCCTGTGATTCTCATGTGAGGTGTGCTGGCCTCTGTCAGATGCCAAAGTGATCTCTACAAGGCCAGTTAGAACCTGCATGTCCTTGAGAAGACACACTGAGAACTCACCTACGTCTTGAGAGAGACAGTGACCTGTTTTAATACTGTGTCCTCATTGTAGAAAATAATTGAGTTGAAGAACCCAAATTTCTTGTTCAGTATCAGCCACAACACCTATCTCCCACACCTGTCTGGGGAGCCGTGGGTTGAGTTCCTGGTGGTTATGTGGGCTTGCAGAAGTTCTTCAGACCTGTTGCATTTTCTGAGACTCTAGGAGTAGATGGCATGGCAAAGCCTCACTCCCTTTGATAGGTGCATCGCTTTTCTTACCAGCCTATGACTCTCAAGAGTAGCATCCCCATGCCCTGCCTGTGTTTCCTCACCTCCCTTCGTGAATCCTGAGCAGAGGGCTGAGGCAGACAGGCAGCAGTGAACGTCCGACCGGACTTAAAGCTGAGGATGGATTTGTGTTAGCATCTATGGGAAGAACACTTCCTCGTTTCTCCTAATAGAGCGACTGCAGAATAGCAATGATTAGTCACTTAGAACTGAGCAGGGCACATGGCTGTCACCCTGCAAAGTGATAATGTCATGTCATGAGAGGGAACCCCGCCAGCTTCTTGTGATGTCAGGCTGAGACCCTGGGGCATTCAAACTTGGACATTTGCTTTTCCATCTAGAGATGCCCCTGGAGTGCATTTGACAAAAGCCATCTGTTCGGGATTCTAGGCTTCATGCTCATCAGGGTGACTACCTGGGAACCTGGGTCACACTGAGAGGAAAAGCACTAAATGCCCTCTTCCCCCAGTGGCAGCAGGCTTAACACCTACCTGTGAAGGGCATGTGTAAGCTTTATTAGAACAGAGCTGTTCTGTGTGAATGAGATGCTAACACTGGGGATGTGAATTTTCTGCTAATCTTTATCTTTTTTGGTCTTAACTTTGCCGTGTGGCCCTGTCATACCCCTGCCCATATAAAATGATTTTTGATTGCTATATAAGAGAAAATAGCTGGCTGAGCTTCAGAGCCCCTGTTTGTATCATTGGTGCCAACGCCTCCCCTCGCCAGTCACACCTGCATTCTCTCAGGACATCTACCTTGGTGGTGGTGACGAATGTGTAGACAGACAGACAGATGATAGACAGATAGACAGACAGACAATTATTGGTTGGTTGATGAGAGAGAGATAAATGCTAAATGATAGCAGATTGATAGATCATAGATATATAGATGGTATAGATATAGATTAACAGGTGAATAGATGATAGATGGATGATAGTTAATAGGTAGATAGGTGGGTAGATAGATAGATAGATAGATAGACTGATTGATTGATTCTAACTTTCCCCACAACTGTCATCTCGCATCAGAGTCCTGCCACATACCTCCGTGACACATTTTTGCCATTAGTTTTTTTCCTATTTGATATTTTCATCTATATTGCTTAATCTAATACTGAACATTTTCCCTTAGCCCTTATACTTCTCTGATTTCCACACTTGCATTTAAGTATGGAATATCATTAAATTCAATAGCAATAATCTATTTTCATGGATGTGTCTGTGACACTACTATTCATGCCCTGGAGCATGTGGGTTGGAGACTGCTCCATCTTTGGCACTTTGCTTCTGAAATGCGAGACTTTCCCTTCAGTGGGTATCGCTCTTCCTTCATTTTGAGGCTATAAGGAAATTGCTCTTGAAGTTTAAAATGTGAACATTCAGGGCCACTGGGAAAGACAGTTACTATCTTCTCTGTCTGGATGTTTGTCTGGATGAGCTTGCCAGAGTAGATCACAGGGAACCTCTTTTGCCTGGCATGGTGGACGTGAAGTCAAATTTGGAGTTTTTATATTAACTTTTTTTTTCTTCATGGTTTACCGTGCCAAATGAGCTTTGTTCTGGTCTCAGGTTAGCCTGTACTTAGACCTACAGAAAGGAAGCTCTGGTTTCACCCTGAATTGGGTCACAAATCAAAGGGAGAATAGATAAACTTTCCTTCACTGCTAAGGCCTCAATAAAAGATATGCTTTTAAAGCTATCGGAGTAAATAGAACTTCACAAGGATAATGAAATTGACTGCAGAGCTGAATGAGGAATGTAAAAGCCCCCCAAAGAATTTTGAGCTGTTTCAAGAGCTCCGAAGCACACATTATCTCTTGCAGATTTAATTTCAGTTCTGTGTAGGAAATTTCCATTTTCAGTGGCTGAGTTGAGGCAGAACTGAAGAAAGGTGAGCAGGAACACTATCAGCTGTTGTTAATTAATGTCAGAACCAGATCACAGGCTTGGAGGATGGTGCTGGTGGTTATATAGATACTTGGGTACCTAGACAGGACCCTCACAGATGCCCAGCCCAGTGTCCTGGAGCCTGCTCATGCCTAGCCAGGACCCACACAGATTTCCCAAGAACATGATATTTGAACCTCCTAGAGCCTATCCAGGACCTGCACAGATCCCGAGGTATGGAGTTTGGGGTGATCTTTTCTGCTCTTAAAGTCACCCAATTGGATCCTCGGCTTATGCTTCTGGAAGTCTCCTGGGAGACAGAAAGCACCATTTAAGTGTAGGTTGTATCATGCTTCAAAGTGTAGCCTTTGAACTATAAGAGTGCAGATGGCCCTGTTATAGGTAAATTACACCTTTCTAGAAAGGCCTATAGACTTAATAAAGGCAGTATTTGGGAGATGAACTGAGTCTGGCTATTGAACAGCTATGGTGCATTCCCTGAAGCGGGTAGTAGTGAGCCATCTTCCCAACAGGAGTCCACCTGACCCTCCTTATCCCCATCTCTGATGGCAGTGACATCATTTTCCATCTTAGTTGATATTTTTTTTGAGCCAGGGTTATCGAATGCATGACTATATGAGAAACAACCATTGTGACTGACTGCTCACCCTATTCCTATGTGACTGGACAGGAGACGCTGGGAGGCTAGGGACCCTAGGGATCAGCTGGGGTGGGTGATGGCAGGCTTAACTGGTTTCTGTTGGTGAGACAGAGTTAGTGAAAGCTACGCCACAGGAAAGCCTGCCTAAGCAGATGTCGTGCCTTTGCCGATTCATCAGAACAATGAACATGCATGAACATTTTATTACTGTGGCAGCCTTGGAACAAAATGTCAGTGAAAGCCACAGAAGCCCGAAGTGAGAACAGCAGGAATTTGATAAGGCAGGCTCTGCAGCTCTCACACACGCTCCGGCGTGCTCACGTGTGCTCACCGGCAGTCACTCGTGTTTGTATCGCACTATCAGGGGCTGGGGAAGCAGCTCAGGGTTAGAAACTGGGATTGGCATCCTAAGACTCTGGGGGAGGGGGCATGAAAAAGAGGATGCTTTGTACAGACTTCTTCTGAGAGAAAATGATATTTTAAAGTCACCAAAGATAATTGAATGTTCAGCATGGTGGAGCTGCTTTAGTGTTTCAAAGCCTGGGTCACCTCAGGGATGGCGCTCCAGCCTTTATTCTAGAAACGTAAAAGGTTCAAGGAGAACTGATTATTTTAGCAGATTCCCAATGCTAATATATCGTTTGTTGTTTACTTTTAACAGAATCAAACTTTAATATTACCCGGTTTTTTATTCTTCATAGAAAATTTACATTTAAGAAAAAATAGTCCTGCTTTTGTTTGGGCCTTGGTGGCTCTGATGTCTGTCTCCCTCTGTGAGGCTTAAGTGCCTGACATACTCATGCAAAGAGGGGTCGTGAGCACATTACATTTCTTTTTAAAATTGTTTAATTTATTTATTTTTAAGACAATCTTTTCATTTTACACATCAATCCCAGTTTCCACTCCCTCTCCTCCTCCTACTTTCCTACCACCCACCCCCACCCACTCCTCAGAGAAGGTAAAGCTTCCCATAGGGAGTCAACAAAGTCTAGCACATCCCTTTGAGGCAGGACCAAGACCCTCCCCCCTATATCTAGACTGAGCAAGGTATCCTTCCAAAGAGATTGGGCTCCAAAAACCCAGTTCAAGCACTAGGGATAATCCTGGTCTCATGGTCAGTGGCCCCACAGACTGCCTAAGCCACACAACTGTCACCCACATTCAGAGGGCCTAGTTCAGTTCTATGCAAGTTCCCCCATTGTCAGTCTTGTGTCAGTGAGCTCCCACTAGCTTGGGTCAGTTGTTTCTGTGGGTTTCCCTATCATGGTCTTGACCCCTTTGCTCATATTATCACTCCTCCCTCTCTTCAACTGGACTCCCAGGGCTCGGCCCAATGCTTAGCTGTGGATCTCTGCATCTGCTTCCATCAGTTGCAGAATGAAGGTTTCATTATGACAATTAAGGTAGTCATCAAGCTGATTACAGGGGAAGGCCAGTTCAAGCACCCTTTCTGCTATTGCTTAGGGTCTTGGCTGAGGTCATCCTTGTGGATTCCTGGGAATATCCCTGATGCCAGGTTGCTCACTAGCCCCTTAATGGCTCCCTCAATCTTTTCCTACTTTCCCTCTCTATCCTTCCCCCATCTTGACCCTCCTGTTCCCTCATGTTCCCTTCCCTCCCATTTCCCCCTTCCCCTCCCCTTCCACCTTCCCTTCTCTCTCCCCCCACCCCCGCCCATTCCTACTTCTATCAGGAGATCTTGTCTATTTTCTGTTCCCAGAAGATCAATGTATGTCTCTAAGGGTTCTTGCTACCTAGCTTCTCTGGGGTCATGGACTATAGGTTGGTTATCCTTTGCTTTATGTCTAATATCCACTTATGAGTGAGTACATACTGTTTATGTCTTTCTGGATCTGGGTTACCTTACTCAGGATTGCTTTTACTAGTTCCATCCATTTGCCTGCAAATCAAGATATCATGGTTTTTACCACTGAGTAGTACTCTATTGTGTAAATGTACCACATTTTTAAAATTCATTCTTTGTTTGAGGGGCATCTATGTTGTTTCCAGGTTCTGGCTATCATCAATAATGCTATTATATACACAGTTGAGCAAATATCCTTGTGGTATTAGAGTGCATCCTTTGGGTATATGCTCAAGAGTGGTATTACTGGGTCTTGAGGTAGATTGATTACCAATTGTCTGAGAAATTGTCATACTGACTTCCACAGTGACTGTACAAGTTTGCACTCCCACCAGCAATGCAGGAGTGTTCCCCTTACTCCGCATCCTCTCAGCATAAGCTTTTCTTGGTATTTTCTGACTGGCGTAAGATGGTATCTCAGAGTCATTTTGATTTGCGTTTCCCTGATGGCTAAAGATGTTGACAGCTCTTTAGGTGTCTTTCAGTCATTTAATATTCTTCTGTTGAGAATTCTGTTTGGATCCATTTTTTTAATTGGATTATTTGGTGAGAGTTAAATTTGCACCAAGAATCATTTGATGTTCAGTGAAATTATAGATTACGCTTTAACTAAATTGTCTTGTGACTATTTTTGTATGGGTATATAGAAGAGCTTTGATCATTCCAGAAATAAATCTTGCAGTTTTCTGTGAATTCAAGTAGTGGTAGTTCTAGGAAAGCTAGTTGTTGTTGCGAATGGAAGTAGCAAACAACAACAAAACAGTGTGGCAAGGAAGACTGCTTCAGCCTTCATTTCCTTCCTGAAGGACACGCAGGCACTGTTCACATCCCTCTGTCTCTTCTTCAAACATCTCCTTCTGCTACTTCTTCATCTCCCAGTGGAGGGAGAAGAACTGCCTTTCAAGGCAAGAAGAGGGGCATTGGAGACACGGGTCAATAAACAACCATGTACCACTGTATTCTACTTTAAAAAGATTTGCCCATTTTCTTTGAGGGTGTTCATTTGTTCTCAAAAACTTTGAAAATTTTATACAAGTGCCTTGCTATTTATCTAGGTAGCTGCTGACATTTTAACTTTATTACTTGGTAATTTATAACATGAGATCTGTGTGCAATCAAAGCTTGCAGTAGTTCCTTAAGACCAATCCTCTTGCTGCCCAGCTGGCATGGAGCATCCAGACCCAGCACAGCTTGCAGAACACAGCACCATGTACTCCAGAGAATTTAGGAAGTGATTGCTTCTCCCAGATGGAAGCTCTGGTGACTTGTAAGCTGATGTAGAACAGGAGATATCAGACATGCAAAGCTCATGGCCTGAGAAATTTTAATAAAGCTGAGTTCTTTCCAATCAAACCTTATTCCATGCAAGATGCATTAAGAGGAATTGATTTGGTGCACAGTCAGTCTTACCTAGAATCCGTTGTCATTTAATGACTCTCCAGTCCTTAGGAGAATGCACTGCATCCAGAAAAGGCAGCTCAGGCATGGCATGGCATGGCATGGCATGGCATAGCAGGAGAAAGTTTTTTTTTTTTACTTAGTTTAGTATGGGAATAAAGGTATTTGGTGTAGAAGGTCCTTCTGTATTTGTATTGCTTTAATTGGTTGAATAAAGAAACTGCATTGGCCTTTTGATAGAGCAGCTTTTAGGTGAGCGGAGTAGACAGAACAGAATGCATGGCAGATGCCATGCTTCTCCTGCCCAAGATGGATACTGGTTAGACTCATGCCAGTAAGCCACAGTCAAGTGGCGATACACATTAATGGGGATGGATTAATCAAGATGTGAGAATTAGCCAATAAGAAGCTAGAGCTAATGGGCCAGGAAGTAATTTAATTAATACAATTGCTGTGTGGTTATTTCAGAGGATAAGCTAGCCAGGCAGTGGGATGCAGCCCACTCCTCCATACTACAGAATGGCGCCCAACATGGGGCATGAACCCATGACCCTGAGATTAAGAGTCTCGGGAATAAAGGTACTGACATGTCATGGCAGGAAGTAGGCATTTCTCATGTAAAAGGGGTGCAGGCATGAGCACAGTGTAGCACAGGGGTGCAGGTGTAGCAAGGCAGAAGAGAGCATCCATAAGCATTGCACAGCATAAGGTACGGATGAAGATGGATAACATATATGGAGATGCAGGTGCAAGCCTGGCCCAGCACAAAAATATAGATGTGGGCGTGACTGAGCATGTGCCTCTTCTCCCTGAGGGCATCTCTCAGTGTCTGCTGGTGGCTTCTGGCCATCCTGGGAAACACAAAGACCTCAATGTGTTTCTGACAAGAGGACTCACTCACCTGGAAACTCACCTACAGTCTGTAAATACTTTTACTATTGTGTGTGCAATGTCTTTGGATGGATTTGGGGTTTTGATGCTCTTGTAGACCTGGTCTCTTAGATCTCTTCTGTGTGCCAGAGCAGCAATGACTCTCATTGAGCCTCATCCCACTCTGGTACAGCTGAAAATGAAGGCTATGCAAAGACATGAGAAAGCACCAGAAATGGAGAGGTTGAGATGGCAAGAAATAGGAATGGTGACAGAGTCAGTTAAAAACAGAGGGAAAGAGAATTTTGAGCCTCGGGAATGAACCAAAGGGAGACCTGGTGGCAACAACGGATGGTTGTAGCAGCTTGTCCGTGGTAAGACTTGGTGAGATGAGGACCTTGTGGGGATTACTAAACATCCTTGCTTTAAGATTCAGACATATGGAGGTTGTATTTTATTTTCAATATATTTTAATGTTGCTAATGAATAGAAATAGCTTTGGCAATTGTCATTATCTCTATGTGTTTTCTGATTGTTTCTTTGGTTGGTTGGTTGGTTGGTTGGTTGGTTGGTTGGTTGGTTGGATTTTTGAGACAGGGTCTCATGGTATACCTCTGGCTATCTAGGAACTCACTATTTAATCCAGGCTGACCTGATAGAGATCTGCCTGCCTGCTGTCTCATGAGTGCTGGGATTAAAGGCAGGAGCCACCACATCCAGCTGTCCATGTGGCTTAAAGAGCATGCCAGTATTTTTAAAAGTTATTCTTTTCCAGTATTTAATGAAAGACCTTTAAAACTTCAGACTCATACAGACTTTTCTCTCATCAAATATGAAAGAAAAATGCTTCATGCAGTGCAAATAAATTCAGTCAGGTTGGATGATCTCTTCAGTGATGGGGGAGGTGCCGAGTGGAAATGTGTGTGAGATTTCATTGAACTTGATAACACAGTCCTTCCTTCTTTAGTGGTAGCAATCTGAACACATTCATGTGGAGGAGAGGGAGATACTGAATGGCTTCTGAAATTTCTTGTTTATTGTCTGTGTTGACTTAATGAAAAGTGTGAACCAACTTTCCACATACATCAATCAGATTCATCGTTAGTGGGAGTGGTGTTTGTATCTCACATCACAAGTCTCTTAAGGTACTTAAAATTGATCATACATATTACATTTTCCAACACCCATTTGCACTCATGCCTATATACTCATACACACAAACTCATGCACATACAACACACACATAGCACAGACAGATAAACACAGGCATGCACAGACATGCAGTGCACACGAAAACACATTCCACACCTACCTACAAGCATGCACACAGCACACACTTCTTTCACTGTTCTCTTGCAATCACACTGACACTGATCTGCACACATATCCGGGCATACACATTTGGGCACACATGCACAAACATATGCAGACACGAAAGCACATGTATGTCTGTTCGTGCAAACACAATACCAGCTAAAGACTTCTGTGAAGAAAGGTTGCTAAGAGCCCCTTAATGATGTTGCTGCTTTTGCAACCCTGCAGCTGACCAGACAGAGATGTTGTTCGTAGGAGATGCTGTGCTGCAGGTCAGTATTGTAAACGTTAATCCTTAACTTGATTGCGTCTTTAAATTCTAAACTTATTCCCGTCAGCCATTATCCTCAAAATTGTTCATTTGTCATTGTTCAGGTGAATGGCATTAATGTAGAAAATTCAACCCATGAAGAAGTGGTAAGTCTTACATGGGGGGGGGTGTATATTTTTGTGTTACTTTCTTCTAAATATTTTGTCTGTTATCCTACATTGATCTGAAAGTGTTCATAGAGCCAATCTTGAATTGAAAAGGAGCACTTGTGTTAGCTAATTACAACACACCCAGAACCGGAAGGTCTTCACAAGCACTGAAGAAAATGCATTAGATTTTTTTCCATTTTAAATTTGAGGGCATAGACATTCAAGAAGCATTTGATTTACTGCATTGCCTGGAGGGCCACCTCAGGACAAAAAGTAGATGCTACCAGATTTCCCTCCCAGGTCTTTGTGGCACCACATGAGCCCTCATTGTCAGGAGTCTTCGGTTTCTGACACATTGGCTCCCCCAGCATCTTAGTGTGTAAAATGTACATGTGGACGGGTTAACTGATAGGCACATTTGGTGGTTGCTTTAGATGACGTGGGTCAAAGTTATTCGTAAGCAGTTCACCCCCAAGAAATGGGCTCGGGTCTCGTTAGATTAAAAAGGCAAGAAGGATGGAAAAGACACCTCATCCTGAATCATCAACTCTCGTTTTTGGGCAGAGAGAGCCCCACAGTGCAGAGAATGTGGTACCATGGTGCCTGTGTAGTAAGGGTCCTAGTTGCTGTGTGTGAGAGAGAACATTATGGAGATTCCATTAAAGCTGAATCTTGAGAAACAAGATGAAGAAGGAGGGGAGTGAGGTGCTTGCAGGGCAGGCTACGTGCACAGGGGTTGAGCAGGAATGAGGTGCAAAAGCAGCAAGGAGGAGAAGTAGAGGGTTATTGAAACAGGAGGCAGGATGAGATTAGAGGAGACCCCATTCAGGTCTCATTCTGTGACTGTGAAACTCAAATAGACTCTTAATTAGTTAGCATCCCTAATGGGTATTCTTTCTTTCGTCCCTTTCACTCAGCAGTGCTTTTTGGGTAAGTCAACTCTTCTGAATTAAGGCAGAGTCCCCTCTCTGCCCAGAGCTGAGTTCTCATGAAACCAGCTGAGTATTTGGAGTGATTTGTGCCCATATGATGACCTGCTCGGCACAAGCAACTCATTTATTTATTAATTTCCTCACTCAGGGCGTATTTATTGCTGCTTTCTGTGTGCTAGGCTAGAGGGAGATTCACAAATGGGCAGATATGCTTCTTGGTCGGTAGAGATGTACAGTTGGAAGTTATGGTCACTTGGGGGAAACATACTCGTTATTAGCTTTCCAGACTTACTAATTAACAATGTTGTTTGTCTTCCTTCTGCAAAGTGTGATAGTTTAATGGTGAGAAAACATAATTGAAATAAAGGCTATGCACTTAACACTGGTAGTATTGTAAATAGAATTAAAAGTATTTATCCAAGAAACAATTTCTTCAGTAAATGACATGAAGATTTTATAAATATTGTTACAGCCAAGAAGTATTTGGCACTAATATACTTTATCAAATTTTATGTCTACATTATTTTGTGATACAAAGTAAGTTACAGGAGCACCGTTAATTACATATGTAACCTTATTTTGTCAGGATTTTAAATTTCATAGAGATGTCCCATTTGTGAAAGACATCATACATTGCACAGTTTTACCCTCTCAATCTTACAATAAAATCTGATTTAAGTTCTTAAGGGAAAATTATCAGTTATGCCCAGAGTAAAGAATCTTTCTAATGTAAATCTATCTACAAGGTGACATGTCTGCAAAAAAGAATCTTCGTCTGCTGATTTGAAAAATCTATGAATTGGGGTTGGTAAAAATTTTAAACATATAAATTTGTGATTTAGCAGATAGTTTCTCTTTATTAACACAACTGTGTGCTTCTGTCATAGAGCTGCATAGTGTTGCAGTAGCTGTGAGAGACAGCAAGCTGTCCATGCTCTCAGTGTCCAGATTCTGAGATGTGTGGCCTCTTAGAGAAAGAAAACTGATGGTTCTTATCATCCAGGCTCGAGTCCATGTTAAAGCATTGGGTTACATATATTGCATAGTTGTTTATTTATCAGCTAAAAATAAATTTCAGAGAATTATAATAAAATGAGCTGCTGTTTTTCTGAAGAATGTAAAGTAAATAATGAAAATCAAGCCAGAAGTTATTGAAATGGAACATGGGTAATAATGAGAAAATTAAGAAAGAAAGAAAGAAAGAAAGAAAGAAAGAAAGAAAGAAAGAAAGGAAGGAAGGAAGAAAGGAGAAAGGGGAAAGCTTTGCATAGGAGCTATCAATCATGCAGCCATCTTTCTTACTATTCCTCCAGCTATAATCAAGATAACTGGCTGCTTTAAATATCTTACAACTGCTCAGGGAGACTTGGATCCAGACACAGATGCTTTGAGGCAGCTACTAGCATTGAAGAGACTGCATTCCAGTCACAGCTATGTAGTTATGGGTACTACACCATTAGCAGCCTTGCTTCTGGAGACCCTGCTTCGGCCATGGCTCCTTCAGCTACCCTGCCAGTCACCCATACACACACGCTCCAGTGACTTCCCCATAGCTGTTTCCAGTCTGGCATGGCATGGCAGAACCCCTCTACAACTCACCACTGCTAAGGAGCATGTGTGATTGGATGTGTAAACAGTTATCCCCTCTCCTCTCGTGGTAGTCACCCAACAGACCTTTCCTCTGCACACCGCCCCCATTGCTGTACCCTAGCCCCTCTGGGGTCTTCAGAATGGGTAGGCTAAGCTGAGCAGATCATATACAGAGCAGACAATGCTCAGGCTTCCAGCCCAGACGTTCCAATCGCCGCCAGAGGGTTGATGAAGAGTTCTGAGTAACTAGACGCAGAGATTCCAGAGAGCTGAGATTGAGATTTTGGAGGGCTGAGATGATAAACCATACAGAAGTGCTGATAAGCCAAGAGATGGTGAAAATCTTGCCTTAAAGAGGGCCAAGACCACAACGAGCTGCAGGTCCTAGCCCTGGAAGAGCTCTGGAGAGCACTGAGACTCACGTCCTCTGACTGCCAAGGAAGAGTAACCCTGAGTGTGGAGGACTCTGACACCCTGAGCTCAGACTTGCTTGAAATGCTCTTTGTATATCTTTGACTTCAATCTGTGAAAAGGAAAAGAACCTTCAACTGATGGTTCACACTGCCCTGTCACCCCAAAAACTGTGCTGCTGATCAGTGGTGCATGTGATTCTACCAGAGACATTAGGGGAGGAGAAGACATATATGTGCATTTTACCTGTGTGCAAGCATATAATTTGTGTGGAACTGTGTATTGTGTACATGCGTGTGAAATATGTAGCAGATGACATGTTTTTGAAAATGCTGGGAGAAGCCAAGCCCTCGGTCATAGGTAGAATTTCCTCCTTGGATAAACCTTTTGCAAACCTTGAGGTTCAACAGATTCTATACTCAATCCATTCTCGTTATATAGGAGACTGTCACTGAGTCAGCTGAGGATGGATGCCAACCATATCTGCAGAGCCTGTCCTAGTGACACCTAGATTAATATTTAATTGAGTAACTGGGTGTTGCCCGGCAAGATTGACTCACAAATTAACCATTACAGACAGCCACGAATAGCCAGAGTTTGTAACGGTGGTGCTGAAATATGCAAAGGAAAATAGCCACACTTGCAAACTGTTTCGACTTCGTTCAATTGAATCAGAAGAGGACCTGCTACTTTGAGTTGTAAAGAAAATATGAAATTATTAATAATATAAATCCAAATATTAAAATTCACAAATGGAGCTATTTCATGTCTAATAATGATGAATACTTCAAAGGATGCCTTCTTAGATGATTAAAATTCAATTGTCCACATACATGAGTAGATTGAAATGGTGTGATGTAGTTATATGATTATTCATAGAAGTCAGATATTTGATTTTTCTGTGGTTCGAATTTGTTCACATTTTACTTATAATCTGTTTAGGCATGGTAACTGAATCAAGCAGTAAAATGCATTTGATTGAAAGCAACAAACCCCGGTGGATGTTAAAATTGTATCTGTTTCCCTACACAATTAAGCATGTTGGACTCAATGCCTGCAGCAGCTAGAGTAGATACTAAAACAAGGATGTAGCTGTAGCAAGCATGTGGCTTCTAAGTAGAGGCCTGTGTTTAAAATAAGCAAGGATAATAAAAAAAAAGCTAAGTGAATCTTAGAAACTAGTTATGACAAGGGTATAATCTTGGTTCTGATGTGAAATTACTCAAGGTACTTTTAAAATATACCTTATTTATATTTAAACAAAACCAGGAAATTTTCACAGTTGCAGAGGGATCTTGGAAGATTTCTTGAACCATTGGGAAGGAGGGTGGCTGAATCCACAGGAAACCCAACTGAAAACACGGGGAAAGGCTGTTGTTAAACTGATTTCTGTTTGTTTCTTTGTGCTGTTAAGGAAGACGCGAACAGACATCTATTCTCCTTAGCCATGACATACCCAAGAAATTCTTTCACCTGTCTTGTTGGTGAGCAGATGAGTTTATTTGGGTTACTTAAAAGGACATGAGTGGTTCAAGGGACACTACATCTGCCTCATGTAAGGCCCACCTCAGCATGGGCAGTGACTCCTAAACCAGATGTGCCCAACCTGCGGTCAGCTTGTCCAGTGATATCTTCTCCCTTTACTACAGCCTTGGAGACAGGACTTTTGAGTCATGTCTCTTCCTTAACTTGATGGGTCTTGTAAGTTTTCTTTGTTTCCTGAGTCTGAGAGCTTCCTTCTTCCCCAGGAGAGAATATTTTCCTTAAAAGAAATGACTGCAAAGCAGTGGGATGTGTGGGAGGGTACCTGAAAGTTAGGGGGCGTCAGACAGTCCAGAACTGGTCACACCAAGAGCAGCAGCAGCAAACCACACAGCACACAGCAGACTGTAGGGTATGCAAATCTTGGCAAGACTTCTTAGCAGTTGGGAGGAGAGTAAATGTCTCTCTAGATAGACAGAGGGATGCACAGATGGATAGGTGGATGTTCAGTAAGATTGATTACATATAGCTGGGTATGGCAGTGCATGCCTTTAGGTGAATTTTGAATTCTAGGACAGCCTGATCTACAAAGTGAGTTCCAGGACAGCCAGGACAAGACAGAGAAATCCTGTCTCAAAAAACCAATAGATGGATAGATAGGTAGGTAGGTACGTAGGTAGATAGGTAGGTAGGTAGATAGATAGATAGATAGATAGATAGATAGATAGATAGATAGATAGATAGATAGATTGACTGATATATAACATAGAGTTAAATTAGAAAATTAAATTACAAAACATTAACTCTTACAGATGTATTGAGAACTATTGCTGAGACTGTAAAGCTAAGGGAGTCAGTAAAACAAACAGATCATGCAAAGGAAACAGACGTTCTCTGATGGTCTGGCCAATCTAACACCTCATCAAAATTAAAACCCTGGAGCATTAAATGGAAATTAGATTGTATTTCCCTGTATAAAAAAATGCATTACCCTATTTTCTCAGAAGCTCAGTGCTGCCTCCTTCCTCCCTGCCAACACAAATTTGTACACACACACACACACACACACACACACACACACAAGCTTATACACACTGCTCCCATGCACTCCCATGATCACATGAAACTCTTAAGATATCAGGTCCAAAATGTTATTCATTTAAGGGTAGGGTGAGTTTTGGGGTAACAGACCCTTAGCTCAGTGCCCTGGGTTCCAGTGTTTATGTCAGTCAAGTCCCACAGTTTGTGCTCTGTGGCCACAGTAGTGCAAGGGTGGATGTCTTAGCTGTAGCCACGCTTCACTCGCTGTTGGACTGGGCTTCGGGGAGGTATCCACTTGACTGGAAGCTTATGTCTGAAGAATGTGCTTTTCAGAGAAATATTGCTTTGAGGTGGGAAATGAAAACATCAAGTGTATGTCTGTTTTTGAAAGTAAGGGCTTGGCAGTGAGTGTTTGGAAAGCGGGGGTTGCTAGGGTGAAGCACCCAAGGACTTCAGGCTGCAAGAATTCACAAGAAAGCACTGGCAGCAGAGGTAGCCAGGCAGACAGATGAGAAGCCAGGTACTGGAACACACAGGAAGTAACTGATCGGGAAGGAGCAGGGATCAGCCAGGTTGAGGGTGTCTGGTAGGTCAACTTACATGAGCTGAGGGCTAGGAATTCTACTTGGCTAGACTAGATATAGTAGAGCGATCTGAGAAGGCCAGACATGAGGAATTAGAGGGCAAGCAAAATTTTAACAGCGTTTTGCTCTGAATAGAAAAGTAGAAATGCCACGAGTGTGGAGGGAACATACCTTGGAGCCTGTTTCTCTGCCTCCAGGTACTTGGACTTAGTGCTATTCCAAGGGAGGAGCTCAGCACAGAAAGAATGTGTTGAATGATGGAGTAGCATGGTGCAGTCTTCAGAAAGCTAATGCTCGACTCAGTCTGAGATGAAGCCAAGGCAGGTTGTCCTCTGAGAACGATGGGTGGACAGAGTGAAGCCAGACCAAGGTGTCAAGTCTGGTGGTGAGAACGCAGGCACAGCTTTCGCATAAGCATGGGATAAAGATCTCCATGGCAGCCTGATGAGTGAAAAGGAGGGGTGTGGTGTTGGATGCTGGGGAGGCAAGAGAGGTGTCATCTTGGGAAAGAGGATGGGCCAGATTCTGAAGCATCTGTATTACTGAGAGCCTAGATGCTCACAGCCACTACTTCAGACCAGGATGAATCGAGGTATTTTCTTTGACTGGGTTACATAGCCAGGGTCACTTTAGTGTCTGAGTTGGGGAAGGGGGAGCAGAAAAGACTAAATTTAAATCAACTCAATTTAAGTTGAAATTAAATTGAAATTAATCAGCTTGGAAAGTGGAATCACTGGAGACTTTGTAGCCAGGTCACAGTGAGCATGCCCTCCACACACTCAGATGTGCAGGGTGAAGATGAATGAGATGCTAGAAGCCTGGCTTTGCATTCAGCTGTGGTCCAAGCTGGCATGCGGCTCTCATGTTTGTAATTACAGCTGTTAACTCTCGGTTTCTGTGCTCAAAGAGCACTGACCACTGGTAAAGGGGAGATGCTCAAATCCAGGTCAGTCCACAGGGCTCTGCCAGCAAGAATGTGATATGTTTACAAGGACAGGAGCTAGGGTGTTTTCCAGGGAGACTCCATGGAGCTTTGTCTCTTTGGGTGATAGAATCTCCCAGACCTTGTAGCAACCTGGTCCTGTACTCGAAATAAAAGGAACAATATCATGGATGCCCCTTCTGCCTCTTCTACAAATGCTATGAAGTTTTTGCAGTGCTAGAGGTAACAAATGGAAGAAACTAAAAGTTTAGTTCTCTCGGTTAGCCAGGATGTAAATTTTTTTTGGTGAATACGTACACACACACAGACTTACATATACATATCTCCACGCATGGACTCATGCTTATACACTTACATCCTTGTACATACACTTACACTAACACACACTAATACACATATACACACATTTGGACATAGCTATTTTTTAAATTAATTTACCTGTTTCCCATTTTTTTCAATGGAAAAACTTCCATTGTTCATACAAATGTAACTAAGAATACATGGAAGTAGTTTAAGCCCCAAAAGGAATCCTAGCATAGATTTTTTTCACAGCCAACAAAATGATCCTTTGTTGGGTGGTGGTAGCAAACGCCTTTAATCCCAGTACTCAGGAGGCAGAAGCAGGTGGATCTCTGAGCTTGAAGCCAGCCTGATGTACAGAGAGACTTT
This sequence comes from Arvicola amphibius, assembly GCF_903992535.2. NCBI lineage: Eukaryota > Metazoa > Chordata > Mammalia > Rodentia > Cricetidae > Arvicola > Arvicola amphibius. The sequence goes on along the minus strand of NC_052048.2, from coordinate 105,150,074 downwards.
TAGAACAGGCAGAGCTACAAAGAGAAATCCTGTATCAAACAAACAAACAAACAAAAACCCAACCAACTAAAAAAAAATGATCCTTCTTTGAAAGACTTTCACATTTCTATACTATAAACTGTTGAAACATATATAAAAAGATTTTTTAATTATAGAAAATAACATGAACAATACTGAAAGATTTCTCATGGCAGAATTATGAGACATGACTCAATGATACCTCTGGGTAGGTAGCAGCTTTTAAACATGCAAGAAAGTTTTTTTTTTTTAGAATCTATTTTCCACATTGGAGATTTAAAGCAGGACTAACACAGGAATTTAAACAAGGATGTGGCAAAGATGGAGGAACAAGTTTATAAAAAAGAAAATATGAGACAGGGAGGGAAGCACAGTTAATCACAGCTGTTGTTAGCTGGATTCCTGCTTTGAAGACGGCAGGCAAAGCCTATGAACCAAGCATCAGTGAGAAGACCCTAGTGACAGACCTACTCTGCAAACCCAAATCTGGACCCCTGAATCAGACACATTAGTTTAAGAAAAGCCAGAAAACCATCAGCATGTGATGTCTATTGGGGACAGAGAAGGCATTTCGCCAGAGTTCAGGGCATGTATCCATGAATGTGAGAACTGAAACAGTGTCGTGAATGATCTCATGGTATGTCATTCCTACATGCCACAGGTATTGGCGGGTCCACTTGGGTGGTCACCAGACAAATGGAGGGGACCAATGAATTTTTACAGGTAAAGCCAAATCTCTCTTGAGATCAGAGACAGGCCTTGACAATGACTGTTTCTGGGAAGATAAAAGCATCTTTACATTGGCCTGAAAGGTTGAGGTGGGAATGATGGTGAAAATATGCATTTTTGCATTGCATTTTAAATCATTTTGTGTCTAAAATTGTGCAGTCACTCTTCATGTTTACCCACACCGAGCACCTACTCATGTCCCCAGGAATCTGGGGGTCTCTATAGATCTGAGGCAGCAGAGTCCTTGCTTGGGTTGTCATCAGCCCTTGTTTACAGGCAGAGTACTTGTGCCCCCTTGGAGGTGGGGCCCTTGTGAGGTGACCATAAGATCACGAGTGTGCTTTCTCCACAGATGAACATACAGTTCTCCTGCTGTAGGATAGCGAGTGTGACATGGGAATCAACCCTCCCAACACGCTGAGCTCAGACTGCCAACTACATGATCGAGACCCTGAGAAGGGAAATTTCTGGTGTCAGTGTGCTGTGGGTCTGGATAATCCGGGAAGGTAGCTTTGGGTAATCACATGTAGGGAACATCCCGGGTGGTGGAGAAGCACAGGCAAATGAAGATGTGGAATCCTTTATAAGGAGGCTGACCTGTAAGGACTTGGCTGGAAGTCAGAGGTGAGAACAGCAGCCTGTACCAGTGGGCCCGGAAAGATAGATACTGCAATCAGAGATGGAGCTCGAAGCAGCTGTCTCCAGGGAACAGAAACAATTACAAAAGGCAGCAGTGGTTGCTGCTGGCAGAAGTTGTGGCTTCCAGCTCCTGTCAGTGCAAGGCTGTGATCTGCCAAGGGAGGAAGAGCTGTGGGTCATTGAGAAGAAGGCAGCATCCATGCTAATCCCATTTTTCTCTTGATCCACACACAGGCTTTGACTTAAAAGAAAAGGATCGCTAGTGAGTCGAGACCTGTGTCTCAACCGTATATTATCCTGAAAGATCAGAGAAATGTAAGCATTTGGAGACTTAAGAAATAACCAAATGTCTCTGCCCTTTAATTAAAATAAAGTTCTTGACTATTTCAGGCTGCACCCTTCCATATGGCCCTTTAGCTCTCAAACAAAATCATCTTTCAAGATACATATAAATGTGATCATATGCGATCACAGATTTTAATGCTTCAAGCCACACTTCTTCTGCTGAAGGGCTCTGAAATTCATTAAATAGTTTTAAATTTCATTTTATTTAATAATTCAACAGGGAACAAACATGCATCCCCCCTGCTCAGCTCAATACATTCCTTGTTTGGTGTGAGTCCCACATCTTCTGGTCTGGACTAATGGTACTTTGAAGCCAGAGGCTAGACATTAGGGGATGTCACGTGTGTGTGTGTGTGTGTGTGTGTGTGTGTGTGTGTGTGTGGTGGGGTGATGTGTCCCTCTCTTTGCTCGGTTTGTGTACCCTTATCTGAGCATCAAGTAAAGAAGTGCTGTGGGCTGATGGGATCAGGTTGGCTCAGCCTCACCCTTGGGTGGAACCTTGGAAAATATAAGGCAAGCTAATCCTCAGGACTACATGGCTACATGGAGAACATACACTTGACATATTTGCGGTGAGGATACTGTCAGCACCTGGTCACTAGTGACCACGATAAGGGGAGGGGCATCCAAAATCCTTGACAAGAGTAGGTAGAGTGGAGGCGGGGCTTCCGCAATCCCAGTGGAAAAGAATGTATGGGGTCACAATCCAGTAAAGGCCTAAGGACAGGGTGGGACAGCCATGTCCAAGAGGTGGCCTAGAGCAGGCTCTGTTCAGCACAGGAAATCCGGTGGGTACAGAGTGTCTGGTCTTTTTCTCAGAAGGTCTGGAAAACCCAAAATCTGGTCAGTTCAGAGGGTGTGGACAGATGAAGCTGAACAGGCAGCCATGACCATGAAGGACATAGAAGAATGTTGGTGCTAGGGGCCAGAGAACCTTCCGCTGTGTCTCTGCACACTTTGGTCAATTCCCCTGCTCCACTAAGAGTTTACACCAGCATTCCACACCATAGCTGTCCAAGCAAGAACTGCTGAGGGTGACATATAAAGACATTGGAGAGCAGAGAGAACACTCAGTTTTGTCAGGAGTACACAGTGGCAAAGGTCCAAGGAGACATTGATGAGCCTGGGATGATGAAACTTCATGGTTGCATGTAGTGTGGAGCTGTGGGCCGGCTTCCCGCCACCCGGCTCCCAGCCACCGGCTAGCTTATGCCCTGAAATAACAACACACAAATTGTATTCTTTTAAACACTGCCTGGACCTTAGTTTCAGCCTCTTACTCACATCTTGACTAACCCATATCTAATAATCTGTGTAGCACCACAAAGTGGTGCCTTACCAGGTAGATTCTAGCGTACGTCCATCTTGGGCTGGAGCTTCAGCGCATCTGGTATCTCTCTGAGGAGAGGCACGGCAGTCTGCCTAACTTAGGAGAGGTGTGGCATCTTACTGATCCTTCTACCTCACTTCCTCTTCCTGTTCTGTCTACTCCACCCACCTAAGGGGCGGTCTATCAAATGGGCCAGGCAGTTTCTTTATTAGCCAATGAAATCAACTCAAACAGAAGACTCTCCCACATCAGTTGCATATGCGATGGGGCCCCAATCAGTCCTAATAAATAGATTTGTAACATGTAGACCAATAGTGTTTTAATAAAATCCACTTTAACAACAGATACACAGTGTACAGAAAGCTGACTCTAGGTTCCCTCAGGAAAGAAATGGACATGAGCTGTGTGACTCTCGTGAATAATTTCAGATTTTAATGGAGATTTTCGCATCAGAGTTAATGATGCCTATCATTTTCCCGAGTTAAGGTGATATTTGACCTTTGAAATTATATGGTTATGTAAGTCACGCAGCTGGAGTGACTTTTGCCAGTGTCTGACATTTGGCTATTTGTACCAGCGAACTGAGTTCTTGTGCATGGGATCTTACTTTGTCGTGGGTTAAACCATTGGTCATGTGGGCAGCCTTGCCTCATGAAGAAACGGGGATGCTTTGATGTCCACGCTTTCATGAATGAGGCACAAATGCTTTGCACTCTTAGCTCTACCTAGCCAATTGTCTCTATCCCATGTTAGTCTAACAGAGTGTCCATGTCTCAGAGGAAACTCTGAAATGAGTCCTTAGAGAGCAGGAAAGATCTACAAGGACTTTACTTGTCACTTACGTCTGTTTCTTCCTTGATGGTGAAGTGCTGTTCTCGCCCTCTGAACAGGTGCACCTTCTGAGAAACGCTGGCGATGACGTCACCATCACTGTTGAGTATCTCAGGGAAGCGCCCTCGTTTCTGAAGCTACCATTAGGTAAGTGGGAAGGGAGAGATTTTTAGGGTGTTATGGGGTTCTCTTCCTTCCTACATTATTTATCCATATGTCTTGGCACAGCGGGAATAAATTATTTCCCAAGCACACGCTCAGAGAGAAGATTGATTTAGACAGAGGAGCACAACAGGGTCCTAAGGCACTCCAGACATCATAATCAGAAACAACCCTTCCTTCACATGAAGTCCCTGCTATTGTGTTTACAAACACAGCACAAACTAACATGCGCTCACATACACACACTAATATACATACATCCACACACTCATACACATATCCACACACTGACATATACACGCACACACTAATACACATATACTCACATGCACACACTGACATATACATGCACACACTCATACACATACACTAACATACATGCACACACAGTTACCTACACACACGTTCATACGTATCTATGTAGAGTAGTTTGTATTTATAATATCTAGATTGACCTCATTAAGTATTCAGTCCTTAATAAGTAAGAATCGCCAGGGCAATGTATAAAGACATTGGGGAGCAGAGAGAACACTGAGTTTCGTCAGGGTACACAGAGATAGTCCATGAGCCTGGGATTGTGAAACTTCACGGTCACATACGCGATGGGGCCCCATCAGTCCTCTCATGCTAATGCACGCTTCAGAGTACCTGCCATGATGGGGCAAAGCTTGTGATACTCTGCTGTACTTGATCCAGCCAGACTGTGACAAATATCCAGCCTAGGAAAGCGCTTCACTGACCATGGTTTGTGCCTTTAACTTACTGTCCAGAACCCTCACGTTTAACAGAAGGTCCTGCCCTTATTTTGGCCCTTTCCTGGGAGCTGTCTTCTACTTCTAGTAAAAATCCACAATGCAGGGCTCAGCCTCAGTAGGGCTAACTTTCTGCAGTACAGGAAGAGCTGACAGCCGCAGGAGCCTGCCTTCCTTTGCTGTCCTGACGGACTCTTATTTCCACCCTCTTCCTGCAGGAAAGAGTGGCTCCTTCTCCGTGCTCCATCCTGCATGCTCACCCTCCTCCTTGCCCATCATTGTAACCCTGTTGTTATCGTCTCCCTTATTTACTGTGGAAGTGGCCTGGGTGCTGCTGGGTGCTGAGACCTGCTCAGCTGTGGACTGTGACCATGCATCCATTTCATGCTCTGTCATAAGAGACATTATTCAGACCTTCCTTCTCTCCTCCTCTCTCTGGGACCTTTGAGCCTGCCATGTCCAAGAGACCACAGGGAGTGATCGTGATATTCACCCTTAGAGCAATTGTGCAGACATGTAGATAAGAATGACTACCTGAGAGTAATTTGTACCCTATGTGCAGACACCTAGATAAAAGTGGCTACCTGCCCTGTGTTCCTGGGACCACATCCCTGTGAAATGGAGGGAGAGCAGTAGGTGACAAGTTATTGAGAAGCCAAGGATGACATGGGAGGGTTTCATGTGCAGGTGGGAAAGATCCCAGCAAAAGAAAAGTCGATATCAAAACCAGGTCAAAGACGAGAAGGAAGTGATGGTTGTCTTTGTGGAATTCACAAGGGATGCTAAGAATGTTCCTATGGGCACAGAGACAGGGATGTGATGCTGCTGTGATCAATCACTCAGAGTGATCAGTGGACTCCAGCTTCCCTGTGTTACCACACGCCAGCATGAGTGCTCTTCTACAAGTCGCTTAGTTGGTATGGGAAAGACATGAGGGTGGTGATATGAGTCTCCGTATTCTATCAGTGTACCAGGGAGGTTTGAAGTGAAATAACAGTGTTAAATGAGGAGGGGAGAGAGAGACTCACACAGAAAGGGAACAGGAACACAGCAGAATGATAAAAGAAGACAGATACAGAAAATGAGGAGAGAGTAATAAATAATACTTTTCAACATTTTCTCTTCTTGACTAATTCTCCCAACTCAGAATGAGGTCAAGAGCAGGTCTTGGTAGTTGGAAAAGCTGAGTCGGGAAACGTGGCCCAATGACTGCAGACCGAGGTTCTGTACCAGGGTGTGAAGTGGAAGTGTGGCCAGCAGAGTGAAGTAGGGACACATGGGTCATCAAGGAAAGAAAATGTCTGCCCTCCCTGGAATTCTGGGCGGGGTGGGGCAGTTAAAGAAGAGGCATATGCTTCTCAATGCCCTATTGCTAGAATCAAACACTGGGAGAATGGCCCTATGGAGGAGTTCTACTTTGTCTGATCATGGCTGGAGATTTCAGTTCATTGCCAGTTGACCCCATGGCTTCAGTCCTTTGGGAGCCCAGCGAACCATAGTAAGGATGCATGGTGGAAGCAGCTGCTTACTTTGGCGACCAGCAGGCAAGGAGAGAGACACAGTAGGAGGACCTAGGGTACCAAGGGCACGTCACTGGATTTCTTCCCACTAAGTGCCGCTTCTTTTGCTTTTCTTTTTCTTTTTTGGCTAAGATTTTTTGACAAAATAAAACATAATAAAACAATGGAAAAAAGATATCATCTTGAAGTTGAACATGGCAACCAAATAAGGAAAAGAGTCCCAGGAGCAGACGCAAAAGTCAGAGACCCACTCATTCACACACATAGGAGTCCCACAGAAATACCAAGCTGCAAGCTATAGGATATATGTAGAGTGCCTGATTACAGGCCCATGAGTCCCCGTCTTGCTGTTCCAGGGACTGTGAGTTCATATGCACCTTGCTTGGTTGACTTAGAGGGCCTTATTCTCCTGGTTTCCTCCATTCATCTGGCTCTCACACTTTTTCCGCCTCCTCTTCCACGGGGTTCCATAAGCTCTGAGAGGAGGTATTTGATACCTTCCACTTAGACTCTGTGTAAGTTCCACTTCCTAACAGTGACTCTGCCTACCAGTAGACTGAGACCACGCCTTTCAGTACATGGCCTTTGAAGCCATGTATCCGAACCACATAAGAATGGTAGACATTTCCGAACTGGAAGGGATGGGGCTTTTAACACTGTGAACAAGGGAGTCTGAGCCCAACCCCAGCCCTGTTCCCCAGGATATAGGAGATTGGTGGTAATGCTAAACATGTGTTTCTATCTTATTCTTACATAAGTAGAGCCTCGTGTAGAGCATTCTACCTTTCCTCCAGGTGGGTGTCTGTCACCTCCTGCGTAAGCCTAACCATGTGTTGTGAGTCTCAGCCTTTGCAGTGAGAATCAAAGGTGGGGGGGATGGGTATAGCCTGGACCAACAGACAGCAGGAATGGCACAGACAACAGGACACTTACACAGCTTTCCCCGCCTTCCATCTGAGGTCAGTAACGTTTCTGGGAAAAGAGAGATGGTTCTTGGTAGCTCCCAACACTGGGATGATAGGAGCCGTAGAACTGATGGCTACAAGGATTTCAGCACCTGTTTCTTGGAAAGGAAGGGTCACCACAGCTCTGAAGCTGGCATTTCCCTCAAAAGAGCTATTAAAACCCAGGAACCTTCAAGTAACTGCATTTACACGCTTGACTGGAATCTGAGGGTTTGGCCCATCGCTTCCGGGCTTGTCTAGGAAGTCCAGTGCAGAGCTCAGCCATTGTGGCTAGACCCACCCTGAACTCCTGTGAGCCCCATTGCTCAGGGACAACGCAGAGCTCCAGAGATAGATGCTGAGTCTCCATTATTGTATAAATGCCCATTCTCCTTGTATTTGGTTCTTTATAAAACAGTTAAATCCTAGTATCTATAAAAATCTAAACACAGGGGCCATAATCATTACATGAATCCATGCAAAATGGCCTCTGGTGAATACACATCACTGGGGTAAAATTCTTTCTGCCTGAGTAGATTCTGTTGGGGTGCTTGTTTGTCTGAAGCCACATCTGTCCCACAGAGATGATTGCCGATGTACAAAAATATACCACCAGTAAAAAAATCCATTTCAGCATTTCTTAAATTGATATTAATGGGAAAATAAGTACCCAGTGAGATTGAGTGAACAGACCCGTGCATGTTTTTCAGACTCTCAGACACTTGGTGTTTTTATACAGATGGACTTTGCACATTAGTGCAGTGTTTCACCGTGATATACACCATCACCATTGATTAAATTTCTTGACTCTCTATTGCTCAACAGAGGTCCTCCAAAAGCTGGCAGTCAGTGCCCATTTCCCTCCCCCAGCCACTAAAAGCCACTGCTTTCTGCCTCTGTGTCTTTGCCTTTTCTGGCAATGTGTATCAATGTAGTCATTCAGTTTGTGACCTTGGCTTGCTGCTGCTTCCACTTGCCATGATGTGTTCCAAGTTCACTGGTGAGGTAGTATGCATCCGTGACAGCTGCATAACTCTGCTTTATATGGTTGTAGGGCCTTGCTCCATCCACTCTTTTAGCCAGTGAACCCGTGTTTCTATTTCTGGGCTGTTATGAATTCTGCTGCTGTGAACATTCATCAGCAGGCTTTGTTTGGACATCTTTGTTAAGTCTCTACCTAGAAAACAGGATTCTGGGTCCTATGATAATGCCATGTTTAGCATCAAGCATCTTCCAGAATGCTTCCCCTCTGTGTATCTGCTGCTTTGAGTCTAGTCAAAGTAGCCATAGGACTTTGGACAGATTAGAATTCAGTCCTTGACAGAAAGGGTTTTATAAGTATTGACTGTATATTTTTTGGTTTTTTTTTAAGAACAACTCCTTATGTAATTAATAATTGCTAATACTTGGGTTGAGGTGATAGCTTAGTCAATAAAGTGCTTGTCTTGAAAACATCCTCCAGGACCTACATCAAAACAGCCAGGTGGTGAAAGACACAGTTGTTTCCCTAGCCTACTTCATGGGCTTCAAGCCAGTGAAAGACCCCAATTCAAAATACAAGGTGGATAGAACCTGAGGAATGACAGATGAAGTGGTCCTTTGACTTCAACATGCATGTGCACACATGTACATGTAGCTCTCCATTCACTTGCACTTGCTCACAAATGAACATATTCCCACAACACACACACAAAGAAAAAGAAAGAGAGAGAGGGAGAGAGAGGGAGCACAATTACTAGCATTGACCAGCTTTTAAACATGGATGTTCTGGTGATAAACAAAGCAATATAGGAACTATTCAAATTTTTCTTTGCAAGTACAGAAGAAAGGCCTACAGTCATGAGAAATTAGTTCATAGAAATCCAATGTCTACAAAAGACTATCAGTCTTAAGTTTCTTTGCTTACTATCCATTTCTTCTTCAGACATGTGCTTATGATGGCATTTATCATGTGCCACTCAGAGCAACAACAAGCATTACCTGGGGGATTTTTGAGTTTTGAGGTTAGAAATTTTTTCATCTTTATTGCAAATAATGACAAGTTAATTCTAGAAATAAATGAAAGACTTTGACAAGCATTGCATGGACTATCCTAAAATGTACATGGAAATGAAAGAAAAAGAAAAAGAAACAGGCTATATCAGGCTATGTGCTATTTGCAAAAACACACTCTGGCCTGGGTAACAACTGTATCTATCTGGTGTAGTAAATGAGCAGGGAAATGCTCACTCGTCAGTATGGTTCATTCAAATCAAGGCAGAGAGTTCTTGTGTCTCCCAACATGTGTAGGGATATGGTGAAGTGCTTTGTAGTACTTGTCCTAACAGATATGACATAGGTGGGATGGGGACCTTGACTTGCTGGGCTCTGCATGTTGGGAGATGCAGAGGTAGACAGGAGATGAGCAGTTATCCTCAGAGCCTTCTGGTCCCTGGGCACCCTTATCCAGATGCCCCAAGGAGCTCTGCCAGCTCACTTCAGCCCGAGGAACGAGATGACGTGATCTAGCACTCACTTGCTGGACAGTGGGCACCCAGTTCTCAATTCCATTCTCACTGTCTTTTCCTACAGGTGCCTGACAGGGAGAGGACCTGCCTTCCTGCTTCATTCTCTTGATAGCGTTATATCTTCACCATGATTCTCAGCTAGTCAGGGATAAGCCCACCCGCTATGCTATCCTCAGCACCTCTGCTTGCTTTCCAAGGGCTCAGAAGGCTTAGCCTCAGGGCTGTCTCTCTGCTCCTGGATTCTGGGGGGTTTCTTATGTGATGTCAGATGTTCAGTTTCTCTGGGAGTCTGGTCATCTGGCAGTGGTGCCTCTATGAGACATCACCACAAAAACGGTAGAACTGACATGCATGATCTGCCAACACTTATTGTCTGTGCAGAAAATAACGGGGCTGGGAGTACTCACAGAATAGTCTTTCTTAGAGTTGCCCTCGGGACCTTGAGTGAATGGCCTGAAGCCTTAGTAATGGCTCCAAGGTTCCCTTAACAATTCTTAATGAAGCTACTAGCTTAGCTTGATTGTTGAACTTGTGTGAAAGCTGGTTGCAAGGTTGTTCTTAAAGAGAGTTAAGGTTATTGGGCACCTGCTCTCTCTGGACTGGGTCAAACGTGCTGAGGGTTAGCCTTTACGTGTTAGCCCTAGGAAAACCTTTCTGAGTCACACCATCTCCTATAACAAGAGGACACTTAGCTGCCAAAGGATGCAGTAGGAAGCTCTATCAGTCACCCAGCAGTGATGGTTACAATGACACATTTTTTTTTTTACAAGTGAATCCATTGCATTTGTAAACAATACACAAATGCGTTTTAGCTCAGTTCTTCATAGATGATGACGGTGTTGGTGGAGGTAGTGTGGCTGATGCAGAGTTATCCCTTCTTGGCCTGCATTGTCTACATTCTCATCCTGCCTGTCTGCAGCAGCGAGAGACCCCAGTGTCATTCACCAGTCAGCAGCTCCAAGGGAATATGGCCTAATAAAGGGAGTGGGATGAGAAACCTTAAGGACACATGGTCCTTTTGGAGACACAGCCCCACTGTGCATCCCGAGAGTGCATGATGACATGACCCGCAAATGATAGCACTAGGACCATTGATGGGGAGACCAGGAAAGGAGGGGAATCCTCTGGCTAATAAAGTAGAGCAGAGAGTCATCCCCAACTTCAGTTCCACATCCCTGAGAGGGACCTAGAAATGGACTGCTGGCTCCAGTGGTGTGCTTGGCTATCTTACATTCATATAGTCAGTCACGTATGATGTCGCTGACCACTACATCTCGAATGAACGCCTCTTGTTTTGTTTCAGGGTCCCCAGGGCCATCCAGTGACCACAGCAGCAGGGCCTCATCGCCTCTCTTTGACAGTGGCCTGCACCTGAATGGACACTGCAGCCACACAGTAAGCACGTGCAATCCCCTGACCTCATAGCTTGGGAACCTCAATCCCAAGGGTCCTCGGTTGAGGGCAAACGTGTCCGTGATCCAGCAGAGGCACAGGAAGATGTTCTGGAAGAAGCAATGAAAACAGGAATTAGTCAGTGCTATTAAAATTACTACCACATAGGCTCTTTATCCTTATACCCGCGAAGACACCTAAAACCAGTAGTTCATAATTGCATGGAAAGTAAACACCTTTCTTCATTTTGAGGTAGAAATCAAAGTAACCTCTGAGTTTCAGGCAACCTTACCAATGGGGCCTCAAGTTGTTGAGGTCTTAAGATTTCCAAAAGACTCACAGGACAGGGTAACAGTGAGAATTTATCCCCAAATTCATAGAACACATCAAGGACGCATGAGCACTGTATGTTTGCCGTGAGCCTCAATTCTGTGCCTCACTTGCCCTATCCCTAAGAAGCTAGAACTGATCTCAGCCCCCAGTGTCTGCTACCCTGGGTCTGCCTCCTAACTCTGGGATCAGCCTCCCTCTGGGCAGGTGGGCTCATTACCCACAGAGAAACAGACTCTTAGCTCCCCACAGTTGGTTTTAGGGTATATTTTATATATTTTATATATGCTTTTCCACCCTAGTGTTCAGGTAGAACTCAGGGGAAAAGTTTCGGATTTGTTTGTGTGATTTCACAATACTATAATTTCTCACTTTAATGGTTTTAATTGCTTTTGGTAATTTAGAATTTGGCTTCTGTAACTAACAGAGAATAAGCAGTGTGCTCACAGGTCGCATCTCCCAGCCTTGGGTCCATAGACAAACAGTACCCTCATTTCCCGGTCTTCACTTGACTTCAGAAATTAGTGTTGAGCCAGGCACGACAGCACACCTGTCGTCTCCCTGCTTGGGAAGCAGGGGCAGAGTATCCGTTGAGCTTGGAAGTATGAAGTAAGTCTGGGTAACATATTGACGTTTAGTTGAGACAAGTCAGCAGAGAAAAGCAAATGGCTCTAGTGGCTGTTGACATGTGCTACCTTAAATGCAGGAGCCATCTATGAACTGGGATGCTCAGAGAGTCAGTTCTGTGTTTCCATCATGATGAGGCACCATTTGTCTGTTCTCACAGTAGAAAACCTGTGAGTGTCCATGGAGCGCTTGCACTGTGGACTATACTTGGGTGCTTGTAAGCTTTCTCGGTGACATGGGACCTGAGATACATGTCTTAGTCCTGCTTCCTGCAAGAGGCGCCTGAAGGTAGAGAAGATACCCAGATAGGAACATAATCACATACTCTCTCTGTCATGGTTGATGCCTGTCTGGAGACACTGGATCACAAGAGCAGGAAAGAAGTGAGCTATGGCTGACGGTGGCATGGTTATTACATTCAACCAGACAATATAACCAGGAGGTGAATAATTACTGTTGCAGAATTTGCCATAACATAGTCGCTGAAGCGGAGAGAAAAATGACAAGATTGACGGATTGCTGGCACGCCTCTTCCCTGAGACGGAGCAGGGAATCTCTGTTTTCAAAATAAGAAATATGTAAGATCTACTATGAATAGTTCTTAAAGGGGGCTGCAGTGCTCCAGTCAAAATAACCCATCATCTCCGACTTCGAGTAGTTACCTTAAATTACATACTGACAGCAATCTTCATTACCTGGTTATTAAAAACTGCTTCCTTTAAAAAAAAATAGTTCCTCCTAAACTGGGGAAGTCAGTGCAAACTTTGAAGTCTAGATGCTGCTCATCTCTCACTCCTATAGCTCTGCACCCTGCAGACTGTTCGTAAGTCTCTTTTTGAAGTTTAAAGTTCAGAGGCCGATGTTGTATTTGTGCTGAGACCAACCTGAGATACTTGATCTATATTTACAGGCCTTGGAGGAAAAAAAAATACTTTCCTCATACTACGTTGGATTTGTTTTCAAACAAATACAGAAGATGTATGTCTTTTTTTCCCCATAAATGAGACCTATTCATAAAAGTCATATAGATAATGATATTCTAAGAAATTTTATTAGTTACTTTTCCCTGTACTGTGACAAAAATACTTCAGAGAAGTAGCTCCAAGGAGAGAAGATTTATTTGGCTCACAGTTTCAAGGAGTTTTAGCCCATCCTGATGGGAAGGCATGGAGGGGTTTGTGGTAGCCGTGCAAGTGGTAGGGGCTTCTTACACGATAAAGATCAAGAAACAGAGACTGTAGGTTAGAGTCTGGGATGTAACCGTCAAAGAGCTTGCTGGGGGACCCCATCTCTAAAGACTCCAGATCCTTTATAAATAGCCCAGAGGCTAGGGACTTGACATTTAAAGTAGAAGCCTATAAGGGAGCTTTTCATATTCAACCTACAGCATCAGTTCACGTTTAAAAATGACTGTAATTTTTATTTAAGGCCCATATTTTAATAAGGTAAGGATCATTTCCAAAATCCATATTGTTTGGAGGCGTAGCGCGCAGATGTCCAGATAAATCTGCTGAGCAGAAGGGACGTTCTGGCCACCCTTCCACAGCCATCCTCTGCGTTTTTGAGTGTCCTCCAGAGGTGGGGGCAGCTCCCTTCAACTCCCTGAGCTTCCTGTTTCTCATCTCTGTTGTAAACACACAGGTGCAATTATGTTTGAATTGATTCCAATTCCTCCAGCTGTTAAAATCACCTTCAATACCACTCTTCAGTTTGCTTCCTGTTCTGGCTGGTTTGCCCCAGATAATAATGGGTACTGGGATGGTGAAGAGTGTGTATGTGCTTGGGATGGGAGGGGGAGGTTACCTGACATACTAATTCAGAATGAAATTATATTTCTTGACTCACTATTCTCTGTCCAGAAGGGGGAAAAATCACAAACTCACTGGTCACAGGAATGCAGGGAGGAGCTATCAGACTTAACTCCCCTGTATCCCCACTCCTGCATAGAAGAGAGGAGGAGGATGGTTCCTGCCCTGTACTGGAGGTTTGTGCTTGCTGTCGGTCTTGCAGCTGAGGTTCCCGGAAGCACCGACTGCTAACTCAGCAGCCGGCTGGTATCCAGGACAGCTTAGAGTCCGCGCACTGGTATTTGGCGGAGCTGCCATGGCATGAGTGGGCAGCTTGTGTGCCAAGCAGTTTTCTGTGCTGGCCCAGGCAAAGTAACCCTTTGTGGAGGCTGGCGGTAGTGACCGCCTGGGAGCGCCTGTGCTGTTAGGAGTCTCAGGGCTAATGTCTCAGAGCAGAAGCCCACGTGGTAAAGAAGTGGGGCTCATCTTAGGAGAACCCCGCAGAGAAGGACGTGTGAATATCCTTGCTTACACGAACAGAATGTTCTCTGAATGTCGTTTCTCTGTCATGAAATGTGAACTGTGGCAAGCGCTCTCTGCTGGTGGAGTCGTCTTGGGTTTATGGCAGTTCCTGCCCGGTGTAGAAACAGCAAGGAATTAGGCTTAGTTTATACACTGCATTTAGAAGCAGGCATCAGTTACCCTTTAATGGTATAGATGTGAAGTATATTCCCAGTTAAACAGTCCTATGTTAAAGGAAGGAACCCAGATGCTGCATCCAGTCAATCAAAGGTGGTTTGAGCATCACCTGATAAATGGATTAGTATGCCAACAGAGCCATAATATGATGATATCGGGATGGGGTGGAAGCCACTAGGTGGTGCCTGGTTGAAAGTGGTAGCTATGACTTTGAAGGGTTTATCTGGTCCTGGCCCCTTCCTGTTGCATCCTCTGCTTCCATGATGCCCTGAGGTCAGCAGCTCTCTCCCACGTTCTGGTTGCTCAGTTGAATACCTAGTCCCCAGGTAGTGCTGTTATTTGGGGGTAGTTATGGAACCCTTTTTTACACAGCTGGCAGGTGCAGGTCTCTGGGGTTCTAGCCAGGTAACTGCTGCCTGCCATGTGCCTGCTGCTCCAATAGCAAGCTTTACTGCTACATGCCTTCTCCGCCATCCTGATCTGTGCTCTCAAACTGTGAACCAAACGGTCGGCCCTCCTCTAAGCTGCCAGGTATTATTCACAGCTCGGAGGCAAGTAACTGATATTCAGCACCACAGTCTTCCGCCTCAGCAGTGGAGCCAACCTTGAACCATAAGCTCCGAAACAGCCGAAAGAAATGGCTCCTTCTTTTTCCTGGCTGTTTTAGCATAGCAACCAAACGACTGACACACCTCTCCTCTCAGCTGTGGGAAGAAACCCCAAGCATTTGTTGTGCCTCCTTAGTCTTCTGCAGCAGAGCATCCTAAGAATTTACTGAGGCAGGTGGAGATGGCAGCAAATCCACCGCCCATAGCATGTTCCCCTTCCACCTGGTTTACAGTTTAGACTCCTCTAAATACCTCTGAGAACATAAAAGCAGAACAACCCTGTGTCTCCATTAAGACCTTGCCTTTGCAGTCACTCTGCGTTGTTTCTCTGCAGCTTTGGCCACACACTGCAGATGTGGGGACTCTGGATACCATTGGGCCCTGACACCCTTCCTTCCTGGCTGCCCTCCCACCATAGTCAAAGTGTAGGCAGAGCCAGGTATCCAAGAAGCCAGGCATGGCGGAGGGTCAGGCGTGCAAAGGGCCAGCATTGATGGAGTAAGATTTAACAGGACAGGTTGTGTACAGGGTCAGATGTGCACGAAGCTTGGCATCCACGGGGCAATGCACATACAAAGCCAGGACTGACGGGGCAAGAATCTAGACAGCCATCCCTTCCCTGGTAGTAAAGGTTTTTGAGTGTTTTCATAGTAGAGCAAGGTTGTCCACACGCCTCAGTTTTCTTTATCACCCACTATTCTCTCTTTGTCAGATGCTATATCCTAGAAAATCAGAGGTCGGAATAGCTAGAGTGGGCTGTGCACACATGAAGCAAAGGATGGATGCAAAGTGCTGACAGTAGAGTAGGCATCTCTGTTCCTTGCTGTGGGTCTCCCTGCCAGACGTCACCCAGACACTGTCACCGGCACTCTTGCACAGAGAGGAGACACAGCAGCAGTGTCACTTCTCACAGAAACCTTTTCCAAATGCTTTTCAGGTCCTTATAAATAACAGTTCCCTCTGAGGAGAGAGCCGCCCCAGTCCCTGTGGGGAAGGCACGAACCGCACACACGGAGAGCATCTTACGGCTTTCACTTTCAATCAGGGCTTCCCTGGGTCATCAGCTTTTCTCTGTTCTGGTCAAATATTGCTCCTTTTTTATTATGTTTGTGCTGTTTTGTTCTCTAAAATCACATTACCAAGGACTCGCAGCCCCAGCAGGATTCGAGAAGATAGAAATTGCAACCTGAGACCCACAGGCAGGTTTTGTCTGCTGAGCAGCCATTATTATTTTAAATGGAACATGAAGTGTCCACACAGTTAGAGACAGACTCTTATCCTAGGTTAGTGATTATTTATTGATCAAAGCATTTTTAAGGACTGAAACCATTCTATGGTTATCTACAAACAGCATCAAGATATGGGAGCACCCTTATAATGAGCTTCAGGCAAGACATGCGCACACCATACGAAAGGCTGTTTGGGGACATTTTGTTTGCATTCAAACTGACACTTTGCACACTCCCTTCATGGTAATCTCTACCGAGTAATGAATTTTAATTTGCATATTGCATCAATATCCACGAGCCATACCTTCAGCAAATCCTCAGGCACTTTTCTAGTGCTTTATAAAATTGATTTCATAGAAATAAATATGATACAAAGAGATTATGGGGGCTTCCCTTATGATTGCCGAGTGTGTTTTATCAACGTCTGAGTCTGGCAGGAAGTCACAGACTGTGCTCAGGTGAAGTCAGGGCCGGACACGAGTTACTGGCAGGGTCTAGACATCCCTGGCTTATTGTGGCTTTACCAGCCACACTTCAGGCAACATCACTTGATGTTCATCTCCAAGGTGAAATTATTTTAAACATTGTCAAGCACTGCATTTTATTACAATGAATGGAACGTTGAGTTAGAAATTGTTTACAAAATGACGTCAATGCTATGTAAGGGATGCGTATGTAACTCAGAAACACGGGAAGGTGGGGAGTTTTTTCTTGGAACACATCAAGGTCTAAGAGGAGCAGAGGATGCTCTCTGGAGTGACAGCCACACCAAGGCAGTCTTCCGTGATGCTGCTCTAAACCGCAGTGTCACGGTAACCCGGATCCTGAAAGCAGAGTCCACGCTCACATCCATTATCAGTAAACTGAATCTCATTGAAACTGGACTGGGAGCTTGTCTTTGAGAAATTACCTATGTGATTTATATGCACAGGGAGGTTTTCAAGTCAATAGGCTGCGTTTGTCAGACATAGACCTGGAAATCTAAACGGCCAGCCCAGGCTTCCTGTGCAGCATAATTCTCAGACAAGAAAATCCCAAATGACAGGAGCGAGCAGTTAAAAAAGCATTAAGCTGGATAAAGCAAGGCCCTTGCTTTCAAACCGCAAGAGCCAGGTGGTTGAAGGCTGTCAGCCCTGACAGCGAGGCAGGGCACAGGAAAGCACCCCTCTAGGGGTCGGCTTTGGGACAATAGAGACGAAACAATGCGCTGTTCGGCTGACTTCAAAGGCAAGGGGACAGGTGCAGATTTCTGACTTAGCTGGACTCTGGGACAAAGAATAAATAACCTGCCACATTTCAGGGGAAAATCAGGAGAATGAGTAGCTCCGTTATCTTGCAGATTCCTCAAACAAACACGCAGGGAAAAGGCTGCTTAGGGGTCAGAGAAAAACACAGGTGATCGCTGTCAAGTTGGATGGTCTGAGGTTCCCCTGTGCTTGGAGTGGAGGTGCAGTTGACTCTCTGGACATTCAGAGAGGTGACACCTTAGACCCTTATCTGCTTCTTTTCTTGTCACAGTTGCAGAATGCCTCGCGTTCCCACATCTTCTGATGTGATGTTGGGGTGTCGGCATTCACCCTCTCTGGTTAGATAAGCATCTCTCAACTGCTAGTAAAAGCCACTGTCTAAAGATGTAAGACAGGCCTTTGCCATCAAGGAGCCAGGTTCAGAGTACCATCTCAGCTAGTACTCGGTGGCTGGTTCAGCCTGATGCAGTTGGACATGAGACTTGTAGGAATTTAGCCTAAAGCATCATAACCATCAACATAGTGTTTAGTCTGCTGGATTGTTGGGCCGAGACAAAGCCTAAAATATTTTAGTTAATCCATGTGTGCTCTAAAGGAAAGCACATTTCTACCAGTTACTATTCTTGTTAGCACGTCCTTCCTTTCACCAGCAAAACCTGCTTCCTATTTCCTGAATAATTATCAGAGCGTGGTATCTGATTCAGAAGGCAGAACAGGAAGTCTGGCAGGGCCCCTCTGCTGTGTGACCCTTTTGGATACAATGCGAGGGGGCCAATCCAATTGTTCGTTCATAATTATTGTGTCACAGCTGCTATGTCTTAGAGATTGCCGGCTGTTAGCAGCGCCCAAGGGTGAGCTTCCAAAATGTTAGTATCATTTAAGTCTATGAGGCCCCCATGCCCCAGTCCTATCCCACATGGGAGAACACAAGCACGCGTGCACGGAACAGGGGAGTTAGGCGTTTTCTGCAAGCTCACAGTCTGCCTTGCTGTTGCCAGAGTGTTTTACCCTCCACATCCTCAGGGATAGATCTTTTCAGCCTTAGGTCCAGGAAACTGGACCAAGGAACTTCACCAAAACCAGACCTGTATGGTGAGGCTCCTGGTCAGGTTCCAGTGTGACTCTCAATGAAGATCTTCACCTGAACATAGGAGACTAACGGAGAAGCCACATCTCTCTTACCTGGCAGGTGTTATGGGCTAGGCTGATCACAATGAACACTGTCTCAAGAAGGCAGAAAGTCCCCCCACTCCATAGTGACTTTAAAATGGGCAGGCATGCACATCCAGGCCCTGCACTAGAGTGTCTCCACCGTTGAGAGGCCACTCAGCTATGCGGTTTGTCTGACTTCGTCTCTAGAGCCAGGGATTTGGTTACTTTGTTGTTTATTCTCTTCGTAGCAGATGCCATGATTCTTTTTGTGTTGCAAAGGCATTTTATGAGTCAACGCTTACCATTCCGTTAGACAAAGTTTCATCACAGTTCCCTTCAAAGGTGGCTATTGTCTGAGGATGAAAGCCCTGACCCTCAGGACCTCCAAAACCTGAACCTTAAGTGGGAAGAGCTGTAGTCACTCATTAAGCGACTGTGTCCCTCTCAGGTCAAGAAGAGCTGTGACTTCACATCTCTCTGGATGTCTAACAAAGAAGCAAGCCCCACCATGCCTGGCGTTGGTCTAGAAATATATCTCGTAGCTGGGATTCATTTAACGTTGGTAGAAGCAATTCCATTTTTGCACACAATACTGGGGCACTGACATCCATCAGCTCAGTTCATTTTAAACTTTCTCCTAAGTTTCCACGATTTTTAAGTTAAGTTCTATCGTGACTATGAGTTTCTCCTCCAAATACAGTTCTCTCTGCCCTCTCCTTTAGCTTTCTCCCCATCTTTGCAAAAATACTATTTAAAAATCTATTTTAAAGGCTTTTATAGTCAGTACGATTGCTGCTTTCTGCCTGGATCTCTGGGAAGTGATCTTGTGGGCTTTCTTCAGTTGAAGTGGGCTAATCTGGGTGTTGTGGGATGGGTGCCTCAGCTATAAGCCTCTCCAGAGAGCAGTGTTCTGACTGTGTCAACTGACTCTTGTTTATTTCACACAGGCTCCATCATCACCTTCCTCACCCATAGCTAATGAACCAAAGTATGAGAAGCGCTGGCTAGACACCCTGTCAGTCCCTTTGTCCATGGCGCGGATCTCCAGGTATAAAGCTGGAACGGAAAGACTCAGGTATGTGATCAATGTCGGAGGAGGGGAAAACTGATGAAGCTGGCACTGCAGGGAAAGGCAGTGAACTCATCAGGGTGGGAATGTCTGGCAAACCCCTCATTCTGAGAATTTCATCCACTGCTTCAGTGTCTGATATAGCACAGTTGGTAAGCGCGGGCATTGTCTCTGCAGTGTAGCATTTGAGGAGGTATTGAAGGCCAAGAGGAAAGGAATGCAAAAGCAATTGGAGTGGTTGATCTTCATTTTATTTTATTTTTTTAAATAGAAGCTGTTTTCCCTTCTAGCAAGAGCAATTGTCCATGCTTAGGATATAGTCCAAGAAGAAGAAATTCTGTCTTCAGCATTAAGTATCAACAGAATAGGTTCAATTATAAAAGATTGTATACTTTTTCTAAATTGCAAATAGATACTGAAAAGCCATTTAACCTTAGTGATCTTCATTTTCCTCATAAATAAAGTAAGAGGGTCAGGCCAACTCCTGTGTTCAATAAATGTTACTTGTTTGGAAGTCATGTTAACTATGTAGTTTCAAGAAGTATCTGTGAAGCCTCATGTACATTTCCAGGTAGGCTGAGAGTCCAGAGCTCCTTGCTTGAGTTTTGAGAGAAGCCAGATGCAGGGAATGGTGACCTGCCTACCAGTTTCAGTTAGCAAAGGCACAGCATAAACATCTTGTTGTCCACTGAATCCTGTGTTAAAATATGTGTGTGGCTGAACGGTTTGACATGTGGAGTGGGTATAGTGTTGTATAAAGTTGCACTGTATGGTGAGTGCTGTGAGCACGTATGTGTTCTCAGGCTTCTTTTGTATAGATACATGATGATCTATGTATTTATGGGGGGCAATGTGATTTTTCACACACAATATGTGATGAATGAATCAGGATAATGACCTCAAGATTTGTTGTTGTTGTTAGGAGTGGAGAGTTGGCTTAGTGGTTAAGAACCTATACTGTTAATCCAGAGGACCTAAATTTGGTCCCCAGGACCCACATTGTATTTTATAACCACCTGTAACTCCAGCTTCATGGAATCCAGCAGCATCTTCTGGTTTCCACAGGCAACTGTACCCACATGAGCATGTCCCTAGACTCTCCACATGCATAGTGCACATTTCAAATGAAAAGAAATCATTTCTTTATTTAGAAGGTGTGGGAGCAAATGGGTGTGAGTACCAGCAGCAGCAGGAAGGGGGAGATTGGGAGTGTGCAGAGTTTGTCTCTTAAAGGGACAGGGAACCCAGGTGACAGGGCCAGCATAATTGTAACATTCCTAATCCATGAAAACTCAGTATAACTACATCTACCTTTAATTTTATTCATCAATGCTTTATAGGTTTTAATGATCAGACCATGAATTTCCTTAAACTTGCTCCTGTTTTATTATTTTGCAAAGGCAATTGTTTCTTTAATTCATTTTTGTACAGTTTGTTCCCAGCGTTCAGAAACACTACTGGTTTATGTGTGCTGATTTTGCATCTTCTAGCTGTCGTGAGCCCATGTGTCAGTTTGAATGGCTTGTGTGCATGTGTTGATGTGTGTGTATATGTGTGAAGTCTTTTGGTGTTTTCTGTAAGTTAGCTCAATCCCATTTCTTTCTTTCCTGTACATATGTGTAGATTTCCCCTTTTCTTGCCTACTTCCTGTGTAGTATTCCCAGTGCTGTGGCAAACAGAGGTGGTGAGAATAGACATCCTCTCTTGTTCCCAGTTACAGAGGAAGTATTCACCATTGCATCGAAGAGCATGATGTGTGCTGTGGTCTTTTACACTCCTTGGTTTTTTTGAGGAATAATCCATCCCAATTTTTTTGAGAATACTTTTTATTATGAGATGATATCGGATTTTGTCAAAAGCTTCTTCTGTATATATTAAAATGGTCATGTGACTTTTACCATTCATTCTCCTGGCATGGTGTGTCATGTTTATTGTGTATACTTAATAATCCTTTCATCTCATGGACTAATTCCAGTTGGCTACATGAATGATCATTTAATTATTCTGTTGAATGTGTTTGTCAATGTGGATGTGTTCCTTACACTAGTGTTTTCTTGTGCCTTTCTGGCTTTGGGATCAGACAAAGGGTAATGGTAGTCTTTTGGAATTACCTTAGATGTGTTCTGTCTTCGCTGATTCTTTAGAAGAATTTGAGACGTGCTGATATTCCTTTTAGAAGGTTTTATAGAACTCAGTAATGCCACCAGGTCCTTACATTTTCTTTGATGAGAATCAAAATTCTTGATTTGGCTCACTAAGGTTTTCTCTCTCACTATGATTCCGTCTTAGTCATGTGTGTGTTTCTTGGAACTTATCTTCTAGATTATCCAAATAATTAGTATAAATTGCTCTCAATTGCCACATATGATCCTTTGTGTTAGTTACTATAGGTTATTTCCAGTATCTTCTTGTTCATTTCTGATTTACATTTCTTTTTTAATCTTTCTAAATTCTTATCAATTTTATCCTTTCGAAGAATCAATGTATAGTTTTATTATACTTTTAGTTGCCTTTATTTATGCCTTATCTGTTTTTATTGTTCTTGTTTGGGGGAGAAATATATGCACACAAATACACACACAGGCACACACACCATACACACACAAATACCCACAAATGTCATTTTCAGTTCCTGTTCTCCATGAACTGAGACAAGCCTGTCTGTACGCAGCTTTGTAGAAGGTGGGGGGTGGTGATCCACAGTGCCCCTACAGGCTCTCATGCTGACATTGTGACTGTTACTGCTATAGATCTTGAGGATCATGAACATAGTGTGTGTGTGTGTGTGTGTGTGTGTGTGTGTGTGTGTGTGTGTTAGAAATGGAATTTATTAGGTTGGCTTACACATGGGGAACAGGGTAGTCCAGTACCTGCCTAAACACTAGAGAGACCTAAGACCTGGTAGCTGTTCAGTCTGTGATGCTAGAGGCCTCAGAAGTCCCAGCCAGCATCAAAAGCCTGAAAGTTCCCCGAAAAAGTCACCGGTGTCTAGCTTACCTGGAGAGAATGGAAAAGCTGGAGTTTGGCGTCGGTGGAGGCTGGCAGTAGGGTGATAAACACACCCTGTACAGGAGGAAGTAGAGGCAGGCATTCCTGCTTTAGTCTCGGGCTTCTTCTTCAGTCGCAGCTGCAAGCTGTTACGTGCCATCAACCGTGGGGCAAAACTGATAAGCTTTCCCGTTCATGTTCATACATTTTTGTGCATTGTTTAGCATTTTGTTCCTAACAGATTGGCGAATCCTTTGAGCACTACTGTGATCATCACGGTGATAACTCCTTCAGCCTTTAGTCCAAAGGACAGCCTTGTCAGGCGTTGTATTCCCACTTGGTTTTTTTTTTTCCTTCTAATACTGTAAATGCAGCATTCTGACTCCCAAGAGGATGTGGTTCCTCCTGAGATTTTTGGCCAAGAATCTGAATGCTGTCCTCTTATAGATGATACTTCTGTTCTCTTTTGCTGCTTCAGAATTCTCTCTCTTGAGAATTGGATTAATATGACTGGCTCTGCTACTTTGAATTGATTACTCTGGGGATATCTCAAGCTTTCTACACCCAGATCTCTCTAGACTCAGGATATCTCCCGACATTGCTTTCTGCCTGTTGCTTCTTCCCTCTCCATCTGGAGCTCCCATCGTGATCTATCAACTCACTATGATTTATTTATTCTTTCTACTTTCTTGCTTTTCCCCACTCATCGCCTTGTTAAAATAACCTGTGTTTTGACTTCACTGCTTTGTCTTTTGCATGATTAAATCAACTGTTTGAACTGCATCTGTAGCAGAAGCCACAGTTGATGGACGTGAGCGTTCTAAGGGGCATGCATCCTCCTTTACCCTGGATAGGATGGACTGCACCAGAACTGAGTTCTCTGGGGCTAGTGTGAAGGATTTTGCGCAAACCTGGTGCTGGGTTCATAGACTGGAGGATCTTCCTCTGGGTCTCTGATAACACTAATGAAATGCTGGAAAGATTGGCTCACAGTGTTCTCATCTGTGCCTGAAAGGAACCCAAGCCCAGACAGCAAGGGCACCGTGGGAGACATTTCCTTCCAGTCTCATCCAGGCCAACCTTTCTTGGTGCATAACCGTAAAGAACTGGAACTAAGATCCAAGTCTTTGAATCTCAAAGGAATTGCTACAGGACACTGTCAGACAAGCCTGTCCTAGAGACCTCAGAAGCATCTCCCTCTAGAGCTCTGGAAATGGCCTAGCTGCTCCTTGACTGGAGTTGGGGGTGCCTACCTGAGCTCCAGACCTGTTAAGGTCTACTAGAAATTAAAACCAACAGGCCTGGCCCAGTGTCAGAAGTAGGTAGGTGTCTCATGTGGATTGCTTTGTTTCCTGGACCGTAGCCCAAAAGCCTTCAGAAACACTCAGGAGCCATTCAGCATCAGCTATGAGCAGGTCCTGGTACAGTTAGCCATGTCTCCCCCTAGGTCCATATGTTTGTAGGACAGAGCTGGCCCCACAGCTGAGGGACCACACTGAGTCATGGGGAAACTCTCATATCATCAAAACTTCTTCTATGGCCCTGGTGTGAGACTCTCTCTTGCTGGAATGGTTTTCTAAACAGACTCTGTCCCAGTTATGGCTGTGATCAAGCCCTTTGGGGGTTAGGCCATTTTAAGACTATACCACACAAGATAGAGAGTAGTTGTTCACTGAGAATCTGAGGGCAGAATATGTGAATATGAAACTGATACATGCCAACTGCCAGCATGTTCTCAGAGGGTCTCAGCAGAGGGCAGAGTAGGCTCAACTCTGTAAATGCAGGAAGATGCCTGTGACCCTACAGCCATGTCACATTGCGGACGGCTCAGCCCCATACCGCAACTTTGAGTCCTGGGCTGGCTACCAAGATGCCTCTCGCAAGCACAGCTTGACCACTGATCACGGCTATGAAGAAGGCTAGCTATTCGTGGAGGGAAGCTAACATTTCGCTTAGCTCTACCACACTGATTTTCTACCGTGGAACAAATCAGTGATGCATAGCCACTGACATATGTCCGTTACTACCTCTTACAGACCCTCAGCCAGCCTGGCTTAGACAGTCACTGTCTGGGTTCATGCAAAGACCAAGGCATTGGTCTTGCTGGTCCAATCATCAAGGCGAAAAAAACAAGAGCAAAAAGTGTGCCAGCAGACATGGACAATCTTTCTAATAGTGAAGAATATGTAGAAAAGCTGAGCAAAGGGGTTGTGAAGCCCAGAGGCAATGCTTTGAGAAGAGAGTCAAGGTTTTGAAAAGGAGGCATGGACTGGGACCTACCTGGGGTTGCCCCAGCTGCCCTCTGGGGACTGTGATGGGGGCTGTTTGCAGATGTTCCCAGCTGTTGTTCTTTCTGAACAAAAGGAATGAGAGACAAGAGGAACACTTCACTGCTTCCTGAGATGGTTTTGTGAAAGCAAGGTAAAGCCTAACCACAAGTATAGAGGAGCTGGGAGATGCCTTGAGCAGATAAAGGTGACTGTCCCCAAAGAAAAGCAATTAATCACCCATTTGACTTGATTAATAATCTATAGGTCTATAAAGAGACATACCTCTGGAAAGGTCTGTAAGGATAGTTCCTTGTAGAAGGAGGAGCAGCGGGCCTGCTTTTCATCCCACCTGGCTCCCGCATGGCTAGCTTTACACCCAAAATAACAACACACAAATTGTATTCTTTTAAACACTGTTTGGTCCATTATCTCTAGCCTCTTACTGGCTAACTCTCACATCTTGATTAACCCATTTCTAATCATCTGTGTACCACCACGAGGTAGTGGCTTACGAGGAAAGATTCTAGCCTACATCCGTCTTGGGTCAGAGAAGCATGGCAATTGACTCATTTCCCTTCTTCCCAGCATTCTGTTCTATCTACTCCACCTACCTATGTTCTGACCTATCAGGCCAAGCAGTTTTCTTTATTAATTAACCAATGAAACAACAGATAGACAGATGACCTTCCTTCATCAGTTCCTAGGAGGATTAACCAGGAAAGGAAGTCACCTCCGAGTGGGAGGCACCTTCCGTTGGCAACCCAGATACAAGGAAGTCCAAAGGGAAAGCTGCTCCCTTTACCTAGTGACCTTCGCTCTCCACTAGTGAGTGTGTTTATTCTGTTGCTGTTGCTGCCATCCTTCACTGATACTGGAACCCCTTTTCAGCCTTCCATTGTGGACTGAGGACCAGTGGCTCTTCAGAATCCTCCGGGATACACCAGGAACTAAGGCATCCATCTTTATGAATTGAGTAGCTACCAGGTTCCTCACCTCTCCAGAATGCAGGCATCATTGGACTACGTAGCCAAAACTTTGTAACCTAATCTAATAAATCCCCTTGGAGATGGATGGATGGATGGATGGATGGATGGATGGATGGATGGATGGGAAGATAGATAGATAGATAGATAGATAGATAGATAGATAGATAGATAGATAGATAGATAGAGATATATATATAGAGAGAGATATAGAGAGAGAGAAATATAGAGAGATAGATAGACTAGAATAGATAGATTTCCTATTGGTTCTGTTTCTCTAGAGAACCCTAGTGCACAAAGCTAAACAGTACAGGAACCCACAGTCACCTACCACCCTGTGTTACATGATTCATTCCAAGAGGCACCGTTCCTATTCTCCCATACAGAGGACCCATTTCCACAACTTTTGTTTTATGCTAGCCTTGAAAAGAATAAGGAGTCATTGATCTTGTTCTTTCTGCACATCAGAAAAGGGGGCAGGAAGGAAAGGAGGAATGAGAATGGGAGGAAGTAAAGACGACAACTTTGGGTCCCATTGCCCCATCTGTCCAGATTCTGAGAAGAACAATGATGACTTGTTTCATAACTCAGGGAAAACCCCATTTGTTTTGAAGTGCTTCCCTTACATAAGAAGAACCAGCGAGGACCAGATGGGCTTGGTGGAGTCAAAGCAGAATGTTTGGGCATGTTGTAGATAAGCACGTTTCGCAAAGTGATAGTGCAAGTCACAATTTCCTGATAAATGCTTCGATCTGTTTTGCAAAAGATGGTGCCATGTTTAAACACTCATTCCAAAAATTAAAAAAGAAAGCCTCTCTATAGAATGTGTCAGGCAGTCAAGGTCTTCCAGAGTACAGTGTTCCCAGTGACTGTGAGCCTCTGGGACCAGCTTCACATAGTATTCAGGAAAAGAATCCTGAAAGCCATAGGACTCAGCAGGAAGAGGGCCTGCTGTGAGAGGAAGGAGTGTGGTCCCTGATAGCAAAGATCAGGTCTGCACGGGGAATTGTCTGTACTGGGTCCCTATGGGCACCATTTAGCACGATGTTTATTCTGGAGCTTGGAAATGAGAGGAAGGGAGCAGCAGGCTTAAGCCTTCCTAGGACCAGGGAATCTTCAGTTGGTACCAGGTAGCTTGTTGGATGCCTTTGCAGTGGGGCACTGGCTTGGCTGCCCTCTTCTCCTACACCTTGTCCAGGAAGGACCCCTCTGTAGTGAGAAGCGGCGGGGCTGTGTTCCCGCCGCCCAGTCGCCGGCTAGCTTTACACCCGAAATAATTACACGGAAACTGTATTCTTTTAAAACACTGCCTAGCCCATAGTTTCAGCCTCTTATTGGTTAATTCTCACATCTTCCTTTAACCCATATTTAGTAATCTGGGTAGCACCACGAGGTGTGGCTTACCAGGAGAGATCTTAACCTGCGTCCATCTCGGAGAGGAGCAGCATGGAGACTCACTATCGCGACTGCCTGAAGCGTCTCCCCCACTCTACTTCCTTGTTCCCACAATTCTGTTCTGTCTACTCCACCTACCTAATTTTCTGTTCTCTTAAAGGGCCAAGGCAGTTTTCTTTATTAATTAACCAATGAAAGAAACATAGACAGATAACTCTCCTCCATCATTTCCCCTTTTTCTGTTTAAACAAAAAAGAAAGACTTTAACTTTAACATAGCAAAATTACATATAACAAAACAGTTATCAAGCAAGTATTACAGTTACAATATTTAAATCTATTTTATCTTTTATCATAACTAAGGAAATCTATAACTATCTATTTATTCTTCAACTCCATCAAAGACTCCAGAAGGATATAATATCACCTAAGTAAACAAGTCATTTGTAACTTTCAAACTCTAGAAATGACAGAGACAACTCGCTGCCTAGACAGTCACCCAAAGTTCCTCTGTACCGTTGGGGCATCCATCTTCAGCCTTCAGGCCCATAGTGTCCAGCAGACTTTTTCATGAAGCAGGAAATTCCAAAGACAGTTCAGTCACTTTCTGCTGTGTCCTGCAGAACGTCTCGCAGACTCTTTCATGAATCAGGAACCCCAAAAGGCCATCTCACCTTTAGGCAAGTTCAGCAGTCCTCTTTCTGTGGGTTCCTTGTGTCCAGTTTATGCAACAGTCCAGGCAAGAGCAGTTTCTTGCCCAAATGGCTAACAAACTCCATAAGTAGCCTCTTCGATGCCCATCTTCCTCTTGAAGTAGATTGGTGCTGCCAGGAGCAGACGTGTCTCATTGTCATGAAAAACCCTAAGTTATTAAAACATTAAATGCCATATTCTGCAGTCTTTGAAAGATATGAAGAATGCCTATCTGAAATATATCTATGCACATCTAGAAAATGACTAACATGACTACAAGCTTGACTATTAATCGATGATTATCCATTAACAACCTATATTTCCTAATTATACATTACATTCTTTAAAATGAACTACAATCACAATAGCTTAATCAAAATCAGAAATACATATACATATACCAAATTGACCTTAAAATCCATACCAATGCAAATTATTCATATCTATATCATATCCCCCTTTAAATGTAAAAGAACATTTATAAACAATATTTGGGAATGTGGGCGCAGTTATTTCTCTCCAAACTGCTTCCTGCTGAGTGGGGGCGTTGTTATTTAGGTCTTTCATGGTATAACCTGTGTGCTAGGTTCCTCTCAGTTGGCAGTTGAGTGAAGTAATTTTTTGAAGATGTTCACAGCAACCTTTCAGGAGGGCGTGGTCTATCATACCATATTGGGATAGAAGCAATCCACAGAGTCTCGTCCTCTGTGAAAACAAAAGAAGAAACTCTTTTCCAAAGCATCATGTTCTTAGATCCAAATCCTGAAGTCATACCGTTAAGATGTCCATTCTGGTCTAGCCTGGCAGCCCATATAATGAAATGTCTCTCTGTACTTAGCTCCTTTACAGTCAAAAAAATCAAAGAAAACACAACAAAATACATAATCCAGACTCTCTGTGAATTTTCCATTTTTACGTGGCTTATTTTTACTCTATCACTTTACTTCTTTTAATCTATAACTATCTGTACTCTGTCTCTTTAAAGACTTTAACCTTTTTTTTAAGGCATTAACTTTATTCTCTATATTTTCTTTTTCTCTCTTTTAAGCCTACGTGAGCCATTTAAAGGCCTTCTATGACTGAATCTTTTCTATTGTGAATCTGTAATTTTTTACTATCCAGGAGCATTTCTTAAAAGGTTAACCACTTCTTAAAATAATATGGTACTGCCTGTTTACAGCCAAGTCTAAATCTTAACTGCGCTGTTATTATGGTAATTGCGATAGACCTGTCTGAGCTCAGCACAATTCAGCATGGCGGAGCAGAGCCAGAGCTGCTACTGCCTCAGTCATTTGGTGTCCCTGAGCTGCACACAGTTACAGGTACACAGCAGTCCACATTGGAGCTGCACTCAGCAGTTTAATTTTGATACTGAGCGTGCAGCACAGAAACTCTTTTAATCCAAGTCACAGCCGAATCTGACGCGCAGAGCACAGCGCAGTCTGAAAACACCTCTCTCTCTATGGCGGCAGGAATCCGCAAATGCTGTCCTGCTCGCCTAAGCCTGATTCCGCCATCTGCCCAGGTGCAGGCAGGGAGCAGTGAGCCATTGGCATGGTCTCAGAGTACTTTTTTTCCCCCGATCCCAAGCGGGCACACAAACATCCAGTCCATAAAAGCCACTGAAATGGTTTATAGCCAGAATTTGCACTGGCAGCACAGCACCAGGAAGCCGTGTTTTAAAATGACTCAGCTTTTTCTCTGCCGCTATTGCAGAAACAGAAAATCTCTCTACGGCACGTCCAGGCAAACAGCAGAAAGCTGTGTTAAACTCTCTCTCCTTTATTTAAAGCCCTCTCAGGTTAAAAACCTGAGTGGATTTAGTCACCACGTTGGAGCGCCAATCTGTAGTGAGAAGCGGCGGGGCTGTGTTCCCGCCGCCCAGTCGCCGGCTAGCTTTACACCCGAAATAATTACACAGAAACTGTATTCTTTTAAAACACTGCCTAGCCCATAGTTTCAGCCTCTTATTGGTTAATTCTCACATCTTCCTTTAACCCATATTTAGTAATCTGGGTAGCACCACGAGGTGTGGCTTACCAGGAGAGATCTTAACCTGCGTCCATCTCGGAGAGGAGCAGCATGGAGACTCACTATCGCGACTGCCTGAAGCGTCTCCCCCACTCTACTTCCTTGTTCCCACAATTCTGTTCTGTCTACTCCACCTACCTAATTTTCTGTTCTCTTAAAGGGCCAAGGCAGTTTTCTTTATTAATTAACCAATGAAAGAAACATAGACAGATAACTCTCCTCCATCAACCCCTCTCTGCCTGGGGACCCTACAACCTTGCGGCAGCAGCAGGTGATAGGATTGCTGTTGCTTTTGCGAAGCACTGCCTTTAAATTCACAGATAACTTCATTTTATAGACAAAAGACTGACAGAAGCAATGCCTTGCTACATGTACTCCTGATACCTGCTGTGTGCCAGCTGCTCAGTGGGCACATAAATGAACCAGTGTTCTGTGGAAGCCACAGAGACTTCTGATGGACTTCGGTCACTGCTACTCGGCTAGTAACCATTTGTGCATAATTGTCCTGATCTGAGTCTATGTGGGTTCATAAGCAAAATGCTGCTACAATTATCCCCTCAGCTCTCCCCACACTCACCTCTCCTGCTGCCACAGCCAGTTATCTGCCTTCTAGATTGACTCACATAATCGTTTCACGTAATTCCTCCATGCCTGACTCCCTTCAACTCTCTGCATCTGTCTCTCTGCCTGCATCCAATGTCAGTTTCTCCATGTAGAGTCTTTCATTTCTATCTCTGAGGATGATTCATCTTGACTGCAAGGGATTAGTGCCCCATGTGCTGATGGACCCTGAATCCTGCACTTTCAGACACAAAGATCGCTTCTTTGCCACCGTGCAAGATAAAACTCATCACGAGTCCCCTCCCATTTGAAGGCTGAGTTGATTCTCCTTTCCTTTGTGGGTAGAGATTTAATTGGCTCTCAAGGTCTGAAATGGAAATAAATAGGAAGAGGTTTTAAAGCTGGAAGAATGTATTCACAATGGATGAAAGAGGCATAACAACCGGCATGGCTTTCTCCCCAGAGCTTGCCCCTGGCTTCCCCCGGTGCTCACGGATCTTTCATCTCCGTCAGTGGCAGACTGGCATCCGACTCCTCTTCTCCTGACCCACTGCTGTAGGACCATCTGTCCTCAGTTTACCGTATCCCCATCTTCGCAACAAAGTTAAGGAAACCTCAGTGACAGGGGATTTAGCAGTAGTAAAGAAAGGGATCCAGTCACTGCTTCTTATCCAGGAAAGTTAATAGGTCCAGAGAGACTTGATTGGGAGAGGAGATGAAGAAGGTTCTAGAGGCACGGACTCTGTCCCAGTGTGTAAAGTGACCTTGAGGCTCATGCTAGCTACTTCACTGTAGTCTGAACTCTACGCTGCACAGGCAGACACCTGACAGCGTCAGCAATCTGCCTTCCACCATGGACTGTGGAGCCCCAGATCAACTACGGTGGCTGGTCCTGGTAACTCTCTGGTGAATTGCCCACTTTGATCTCACATTTAAGAAGTGGTAATAGAGTTCCCAATGGGGTCTTTGAAAGGACACTGATGTCGATAGACCTTTGGTCTGTCACCCACAAAGACCAAGGAGACTCTTCTGCCCAGATTCCTTTTCTGGCGTAGACTGTCTTGCCTGTGAGGCATGGAGAGGAGACACCTTAAGCTACACTTTGCAAATGCATTCTGCTTCTTGCTTAGCTTAGATCTGATCCTATGAAGGTAAAGAGTTCTCCCCATATCAATTTTGTAGCATAGAGGTGTTCTTTTTCTTTACCTAGATAAGGTCCTGTTCAAAGCTCCTGCCGGTTTCCCAGGCAGCCATTTGACTTCTGTGCATCTATCTACAGTCTGCAGCTGCAGTCTTGCCCCAGAAGGAAAGAGTAAAATGACAGCCATTGGCCATCATAGCCAACGTAGTATAACCAAACCCAAAACAGACACCAGGTTCAAACGGATTGTGAGGTTGGGGAAGAATGAACCATGTGCCCCTGGAAACAGCGGTTGCCATGGTTTCAATGCACAGGGATCTTACAGTTTCTCCAGATCAGACATCTTCACTGTCAGGAAGCTAAGAGAGTCCTTTCTCCTGACTTGACTGTGGGCCCTTGACTTTGCCAGCCTGGGCTTATAAATCAGCTTGGGCAAGTGATTAGCACGTACACATCAGTTTCTAAATCTCAGTAGTGGCCCCTTCTTCATATGGTGAAGGTAACGCCACTGCACTGTTTGAAAACTGATGCACCATGTTTTATTTACAAAAGGAAGGGTTGCTGCTAGCTGGCTCCCTTGATTGTTTATAGAATGTGTGAGCATCTTCAAATTTCCTCCATATTATTAAACCTTCTACTTCAAAGACTTACAGAGAAATACAGGGAGAATTAATATATCATTTGAAAAAGCATAAGAATTCTTTGCACATTGTTGACCTGTTTGAAAACACACATCGAAAGGGCACCCATGTAACTCCAGCTACAGGTGATCCAACTCCCCCTTCTACTTTTCAGGGGTACCCATCCACACACGTACATGAACACATGTAAATGAAAAAGAATTTATTAAATCTTTAAAAGACAGAAATAGGAGAGGGACATAAGATTTTATAGTCTTGCCTTTTTAACTATCTGAGAATTCTTTCTCCATCTCTTTCTCCCTTCCTCCCTCTCTTCCTCCCTCTCCCCCTCTTCCCCTTGGTGCACAAGGATCTTACAGTTTCTCCAGATCAGACAGCTTCACTCTCAGGAGCTAAGAGAGGGCTCTCCCTTTCTCACTCTCTCTCCCTCTTCTTCTCTTCTTGAGACAGGGTCTGACATATCTATAACTGAGACTGGCCTTGAACTGACCCCCCCCCCATCTCTCCCCACTGTGCTCAGTGAAAACCTTTCCTCATTTTCTCACCTCTATAAAAATCAGTAGAATACCAGCCAGAAAACATTGCCGGAGGCTCCTTGGAGCAGAATTTAAACACCACGTGGCTAAGAACTTGTTTGCAATTTCCTGCCAGTATCCTCATGAAACAGAAAGGCACAAGTGACCAGAGGGTTTGTTTCTATGTTGAGCAACATGCTTGGTGTGGATGAATCATAGCTTGTCCCAGCTCCACGAGCATCTGGGACAGTGTGGTTCCCTGGTACACGAGACCCTTCAGAAAGCCAATATGTTTGTTGATGACGTCTTCTCAGAAAACACTTGAAACATCATTTAACATTTGATCTTGCAATGAAAAGGAGACTTCTAGTGGAACACATTAAAAAATAACAAGTTTAGGAATTATGATGCAAATAAGGATGCAGGTTTAAAAATGAGGAATCTGATTGACAGACAAATGCATATCCTGCCCCCATGACTGAACTATGTTGTAGAATCAATATGTTGTCTTCAACTGACTTTGAGACAGTCTAACAGGTTTTCATCTGAGGAAGGCATAAGCGGTTTTCTGTGTAGTTACCAATACAGATGTGGGTGTTGCCGTGAGATTGGATGGACAGCAGCAGATAATGCCGAGCCTTCAGGAAGGAGTTGCTGCTTGAGATTCAACTGTCCCTTCAACCCTACACGGGCTTTGCATGGCTCAGTGAGAATGAATAGCAGTTAGCTGTATATGAGGCCTGATGGCCATGTAGGTGGATACCACAGCTCCCTAGGAAACAGCCCTGTCCTGGGGGAGGGGCACCTTGGGGGTCTCAAACCTTGCTGGAGTAGGCGCAAGGCTTTGGGTCTCAGGACACCTCAATGCAGAAGGAGCTCTGTATGGCATTCCAGAAGCTTGAACAAAGAGAGGCAGGAGTTGTTATTTCCAGGAAGAGCTCAAGTACACTGTGGCAGGCCCCACCCACCTTCCACAGCCTTCTTTGGAGTTTTCCTCTGACGTATAATGTGTTTTACATAATACTTTCATAAAACACAATCAAATCCTGTCAAATTCTATTGGTCCCATTGTCACTATTTACTGAGATTCTATTCAGATCCAGACAAGGGCTAGACTTGACTCCATCCCCAAAGGTCTTCTGACATCACCCTGGGTGGGTGGTACCTTCCCCACTGAAAAATGAGGACTAGAACCCTGGAGTCTGCTTGTCTTACTGCTTAGCTAAGGGACTGTATTCAGGTCCACTTCCCTCTGAGACCTGTTCATGTTCTAGATTGAATTTATCACCTTTGTACCCATTTGCAGGTTTTTAAACATTTTTAACAGAAAGCTTTGGAATATTTTTCTGACATTTTGCTTCTTTTAGTATCTGTATGTTTGCTAGTTGAGGCACTTTGGTCTTTTGGAAGAGCCTGGTTGCTTTGCTTACACGTTTCTTGTGCTGTGATTTACACATCTGTTGGTCTGCAGTATTTTCTATATTTGGGAGGCAGCAGGACTCCGAGTCTTCACATCTGCCATACAGAGAACATCAGCACACCAACACTTACTTCTGTTACAGAAACCTTCCTCGGGGGGCTGGTTTTTAGGGACTCATGTCCAGCTAGCATCTCCAGCTTTACCTGTCAGTCTTGGTGGTCCCTCTGCTGGTTGCTCTGTTCCAGTTGCTGCACTGTTCAGGTTGCTCCTTGGTGAGCTTTCTCCTCCTCACAGCCTGACCCTGCAGGGTGGACAGCTCCTATTTTCCATTTCTAGACAAGACACGTCCCTAGTGCCCACACGCGACTGTTCCACCACCTACTCCCAGTTCTACTCGGGAAGCATCGCAAGCAAACAGATGGCCCAAACTGTGTCCCTGGTCTGGCGTTCTTCACATATCAGGTCCAGTTACTCCGGCACAGCTGCTCAGCATTCTAGCTATGCTTCTGTGCATCCAGCTAAACCTTGTGTTCACCGTTGATTTTTCTCTTCCCCTGATCTGAGTCCAATCTCTTGACTAATTTCCCCTCCTCAGCCATCTCCCCAGGCTGTCTTTCCTAACCACCCTCCTTGCCTGGTTACTCCAGCAGTTATTAGTCCTCCCTCATTCCCCACTGTCCCTTTGGCCCATTTTCAATACATTTTTTTCTCTTTTTTGCCAATTTATCATCCATTTCCGATCATGCTGTTTCTTTGCTCAAAGCCTCCTGGTGACTTCCTCTTGCAGTTAGAATGAAGTCCATGTCCTTGCAATGTCCAAAATAAACACAAGGACATATTTTTAATGCTATTCAATGCCACATAGAGAAAGTGATAATTTGTCATAGAACATGCAGATCTGAGACAGCTACACAGGGAACAGGGAACCTTGAACTAGAGAAGTAAGAGACAAATGGCTCAACCAAGAAGACACAAGGGAAAGAAGCAACTAGAAACAGTCATGTAAAGGCTGTAGTAAAAATGACTGGTCCATTCCTTAAGCCATCCTGTTAGCTGCCCGTGCCTTCCCTGTAGGTTCATCCTCTGGCAAGGTTTTCAAAACTACACTCATCACCTTTCATACTCCACCAGGCTGACAAGTCAGCTGGAAACAATTAGATGCTTCATTCTCATTCAAGAAGTGCCAATTAAGGTGGGGACAGTCGGGGAGATACCTGTTTAAAAAAGAAAGATTGCTCACTCCTGGGAAGCTGTTTTGAGAGCTGCTCACACCCAGGAAGGTCTTGGTATACCTCCTCCTCTAAGCCCTCATCTTGCGTAGCAGGATCAATAGCTGAGAGCTTGTTACAGCACAGGTTAGAGCAGACTGTGCATGTGCAATAGGGGATTTAAGGACTTCTCCATAAGGAAAGTTGCTGGGATTGCTTCTCCAGAGTCCTACGGTCCATCCTAAGTACATGCACAGGGAAGTTCCAGTCCCAGTCGGCACTGAGTGTGTTGTCTGATGTCATGCTAGGTTCCATGAGGTAAATGGGCTTCAGAACAACTACAGCTAAGACACTGTAGTTTCTATAAAATAGAAACTCCGAGATTTCAGCCAGAACAAGGCGTCTTCCCCATCTGCCCTGCTTTCCTTGTTCCTGTTGTATTAGAAATGGTTCCTAGTGAGGAAATTCAGTGTAGATTTTTGTTTTGGTAAAGCTAACCTGTTATGCCTGTTGCCTAGGAGAGTGAGTCTGATCTTTCCTAGGTGTATCACAGCTGAGCCTAGGGCAGCAGGGGCTGGAAGCGTCTGTCCCCTGCTGGATGGACCGGAGCAATGTCATTCTCTCCCAGGTGACAGCCTCCCTGGTGTCTTCTCTTCTGCTGTAGGTCCAGTGCATTCGAGGTGCTGGCCCTGGATGGAACCAGCACAGGGGTCCTTCAGTTCTCCACTCCCCAGGACTGTGCGGACTGGCTGCGTGCAGTCTCAGCCAACATCAGTGACCTGACGCTTCAGCATGTGAGCATCTGGCCCAGGACTCACTCCCTCTGTGTTTCCATTAGCGGTAGTGATGAGAATGTTCCAAGTATAATTAACCCACTGCAAGGTTTGGTCTGCATGCAGAACATATACTTGTTTCAACAGATCAAATATCCAACTCAAATAACTAAAATTTAAGCTATTAAAATGTGTCTAGATATAGACATTTGGAAACTTTCAGGCTAATTCTCTCCCTGTCTCTGTCTCTATCCTTCCCATCTCTCTCGATACACACATAGAGTTCTGTGTGTGTGTGTGTGTGTGTGTGTGTGTGTATGTGTGTGTAAATCCAAATGTGTTAAATTCAATGTGGCAATTTTATTTGGATAAACTACTAACTGGGATAAAAATATGATACATATACCCTGGATACCCTAATTTTTCTCTGGGCTCCTCAATTATATGCACACATGTACATGAGCACAAACTTACAAACACAAACATACACACACACTAATCATGGGCATTTTAAAAAATTTTTCCCCTAGAGAATGCCATCATTCCAACAAACATTTATTTTTAAAAAAATTAAAAGGCCATACCTATCCAAAAACATATGCTGTGTCTCACTGAAGGCATCTGGATCAGAAAAAAAGTATCCTGTGCCCTTGGGTGATAGGTTTAGTGTTCAAAGTCAGTAAGATTTGTAAAATAAAGGAATAAATAAAGATGGTTGGGGGAAGGAGAACATCAGCTCCTTCTTAAGTCTCTCATAAAGAATGACAAGCTGTAGCTATGGAGCTTTGGCAGGACTGGCCCCATAACCAAAGGCTTGGCCCAGCTCCCATCCTCACCCCCTCCAAATACCCATGCTGTGCGTTTGTGCTCCATTCCTCAGTCTGGTGCAGCCTGTGATACTCTGAGCCACCGTCTCGTGCCTGCTGTCCCCTCATTGCTCACCCCCTGCCTTGTCCTGCCCATGGCTAGACAGAAGTTGGTTGAATAATCTGAGATGTTTAGGGATGCAGTGACGGGCGAGATTTCTATCCTGAAGACGCAAGAGCCATCTTTCTACTAATGTATAAAGAAGCGCCTTTTTATGTTCTTGGTTTTAATATTCCATACTTTGAATCCCTAGGGTCTAGATAGATAGATTTTTTTCAATTAAATAACTAAATAGACAAATAAGCAAAGCCAAAAGAGACAGGTGGGGTTTGATTGGCATCTGAAGAAATACCAGTCAGCACTGGGTGCTCCTGATTGGATGATTATTGAAGGTGACTCCTGGGCTGCATGGCAGGGCAGACATGTGGGCTCACAGTCTTGTGTGTATCTTCTTCGGGACCACCATTTCTTCACTGGTAACATTATTGAAAGTGATCTACAGGGTTTGGGGAAAGGAGTATAAAGAATCAACTATCCACTGTGGTCGCTGGCCATTGTAGTTAGATGGTGTGGCACAGAGCCACCTTCCTTCTTCTCATTTGTTCACACATCTGTCATCCCTCAGGTGCCCTCCCTTCAATGGCTGAAACTTGGGAACAATGACATCAGTGTGTCTCTACACTTCCTTTTGTTTCATTGTTTACCTGAGTCGAGAACGACTGTGGTTAAGTGTGTGTTTGCTCTGGTTTGAAGATAAGCCCAGCATAAAGGAAAAAAAAATCTTCCAAGGAAGTTTCCTGGGTTGATTAATTTGAGCTGCCATTTAGACAGGCTGAAAAATGAAGAAACTGATGTGTGTAGCACACTGACCCCTTGCTGTCTTCCCTCCACAGATGAAAATGGCAAATAAATGCTGCTCTCCCTGTGACCAGGTAGGTGTGTGCCTTTAGCTCAGTAGGATAACAAACCCCCAAAGCGGATGCTTCCTTTTGTGAAATTTAGATAGGCAAATGCTAGTGAGAGTCACACTGAATTCAGTCACTCTGACCCACGTGTGAACTCAGTGCTCTTTATTTATTAAGAAACACATTCGGGGACTGTTCTAATTGCCTGTGTTTCTTGAGATAAATGTGGTCTGCGGGCTATATCCAGTAGAAAATGTGATTTGAGCAGGTGTTTAGGGAGGACTGTGTGAGCCCAGAGGGGATTTAGGATGGAGAAAGGCCTGTGTGACTTGGGATCATGTTGTCAGGTGACGCTGTTGACTCAACAGCGTAGTTCTCGTTCTCAAAGGGAATAAGAGAGTTTGCTCTGGAGTCAAATTTCAGTAACCGTGGCAGTAAGCCTAGGTAAAGGTTCTCCCCAAATACCATATTTCAGTGTGGTAACAGTCTCTTAAAGTTTCTATGGAAACAGAACAAAGAAATTCATAGATAAAGGCACTTTCCAAATAAGATGATGGAACATCATCTAGCAAAGTCGGGAAATCTCTACTGACGACTCCACATCCTTTCTGGTGGTGTTCTCAGCTTGGGAGCTGGTGGCAGCTCATGGTCTGTTGACCAATCCTGAAAGGATTTACCTGAAAGTCACAAGGATAATAGGTCAGACATGGAGGGAGTCATGAGTGGTTATTAAGGGAGCTAAAGAGAGATTAAACTGATTTGGCTCTGGATCTGTAACATCCCTACTCTAACAACCAGATCATTCTTCTTGAGTTCTCAGTCCTCATCACAGAGGTGGGATTCAGTTGACAACACCCATATCTGTAAGCTGCTAGGGACCCAGAAGGCACTGACCTAACACATGTAACGTCTATGGGTAGAGAGGGTGAGGGAGACTCTGGTCAGGATGTAAAGTAAATGGAAAAAATCATAATAAAAAAGAATCCCAATCCAAGACAAACTCAGGAGAACATTTCTCTGTCAATTAAATGTTGACTGAGAAAACAACTCGGCGCTTCGACGGGACTTGTTAGCCAGCATTTTTACACTGGAAAAGAAGCAATTCCTAAATATAACTCTTCTAAATATAAGTTATTGCTTTCAATATTTTATAAATTAATCATCAGCTATTTGTGTTTTACATAGCTTAATGAGGGGTTAGCTATTTTATGAATAATACTTCTATAAACATCTTCAAACTAGAATAGCATCCATTCTATATTTTCCCACATTAAAATATTATATTCCTACTGAACTTCACAGTTTAAGGATAATTTTTTTAACCAATTTTTCCACTAAGACACCTCCACTTGGTTCACACACAAACATTTTCTCATTTTATTTGTCACTGGTGGGATGTCCAACTGAATTTGTATTGCCTATTTCCACAAACGATTTACTGCTTTTGAAACTGAACTCTGTGAGCTGCTCAGAAACTCTGAAACATCTCCAAGACTCTGTGCTTGAAGAGCAAACCCTTCACGGGTGGCAAGGAGTGATGTGGTCCTTGTCCTTGGCTCCTCCAGCTGATCTGGTGGGGACCACAGGGCTCTGCTGCCTGCTGGGGCGGGGTCTCTGTGGCCACAGGAGAGATCGCTCCAGATAAACAAGGTGGTCTCCAGCGTGCCACTGGAGAGCCGTGTCTCTAGGACATGAATCTGACCCACTTCAGAGAATGGGGGCTTGTAGGCTCTCCCCTATCCATCACTAATTAAGAAAATGCCCTACAAGCTTGTCTAAGGCTGATCTTATGGAGGAATTTTTTAAATTAATGTTCCCTCCTCTCAGATGACTTTTAGCATGTGTCAAGTTGATGCAAAACTATCCAGCATGGCATCTAACAATTGCTAAAATTGAAATAAAAAGAAAAGGGAACATAAAGGCTAATAAAAAATCACAGAGCATAGAATTTTACACTCAGCATTTAGCCAGGGAGTTGCTCAAACTGTTGTTGCTCAAATTGTCGCTCAAACTGGAGCACTCTTGTCTAAAACAAAGACCAAGCTGGCCTGAGGAGATGGCTCAGTTTGTAACATACTTCACTTGTCTTGAAAGCACAAAGACCTGAGTTTGGTTCCCAGAGCCCATATTTTTTAAAAAGGGGGGGGGGAAAGCCAAGTGTGTTGGTGTATGTTTGTAATTCTAGCACTAAGAAGACAAAGATGGAAAGACCCCTGTGGCTCACTGGCCAGCCAGTAAAGTCTTCTTAGTGAATTTCAGACCAACAAGAGGCCCTTTTTCAAAAACAAAACAAAAAAGACAAAAAAAAGCACCTGAGGAATGACAGCCAATGTTGACCTCTGACAGGCGCGCGCGTACACACACACACACAAAAGCACACATAGCCAAACCTAAACCTAACGATGATAAGCACAAACTGAGAACTCTTTTAGGAAAACCAGGGTGTGTTCACTTAGTAAGACTGCAGGCAACTTTATTTATTTCCAAAAAAATTTTCTTCTAACTTGGATTTTAATTTAGGGAAATAATGATGCCTTGATTTAATATTCCAAGAATAATGTAAGTAACGCAGGAAACTGACTTTTCATATGGAACTAAAAACACGTATAATGCTAATCTGGTATAGGTTTAACCAAGTATCTACTCTGACTCAACAAATAACAGGGCTTTCCATACCAGAAAAGATAGATGAAAATGTACTCCTCTGTGGAGATGGTGGAATTCTTTGTCCCCAGTTAATTGTGTCACATAATACCATCAGGACAGCACTCATGAAAGTATGATATACACTTCTTACAACATGCAGTGAGTCATTAAAAAATTCATAATGTAAAAGATTATATTCCTGTAGATTATTTATGAACTAGTTACATATGCATAAATAAGATTCACAAGGCAGCCAATGTTCTGGATAACAGCAAAGTTATAACTTACTTCTGTGCCGACTGATGTAGGCAGAATTAAATTACACATGAGATTTAATTAAGTTCACATCCAGATGATGGTGATTCGGAGGCTTCCTTACCTGAGCTGTCACCGTGGCAAGGGCAGAAGCTTCTCGGTCACTCCTCTGTATGGCATTCTTGTGGAATATGTGCCGAGCGTGGTGTTGACCAAGTGTGGAGAGAGCATCAACAGGACACTGATGAAGTGAAGGGCATAGAAGACAAGGAGAGCCAAACGCTGGCTGTACCACCTTCAGAAGTGGAGCTGGGTTCCGAGCTAGTGCCTGTCATTCTGAATACCCATGGTGGCCTTCAGATGAACTAGAATACAAGGGTAGTTTGCCCTTGTTTGAATTCTGCTGCTGTGGGAAGGAAAAGATTGCAGCTTCTCCATTTCAGCCAGGAAACCAAAGCTGACACCTTCAGCTTTGACTCCGCCGTTCAGCTGGCTACAGTGTCTTCCCATTTCCTGTGCACTTCTGTTTATCCATACTCATTTACACACCTGTGAATGTCAGCATCCTCTCTCCTTGTGGGCCTTCTCAGAGTTCGTTGCCTTGTTTACGGTCATATAAAGAGGAGGAAGATAGAAGACCCTGCTGCCGCCACGCATGGAAGAGAGAACCTCAGGCAGTGAAGATACAATAGAGAAAGTAGATTCATCAGTCAAAGAAAACATTAAATCTAACAAAAGCTTAACTTGAAATATGGGATACCATGAAAAGACCAAACCTAAGAATTACAAGGGATAGAAGAAGAACTTCAGCTCAAAAGCACAGAAAATATGTTCAACAAAATTATAGAAGAAAACTTGCCCAACCTAAAGAAGGACATGCCTATGAAAATACAAGAAGCTTACAAAATGCCAAATAGACTAGACCAAAAAAAAAAAAAAGTCCCCTCACCACATAATAATCACAATACTACACATGCAGAATAAAGAAGGAATATTAAGAACTGCAAAGGAAAAAGGTCAAGGAACATATAAAGGCAGACATATCAGAATTACACTTGACTTCTCAAACAATGAAAGCCAGAAGATCTTGGTCAAACATTTCACAGACATTAGGAGACCTTGGATGCCAGCCCAGACTACTATACCTAGCAAAACTTTCAATCACCATAGACAGAGAAAACAAGATATTCCACAACAGAATGAGATTTAAACAATACCTATCCATAAATCCAGCCCTACACAAAGTATTAGAAAGAAAACTCCAAACTGAGGAAATCCCAAACAAGGGAAAAACACATACAATAACACCACCAAGAACAAAAATTAAAATAACAGGAACTAGCAATCACTGGTCATTAATACACCTTAATAGAAATGGACTCACCTATAAAAAGACACAGGCTAACAGATTAGACATGAAAACAGAGCTCCATTCTTCTGCTGCATACAAGAAACACACCAATCTCAAAGATAAACATCATCTCAGAGTAAATGTTTGGGAAAAAAATTTCCAGTCAAATGCACCTAAGAAACAAGCTGGTATTGCTATCCTAATAGCTAGCAAAATAGACTTCAAACTAAATCAATCAAAAGGTATAAACAAGGACATTTCATATTTGTCACAGGAAAAACCCATCAAGAGAAAATTTCAATGCTGAACATCTGTGCCCCAAATACAAGGGCACCCTCACATGTAAAAAAAATATTTAGGCTTAAATTATACATTAAGCCACACACACTAATAGTGGGAGACTTCAACACCCCACTCTCACCACTGGACAGATCTGCCAGACAGAAACTTAATAGAGAAATAAGGGAACTAACAGATGTTATGACTCAAATGGACTTAGCAGACATCTCTAGAACATTCCACCAAAACACAAAAGAATATACCTTCTTCTCAGCACCTCATGGAACCTTCTCAAAAACTGACCACATACTCAGTAACAAAGCAAACCTCAACAGATACAAAAAAAAAATAGGAATAACCCCATGTTCCTTATATCAGATCACCATGGCTTAAAGTTAGAATTCAACAGCAACACTAATTTCAGAAAGCCCACAAACACATGGAAATTGAACAATGTTCACTTCACTTGAACCACCAATGGGTCAAGGAAGAAA
Source organism: Arvicola amphibius (assembly GCF_903992535.2). Classification (NCBI taxonomy): domain Eukaryota; kingdom Metazoa; phylum Chordata; class Mammalia; order Rodentia; family Cricetidae; genus Arvicola; species Arvicola amphibius. The sequence goes on along the minus strand of NC_052048.2, from coordinate 105,106,742 downwards.
TAAAGAAATTAAGGACTTCCTAAAATTCAATCAAAATGACCACACAACACACCCAAACTTATGGGACACAATGTTAGAAGCAGTGTTAGAAGGAAAGTTCATCACAGTAAATGCCTACATAAAAAAGTAGAAAATTTCCAAACTAGTGAGTTAACAGAACACCTGAAAACTCTAGAACAAAAAGAAACAAACATACCCAAGAGGACTAGAGGACAGGAAATAATCAAATTAAGAGCTGAAATCAACAAAATAGAAACAAAGAAATCAATGCAAAGAATCAATGAGACAAAGAATTGGTTCTTCGAGAAAATCAACAAAATAGACAAACCCTTATCTGGACTAACCAAAAGGTAGAGAGAATTAACAAATTAACAAAATCAGAAATGAAAAGAGGGACATAACAACAAACATGGAGGAAACTGAGAGAGTCATCAGGTCATACTTCGAAAACCTGTACTCCACCAAATTGGAAAACTTAAAGCAAATGAACAGTGTTCTGGATAAATATCACATACCAAAATTAAATCAAGACCAGATGAACAAATTAAATAAACCTATAACTGCTAAGGAAATTGAAGGTCATCAAAAAGTCTCTCAACCAAAAGAAGTTCAGGACTAGATGGTTTCGGCACAGAATTCCACAAGATTTTTTAAAAAGAATTAATACAATTACTCCTCAAATTGCCCTACATAGTAGAAACAGAAGGAACATTGCCAAACTCTTTTTACAAGGCTACAGTTACCCTGATAGCCAAACCACACAAAGACACTAATAAGAAAGAGAATTGTAGACCAATCTCACTCATGAACATTGATGCAAAAATACTCAATAAAATACTGGCAAAACAAATCCAAGAACACATCAGAAAAATCATCCACCATGATCAAGTAGGCTTCATCCCAGAGAAGCAGAGATGGTTCAACATATGAAAATCTGTCAATATAATCCACCACAGGAAAAAAAACACATGATCCTATCATTAGATTCTGAAAAATCCTTTGACAAAACACAACACCCCTTCATGATAAAGATCTTGGAGAGAACAGGGATACAAGGAACATACCTAAATATAATAAAGGTAATATACAGCAAGCTATCAGCCAACATCAAACTAAATGGAGAGAAACTGAAAGTGATCCCATGAAATAAGGAACAAAACAAGGCTGTCCACTCTATCAATATCTATTCAATATAGTACTTGAAGTTCTAGCTAGAGTAATAAGACAACAAAAGGAGATCAAGGGGATACAAACCGGAAAAGAAGCCAAACTCTCACTATTTGCTATCTCATGATAGCATACATAAGTGACCCAAAAACATCTACCAAGGAACTCCTACAACTCATTAACACCTTCAGTAATGTAGCAGGGTACAAAATTAACTCAAAAAAAATTTGTAGCCATCCTTTATACTAATGATAAATGGGCTGAGAAAGAAATCAGAGAAACATCACCCTTCACAATAGCCACAAATAATATAAAATATCTTAGGGTAACTCTAACCAAACAAGTGGAAGACTTATATGACAAGAACTTTAAATCTTTGAAGAAAGAAAGTAAAGAAGACACAGAAAGTGGAACAATCTCCCATGCTCTTGGGTAGGCAGAATTAACATAGTAAGAATAGCAATTTTACCAAAAGCAGTCTACAGGATCAATGCAATCCCCATCAAAATCCCAGCAAAATTCTTCACAGACCTTGAAAGAATAATACTCAACTTCATAGGGAAAAGCAAAAAACCCAGGATAACCAAAACAATCCTGTACAATAAAGAAACTTCCAGAAGCATCACCGTGTCTAAATTCAAATTCTACTACAGAGCTACAGTAATGAAAACATCCTGGTATTAGCATAAAAACGGAAAGGAGGATCAATGGAATTTAATTGAAGACCCAGATATCAATCATACACCTATGAAAACCTGAGTTTTAAAAAGAACCTAAAAATATAAAATGGAAAAAAGCATATTCAACTAATGGTGATGGTATAACTGGATATCAACATGTAGAAGAATGAAAATAGATCCATATCTATCACCATTCACAAAACTCAAGTCCAAAATGATTGAAGACCTCAATATAAATCCAGCCACACTGAACCTCATAGAAAAGAAAGCGAAAATACCTTTGAATGTATGGGCACAGGAGATCACTTCCTAAATATAAAACCAGCAGCACAGATACTGATAGCAACAATTAATAATGGGACCTCCTAAAACTGAGAAGCTTCTGTAAAGCAAAGGACATCGTCAACAAGACAAAATGGTAGCCTACTGAATGAGAAAATATCTTCATCAACCCCACATCAGAGGACTGATCTCCAAAATATACAAAGAACTCAAGAAATTTGACATCAAAAAACCAAATAATCCAATTTTAAAAAGGGATATAAACCTAAACAGAAAACTCAACAGACAAATCTAAAATGACCAAAATATATTAAGGAAGTGCTCAACATCCTTAGCCATCAAAGAAATTCAAATCAAAACAACTCTGAGATACTATTTTTCACCTGTAAGAATGGCTAAGATCAAAAATACCAATGACAACTTGTGATGGAGAGGATGCAGAGTAAGGAGAACACTCCTTCATTGTTGGTGGGAGTGCTAACTTGTACAGTGTCTTTGGAAATGAGTATGGCAGTTTCTCAGAAAATTAGGTATCAATCTACCTCAAGACCCAGCAATACCACTCTTGGGCTTATACCCAAAGGATGCTCAATCATACTATAAGGACATGTGCTCACCTACATTCATAGCAGCATTATTCATAATAGCCAGAACCTGAAAACAACCTAGATGTCCCTCAACTGAAGAATGAATTAATAAAATGTGGTACATTTCCACAATGGAGTAGTATTCAGTAGTAAAAATTTAATGACATTTTGAAATTTGCAAGCAGATGGATGGATCTAGATAAAACCATATTGAATGAGGTAACCCGGATTCAGAAAGACAAATATAATACACACTCACTCATAATTGGCTTTTAGACATAAAGAAAAAACAAAACAGCATACATTCCACAACCCCAGAGAATCTAGACAACAAATAGGACCCTAAGATAGGCATACATGGATCTATGTAGGAAGGAGAAAAACCACAAGATATCTTGAGTAAACTGGGAGTGTGGGGGTCACAGAAGAGGGTAAAAGAGGGGAGGTAAGGAAAGGAAGGGAGGAGAAAATTGTATATAGCAATAAAAACAATAATAATAAAAACAACAAGGAACACAATGCCTGGGAAATGATAGCCAAGACTGTTTTCTGAACTTTACATGAATGTATGTGTACACAAATTAAATGTGCCTGTGTAAAAACATGCTCTACACATGCTTGAACATTCATACACAATGCTTATACATATACATGCAAATTCTAGTAAATGACAAAATTACAGATTTATATAGCAGTTTTTTGTGTTCAGTATACATCATATGGCAATTATGTTCAGCCATGGCTGCTACTTTTTCCATTATCCCCTATCAACAGAAACCATGTCTGTCTTTCTTGTTTGTATTTTACCTGTCAGCTGACATCTTGACCTCAAGGGCAGGTCTATCATGTGTAAGAGTGAATACTGCCAAGAGTTATTGGGGGAAAAAAACCTGTTGCAAGGCTGTTCTACCCCAGACCATGGGAATTACTGATGAGCTTTCTGTCCCTGTCCAAAACCCTGGAACAAGGTCATCAGCCCCAAAGGACCCTGGGTAATGCTCACTGAAATAGTGAATAAGATATATCACTTAAAATGCCGAGAAGCCAAATATGGTAGCACACAACTTTTGTGCCAGCACTGGGGAGGCAGAAACATAGCTCTATGATTAGGGGGCCAGCATGGGTTACATGGCAAGTACCATGTAGGTACAGCCAGGGCTCTCCCTAAAAATTAGTCAAGGAAGAATGAGGGTGGGGTTGGTCAGGAACTCTGTCTTAATTTAGGGTTTGTTTTATCAGGATTTTGTTTTTTTAGGTAAATGGCTTTTTTTGAAATGGGAAAATGGGGAGATGGGAAAGCTGAACTGGGGTCACTCATATGATTCACTATAGAGTGTGTATCATATGTAAATTTAGGTAGGGGAGTTGTTTTTTAATATGGCCAATGTCATTCACTGAACTCTCAAATTATATCAGTATTTCTATTCTACACCTAAACCACATTCTGATTTTATAGTTTACATTTTACAGATTAAGGTTGAAACTATTTGAGTTGTAAGAAGCTTGTGTTTTATTTTATTTTCACTGCTAGGGAGTTAAACTGTAAAGAAAGCCTTACTCATTTTTTTCACATTGTATGATGCTACATGATTACTATATATGCTGAAAATATAAATAGCTATTATTTACATCTGCATAATCCATAGTAGAGTATAATTTAACACTGCATTTTTGTCCTTTGGGTTGTAACCGCTTTGCCTTTAATAGCTGAGCCATGTCTCCGGTAACATCATATTTTTTATTAATTAATTTTTTAAAAACCCTCTTTTTCCATTTTACATACCAATCCCAGTTCCCAATTCCTCCCCTCTATCCACTCCCTTCACTTTTCCCCTCACCTCATCCCTCCATCCACTGCTGAGAGAGGGTAAGGTTTCCCATGGGGAGTCAATAAAATCTAGCGCATTGTTTGAGGCAGGACCAAGGACCTCCCCACTATATCTAGGTTGACTAAGGTATCCCTCCAAAGAGAATGGGCTCCAAAATACTAGTGCAAGCAATAAGGATAAATTCTGGTCTCATTGCCATCCCACATTCTGCCCCGGACACACAACTGTCACTGACATTCAGAGGACCTAGTTTGGACCTATGCTCCCACTAGCTCAGGTCAGCTGTTTCTGTGGGATGGGTTTCCTCAGCACGCTGTTGACCTCTTTGCTCATATTATCACCCTTCCCTCTCTTCACTTGGACGCTGGGGAGCTTGGCCCAGTGCTTAACTGTGGACCTCTGCACCTGCTTCCATTAGTTGCTGGATGAAGATTCTATGATGACATTTAAGATCATCATTAATCTGATTACAAGGCAAGGCCAGTTCAGGGACCCTTTCCACAATTGCTTAGGGTCTTAGCTGGGGTCATTGTGGATTCGTGGGAATTTCTGTAGTGCCAGGTTTCTTGCTAGCTCCATAATGGCTCCCTCAATCAAGGTCTCTCTCTCATTCTCTCTTGCTCTCTCTCTCTCTCTCTCTGTCTCTCTCTCTCTCTCTTGCTCACTCTTGCTCTCTCTCGCTCTCTCTCTCGCTCTCTCTCATTCTCTCTTGCTCTCTCGCTCTCTCGCTCTCTCTCGCTCTCTCTTGCTCTCTCTCACTCTCTCGCTCTCTCTCGCCCTCCTCTCTCTCTTTTCCCCATCTCAACTATCCTGTTACCTCAAGTTCTCCTCCCTCTTCCCCTTTTCCCCTCCTCTTACATTCCACCCCCCCTTCTCCTCCAACCCCCATGCTCCCAATTTTCTCAGGAGATCTTGCCTATTTCCCCTTTCCAGGGAAATCTATGTATGTTTCTCTTATGGTTCTCTTTGATTCCTACCTTCTCTGGAGTCATGGGCTATAGGCTTGTTATTCTTTGCTTTACATCTAATATTTACTTATAAGTGAGTACATACTATGCTCATTTTTCTGGGTCTGGGTTACCTCACTCAAGATGGAGTTTTTTTGCCATTTCCATACATTTGCATGCAAATTTCAAGATGTCTCTTTTTTTTCTGCTGTGTAGTACTCCATTGTGGGAATGTATCACTTTTTCATTATCCATTCTTTAATTGAGGGGCATCTAGGTTGTTTCCAGCTTCTGACTTTTATGAATAATGCTGCTTTGAACATAGTTGAGAAGTGTCCTTATGATATGATTGAGCATCCTTTGGATATATGCCCAAGGGTGGTATTGCTAGGTCTTGAGGTAGGTTGTTTGCTAATTTTCTGAGAAACTGCCATACTAATTTCCAAAGAGGCCATACAAGTTTGCACTCCCACCAGTAATGGATGAGTGTTCCCCTTACTCTGCATCCTTTCCACCATAAGATATCATAGATGTTTTTGATCTTACCCATTCTGACAGGTGTTAAATGGTATCTCAGAGTCATTTTGATTTGCATTTCCCTGATAGCTAAGGATATTGAACATTTCCTTAAGTGTCTTTCAGCCAATATTTCCTCTGCTGAGAATTCTCTTTTTAGGTCTGTACCTCATTTTTTATTGAATTGTTTGGTATTTTAATGTCTAGTTCTTGAGTTCTTTATATATTTTAGAAATTAGTCTTCTATCTGATATGGGGTTGGTGAAGATCTTTTCCCATTCAGTAGGCTGCATTTTATCTTATTGACTCTGCCCTTTGCCTTACAGAAGCTTCTCAGTTTCAGGAGGTCCCATTTATTTATTGTTGTTCTCAGTGTCTGTGCTACTGGTGTTATATTTAGGAAGTAGTCTCCTGTGTCCATGCATTCAAGGGTACTTCTCACTTTCTCTTCTATCAGGTTCAGTGTGGTTGGAGTTAATAGTCTTAAATTTGACATTTGGACTTGAGTTTCATGTATAGGGATACATATGGATCTCTTTGTATTTTTCTTCATGCTAACATCCAGTTATGCCAGTGCCATTTGTTGAAGATAATTTCTTCTTTTCATTGTATAATTTTATCTTCCTTGTCAAAAATCAGTGTTTACAGATGGTGGATTAATATCTAGGTCTTTGATTCAATTCCATTGGTCCACCTTGTAGTGAGGAGGGCTGCGGGCCAGCCTGCTTTTGTCCCACCCGGATCCTGGCCGCCTGACTAGCTCAGCCCCAGAAATAACAACACATAAATTGTATTCTTTTAAACACTGCCTGGCCCTTAGTTTCAGCCTCTTACTCACATCTTGACTAACCCATATCTAATAATCTGTGTAACACCATGAGTGGTGTCTTACCAGGAATGATTCAGCATGTCTGACCTGGTGGCTGGCTTCATCGCATCTCTCCCTGAGGAGAGGCATGATGTTCTGCTCAGAGAGGCAAGGCAGGGCAATTGTCTGAGCCATCTACCTCACTTCCTTTTTCCTATTCTGTCTACTCCACCTATCTAAATTTTTCCCTATCAAAAAGCCAAGGCAGTTTGTTTATTAGCCAATGAGAATCCTCCATCATTTCCCCTTTTTCTGTTTAAACAAAAAAGAAAGGCTTTAACATTAACATAGTAAAATTACATATAACAAAACAGTTATCAAGTAAGAATTACAGTTACAGTATTTATATCTACTTAATCTTTTATCATAACTAAGGAAAACTATAACTATCTATCTATTCTTCAACTCCATCAAAGATTCCAGAAGGATATAATATTACCTAAGTAAATGAGAAGTAAGCAACTTGCAAAACTCTAGAAATCACAGAGACATCTTACTGCCTGGACAGTCAAGCAAAGTTCTTTTGTACTGTTGGGGCATCCATCTTCAGCCTTCAGGCCCACAGTATCCAGCAGACTTTTCCAGGAAGCAGGAAATTTCAAAGACAGTTCAGTCACTATCTGCTGTGTCCTGCAGAATGTCTTGCAGACTCTTTCATGAATCAGGAACCCCGAAAGACTATCTCACCTTTAGGCAAGTTCAGCAGTCCTCTCTCTGAGGGTTCTCTGTGTCCAGTTTATGCAATAATCCAGGCAAAAGCAGTTTCTTGCCCAAATGGCTATCAAACTCCATAAGGATCCTCTTCGATGCCCATCATCCTCTTGAAGTAGATTGGTGCTGCCAGGAGCAGATGTGTCTCATTGTCATGAACAGTCCCAACTTATTAAAACATTAAATGTTATATTCTGTAGTCTTTGGAAGGTATGAAGAATGTCTATCTAAAATATATCTATGCACATCTAGAAAATCTAACATGACTACAAGCTTGACTATTATTGATGACTATCCATTATCAACCTATATTTCCTAATTATACATTACATTTTTAAATGAACTACACAATCACAATACCTTAATCATTATTAGAAATACATATACATATAACAAAATTGACCTTAAACATATCAATAAGTCAAGATTTATACCAATGCAAATTATTCATACCTATATCATATCCCCCTTTAAATGTAAGAGAACATTTATAAACAATATTTGGGAATATGGGTGCAGTTATCTCTCTCCAAACTGCTTCCTGCTGAATGGGGACGCTGTTAATCAGATCTTTCATGGTGTAACCTGTGTGCCAGGTTCATCTCAGTCATCAGTTGTGTGAAGTAATTTTCTGAAGGTGTTCACAGCAACCTTTCAGGAGGGCGTGGTCTATCATACCATATTGGGATAGAAGCAATCCATACGGTCTCATTTTCTGTAAAAATAAAAGAAGAATCTCTTTTCCAAAGTATCATATCCTTAGATCCAAATTCTGAAGTCAAGGTATTTTCACGGTATCTTTCTTGGTTTAGTTCAGCAGCATTTATAAACAAATATCTTTTAGCAGCTGTTGCTCCTTCCTCAGCATTCAAACAATTCAAAAAGAGGGTAATAGCAATAGCATACAGTATCAAGATTCTCTGTGTATTTTCCATCTTTATGCGGCTTTACTTAACCTCTATTTCTTTTATTTTTACTTTTATTTTTTGAGACAGGTTCTCTGTATATCTTTGTCCTGGAATAACTCTTTAGACCAGGCTGTCCTTGAACTCTCAGAGATCCCTCTATCTCTGCCTCCAAGGCATAGGGATTAAAGGTGTGTGCTACCACACCTTGAAGTCACAGAGGTCAATCTACCTCTGCCCCTTGAAGTCACAGAGGTCAATCTACCTTTGTCTCCTAAGTGTTGGGATTAAAGGTGTGTACCACCACACCCAACTTCTCTTTCTTTTATCTTTGTTTGTTTTTTTGAGAACTTTAACCTTTAGCCTGCATATAATTTTAACACACTGTAAACCATTTAGAGGATTTCTTTGTCTTTGAATCTTTCTTTACTGTATATTTCTCTTTTTCTGACCACAAGAGTCTTTAATTTACCAAGCAATATAAGTAGGATTAAAGCCATGGCTTTGGCGGCTAGATCCAGCCCATTCCTTAGCTTTCTGCGATTCCAGCCTTGTAGCTGAGATATCGGCCAGAGCCATGTCCATTGCCACAACTCTACAGTGTTTAGTCAGGACCGCCCACTTGAAAGAGCCAGAGCCTGCCCCGACAGGACGGCCCAGAAAGCTGGCACTTCAAAATGGCACAACCTCTTTCCTGCTATGGCCGAAAACTGAAAAAACACACGTTCAGCTTTTCATCAACACCATTTAAATGTTTCATGGCAGGACCTCTTAAAAGAGCTGCACGGTTTTGCGGGTAAAGCTGAGTCAGGAAGCCTCTCTTAGATGAGAGCGCTCTTGCCTCTAGCAAGCAGAGCCTGACCCGAGAAATTGCTGTTACCAAGAAAACATGCTTTACTCTATTCTTTCCCAAGCTTTCTCAGGCTTTCTGTGGATTCAGTTATCCACGTGGGCGCCATTCTGTAGTAGGAACTGCGGGCCGGCTTCCCGCTGCCCGGCTCCCAGCCACCGGCTAGCTTATGCCCTGAAATAACAACATACAAACTGTATTCATTTAAACACTGCCTGGCCCATTATTTTCAGCCTCTTACTCACATCTTGACTAACCCATATCTAATAATCTGTGTAACACCATGAGTGGTGTCTTACCAGGAATGATTCAGCATGTCTGACCTGGTGGCTGGCTTCATCGCATCTCTCCCTGAGAAGAGGCATGATGGTCTGCTCAGAGAGGCAAGGCAGGGCAATTGTCTGAGCCATCTACCTCACTTCCTTTTTCCTGTTCTGTCTACACCACCTATCTAAATTTTTCCCTATCAAAAAGCCAAGGCAGTTTGTTTATTAGCCAATGAGAATCCTCCATCACCACCTGTCTGTTTTTATGCCAATACCAGGCTGTTTTCATTACTCTAAGTCTATAATAGAGCTTGATGTAGGGGATGGTGATGCCCCTGGAGTTCCTTTATTGTACAGTATTGTTTGGGCTCTCCTGGGTCTTTTGTTTTTTGTTTTTTTTTTTTTCCATTTGGAGTATTATTCTTTCAAGGTCTTGTAGCACCACATTTTTAAGACATACAAGGATTCCACAATTAGCTACTGTGTAGTCTTATCCCACAAGGATCTCGGTATTCATCACAAACTGTCTTATGCTTCTGTCTACTTGAGTTGGAACTTGCAGATTCATGTAGACTTCTTTGATCTCCCACTGTTTTCTAGATGTACTGGATTGAAGTCAAGGAGCATTGCATGTTGAGTGTGATTAGTATGCTGCTCTTAGAACACTCTCATTAAGGCTTGGCTTTTAATTTTCCAAGGTTTCCCTCTGCAGGTGGTGCACATGGGCTGGGTAAATGAGAGGCTCCAGGGAGCCAATGACACCTCTCAGAACTTCAGATCCAAGTTCTTGGCCCTGAAGGGCTCATCATTCTACATTTTCAGCACTCCTCCGGTAAGAATGTCTTTGCATCTGATGCGGGTGAGGGAACTGTTGCTGGAGTTATTCATATGCAATTGGGCCCTGGGAAGAGGCAGAAACAGGTGGCTGTCCTTGGTCATCTCCAGACCTCAGTGGTTGGAATGGGTCCTGCTTATGGATTAACCACCAGGGATTTATTTCAAACTCATAAGCGAATCCATTTCTGTCTTTCAGTTCAAACAGCCAGTGAGATAGGGCTGTAGCATTTCTTTGCTCCAAACATCAGCTGGTGTGGAGGTGGGGTGCAGACAGCTCTTTGGTTGAGTTACATGGTTGAAAGCTCCAAGAGGCAGTCAAAGCAAAACACAGCCCCCCCCCCAGATATTTCTAACTAAATATCTAAATAATGAAATTCCCAAAATTATTCTTTCCCACACAATTTCCAGATTTGATCAAAGTGAACAGCCTGCTTTAGTGGGACCCATCACATAACTGTAAGGATGGATACTGTTTTCTATACTTCTATTTTCCGATTCCTACCCACACTGTTCTCGGGTCGATCAAACAGGTTATAAATGCTCTGTCTAAAAGCTCCTCATTTGGACATTTTTGTATTCCATATATATATATATATATATATATATATATATATATATATATATATATATATATATATATTTACTTATTTTCACTTTCAGGATTCTGACCACTAAAACTAAAAAGTATGAAACTTGGTTTAATGTCTCTGAAAAGTCAGAAAGAGCCACAAAAGTAGTGAAATAAATTTCTACCATTGAGATGAGAAAAAGCAACATGAATATTTGGAAAAAAATTATATTTTCAAAAGCACCCTTTACTGCACTTCCCTTGGGGTGTGCCTTTTGTATAAGGTGGAAAGCTAACAGTGCAAAGGTACTCACTAAAGAGTACCTGCTGCTATCTTCCCTGTGCTCCCCCCCTGCTGGTATCTTCCCTGTGCTCCCCGCCCCCACGATGAGGACAACAAAGTGGTTTTTGTTATTTAAAAACTCTTGTAAATTTGCTCACATTCCAATCACCTACAGAAGCACTGATTAGATTCTCCTGAAGGTCAACTAATTTATGTTCTTTAAAGTTGTTGAATGACAGGGTTTTATCTAACAGAGTAAGTGGGTGTTTTTGAGTAGTGCTAGAGTCTTCCCCCCTGCTCAGGTATGACCTGGATAATGATGTCAGTAGGAAGCAGGTACTGTTAGCAGTGGGGACCACATGGGTGGTGCTCATCTGGCTGGATCCTCGGTTGTGATGGAAGCAAGTGCCATGTGCTTCCTCTAGGCCTGGAAAAGTTCCATTCTTCCTGTGGTAATTATGCTGAAAGAAGCCAAATGGTGAAAACAGCGTGATACGTGAATGTGATACATGAATGAATATTCAGCCCATAGTCAGTCTGAAGTAGGGGGTTTCGTTTGTACCGTCCCTATGTCTTCAGATAGTTTTCAATTTTCCGGTGACATAGATGTCATTGAAGTCCCTGTAAAAGGGCAATAAAGTCGCTGCTGGTTAGGAGGTTAAGTGACTAACATAGATGCTCTCTCATGGCTGAATGGTCTCTGGCTGGGTAATCCCTTATATTGGAAGATAGTGAAACCCTACAGCTGTGCTCAAAGAATTGGAAATGTCAGAAAACTCTCGAAATGGGATATTAAGGGGAAAAAAAATCAACCATTTGGGTATTTTGCTCTTTGAACCCTCAAATCAACATGAAGCAATCCCCAGGGGGAAATAAAAGTTGTTTTATTCTATAAAAGAATTAAAGAGGGTTGATGGAGGAAGCCCATCCAAGCACTTGGCCAAGTTAGCTGGTCCCATAGGACAAGAACCCCCACATAGCTGGGACATCCAGGCCAAGGGTCTTCACAGTGTCAGGCAGTGTGATGGCAGACACAGTGACCAGACACACCATTAAAAATAGATATGATGGTTGCTCCCATTTATAATTAAGGGCAACAAAGGAAGGAGGTCACAATTAGTTTCTGAGTAATTTGAAAGCCTTGATTGTGTCCTATACAGCATCAGCAAGAAGGAAGACAAAAGCACAGAGCACAGCACCTTAGAAGTCAGACCATGAAACCAGGGTTTTCAGATTTGTTGAGTCATTGACATAGCTCAACACCTATCCATTTCTAGAGACAAGCAGGGGAGGTTCATTTGCTTGCAGTGTGCTCAAGACAGTGAGCCCCTTATTAAATAAAAATGCAAGATGCTGCAAGCAGCCTAGACAGCATGTTACGACATGTTAAATAGAAAGATAAAAATTGGCCTTGCATAATAGAGTGGTGTTAGACAAAATTAGATATTTTATTAAACAATTCATCTTTTATCCACAATAACCAAAGTGTATTTTGAAGCGAGATAGGAAAGATGACGTGGAGCAATGAAGAAGAATCACCCCTTGTCTCAATGGAATTGGCTGCAGGTTAATAACTCCAAGCTACAAGTTCTCAGCATAATTGTCCTGCTTACCAGCCAGGGACATGAGGCTGCTTGTTTACATTTCTTCTTCAGTAGTCCCCCCAGTTATCTGTCAGAGATAATAAATCTTGACTGGAAAATCCCACTGGGCCACAGTGAACACAGAATGGATTACTTACGCACGTGATTTGAAGCCTCTGAAGCACATAAAATTTAAAAGATAAAAATCATAGTACTAATGCTAGACAGCCTTTTGTTGCCATAGCAATGCACACAATATGGTAAGTAAATTTATACCTAAATATTTATATATGTTTCCTGAGCCTAAAGTTTATATCTCGGCATTGCTAGTAATTTCCAATAACAGTTTTTACTTTGCTTAAATCTAAAACATTAAGTTTTAATGAATACTTTATTTATTTAACTCTGAATGAAGCTTTAAGCTCCTGGATCAGAGACAGGCAGTTAACGACTTGCAGAGTGTCCAGTGTGTGGGCCCAGCAGGGCTCATGGTCCCCTCATATACAGTGGCCTGAGTTTCAGATGGGAGCTCCCAAGTTACTGTTCTCTGTGTAGACTTTATGCAGCAAGCAGGAAACCCACCCATCTCTCCATAGTGCAGACTTCATCTTGGTAAATTCAGCATGTCCTCTTTAGAGGAAGCAGGCAGAATCTCCTGTTGCAGGAGTCTGAAGCTATGCAAGAGACTTCTGGGGAGAAGAAACCAACGCTCCTAAATGGTTGTCACTAGTGTCCCCGAAATGATTACAACACAACCAGCCAGGTATAAGCATTTATAAAAACTTGACAATGCAGGAAAGTCAAAACATTCACTAAACTATAGTTCCCAACATATCTAATCAGAATTTTGAAACAGAACCTAGAAGGACTTAAAGATTCTTATTATGGGAAATTTAGAAAGAGGTAAAAACAAATAATATCCTTCGATCAAGGACAGTTTCCTTCTGAGTTCCTTTAGGAAGTTGGGGAGAGGTGGGGAGATATGGGGGTCAAACCCTTTGCAGTGGGGTGTTCTGTTGAGGAAGAGGCAGGGTCTGAAAGAAAGGAACTCCATCATCCGTTCTCGATCCCCCATCTCCAAAACCCTCAGAGATCCTGGAAGGTTGGGGGTGGAAGACTGAGACCCTCAGCCCCGCTTGTCACTCTGCTCACTTTCAGTGATAGAATATTTATTTCTGACTTGCAAATGCAAATCCAAAAGGTGATGCTTCAACTCTTCATGTTTTCAAACTCCATTAAAAGGTGTTAAAAGTGAGGCTGTGAAATCATTTTAGCAGCATCATGTAGCATTAGTGTAAAAATTATGTGTTGAAGGCCCTTGTGCCCACAGGAAATATTAGCAGTGATTTTAAGAATGCCATTAGGCACATATATTCTAATATTTGTGAAGGTTTATCTGGAAAGAACTGAATTGAGTAAAGTTGGCAGAATGCCGGCCAGAAAGAATCCACTGTAGAATTGCTGCATCATCCTGATTTGGCATCGATCCCATGGTAACCCTGACGGAAACCCACATAGTGTGTCTTATCGTCAAAAGTACGGCTCTGCTGAAAGCCACATCTGGCCAGACAGGTCAGAAGTCATCAAGTGCCACTGTTTGGAGGAGCAAGGGCATGTGATTTAGAAATCCCTAGTCTCTTCTCCCACGAGTGCATGCTGTCTTCATTGCAATGCGGCTTTGTGGGGGTCTGGAATCCATTGACCTAGTCTCTGCTTGCATGATTCTGCATCACCAGGGGAAGTTACTGTCAAGGCCAGTGATAACACGTGAAGCCACTGTCTAGAGAAGCTAGCTAGATGGTAGCGCAGAGTGCTGAGCTACGTGCTCCTTCTCTCTGTTTGAGGTCTTGTCCCTTCCCCGAGAGGGTCACCATGAAAGTACAGAAAAAAAGTTGTGCTTCCTGTATGAGAGACCCTTTCCCTTGAGGATATGACATCACCGAGAACCTGGTTTGCAAAATCAGGAACTCTTTTTTTTTTTAAAGATAGCAATAATTAAATGCATGTCTATAGTGTAAATATAGTATTTTTATCCAAAATACCGTTCTCTCTCCTCAGTCTTTCTCTTTTTCCTTCTCAAAAGCTGGAGGGTCTCTGAGTTTCCTCACAAATCCACCGGACAAGAATGGTGTGCCCATGCAGCTTCTCAGCAGTGTGCCCGGATGCTTAGTCCTGGGCTGGGGTCACCTGAGATTCCATGGTTCACAAGTGTCAGTAGAAGCTGAGGTGACCACCTCACATGCCCTACTAAAGAGCCAGTGTCGCTTTACTTAGAAGCTAAAATCTGAGGTCACTGAGCTTCATTTGAAACACAGCAGGGCCAAGGACCTCTGTCTTGGTGAGCTTGGCAGGCACAGTATCTGCACCCGGGTTCCAACCCTGAGCACCAAGGCAGAAACCTGCAGAGCTCACTAGACCATCACTTTTTTCAGAACACTGTTGACCAGGCAGAGCGATGTTTCTGAACTTTGCATGTATATTCTATGATGAATATGTGAGCGTATGTCAAATAGCTCCTTCTGTCAACTGTTTTCTACTCAAGCAATGCAGCTATCAGGAGAAGCGCTGAAAGACTGACATTCAGAGTCAGAGCTCACCGCCAGGTTTTAGAGCTATAACTAATAAAAAATGAAAAGAACCATGCAGAATATGACAGATATTTTCTGCAAGGAGAAATGGAAAGACTCCTCCTGTCTGCCTTTCTACTGGATTAGAGATCTCTACCCCACAGTCATATAAGGAGAGGAGGCCGCGCAGGCTAGAACCAGGCTGGCTGCAGCCTAGCAAGTCTGACTACCGGTTCAGCCTCAAGGTGGGACTTTGCTGAGCACACACACTCCTCTCTGACCTTTTTGCCTGTGCCCTCTTTCTTGGAGCCTTACTGAGTAGCAGACCTGGGTACAGTGGGTGAGCAAAGGCCGACGGGAATGCAGTGTTAGGTGAGTGACTCCTCCCCCAACCCCGCTTTCAGGTTACTTTGTATCTGTGTAACTTGTTATAGCAAAGGAACTGGTGTCATAAAGACATCATCAGCAACCGACGTCCTATTATGACTTCCAGCAATGCTCAGATGGTATGCTTACCCCGAGTCCAATAATGAAATAAATGTCTCTTCGTAGAAATCTTAGCCCTTCTACCTCATCTCCATCTCTGCAGAGGTCTCTTCCCTGAATCCCTCACGGTGACCAAGATGATGAAGGGCAGGACATGATTTATACAACAACAGAAGCTGGGAGCATCAGTCACTTCCAGGAACTGGGGGGGGGGAAGCTAGAGGGGAAATGGGGTCATCACCACAGGATAGGCATGACCTCCTGGTCGGAACATTAAAATGGAAGGAAAGCAGGTGCCCAGAAAATACCTTGAATATAGCAGAGGAAGCCTTAGAGTTTACAAAAATAAGAGCCGCTACCTCCTCCTGCCCTTACTTAAGAACACAGCTCAGAAAGAAGGCTATTCTGCCATATACTGATGATAGGCTAATGAGGGAGATGCATTTGATAACAACAGGATATCAGAGCATAATGTCTTCAATGGGATAATCAGGGTACTTTTAGAATGATTAAAATACAGCCGCAATCTAAAATGGCCAGCATAAAGTTCAGGCAGGCTTACAAAAATGATTAATCTACACACTGAGATTCTAAGCTACCATTTGAATTTTATTTCTGAAAAAAAAATGACACGGGAAATGCTTCTTTTACAAACTACATTTCGAAAGGCAAAGTTATGAATATGTATAATGCATATTTAAACATCACATCAGCTATTAAGGGAGCATGTCTCCAAATAATGTGTTTAATCATTTCTTTGGTTTTTTTTTGTTAATTCTCTCAAAATAATCAGCACTTCTCTAATGGGAATGCTGAGCATGGTGCCTGTCCGTGTATGGTTTGTTTTTGTCTAGTAATACCAACAACCCTGGGGCTCTACCCTGAGAAGCATCTGTATCTCCCTTATCCACCTGAACAGGAGGGCAGGAGCAGCTTCCGATTCAGTGAGCATTGTCTTTGATTCAGGGCAATGCTGTCTTGGGACCCCTGAGCACCTTGGCTTTGGAAAAGGGTGTAAAAGTCTTAGACATTTGGGATTTGAAGGATGCAGTAAGACCAACCAGCATCTGCGGATCCCAGAAACCATGCTAGGCCAGAAGGCTGACCCAAAAGCCAGCTTCATGTCAGCAGTTGATCCTACTTGCTTTCTATTAAGGTGTAATTTTCCAGTATTTTTGTTGTTCAGTTTCAGTAGAAGGGGGTTCTGGAGCAAGGGCAGGTTCAGCGGTAACACGTCAACCTTGTTTCCGTGTCACGTTCACTGTGGGCTAGTTCTCTGGCTCCAGCACCTTGGCTGTGTTTTATGTGGTGGGATGATTGCTAAGAAGCAATACATGGGGATTCAGTGCCTCAAAGACAACACGGAAAACTCCTCTTCACATCTACTGATGTCTGCAGAAGAGACCGAAATCTCTCACACTGCTGAGAATACATGTATACATGCTTGCCAGAAGCATTGTAACTCAGAGATCATATGTGTGAGTGTAAATTGTAAATCATAACACATCACTCAAAAATGAATAGTTATGAGCTGTGGTGTGCCCAACCATCCAAAAACACATTCAGGTAAATTAGTGAGGTAAATTTTCCTGTCATTTCTGAAACAGAAATGTCTAGGGAGTTGAGGCCTGAGTAACAGACAGCTGGTCAACAGTGTGTCTGCTTGATTGTCACGCTGTCCCACGTGCATAATCTTCCTACATTTTCTGCATTTAAACTGAAATTTAATTGACAGATAATCCAAAAAAATGGATTCCTAAAACCATCCTCAGGAGTATAAAGTTCCCATATTACCAGTGTGTGTCTCAATAAAGTATCCTTCATATCCCTGTTATACACTAGAGGAGGACACAGAATCAGAACCCACACCAGGATATAAAGTTCATTGTCACCCAGGACAAGGGAAGTTTATCATCTAAACTGAGACCTGTGGAAACAGTAAGTGCTGGAGCTCATAGCTGAAGGAGCTTCCTCTTCCTGCACCAATGCATCTGTTTGTCTCCCACAGGTAAGCACACTGGATTGGGGACGAGCAGAACGTGCCTATAACCTCTGTGAGGTGCTGTTTAAAGTTCACAAGGTGGGTATCGTGGACATTAGGAAGCCTCGTAGAGAGAATATGTCCTTCAGATGACAGCGTGTGAGGAGAAATATGTTCTTTGAGGGATATTTTGAGATAGAAAAATAACTTCAACCTTTCTTGTTCCACCAGCTGTTCCAGTCCAGTTATGTTATCATGCTATTGATTATTGAGGAGGATGGATGGATGGATGGATGGATGGATGGATGGATAGATAGATGGATGGATGGACAGATAGATGGATGGATGGACAGATGGATGGATGGACAAATGGATGGATAGATGGATAGATAGATGGATAGATAGATGGATGGGTGGACAGATGGATGGACAAATGGATGGAAAGATGGATGGATGGACAAATAAATGGATGGACAGATGGATGGATGGACAGATGGATGGACAAATGGATGGATAGATAGATGGATAGATGAACAAATGGATGGATGGATGCATGGATGCATGGATGGATGCATGGATGGATGGTGACTGAATGATGAAATGATGGGTGGTATTTAGGGTGGATGGATGGATCGTGGTGGTGGTGGTGGATTTTGTGTGTGTGTGTGTGTGTGTGTGTGTGTGTGTGTGTGTGTGTAAGTACCTACACCCTTGAATATGCAGAGGCAAGGAGAGTTTGCTAGGTTACTTATTTTTTTCCACATTATTCCTTTGAAACAGAGTTTCTCACTGAACCTGGAGGCAGGCCGATAGTAGGCTCCAGCCACCCTCCCCTCTCTGCCCTAACTGCACTGGGGTTCCAAACACACAGAATCATCCTGACTTTTCTACACATATAGAGGATTTGAACTCAGGTCCTCAGGCTTTCGCAGCAGTCAGTCTTACCTGTGTAGCCACCATCTCAGCCCTGTAGAGGAATGTTTTAGCAATTAAATTCAAATTTGTGACCTAAAATGATTTCTTACTTAAGCCTGGACTGGGCAGGCCAGAATAATGAGTAAAGTAATTCTAACCAATTAGATGGAAGTATTCATAGATAATGGGGGGGGGAGTCATCCACAGTAATCACATGAAGCTGTCAGAATTGTCCAATGTATTGAGCAGTTTTGACATAGCAGATCCACAGGCAGGAAGTCAGTTCCCCTTAATGGGAAGATGTCATTGGAATAATGGACAGGATCCGTAAATGCATAGCCCGCCAAGATGAGCCACTAGGTGGGCACTCGGCTTTAGAGGGAATTCTTTTAGTTATGTTGTTGGAAGTTTTGTTTGATCTTTTATTTGTTTTGTTGATTTCTTTTTCCTTTTTACTGGAGTCTTATGCAGCCCAGACTGGTCTCAAACCAAGAGCTGGCAGGGTGATGGCAGGGCCCGTGCAGTGGGGAAAGCTTGCTAGAGGAAGCTTGCTAGATGTGCCACCACCACACCTCTCACGTCCTGTGACATGGACTGTCACTACATCCTTCATGTCCTTGTGACACGGACTCTAGTTTCCAGCTCTTTCGGGCCAGGGGCATGCCCTGCAGGGATTCTCAACCTTCTCTGTGTTGTGATCATCTGGAGGGAGCTTCACCAAAGGCGAAAGCTCTAATTTTGCATGCTGTGAAATGTCTCACAACTGAGTTCTCCTGACACAAACGTCCCTGGGAATGTTGGTATGTGGCCAGATCTGTGAATTACCGCACAGAGTTTCATAGTCTATTCTGAAGAAATCCTTTATAAACTGCATTTTATTCTCCAGTTGTGTAGAGTTATTAGATAGCAGGCTAGATGCATCCTAGTGATCAGTGTTCCTGTCATTTCAGCGCTGTTAGGGCAGACAGTTTAAATACAGAGTTGCTGGGACGAACCTATTAATGAGGATGATAGTGCTCTTCATTCACACCTCTTAGCTCAGTTTCCTAAGTAGTCTCTCGCCCTGCCCCCAGTTAAGATCTACTCATTCAGTCATAAACTTCTTCACTACAATTTATGGTTGAAAAATAGTTATAAGAACAAGAGCATACTTTTGCCTCTGCATTAGAGACCTATCATTGGATAACAATTTGCCTCAAAACTCAGAGTTTTTACAGTAGCCCCCCTCCTGCAGCCCTGGACCTGAACTCCTCCTTGGAACCCTGGCCTATCCCAGAAGATTCCTGCCAGTGTTCCCTGCTGCCTGCCTCTGTGCCCTTCCTCTGAAAGTGGCAAAAACTGGTGGCGGGCATCCAGTCCCTGTAACTAACCTTGATGGTGGGGGGGGGGGGTCCCTAGAGGGTACGGCTGCCCCTAACAAGCACATCAGAAACATATTTGGAAGATACAGCTTCGAGCTCCTCAGTGGGGACAGGACAGTCAGGTGACCCTGTGATGGAATCTAGAACATTCCTTCTTTCTGTTTGCTTCAGCTGTGGTTCTGAAAATGTTGCAGAAGCACAGTGTAGTTGTATTTCATTTGTATTTTAACAAACAAAGCTTGCCTAAGGGTCAGAGAAGTAAAACAGCCCCACTGGTCAGCCTTACAGCCCAGGCAGCAATGACACACACCTTTAGTCCCAGCAGCCACACTAGCTTGCCATAGAAACCAGGCAGTAGTGGTGCACACCCTAATCCCAGAACTAGAGGGGATTATAAAACGGGAGGAGATGGCGCTCACTCTTGGTGTCTTTCTGAGTTTCCTGGAGGCAGGATCTCCATTTCAGACTAAGGTAGAGGTAAAAACAGCCAGGGGTTGGCCGTTTTGCTTTTCTGATCTTCACGTTAAACCCCAATTTCTGCCTCTGAATTGTTATTAATTGTGCTTCATTATTCATCCCATTTGGTGGTTGTGAGGAAGAGGTGACCTGCACCAGACCAGGCAAATGCAACCCTCTTCCCCAGTAGTAGGCTGGGTTCTAGGCCCAGCCTTCAGTCCTGACCCATTTCCAATCCACGCTATTTTTCAGTTCTGGCTTTCGGACAACTACTGGCTGCAGGCAAACTTGTATCTGGGTCTCCACGATTTTGACTGTGAAGACCCCAGGCCATACTGCTTCAGTGTCCTGGCCGGCCATGGGAGGAGCCATGTCTTCAGTGTGGAGCTGGGTAGTGAGCTGGCCGTGTGGGAGAAGTCATTCCAAAGAGCAACTTTCATGGAAGTCCAGAGAACTGGGGTGAGTGTGTTATGGGATGCATGCTTTTCTCACTATCAGATTTGAGCAACATCTGACCCCTGGGGGATGGGGTAGAAATAAAAGCTTATTCCAGGAGAGCGAATCATTAAAGGTGAACATTTTTCATCTTAGTCACTGTGTCAAAGCAATCTTCCATGATGAGCAGGGCCTTCACTGATAAGGGGAGCTGTCTGTCACAATGTCTTGCATCTAGCTCATATGTGCATTCATATTTACTGTGAGAAAGGGACCAAATCACCTGCTGCTGTAGACACAGAGCAGCTCTGAATCACCTGGATGTGCAATATTTTATGGTGCGTCACGGGCTTTCCTCTCAGACTTAATAGTCCAAAGAAGAATATGATACAGCAATGTGTCTGAATCGCTTCTCTGTTCTTAAAGACAGCAAATAAATCATCCACAGATTTAAACGCATATCCTCTGAGCGGATAAGGAAGGGTGCACTGTGGTTTCTGTTATCGTAAATATGGGCATCTTCACAGGCTATGTCCTGCTGGAGAAAAGAATGGCAGAAAATAAATGAAGCAATGTGTCAGACAAGCTCTGTCCCCTTGCCAAGAGTCTGGGTTCATGGCTAGCCTGGTGGTGATAACTCTACGAGTGTGAGCATAAAAACTAAAGATGGTTGCTTCATTCCCAGTATGAAAAGATTCTGTTCATTTACCTGTCTCTTGGCTGCCAACACAGCCACATGATCTTTGCAATGGGCTGAGCTGTCGGCGATCATCCCTGAGAATGCACGTGAAGTCTGTTAGACCTCAGAACGCCCTGACATCCAGATGTCCACAGAAACTGAATGTTTTGCTCCACCCATCCCCTGCAGCCTTCCTCTGAACTAGCCACTATGTATGTATGAGGTAACTTATTCCTTGATCCTCATTAGCATCATGGAGCTGAGACACCAGGTCATGTTTTTCAGGATCTGACATTGGAAGGGAACCCCACAATATTGGCTATTCTTCCTCAAGTACTTACTGGATAGGATGACTTGTAGTCACCTGGACATCATCTAAACAGATAGTCCATGCCACCAGAAGGCAACTTTGTGATGCCTTTATAGAGAGCAGATGTTGGAGCTGTTTTTGCTCTGAGGACTGTAGCATACATTCTGCTTCCAACATGGAAGCTGGAGACACAAGGATGGTACCCATCTGGTAGCCACGGTCAATGCTCTACAGAGCTCAGGTCGGGCACGTGAGACAGTGCAGTCAGGTGAGCACAGTCTCCCTGAAAAACAAGCGACAGAAAACCAGGAGATGTCCTGAGATAAAGAGGAAGCTCCATCACAGAACTCAGTGTTGGAGGGAAGCTGGTAGTCATTCTTCTCAATAGTGGGCACTGTGGGTGATTCAGTCTGATTGATAAGTGTATCTGCAGTGTTGATAGAAAGGAGAACTTCTTCCCACAGAGGTCATAAGTCCTTCTTTATATTCAGAAGTGTCATCTTCTAAAAGAGGGCAGAGGCAGCTGGGGGATTGGAGCTGAACCATCACAAACAATATCTGTTCTCCAGAGGTTGACAGTGTTCAGACACGGGAGCAGGTGGAGTCCTTCCTTCCTTCCATGTAGGAAAAATCAGAAATCAAGATGTAAGCTGATGAACCTTGGGGGCGGGAGAGAAAGAGAGAAAGGAGGGAGAGAAAGAGGAAAGGAGAGAAAGAGAAGAGAGGGGGTAGAGGGAAAGAGGAAGGGGGAGAAAGAGGAGAGAGGGGGTAGACAGAAAGAGGAAGGTTGAGAAAGAGGAGGGGGAGGAGAGGGAGGTATTGAGATTAAGATCGGAAGAGAGGAAGTGAAGTCTGAAGAAAATCCTGTCAGCATCCAGTACTGAGCTCTTACAGGTCTTGCATGGTTAAAGGGAGGAGTGAGTGTATCCCAGGAACTCTGGAGAGTCTGAAGGCTTCATTCTTATTTTTTGCAGTTGTTTTTTGTTTTATTTTTTTTTTTGGGGGGGGGTTGTTTTGTTTTGTTTTGTTTCATTTTACATTCCAATCACAGCTTTCCTCCTACCTTTCCTCCCACCCACCCTCACCCCCTCCTCCCAGTGGGCAAGGGCTCCATTCTCTTGTGATCCTTCTAGAGACCTAGGAAGAGCCCTGAAGCTATTTTCAAGGCTCTATCCAGGAAGCAACTTAGAGTCCTTGCATTCCCGTGGTCCCCCTGGGAAACAGGCAGACAGGAGAGGAGATGCTTTTCCGATTTCAGGCAAGACCAATCCTGGACTCCCGCTTCCTCCTTTAGTGATTTGTTCAACGCAGTTCTCCAAACTGCAGCATGGCTCCTGAGAATGGAGGGTTCTAACATAAGTGCGTCCGAGAGCTGCCCTGGAAGCCATGTTGCTGTCCCTGCTTCCCTTTCCACCCACCACATCTGCCTCTCAAATGTGCTGAGTGGGCGACATTGGTTTCCTCTCTGCTTCCTCTCATAAGCATATAAGGGCTCTATGACTTTTCCATGGCCATCTAGAAATTATGGTATCATAGTCTAAGAGTTTCTAAACTCTATGTCCTGTTCTAATACAGCATACAGCCTCCCTGGAGAAGGAATTAGATTATAGGGGAGCACCCCACAGCTGGCATATTTCAGACACAATCAATAACATCCTTCTTTGTTGTTTAGCAAAGCCATGTCTATTTAATTCACCTTCCATTTCTACTTCTTTTTTCGCTGGTTTTATGTTTACTGACTTTGGATCTTGTTCTAACACAAGGTTCACCATTTTAAAGCTGGATGATGTGCATGGTTGTAGTGTTGATAGCATGGGCTCTTCCTTTTACAGATGTGAGAGCATTTTCCTGTATGCATCAGCTATTAGGTCACCTCTAGGGAAAGGCAGCTGAGTGATGCCCTCTGGGTGTCATGACTCTACCTCAAACTCAGGACACATTTCTACAGATAAGATCCTCCATATATGGCCCAATGTGCAGAATGGCCAAGGCATTGTGCAGAAAAACCCTAAGATATCAGAGCAAAGATGCCAGTGCTTCTCACTGAACAGTCTCTTCAATCTGCATAGTCCTGTGTGATATTGTTTTAAATAATATCTCTATCACAGATATCCAAATTTATTAAAGTCTCAGTGTCACTCAGAAGCATCTAACTTTTTCCATGAGTCTACTTGCTCCATTACTTACCCTCAAATGCAACATGCAAATGCTAAGATTATAGTTGATAGCTTTCAAACTGCTTTGACATATATATCAGAATATTTTATTAAACTATATATCCATTACTTTATGCATGTTATTCTGAAGTATGAAATATTTTTATGTATTTTCCACATCAGTTCCTCCAAGGTTTTATTTATGCCTTCAGTGTTGGGTTAGCAATTAAAATGGAAATAAAATATCTTTTTCATAATAACATAGAACCAGCAAGTGTAAAATATCTAATAGGTTTAGATTGGCTACAAATAGCAGGACTCAAACTGCCATCAACAGTAAGCAGAAAAATGTGGCCCCAGAAACTTCACCCTGCTAAGGTTCAGACTTGGATGTATCTGTTGGGTAACTAACCTCCTGGTTACAGACCACCTCTCAAAAGCAAAATGTTTTCTTATGAATGTTTAGTGGGCAAAGGGACATATCAAATGATTAAATTCAGGTCCCTTCCTCAGCCTGATCTGACAACTTAGAACAGGAATTCATCAGACCAAAGGCTATATAGAAAGTACCATCTGCTGAAGGGTCTCTGCCACTAGCCTGTACTCTGGGTACTAGGAAGACATCCGCTCCTGTGAAGCATAGTGGGAAAGGGATGGAAGCATCGATAGGAGAGAGGTCTCTGGCATAGATGTCAGACAACTGGACCACTGCAGACTTTCTGAAGGACAGGGGGATTGACAAGAGTACAATAATCTCTGTCCTCCCCAGAGATTACTGAAGCACGTGCCACCTCAGAGCCAGTGGAAAACAGTGCTGTGTCTTCGTTTCTCATCTCTTGTACATTCAAGCTCTGTGGATATGTTCCAAGTCCCCCGTGGGTACCAATAACCTTGGATGTATTGAATCCTGCATAGGATGCTTACTTGTACATGTCTACCTATGGTAAGGTATGAGTTGTGGGGACTAGCCTTCACATGCACACACAACATGAAACAACCGGGTAGCAATGACAATGTCACAGGTTGTGTGAAGGAGACCCATTTCTCTTGCGATATCTTCCCCTACTGTCTTCATCCTTCTGCTAGTGATGTTGTAAACTGATGCCATGCCTACCTGATGAAAGGAAAGGCAGTGCCAACATAGCCATTGCAATATACGGTGTATGCTTGGGCTCCCATAAAAGACCTAGACAAACAAGAAATATGACCTGTCGTGACCTGAGGATCATGACAACTTCAGCTACTTGGAGGGTAAGACACACAGTGTGGCCATGCTGGATAAGGAGAGGATTCACGTCTTGTGTTGAACTGAGTGACGTGAGACCGGAATTCCTTACACCACTCAGAACAGTACATTTAAACTCGTGAATTTTTTTTTCAGGCATTTTCTATTTAAAATTTTCAAACCACAGTGTGTATAGATAACTAAGTCTAGAGAAAAGAGGGAATTACTTTTAATTGTGTGCGAGCAATTTAAAGGGCAGGTAGGAGCTAGATAAGTGCGAAGTGAATAGCCAGTAAGGATGCCGTTTCCTCGAGTGACCGGTGACTCTAGGTGAGAAACATAGCATGGAGATGCAGGCCCAATAGGTTTGTCTGAGCAGCACTGAGCTGCCGGCCTTCATTCATAGCTTTGGATATCCCTGTGCACACAGCCTCTCTCAGCATCAGAGCCCTTGAGAAAGAATTTGTGTCCTGCACAATAACCACCTTCCGCTAGAGCAGATGAAACAGGCTAATCTCCAGGTCTCCCTGCTGGAGATGACCTCTCTCACCTTTGAATGAACAGAGGGTAGCTGGATCCTCTGTGATGTCCATGCTGGACAGTAAGCAGCAAGGCTCATGGTACAGGAAGATCAAAGCCCTGGTTTTGACATTTAATGCTCTTAGATCATTGTTCTTGTGCTTCTCATCAAAGACCATCTGCTGCCCATGGGAACTGACTGCATGGGGTCAGTTTTTGGATTTTCTGGAAGAGGCCATTGCAGGTGTCGCAGATCTCCAGTGCTTTACACATTATTTGTGTGTATCCATCTTGCTTTTCAAAGAATGTTCAGTAGTGTCACTGCACCGGGGTGATGTGATAAATGGGGGTCATTTATTTTACATGGACTTGGCTGTTCTCAGTGGTCCCATATAAAACAGGAAGAAAATAGCCAGCCATATACGAAAGGAGTGTGGCTTTTGTGGGTCCCATAATGCAAGGTCACATATTTCCCAGAGCTCCTCAGCATCCTCTGAGGACCCACCTAACTCCAGTTGTGTTGATGAATGACTCTTCCCAGGGTGCCTGCAGATAGGGCTTGGGGATGGCATAGAGACCAGCAAGCTCCTTTGTATCCAGCAGATGCTTTGAAGGTGGTTTCCATTATAAAACCTGACCCTGTGGAGCCAGAGTGGCATGCAAGGATAGCCTAGAGATGAGTGAGCTACTCATCCTAGTCCATTCTTTTACAAGCAACACACAGGAAAGGACCAAGCCATTGCGACAGTGACCAGATAATGTGTTCTAACTCTAGAGCTATTTAAGAGCAGGGCAGGCTGGTTTGGAAAGAGTGATTAGAATGAGCTCACTTGTCAATAATTCTCGGAGGAGAGAGGGTGGCAAATGGTTGACGCAAGAAGAAGCAGATGGGTTGCATAGGTTCTACCTATAAGATTGAAGAAACTGGGGTCTCCGCTCTGTTAGCAAAGTGCAAAGCACCAAAGGCATGTCAGGGCCTTCAGTGTGGACTAGTACCTACCATAGGTCAGTGGTGCCCTGCTCACCTCCGTGTGCAGGAAACTGCTCAAAACAGCTGCATTTATAACAATTGAAATCTGCAACTGCCAGGCGGTGGTGGCGCACGCCTTTAATCCCAGCACTCGGGAGGCAGAGGCAGGCGGATCTCTGTGAGTTCGAGGCCAGCCTGGTCTACAAGAGCTAGTTCCAGGACAGGCTCTAAAAAAGCTGCAGAGAAACCCTATCTCGAAAAACCAAAAAAAGAAAAAAAAATAGAAAGAAAGAAATCTGCAACCACTCCAAGGCTATGTGAGACAATTCAAATCTGTTTCCTAGGGTTAAAGAGGATTCCTCTATTAGATGACATGTGACAGTGTCCCTCATGTAGATTCGGTGGGTTACTAGGCACTTCCTTCAGTGAAAGAAGATGGTGACCTCTCATGCTAGGTGCCACCACACACGTTGTGCAGGGAAGCTGGCTGTAGCTACACAGTGGAATCTGGGAGGAGGAACCCCCTCTTCTGAAGGCATGAAGCAGGAGTTCAGGACCAAGGCAGGCACCAGGTGATCTGCTGAGGATATGTGACTGGCCCATTTTAAGACTTCTGATAGGAAAGAGACAGAGATAATGCTGGTAAGGCAACGAATCCCCTGATATCATTCAACCATTGCCATGATTTCACATGTCAGATGTCATCAGTTGACTGTCAAAGCTTTCTAAAGTCTAGGGGATGTTTATCTCTGTTCTAAACAAATCCAGAGCTACATTTTTACGGATAAGTTGCCAAATGTCTTATGTCCTTCACCCCTTTATGACACTTCAAATGATCTCAGTTAGGGAAACTTTCTAAAATAACCAGAGTACTTTATGGCAGGGATGTACACTGGATATGTGGTGTGAAATCTGCCCTTACCTAACACCGAATGTCTTGCCTGTGCCATCCCTTCGTTTCTTGGATTTTCTAGGTCCTTGTTCATTCTTCAAGCATGAATTCTTTTCTTGTTTCCACCCTCTTCTTCGTAATTAGATGGCCATATCTTCCCTCACCAGAGAAAACAAAAGAGTAACACCTGTCAGTGTTCTTCAGAAATGAGTAAGCAAAGCCCAGAAACTCTGAGTGTGGTTGGTGCACAGGAGTTAGAGTTCCGAGTGTGAGCTGCTCTGTTAACTCTGGAGTCTTAGCTTCTCTAGGTTCCCTGTCTGGTTTGTATTGTCTTGAGTACTGTGGTAAATCTTTAATCCTTTCTGCCTGATGAGTTACCCACCGTTTAGGGTACTAGTGATCAGCAGCTAGCTGATGGGAACCATCTCCTTCAAAGGCATTCCCACCTTGTAGGCAAAAGGTGCAGACAGGAGAGGGCTGGTTCTGATAACCACAAATAACATGAGTTACACAGAAAGTACTTTCTGCACATCATAGTTTTATATGTGAGAGAGTGTGCCATGAAGGTATTTGGGGTGAGTGGATCGTTGCTGTAGAGGTATTCAGGGTGAGTTGACCATTGCTATGGAGGTATTTGGGGTTAGTGGATCATTGCTGTGGAGGTATTCGGGGTGAGTGGACTGTTGCTATGGAGATATTTGGGGTAAGTGGATCGTTGCCGACCTTACTTTGTTCATTTGAGTTTGTCAGAGAAAAGGAAATCAATCTCCGCCTTCCTTTTGCTTGTTGTCTCCAAAGAGATTGCTGTTTTATCTCTTGAGTGATACCAGTAATTTAACTAATTAATGTTTAAAATACACTTCCCATTGAAATATGCAAAACATAATTCCCTGAGTGCTTCAGTTAATTTTCCAGATAATTTTTAGAGAAATCCTGATCTTGGAGTTATTTCAAAAATCACTGTTAGTGAGAGATTTCCTAATGCCATTTGACTACTACAACTGGTTTGTTTTTTCTTCTGAAAGAACAGGGATGAAGGGGAGTGGTCAGTCAGTATTTAAAATTAACCAGACTAGCTTAATATAAAATATTTAGCTTCAATAAACAGAAGAAAGGGAACTTACAAAACCAGGGTTCCATCCATGCAGGAGCACAGGGAACAAAAAAGAGGGCCAGGTGAGAGCACCTGGATCTTTTATCTGTTTTATTTGGCCCCAGGGGGACACACCCTAAACAGAATGTGATTGGCTGAACTTCTCCATCACTGGGAACCTATGAGACATCAAATAGAATTTTAAGTAGTGTTGGGTTAGACCAATGAATGAATTAAAAGATCATCGCTGCTTTGCTACCAGAAGAGATTGAGTTTTAGCTTGTTTTAATTTTGTATACCAAACAGCAAACCACAGTGCTGGTTTGTTGAGCTGTCTGCAGATGTAGCTTATTATTCAGGTTTATCTTAATTTAAACCCATCAGTGTGGTGCCCATTACTCTTGAAATGGCATCTTGTTCTGTTGTCTGAGTCTGTCCTGCCTGGTTTCCTCGGTCGTTAAGTCCCAAAGAAATCACACAGAGGTCTACATTAGTTATAAACTGATTGGCCTAGTAGCTCAGGCTTCTTATTAACTCTTATAACTTATATTAGCTCATTATTCTTGTCTATGTTAGCCATGTGGCTTGGTACCTTATTTGGTGAGGCAGTTACACACTGCTTTTTCTGTGGCTGGGTCAGGACTGCAGACTAGGACTGCAGACTCCTGTTGCTTCTCAGAGCACAGGACAGACACTTAGGTTGCCTCCTTCTTGAAGTTCCATATAAATTCATGTTAGCGTAAGCTTTTCCTGCTGCTCACATGCTTGAACATTCTCTGTGAGATGTTCTTAGCCACTAAGGGAATATTGACTTTCAATAAATTCAAAAGTATCTTCATATGGATGTTACTCAATACATTCACTTAAATTTTTCCTTAAAATCTGTGTTGACTAGGTGCCTCAAGGAGTAAATCACTTACCATGCAAGCCTGAGGACCTGAGTTCAATCCCCAAATACCACCTAAAGGTGAAACGGTAGATCTAACTGTATAAAATAGTCTTCTGGTCTCTGAATGTAGGTCTTTGAATGTGCACGTTCACAAACCTGCATCATGGGTACCCACAAAAACTCACAATTTTTTATTTTAAAACACATAGCTGAATTTTATAATTCTACTAGTGTTTTGTCTCTGTTAAGCATATTGGAGCTTATATAACTGGTCAAACTCTGATATTCACAATTCACAGCTATCTGGCACACTCCTGGAGAGGCATAGACTCTCAAGAGGCAGAGATATGTGGGACCTCATGTTGAACACACCTTTAGCATCACACACTCAATCTCTGGGCAGTCTGTATTCAGCTGGGCTTAACTCAGAACCTCAAGCCATGTCATCAGAGGTGGCTAATACTATAGCTCCTGAAAGAAAAGCCCAGGAAAGCTGAATCTGGCACCAGCTCTTCCTGTCAGGGAAGCGAAATATGTGGGAATACATATCTATGAAAACATTTACCAGTGGCTGTCCTGCCTAATGTTTGCACGCAGAAGTTAGACTTGGATTGTGTTTATGTTTGCCCAACACAAACACCTCCGTGGAAACTATTTGGAAAAGGTAAATACGAAATGTAAAGCAACAGAGATCTAGCCTGGAAAATGGGGTCAGCTTCCAGAGTGAAATAGGATAATAGGTTTGCTAACAATCACAGGAAATATGGTGTTATCAAGACAGGCTGGGCACGAGAGCTTGGTATGACTGCCACAAGAATTAGCATATGTTTTGTGGCTTACCTGACACTAGGGTGTTCTCTCCCACAGTTCTGTAGTTTGGAGGTCTGGGGTGGGCTGATGGGGCCACATCCTACTACTGGCAGAGAAACTCCACCCCACACTCCTGGACTGGCTCTGCTCTATCAAAAAAATCTAGGGAGTGGCCTGTTCTGGCAGAAGGCTTTCTATGGTGAGGGTTCATGAAGTTTGATTGATGACCGGATTGTTTTCCCTACCTAAAAGTCTTTCAGTTGTCATGCCTGTAGAACCCTTTCAGTCACTTCAGGTAGCAAATAGCCTGAAGTCTGTAGTAGGCAATGCTAGATGAATGTTTGGAGGTCATGGTGCTGCTTACCATGACGGTAGCTGTAGCACCTTCTCAGGCTAGGTAATCACTGTGTTTATAATTTCAGGCTTGACTGACGCTACCCAGTATTCAGGTGTGTGTGTGTGTGTGTGTGTGTGTGTGTGTGTGTAGATAGATAGATAGATAGATAGATAGATAGATAGATAGATAGATAGATAATAGATAGGACAGACAGACAGACAGACAGACAGACAGACAGATAGCTAGATAGATGTTATATATGTGTATATATTTATGAATATGTGTGTAGATAGATAGATAGATAGGTAGATATAGATAGATAGATATGTGTATATATATTTACAAATATGTGTGTAGACAGATAGATGGCTATATATGTATATATATATATTTACAAATATGTGTGTAGACAGATAGATGGCTATATATGTGTATATATACTTTTGGATACATGTGTGTATGTGTGTTGTACACAGATCCAACCAGGTGTATACAGTGACCAAGTTGGGCTCTTGTTGCCAGTAAGCAACCATTTGCCACATGATTTTTTTCTTATAACTTTGTGGAGGAGCAACGTTAGTCATTTTAAGAAGACCTTGGCCCTTGAGCAAAGTTATTGTGTTAGCTTCTTGATGGATGGTGCTGTCCCACTCCCATGGGAACGTGCACCTGACTTGAAGAAGGAAATACAGTTTTAACTGTTCTGGAACTTCCCTTGTCTGCTGATTTGCCATCTTTAAGTTTTTGCTGTTTTCAGACATGAGTTTGTCATTCAGACTAATGCTTAGCTGCCCCTTCCCTGCTCTGTCCCCTCTCATATGTGCATGCACAGCACATAGAGCAAAAGACAGCAGGGACGCTACTTTAATGAGCTAGCCATAAGTACACTGCATGCAACCCCTCTTCAGATTTCCTAGCCTCCTCTTGGGTGGTAGAGGCTTAGGAAGCTCCGTGGCTGCCTCGTGACTGCCCACAGCCAGAAAGTGCCCCAAGCCCTCACACTCCAGCAAGAGTCTGAAGACACCCTGAGTGCTGTGGTGGGAACACTCTCAGTTCAGTGTACTATGAACTGAGAACAGTGTACTTGTCTCCGGTCTCTGGTCCCTTAGCCCTCATCACCTCTACTCACTCTGCTGCCTCAGCCCTTCCCTTCCTCCCCCGCTGGAGTCCCTCGTCCAAATGTGTCTCCACTTGAAGCTCATGCCCCTGTCTCCAGATGTAGAAAGATAGTGCCTGGACCAAGCCCTGCTGAGCTTCCTTGTTTTCTCCTAGACCACTGATCCCCAGCCTCTCCCTGGATGCCTGCCAAGTACTATCTGTCCCAGTGGCTTCTGTCTGTGCAGTCTTGGGGCTGAGTGAAACCTGAGCCTTCTTTTCCTAGCACTGGCTGATCTGATTCAACTTCTGGCTTTGTTGTCCCACTTCCCCATGTATCACAATTGCATTCACATTAAATGTCACCTCACTGCCCTAGGACAGGGCCCAGAGTCCTCATAAAATGAATTACTACATTAAAGAGAATTAGAGGAGCCTCCGGGGAGGAAAGCACATGAACCACCTCCTTTCCCATGTCCTTCCTGCAAACCTTCTCTCTGAGCAACATCAGCAGTGCTCTGTGGATAGCTGGAGGCTGAGCTCAGTTATCCTTCAAGGACAGATTATAGGATGGATGTCATTGTCATTTACATGAGAGGTTAAAGCATGATGACAGAAATTCCTGAGAGGCACTTCATCCAGAGAGGAGAAATCTGGGAATTTAAGAGTTGCTTTCAGATGTCCTGGATGGACAAAGTAGCTTAACATAGCAGTTGGATGAAAACACATGACAGGAATCAGACTGGAAAGACGGGGCCGTTCTTCACCAATAGTCCTCAGGGAATCAGGACTCTCATCTGCCTTTTGCCACTAGCACGTGTTTGATTCCAGGGTTGGCAGGACGCTCTTGGCTATGTGCTAGGGAGTAACCTAAAAGAGCATTGGAGTCTATACTAACTCGAGCATCTTCCGGCTCTAACCTGACCCTGGGCTCATGTCAATCAGGAGAGGCACACTGGGCTTCCCTCATCCTCAAATGTCTCATTATGGTACCCCTGCAGTTGGAGGCCCTGGGAGGTATATTCAGCCAAGGGTTATGAGCAGATGCCATGCTGCAAGCAGAAATGTGAGTGACCAGTGACCGCTACAGCCTGACAGAGGACAGTGCCTGCTTCGTCTTTGCTGCGTTTGAAAAGAAGCTGATTTTCCTTTCATTGTCTTTCACCTGCTTTGTAGTTACACAAGATCCACCTCCTTCTGAGAGAGAGCAGGGCGTTTGCAGTGGGCAGGCTTTCCCTTACAGCATACACTGAATTATCACCTTGTGCTGGGGGGGTCTGTATTTCTCCAGAGCGGACATTTCAGGTCGAAGTCAGATAGCATAGCATGATCCCAAGATAGCACCTGAGCTTAGAAATTGGCCTATGGCCCTTGCCTCTTACTCTCTCCTGAATTCGAGCATGAAGTCATTCCTGAGGTATTTAAATGTTCTCATCTGAATGCTGTTACATGTCATCAAATCACAAAACCACAGGTCTGTTTGGGACTCTGTAT
This sequence comes from Arvicola amphibius, assembly GCF_903992535.2. NCBI lineage: Eukaryota > Metazoa > Chordata > Mammalia > Rodentia > Cricetidae > Arvicola > Arvicola amphibius. The sequence continues at coordinate 105,073,193 of NC_052048.2, read as the reverse complement.
CTGTGAGGGCATGGTGTGGAAGCAATGTACATTATAGCTATTTGAGGTTACCAGACGGTGTCCTGCAGAACTCCTGAGGACACAGCACTCCAAGTATGCTGGCTGCTATGAAATCAAACATGTTCTGAGTAATATCAGTCTGCATTTACTAAGGAGCAAATTGCACCTTGGGGATAAGTGGTTTTTTGTAAGTGGAAATTCATTTAGTTCTCTGGCCCAAGCCCTGACGGCACCAGCCAGGGGCTTTGCTTGTCCTGCATATGTCACCTTCAGGAGCAAGTGTGTAGACAAAATGTAATCATGCAACACGTGTGTAGCGCTTCATTTCCCTGGGCAGCCTTAATGTTCGACTCCCAGCACAAGACAGCTCAGCCTTGTGACTTTGCTGCCCTTTTTGATATTGTTTCTCTAGGAGTAAGATTTCCAACCACTGACGATCTGGTTAACATACACACTCCAAATCCTACAGCCTTGCTGGGACTTTCTATTTCTGGATTGTAGGGCAGTCAAAAATTTGTCTTGTATATCATCCCCTTTGGCATGTATTAAGAAGATAGACTAAGAAGGACATTTTAAAGGTGGTTGAGTCGTAAGGACTCTGCACTAATTAGAGGATCAGTTTGTGGATTGATAAATTGATAGGTTAGGAGGTTTATGCTTTCTATGAATTTGGGTCTCTTGGGAAAAGCAGTTAGACTGTCTCAGTGGCTTATATGCGGTTATGGGAGTTTGTGGCATCCACATCATTGCCTCACCCCTGGATCAGCAGATCTCCAAAACCATGAGTTAGTCAACAGACCTTTCTGGTGGGAGGAGATGTCTCTGTGTGAAAAGCACCTCCATCGCAAGCAAGAGAGGACCTGAGTTAGATGCTTAGAACCCACATTAAAGCCAAGCTGGGTGTAGTGGCATTTGCTTGTAATCCCAGCCCAGCAGAGACACAGACAAGTACATCTTTGGAGCTCCCTCCATCAGACCTAGACTACTTGGTAAGTTCTAGGGCATTGAGACCCTGTCTATAAAGAAGGTGGATAGAACCTGAGGAATGTCAGCTGAAGTTGTCCTCTGGTCTCCAACATAGAAGCACAAGTACATATATGCACACATATACACGAAATAAAAAATAAAAATATGAAAGCTTTTCTTTATTAGTTACCAGTCTGTAGCACCGAGTGAAGACCATGATAAATGTACTACAGCAATAACCTGAGTATAATGAACATGATTTAACAGGTACATGCATCAGAGTGTGCACCCGACTTACTGGACTTGACATGTCCTCAGTAACTTTTCCTTCATACCCCATTCTGGTCACTATGAAGGATCCCAGGATCCTCTTTTACAAAGATATAATTGTGGATCTATTTAACACATATATAGACATATAGTTCCATTGTACCTGAATTACACTCAAATATAAAAGTTCCATTTTTCACTTGTAGTGTAGCTACTATAGCATTATATACTTGTCTAGGTATCTTTTCTTGTAATCCTATTGGATGAAGGTAGCATCTCCAATTGATTCTTCATTCATCATTCTTGAGCTCACTTCAACTCTCTACTTTGGAGTGAGTGGTATTTATCTGAGAGTATTGCATGCTTTGAAATCAGAAATTTATCTGTGTTCTGAGAATGCTGAGATACAGGATGGCTCAGTGCCTCCAAGCTGGGTTCTCTCAGCCATGGTCAGTGTGGTGATTTCTAACATGAGGGCCTGCTAGTTGGAGTTTCTGTTCTGCCTAGTTCCCACAGACTTTAGGTCCCAAAGAAAATCACACAGAGAGTCTATATTAATGATAAACTGATTGGCCCATTAGCTCAGACTTCATATTAGCTCTTATAACTTATATTAACCCTTTATTCTAGTATATGTTAGCCACATGACTCGGTACCTCTTTCAGTGGGGCAGCTTACATCTTGCTTCTTCCATGATCTGGGCAGGACTGCAGAAAGAGCTTCCTTCTTCCCAGAACACTCCTGTTCTCCTTGCCCCACCTCTACTTCTTGTCTGGTTTTCCTGCCTATACTTCCTGCCTGGCTATCGGCCAATCAGTGTTTATTTAAAATATGATTGACAGAACACAGAATTGTCCCACACCAGTGATTTGAATGACAATGTCCCTCATGGGCTTAGGTGGAAAATGCTTGGTCCCCAATTGGTAGTGCTGTTTGTGTATGTGTAGGGAGTGGGGGCCTTGCTATAAAATATGTACTGGGAACAGATTTTGAGGGTTCCATGCTACCCATCATTCCAAGTTCCCTCTCTTGACCTCCTGATTAAAGTTTAAGAGTTGACTTCACAACTCTTTTCCAGCCACCATGCTTGTCACCAATGTGCTGTCATAATGGATTCTAACCCTCTGGAACCATAAACCCCAATAAATTCTTCTATAAACTGCCCTCTCATTCTGTGTTATTACAGCAATAGACAGCTAATATACCCAACAAGAGGATCCATCTGTTATGTCTTATGATCCTCTCTCTTCACAAGCTCAGAGGCATCTCTTATCCTTCATGCTAAGTCAACACATTCTGCTTTGCTCTGTTCCTGAATTCTTGCTTCAAGAGCACTGTTCTCCATTTTTAATGCCACTGACAGAGTCAGAATGGAGTTCTGCATTTCCCATAACCACAATGTTCTTTTGTTGAAGACATTTGAGTTCCCCTTGCACACTATTGTGTCCTGTGATACCAGACAAGTGCATATACTGTCTGTGCTAAGTTCAAAGCATCAAGAGGCATATAACATAGACATGGAGACAGGAAGAGGTAAATGGGCTAGTTTTTAAGTCAATAAGCACAGCATCCATTCTGAAGCCTACATTCTCAAGAAGAAAGGCAGGATAGGAAGGACATGTTTGTGCCTATGCCCTTTTGCCACTGGTTGACCCTGTGACCTTCAGCTATTGTCCTAGATCTGGATGTGTCTTGTGTGATTTATCTGTCAATCAGCATTGGTGAGCAATATCTAAGAACCTTTTTCTCCAATATATGCCTCTTGTCCACTTCACACTGAATTTCAGTGGTCCATGTAACCATCTGTGAGCCAGAATCCCTGCAGAGCCATTGAACATCCTTCCATGAGCCTCTCTTCCAAGATCAAAGCCAGACCTGCAGAGCATGTCCTCTGATAAGACCTCTCTGCCATGATACCACTCGGTAGTTTGTCCTGCCCTGTGTTCCAGCAGGTTAGACTCACCATGTTTTATGCATATCAGTCTTCTCTGTTTGTCCAGGACCCTCTTGGACTCCCTGACAACTTCCCAATACTTGGGGACATCACGTGCTGCTTCCCTACTCCAGGTGCCTAGCAGCTGAGGTCAGTCTAGGGTAATGTCGTTGTACGGGGGCTCGGTGGTTAAATCCAAAATATATTATGATGTGAGGTGATAAAAACTCCTTCTTCGTGTTCTTGGCACAATCAGCCTTTCTGAATAGTATCCAAAAAGCTGTCAGAGCATGGATTGGGTTAGAGCTGGCATGACATCTCTCTGAAGTCCATCATAGCTTAATTTAATTAGATTATCAGTGGTGCTGTTTTTATTTCTGCAACTTAATTTATCTCATGGTTTAATCCAACCCTTCAATTAACATTCCCATCTCCAGAAGAGCTTGCCAAATTAACTTTTATTAGTTGCTCTCCTCTCGAAGCTTCTGCCCTCCATGTTTTAGCTTTTGCATTCTGTTGGGTGGCGTGGGAAGGGATGACCGCTGACCCAGTAGTATGTCTAACAGTCAAGTCCAGATGGGTTTCCAGAGCACAGTCTCAGGGTAACCAGCATCCTGTTTTCTTTGTCCCTATAATACCAAATTTTCAAGGGACTCTTTCACAAATCAGGTACCCCCAAAATTTACAAAGCAACCAAAAATGGGTTGCATTTTCTTTCGTAATAAATTCCAAGCTGTGATATTTTGCAGTTTGTATGTGGATCTTTTTTTAAAAAAAATATGCCATGTATTCTCTGAATAAAGCAAAAAAAAATGGTTTACTTTTCAGTGTTTACTTACAGCAATAATTTTTTTTTTTTTTTTTTTTTACAAAACGAGTAGAATATTATCTCAGATTACTCTAGCTTGGGTCACATTGACAAAAAAACATGCAACTAGGATAGCCAACTTCAAAAAACTGTCAACCAGTGACATTTATTATTGATGTTGTTCTTCCTTGTTCCCTTCCTCCTGAGTCAGAGGCTTCAGATATGGATGGGCTTGGAGAAACTCCAGAAGTTATGCCTTCCAGTAGACACCCATACTGTGCCACACCCAAATTACTGTGATCCACAGACACAGGTCATAGAAATGATATGGCCTCTGATTTTCCATTCTTCATCTACAAACAAGCTTCTGTTCTCCACATGTGTAGAACATGGAGAAGATTTTAAATTGTGAAATTTTTCTAACGTTTTATTTTGTACTATGACTGGTTAGCATAAATATTGTACTTCCAGGAAGTGTGGGCTCCTGCTGGGAAAGGATGTACTCACTAAGTCAGCAGCAAGAGAAGGTGGAAATAGTAATGTGCCTTATCCTCATGAGGCGTGCTACTTATGATCCATTGTTTATCAACAGAGCAGTGTTGGAGAACTCAGCTTTACCCATGAGGTTCAGGCCACAGTATCCACAATGCCGGTGGTCTCAGGCAGTGGGACGGGAGCAAGCAGCTCTGGGCTGAGCAATCAGTGTGGGATGGAAAATAGAAGCAATAAAATACTCTTGGTCTGGAAGCTAAATGAGAACGCTATTAATATCACCGTACTCACAGACATTACTTGGGATACTCAAAAGAAGGCCCAAGGTCACTGTGAGTAAGACCATACACATACTCATAGTACCAGTCTGTTGTTCTGAGCCTCAAAGGCCAAGCTGAAACTTTCGTGAAGTGAAGAAAAGGCCCTGTGATATTTCTACTGGACAAAGAAAAGCAGCAGTGTTATCTTCTTTGCTGGGATTTTATATCAGTTAACTCCATGGTGTGGAGGAAGAGATGGTCTTAGCAGGAGTTTCCTTTCTGTGGCCCTGAATTAACTCACTCCGTACTCAGGCACCACCGTGAGCTGTAGAACCTTGTAGAAGGACACCAGCCTTCACTACACAACAGCTAAACCAAGTTTAGAATGATGCCTTTGCTTTGGTTTCCTTGTCTATAATATGGCACTAAGAGAATTAATCCCTGAGGGTCGTTTCACTGTTGGTCAATGATTAGTATGTACAAATCCTCAGACAGTCCCTGGAGTGTGTAGATGGATGGTATTTAAGCTCACAGCAAGGCACGGAGTCCCCCTGCCTCAGTGTTTGCACTGAAGCTGCACACCTTGTTTTGTTCCTGATGTGGGCAAGAAAAATACTGGATTGTACAACTGGAATAATTTAAAGCAGGGCACAGCCTGATTGCAATGGCTTTTCTAGCCTTATGAAAATGTCTTTGGAGTTTTTTTTTATGGGATTGACATTGAGTTCTTCAGTAACTTTGAGTGGTATTGGCACCTCAACATTAAATCTCCTGATGTGGGAATACCAGATCACTTTTCAAATTTGAAGTTTAAGATTCTTTTAATTCCTTGATTAAATATTTAAATGTTTTATTCATTGGTTAGTATTTTGTTACTTAGTTGACTATTCTACTATTTATTTTGCCCTTTGTAATGTAATTGTAAATGAGATTATTTCCTTAACGCCATTCTTAGGCTGTTCATGATTGGCATGTAGAAGCATAATTTGTTTTTGTTACTAATTTTCTGTGCTCAAATACTGTTCAATTTTGTTCAGGTTTTAAGACTTTCTCTATGTAAATTCAGGTAATTCTTGAGCAAAGATAATTTTACAGCTTTTTTTCTATTTACAGTTTGATGTCTTTTGTTTCTTTAGAGACAAAACCTTCAGTCTTTCTCACTGACTTTAGCTGTGGGACTTCACATGCATGGGGTTGTTTCATTGTGCTGCTCTCAGTGATTTCTTTGCTTTAATCTTGGAATAGTGTTGGATTTTGCCAAGACCTTTCTTACATCAGTCAAAATGAAAAAGTTTCCTCCCTTCCTTTTAAATAAAGTGCAGGGCACTGATTGATTTTCTGGTGTCAAGTTATCTTTTCTTTACATAGATGAATACTACTTGTCATGGCATACAATGCCCTTAATGCACTGTTGAGTTCTGGTTGTTCGTGTTTTGCATTTTGTGGTGAACTTGGTCAGTATCCATCAGAAATACTGATCTTTACTTTTCTTCTCCTAGGAGGTCTCTTTGGCTTTGGCACTAAGAGATGCAGATCTTAGAGAACAGGTTTGAAAACATCAAATTTTAAGTTTTTAAGAGATCTGTTCACAGAGATTTCTGTCCCTCCCAGTTCTATAGCTGTGCAGTCCCAAAGAAAGACACAGAGGTCTGCATTAATTATAAACTGGTTGGCCTATTAGCTAAGGCTTTCTTATTAAATAATTCTTACATCTTACATTAACCCATAAATCCTGTCTGTGTTAGTCACGTGGCTTGGTACCTTTATCAGTGAGGCATTCTCATCTTGCTCCCTCTGCATCTGAGTGACGACTGCAGCCTGAGCCTTTCCTCTTCCCAGAATTCTCCTGTTCTGGTCACCCCGCCTATACTTCCTGCCTTACTTCTGGCCAATCAACATTTTATTAAACCAATACAAGTGACAAATCTTTTCAGGGTACAAGGCCATTGTCCCTCCCACAGCAGAGATCTTCATTCTTCTTTAGATATTTGGTAGAATTTACCAGTAAAATGTGTGATCTGTTGTTTTCCTTTGGATTTGGGATATTGGCTGTCGCTCAGCATCTTTGCTAGTAAATAAATGTTCCCACTTGCTACATCATAATGGTTCAGCCTTAACAGATTTTGTGTCTCATAGGACACATCAATTTCATATAATTTATCTAATTTATTTGTGCAAAATTATTTAAAGTTTTCTTCCAGTATTTTTTTTCTGTAAAATCAGAACTTTGTGCCCTGTTTTATTTCTGACTTGGGCTATTTGAGTCTTTTTAAAAAAATATTTCATCAATATAGCTAAAATTTGGGTTTTTTTTTTTTTTTTTTTTTTTTTTTTTTGGTTTTTCGAGACAGGATTTCTCCATAGCTTTGGAGCCTGTCCTGGAACTAGCTCTTGTAGAACAGGCTGGCCTTGAACTCAGAGATCCGCCTGCCTCTGCCTCCCGAGTGCTGGGATTAAAGGTGTGCGCCACCACCACCTGGCAAATTTGGGGTTTTTTAAAGTCTTTTTTTAAGGTCACATGTTGAGTCTGTAACTGCTCTGTGTTATTTTGTCTTACTGTTTTATCCTTTACTCTTGTATTCCTTGTTTGATGCTGATTGCCTTCTTTCCTCTTCTAGAACTTGATTCCACGTTTTCTTTTGATTTCTAGTCCATCCGAGCTAATATTATGTTGCAATATGCATTCTTTTTTGACTTTCACATTCGTCACTGTAACCCTCACATTTAGCACCGTGTTCCCCGATGTCGGATAACAGCCTACAGTGGGCATTGCAGCCTTGTAGGGATGTGAACTCTTTAGGCTGCAGCTCTGATCTCTGGTGCAGGAAGCAGCATGGTTAGGAACCTGCTGCAGGAGGAGAATGGGCATCTCCTTGAACTGTGGGCAAGCTGTGCACCTTCCAATGTGATTCAGGTCCTACCTCCTAGGCTGCTGAGAATTCAGCGTCATTCTCCCAGGATAGCAGGAAGCAAAGTAAAGGGAGTACAGGCTTGGTCTCTGCTCGGTGCTGCCTGCTGCCGAGAAGTACTTCTCTTGCAGCTGCTTTTCAAGCTCTCCCCTGCCCTGGTGCCTCCAAACAGCCCCAGCTTCCTGCTCTTCTCAATGAAAAGAATTGCTTCCTCAGCTTCAGCTCCTTTGCTGTTTATCAGCCGCCACTTAAACATTCTGCCATGTTCTCTATGATATTTCAAAAGCTAATATTCATGCCTTTGTTTATTTAATGGTACCAGAGTGTGAATATTTTTTAATATGTGAAAATGAGCCCAAATGTGCTATTTAAAACTACATTTTAGCACAGTCTGATTTAGTTCGCAACCCACCACCGTACAAAGAGCTATTTTAATCTTAATTATCTTGATTTTCCTGCTACTACCACATATGTAATTTTCTGGAGTGGCGTTCAGAGATGAAAGCAAAGGTAGGTATTCAGAAGCTTTCTAATTGTGCCTTCCCAGGGTCTTTAAGTCTTGATTAGCGAAAAGCACTCTGTGCCAAGAGAAGCTAGCAGTTGAAGCCTGCAGTTCTGCACAGTGGGCATCGTAAAATCTGTAGTTTGGTTTCTCCATGCTGTGCTGTCTGTGGAAAACACCCATACCCTGGGTCCTCACAGCCTTAATAATTGATGCACACTTAGTAAGGACCATGCCAGCTCCAAATCCAGTCTCTTGTGTTTTCTTATGAGGACAGGGTCTGCCCTGTCACATTGAGATGGGCAGGGTCTCTGTAAATCCTTTACTGGAGCCGGTAACTGAGAAATGGAAGGGACAAAGGACTCACACATGAAGGGGAAGCCTAGCCAAAAACCTTGTTTTGTAAGGCGTGTCCCCCTTGGTCTAAAGGCGTGTCCCCCCTTGGTCTAAAGGCGTGTCCCTCTTAGGCGTGTACCCCTTAGGCTAATATTGACTTATAAAATCTTGCGGGCCTGCGGCCCGCCTGCTCTTTGTTTTCCTGCCCTCCTCGCTGGAACCTTGGATTTGTAAGTTCCCTTTCCTTTCCTTTATTAAAACTGAATTATATATATTAAAGCTTGTCTGGTGAATCATAACTGCCGATCAACCACGCACCTTCACACACACCTCTCAGAGACAGGTGGAAGAGGTTGGGACTGTCCCAGACTATAACTCGGAGGAAAAATCATGCACAGCTCACTGGCTCTACAGCCCACCATGCACCCAGCTCTAGTGTGTTCTCCTGTGCTTCTGCATAGGCTCGCAGTAGACAGAACCGCTGTGGCCACTGGGAAAGTGAGGAAAGCCTCGCCATGTGATTTCTCTCTGTTCCAGACAAAACTGCCTGTAGTACTGAGAAACCTGGGAATTGCCACAGAAAACCAACACCAGAGTTTCAATAACAGTACATTTATTTTTAAATGCTTTTATTAAACATTGTATTATGTTGTGACCAAAAACTGAAGATACAATTTTTGGAAATATTAATATGAAGCTACTACTTCTAAAATGTTTTGTGGGTCCCCTTTCTGGTTCCACTAAGTGACCTAAAACCCTAGACATTGCATATAATATAGAGAGAAGCTCGGATACAATGAGTGGATCCTGGTAAACTAGAAATCGTCTATATAATGACTGTTCAGCTATAAACAGAACAGTCTTTTTGGCCTAAGAGTTTGGTGACAGCAAACCTGCAACTCAGTATCTGAGGGTACAGGGAATGCGCCATGCAGGATCCGGGAATCAGTCTTTGTGCAGAGAGTAGTGCAGAAGAGGGAATGGCTTTGCCAGACCCAAAATGACGGCTGCTATTATTATTATTAATATTAATATTATTGTTATTATTATTATTTTATGAACTGCAAGGTGAGAGATAATACAGGCTGTTTTGCGATGCCTGGCTCCAGGGCATATTATGGGTATTTCCTGCTTACCAGAATTCCTTGAGACACAGGTTTATTGAAGCCTTGCACCTGTTTTGTGATTCTGGTTTCAATATGGGGAAATTTCCTGAGCCAGGATTTCTTGTATTTTATTGTGACTTTCCCTTGCCTGATCCTCCCCACTTCTTTACTCATTCAAGTCCGTGCTCTTCCTTTCTCTCATTAGGGTACAAAAAAAATCTAAAAAACTAGATAAATATAAAGACACCAAAATAGGACGAAACAAGGCAAAGAAGAAAAAGAGCCAAAGCCAAAGCTATAAAACACATATGGATACAGAGAGATACACACACAAATCCCATAAACACACAAAACCAAAACCATAATATACAGGCAAAATACTTCCAAGGGATTAAAAAACTTGATAAAGCATTATGAGACGAATAATGTTCAAAATGCCATTGAATTCATTTTGTGTTGGCCGTTTACTGCTGGGCATGGGACCTGGCCTTAAGACTGGTTTGTATACCCAGTAAGACTACACTGAAGAAAACTAATTTTTCATTTGTGAACAGTTATCAATTGGAAATTGCTTCTAAGTTAGGAATGGGCGCTTATGCCCACATCCCCTCTCAGCACTGGCTCCCTCTGGCTTAGACCCATGAAGGCCCTATGTATGCTGCCACAGTCTCTGCGAGTTTGTTTCTGCATCCATCCTGCTGTGTTTACAAGGCCTTGTTTCCTTGGTGTACCTCATCCCTTTTGGGTCTTAAAATCTTTTCACTTCATCTGCCATAGGATTCCCTGGGCCTTGAAGGGAGGGAATAGATGGAGACACCCCACTTAGGGCTGAGCGTTCCAAGGTCTCTTGCTTTCTGCATATTGTCCAGCCGTGGGTCTCTATATTAGTAGATCACATCTACTGAAGGAGGAAGCTTCTCTGATTATGGCTGAATGAGACACTGACTTTGTCTTTTTCTACTTTGAGTCAGGATTTCTACCTTTGTCAGCCAAGTCCAAACATCCCTCCCTAGTGGGTTCACAGCAGCCAAGTACATGGCCAGGATATTTTCCTTCATCCAGAGGAAACAAGGCAAGCCAAGAGGGGAAACTGGGTATCTAGCACACTTGACATACCCTCCCCTACTGAAACGATGTCAAGAAAATTGTTTAAAATGGAATGTTTGCCTAAGATCAGAAGTCTCATAATACAAAACTCCCCAGATTGCGAAAGAAAACCACCTGTCATGCCAAAAAACCAGGAAAATCTTAGAGACTGCCAGACAGTCCTCAGGTGCCAACATTGAAATTCAGAAATGTTAAACTTATTTGGGAATGATTTAGGGCAGCTGCAGTTTTAAAATACATGATTCAAAAAGCAAGTATGAATATATTCTAACAAATGGAAATATCGTAAGTACAGACAAAGAGATCTAACATAACAGGATAAAAATAAGGAAAATGAAAAGTAGATGTGAAAACTATTGTGACCAAATTAAAAGCTTAGCCAAGGAGGTAAAATAAGGGCAGAGGAAGGAGCTGTGGCCAAATCCGTGACAATAAAAATTGTCTCTGTGAGTAACAGAGAGAACACAGATTTGAGGGACAGCAGACTCAAGACACAGATTGAAATGTAGTCCAGAACTGGAGACCCAAGAGGAGAAAGGAGGAAAAACAAATATACTTGAAGAAATTATGGCTCAAACTTTCAAAGCTCAAAGTATGTGCATCTGAGAAATGAATAAACCACAAACTAATGTCCCAGGAAGCCATCCCGAGACTTGTCATGGTTCTCACAGCTCAGAAAACCTAATAAAATAAAACCATCTTGAAATCAGTCAGAGAGGAAGAATAGAAGATTACAGAGCAAAATAATTCAGATTAAATGAGATCTCTCATGAACAGTGATGGCAGAAGGAAGGCTTCTAATATTTAAGTACCAGAAAGAAGGCATTAGCTTACGGAATCCCATGGCCATTGAAAATACCTTTCAAGAATGAAAAATGTCTTTCAAACTGTTTCCTAATTAAGAGGGATTAAGATAAATTGTCTTTGGCAGACATACCTAGAAGGAATAGATAGAGACTTTATCTAAACAAAAAATAAATGACAGAAGCAGGAACCCATAAGTTTCTGGAAAAGAGGAAAAGAGGGGGTAGGAGAATGTGACAACATTTCATGGTTGAAGCAAAAACTATACTATTGTCCAATATGAGTCCAAATGTACATAGAGAAAATGCTTAAACCAGGGGAGCAATAACGAGGAGGAAAAGCAATGAGGGAAAAGGTGAGGCTTCTGTTTGTCTCTGGGGTGAGCACAGCCACAACAAAACCCCAAAATACAAAATGCTAACATTTCCCCCAAGTAATATGACATTAAGCAGACAAAAAGAAAATAGAAGGTAATGACTTCACAAATCCCACCCATTGGAAGCTGTGTGAATATACCACTGATAAATGAGTTACACAGAGAGCAAGTACCATACAGTGTCTACTGAAAGACTACCTCAAATATCACCACAGAGTCTGAAGAGAAAGCACAGAAGAGGTTGCACCATATGGCACAGGTCAAAGGAAAGCGAGGGTAGTTGTTGTCAAATCTAGTAGACTTCAAAGAAGAGAAAGCTACAACAGGAGGGATTGTGGGAGGATGAGCAGCCAACTCCCTGGCCAAGGAGACTTGGCCAACATGCATGTGTTCACCAGACACAGAACTGCAAGATAGCGTGGTAAAAGCTGATGGAGCCAAGGGAAATGAACTAACAGCAATGTGCGAGAAGCGTTTATGGAGTGCTCCACTGAACAGTAGCTTCCTGGAGGTTATCTTCAAGGCCTGTGGGGCATATGCCAAAGTAAACCATACCAAGACTAT